>NC_059342.1:2500000-3125000 GCF_018350155.1 Leopardus geoffroyi | reverse complement strand
CCGTTTCCAAGGCCGGATGCTCAGAGGGGCCGAGGGGCTCCCTCAGGGCCCCTCAGAGCCTGCAAGCTCGCCTGTCCTCGTCCCGGAGCCCCAAGCCCTCGGTAACCGCGGTGGCCTGGCCTGCAGGACCCTCGGGCACTTACTGTGTGTCCTCACGTGGCTCTAAGTGGCCTTTCTCCTGGGGGAGCACACCCCTTCTCCTTCCTCGGCCTGGGCCCTGAATGGGCCCACACACAAGAACAATCGAGCCCACATCGTGCACAGCCCGCCATTGATAGGGACGAGAATGGGGCAAGCGTGTTCCACGGCCCGAGGGAGGCTCACCGCAGCACCGCCTTGTCCCGCTGCTGAAGGGCGCCTTGTGGTCCCCGAGGCTGGTCCCAGCGGCCCCGTCCAGGCTCGTCCCGAGACTCCCCCTCCCCCGCGTCAGGACCGAAGCCCCTGCAGCAGAGGTCCCCGGAGGCAGCGAGGGCTGGGCCGGCGGGGTCCTGAGCGCCGTCCTCCCGTGGCCCGTGCAGGAGCGCAGCCCCGGGAGAGGTGAGGCTGGCCGGGCGGGCGGCAGGGGTTTGGCGGGCGGCCAGACGTCCAGTGTGTTTCCTTCTTTCCTGTTTTACAGAGGACATGACTTGTCACGTTCCACTAGAAAACCCAGAGGTTGCTCAAAGCCCTGGGTACAAGAACGTGTGAAAATCCGAGCTCGATCTTGCTGAGCGTTTGCCGTGTGTGGTGGTGTTTGACCCCTCCCCGAGGAACGGGGGTGCTAGCGGCCAGCCCCGCCTGGCTGGCCGGGGACTGTGCACAGGGCGGCTGGGTCCCTGGCACACCTGTGTGTGTCATCAGCCCTGCGGACGGACGGACGACAGGCTGTCGTTTTCCCGGATGTCTTGGCTCAGGGGAGGAGGAGGAGACAGCTGAGTTAAGGAGGCCGGCCGGCATCCTTCTGGCCCCCGTGACCGAGGCACGAATGGGCAGCCACCCTTCCTGAGGACCGGAGGAGCCTGTCCGTGAGAAGTCCGTTTGTCTGTCCCGCTGGCCAGCAGGCGTGATTCTGGGCGGGCGCTCTGCTGGCCTGGGCGTTGTCCCGGGTCCCCGCCTAGGGGGCTGATTCAGGTCCCTGTGGACACATCTCGTGCACACTCTTCAAGGAAGCTGGTGAAGGCCGTGGGCGCCGTGGGAGTGGCCGGGGGCAGGGGACACCAGGCCTGGCTGTCCGGGGACGGCGCTGGGGAGGGCCGGTGTGGGTGGAATGTGTAGGCCAGGCTTCCGACACTGGCAGCTCTGTGCAGGGGAGCGGTGCGGCTGCCGTGCAGGGTCTGGGCTGGGTCGTGGTGGGCACAGCCACGTGCACTCCAGGCGCCCTGTTCAGTCTGGCCTGGAGACCTGGGGCAGGTGCAGTCCCTGGGGGGGCGGGGCTGTGGGACAGGGCCAGAAGCACCAGGAAACCCGCAGCGCCTGCTTGAAGAGGCCGCCAGTGTTTAGGGGCCTCCTGAAAAGATGCTGTGTGGGGAGAGCCCCGGGGTCTGGGAGCTGCTGGGGCTTGTTCTGAGCTTGGAATTCAGGCTGGAGGGGCTCTCCACAGGGTGCTTGTTAGTCTTCTAGAATTGGGGTAAAATTTGCATTTGAATGACCGCTCTGGCCAAGATTGCCTTGGAATGTGTCGGTTTCCTGGTTGTTTTGCATTTCGAGTGAAGAGTCTCTTAGATCTTTATCCTACCAGCAGTTCTTAAAGCTAACAAACCCTACCTGAAGGTTGCCCTTCGCCTGATTTCCCAGCGTGCCCGTCTGTGTTGGCACCTCCCACGCAGTGCAGGAACCCCTCCCCACCGTCCTGCAGGGAGCCCCCGGGGGGGCTCAGAGCTCTCAGAAGGCAGACCGGTTATGTTTGGACTTCCCAGAATGAAAAATCACGTGTTGATTACTTCTCAGCATCAAGAAATCAGAAGCCCACCAAAAAAAGTAATTTGTTTTCTAGAAACAGAACCCAGGAGGTGTGCCCGTATGGGGCCACATTACCAAAGAGCAGGAGGGGTCTGTAGGGGCTTGCAGGAGGCAGAAGACTGGCTCCTGTGGACATCCATGTCCAAATCCCTGGAACCTGTGACCCGCACGGTTGGAAATCTGTGTAGAACGTTCGTCTCTGCAAAGGCTTAACCACTAATATACTGAGTTTTGACCAGAAACCTGACTGATAACCATCAACAGCCAATTAACACTTAGGTTGCATGTTGCTTGTATCCCTGTGCTGTGTTCCTAGAGTAAAGGAAGCTGGAGAAAAGAAACCGTCATTAAGGAAATGGTAAGGAAGAGAAAAGACATTTACAGGAGGAGACTGTATCTATTGAAAAAAATGCACGTGTAGGTGGACGGTGCGATTCAAACCCGTGTTGTTGAAGGGTCAACTGTATGTTACCAGTGGAGGGACTTCACAGGTGTGATTAAATTCAGGCTCTTGAGACGGGGAGATTATCCTGGATTCTCTGGGCGGGGCCTGAATGTAATCACAAAGTTCCTAAATGAGAGAGAGTCTGGAGGGCAGAGAGGAGAGGGGGTGCTGCTGGTGAAGGGAGAGAAAAGCTTTTCCTCTACTCTCTTAGATCCTGTCCGTGGGGCCTGTGAATTAAACTGACAAATGACAGATTAACAGGAAAAAAGGCACCTACGTTTTAATACCGTCACATGCGCAGGAGCTTTTCAGAAAAGAAGTAAAAACCCAAGGAAGCAGTTAGACTTGGGGTTTGTGTAGCGTTGTAACCAAGGGCAATAAATTGGTAAGCGACGAGATAAAGGGAAGGCGGTTTGGGCTCCTAGGGGCCGTAAATTGTGGGCAGGTGACTAGGAAACTGGTAAGTAAGGGATGTTTCGTAAGGTCCGGTCTTACCTTACGCAGAGTCATCTCGGTGCCTTCTCAGGGACACTTTTATGAAGGGAAATCTGTGTCCGGCTTTTATGCAGGACGCTATTTTCTCAGTTGCCTTCAGCTGAAAATAATCCTTCTGCCAAAGTGGCCTGCCTGGGCGTGGCCTGTTCTGACCCTCTTCACTGGCTCCTGAAGACAGAGGAAGGGACGAGATGAGCCCAGGAAGGTGGTGGCCTCAGGAAGCTGGAAAGGCAAGGGAATGGATTCCCCCCGGAGCCTCCAGAAGGAGCCAGCCGATTCGTGGGTGCTGGCCCAGCAAGCCCCACGTCAGGCTTGTGAGCTCGGAACTGCTGTGTAACAGATTTATGTCGTGTGAAGCCACTGAGTTGGTGGTGACTTGCAGCCGTAGGAAACCAACGAGGCCCCTCGGGGTCCGGTCTTGTGCTCAGAGAAGCTTCGCATCCATTTACAGGGACACAGCCACGAACGTGGCCACGCAGCGGAGAAGACGTGAAGGCCAGCGTGCAAGTGCATCCTGCGGGCCGGTGGTGCTCGCACCGTAGTGTGTCTCGGGATCACCTGGAGGGCTTGTGCAGACGGGGGCCGTGGGGGGGCGACCCACGTGCGTGTGCCCCCAGGACCCCGCTCACTCCTGCTGCTGGTCTGGGACGGAGCTCTGAGCCACTCCCTGTAGGCGTGGGCGCAGCTGGTGCCTAGAGCGGCGGCAGCAGCTCGGGAGGAGCCGACGTCCCGCCGGTGGAGGACTGTACCCCGGGAGGGGACGGCGTGTGTCTTGGGACGTGTGTGGGGCTCAGCTTCTCTGAGAGGGATGGGGCGGGAGGGCGGGCCGTCGCTGGGCCAGGCCGGCCAGACCCCTTCCTGCCCCAGGGACCCGGCCAGCGCTGTGCACGGGGTGTCGTGCCGTCAGGGTCAGTTGGACGGGCAGGCCCCCCGCGTGCACGCGCAGGGGAGGTGTGAGCGGGGCCTGGGAGAGCGCTTCCCCGGGGCCACACGGGCAGCGGCCGATCCGGGCAGACGCAGCCAGCAGCCCCCGGTGCGCGTGAGGGCGGCTGCGGGTTCCAGATGCAAGAGCCCGCGGCCGACCCTGGGTGCTCCGCTGCTGCCACACTGCCCTGGTCGGATTGTGCCCCGTCACGGGTGCCCGTGTGTCCTCGCCCGTGAGGCCGGCTGGCCTGTACGTCCGTCAGCTCATCCTGACCTTTCAGTTCCACACGCAGCCCCAGTCGGACCCCAGATGTCGGACCCCCTCCTTCCTCGGCCACGGTTCACGACTTGGGTGCCTGTGTCCCAGCTCCGTGTTTGCGGGGGACACGTGCAGGCTGCCTTCCTTGCGGCTGAGGACTAGCTCTGTGTCAGCAAGGCCAGCGGATTCATTTCCTTTACGGTTGCTTCCGGCTTCTTCTGGAACGTCCTGAAAGCCAGATGGTTGGAGCCTTTCTCCAGCACCTGGCCCCCGACCCCCTCCTGCGGGCCCGATCGCAGGACGCGGGACCCCCACTGTCCCCGAACTCGGGTCTGGGGGGAAGTGCCATGCGTAGGGTACGATCTGAACCTCGAGTTTGGGGGAGGTGGCATCGTATAGGAGTGAGAAGCGTGACACTTCCCGCCAGTCACTGTTGATGTCCCCACGGGGGCCTTCAGGGGAAGCCCACGTCAGCTGCCTCTCCCAGACCCGTGGAGAACCACGGCTCAGCTGTCCCCCAGCTCTGACCCTGGACTCCCCTTGCTTGTCAGCTCCCGCCCGGTTCCAGAACACGCACACACAGAGGCACAGAGCCATGCCACACACACACCCCGCACACCTCCCACACAGCCACCACGCACATGCACACCAAGCACACATATAGTGGCCGACCTCACCTCAGGGCTCTTCTGGACCTCAGCCTGGAGAGCGTGGCCAGGAATCTTGGTGGGAAGAGGGGTTCTTGTTCCATAAAGCAGCCAGCACCCTCCTGACGGCCTCACTTCCTGGAGTCCGGCCTACACGGGGGCGGAGACCCTGACCCGCCCTCCACTGGGCGTCCCTGGGGGTGGTGGGGTGGTGGGAGGGGGCAGCCACAGGGCAGGAACCAGGTGGACGAGGCTGAGTGTGACTGACCAGGCGGGCAGCCCGAGCGATTTTTCAGAAGTCTTACTGTGTCTCCTGGCCAGGGTCTGCCAGTCCGGAAACTCAAACGGCTGGCGACAGGTGTCAGCCCTGGCCCCCGAGGGCAGTGCTGTGTGCGTTCTCCACTCACGGAGTTGGCCCTGGCGGAAGGGCAGAGTCACCGGGGGCAGAAGGTTCTAGAAGGGAGCAGACCCTGCTGGACCCTGCCCCTCGCTCCACGCGCAGGGAGCCGTGTGACCTTCCTGCCACCCATGTCCCCTCGAGACAAGTCATGGAGAGGTCAAGGGCTGAGGGCTGGGCCCTGGGTGCCTGGTGCAGGCTGTGGAGCCCGGTCACCTTTCACCTTGGAGGGCACGGGAGGCACCTCTGACGCGGCTGACGGGGTGCCCGTTCCCTGCAGGAGGGGACACGATGCTCCAGCGATCTAGAATCGGCAGAAGACGTGTCAACAGGAGGAAAGCAAGTGGAATTTCGTGAACAGGGGAGCCCCAAGGATCTGAGACGCTAAGAAGTGACCGAAGCAGCCTGGACAAAGAAACGGGGGGCTTGGGCTCCGGGAGCGCCGTCCCGCTCTGCAGCCTTCTCGGCCCCGTTCCCGGTCTCCGGCGACACGGGTGCCTTCCCCCTCCTGGAGGGGGGGGGGTCCTTCACACCGGGAGTGCATTTCCCGCTTCAGAGGACAAGGGGCCAGAGTGTCTTTCTCGCGAGGGCGGTTTCTCAAGCCCCTGGAATTCAATGTGTGCGGACGCTGTCACCTTGTGTTTCTGCCTCCCGGAACGTGGGAGTGCCAGCACCCGTCTGAGCCCGTGTCCGCTTCTTCCGGCGGGCTCTCCATCTGTCTCGACTTGGGGCGCCGAACCCCAAATGGGGGCAGGAGCTGCGGGGAGGAAGCACTGACGGCCGCGGTCTCGGGGCTGCACCTGCTGTGGTCCGGGCGTGTATTTCTGTCTACACGGCCGGGCTCACCTGTCACGGGGTACGCAGTCAGCCCGGCTGGCTTTTTGTTTGTTCGCGGTGCTGTCATTAGGAAAGGCCCCCACCGCGTGTGCCTTAGTGTTTTGGGCTCTCACTGAGGCGGCTGTGATTGTGCCCCCTGTTAACAGCACCCCCTCAGATCTGGGCCCCCAGGTCCCCCTTAGGGTCCCCTCCTGGCTCTCCTCCGGGTGTGCGAAGCAGCGGCCCAGAGCATCACAGAGAAGCCACCCGGTCTGCTCTGACCACAGTCTGCCGGCCTGACCCCTGATTCTGTCTTGTTTGCAAAGGCCAGTGTGTACCCGGGTCCTCCCGTGACGGCCATTCAGCGCTCCCTCCCCCGACTGCAAGTGTTGGGGGCGGGGGGGGGGGGGTCAAGCCTGCCTCAAGTGGGTAGGCCGGCGTGGGCCTCGGCAGATGTGGGTGGAGGGATGGAGAAACCAAGGCAGGGCAGGAGCTGTGCCTGGCCAGCCTGGGGCAGCCCTGGGCCTGGCTGTTGGGGATGGCTCTGTGCCAGCCCGCTGGCTGTGTGGGTGCTGGTGACACTTTCTCTCTTCCGAGGCTCACGGTCCAACCACTGACCAATTCCGAGATCCCGTGGCAGCCACGCCTGAGAGTGGGGAGGGCCCTTTGCTTTATATCCCCCGAGAGACCGCCACGTCCCGGGGAGCCGGCCGGCTCATGCCCGTTACTAGACGTCTCAGGAACGTGCCTTCTGGGGAGTGCAGCGTCCGAGGCAGCCGGCTCTGCTCCCGCAGGCCTCACTTTCCGGGCCCCGGGGCCTGTGCAGGGTGCGCCCACGGGGGACCTCCCTCCTGGCCTCGGCCTCCACTTGGCTTCCTGTGTGACCCCGACCACCCGCCCCGCCCCACCCCCGGGTCTTCTCCCTCTTTCTGCCTTAGAGTGTGAATGTCAGTCCCTGCCCGGGTCAGTATTCACGCCAGCAGCTCCGGCTGTCAGGGCCCCTGAGTGAGCAGGTGCCGCTCTGCCCGGTGACATCCCTTAGGACTGGACCTGAGGGTCAGAGGTGGAGACAAGATCACACAGAAGCACGATGACCAGGTGGCTTTCCTTGGCACTGAGCGCAAGCTCTCCCGCTCTGAGCTCTTTCCTGGGGGGGGGGGGGGGGGGGGGGGCAGGGAGGTGTACAAAGAGCTCAATCTGAAACCTGGCAGGTGGTCATTTTGCGGCTCTGCTGCCATGGGACCCTCTCCCCAGAGGCTCAGCAGACCCCGTTTTGTGCTGGGTCTGAATCACGTCATCACGGACAGCAACAGATCCGTCCTCTGTGCCGAGTGAGGGGTCTTATAAAAGCCCGCGCACGCGCGAGGCCAGCTCTGTCTTACGGCTCAGAACCTGAGGGCCAGAGCACGTAGGTGGCCCGGGTCACACGGCTCGAACCTGGGTGGCGGCCAGGCCCTGACGCCCTGGCTCCTGTTCATCCCTCTTGGCGGGTAAATGGGTGGCCAGCCCTCGGCGGGCGGGGCAGGGCCCACGGACGTGGAGGAGGAGGAGGCGCTGACCACGGAGAGATGAAGCCGTGAATGGCCCCTCCCGGCAGAGGGGGCCACGGGGACACAGGTGTCCCTGAATGCGCTCCTGGGAGCTCAGGCCACCTCCCCATTCACTGCAGGAGAGCCTGAGAGGCTGAGAGACAGAATCTGGGGACACTGCAGATGTTTGCAAACAGCATGGTTGTTCTGGAGGAGAAACGCTGAAAAGTGCGTTTTCGAATATAAGAGAAGTCAGGAGATAGAGTCCGAAGAAGGTATCTAGAAATGCCCCTGAGGTCGCTGGCCCACAACTAGGTGCTGCTTGCAGCTGGCACCCATCCCCCACCCATCCCCGTGACAGGTGGTCACGGCCTGGCGCCGGGCCCGGAGATCAGGTGCACCTGGCCGCGGCGGGCTCACCTGAAAGGCAGGTAGCACCGCCCCGGCGGGATCGCGGAGTCTGCGTGCGTGGGTGCTGGGTGCTTGGGGTGGGGGCCAGCCCGGGCCGCGCAGGGCGTGAGCCTCCCCGACCGCTTTTGACGTGAGTAAGCGGACGTTCCGTGCTGTTGTATCCTGTCCTCCGTGCGTTTAATGATACATTGTGTCCATCCGTCCTCGTCCGTCCGGCAGCGGTCGACCGGATGGTTTGTGTCGCCTGCATAGCGTGCTATGATGTTACTTACTTAGCCGGGTCCTGACGGCTACGCATTTGGACGATAAGTCTTCGCTGATGAGGCCGCGTGGACGTCAGCGTTCCCGGCTGGCGTCCTTCTGAACTGCTGAGGCCGAGGACACAGGCCTCCGGCGCTTGTCGGAGTCCTCGGGAGAGCCTGGCCGCCGCTCCGCCCTCACCGGGTGGGTTTTGCAGCCTGGCGGCAGGCACCCCCAGACAGGCAGTAACTTGCTTCCCACTCAAGATTGAGGGGCCCTTGGGGCGCCTGGGTGGCTCAGTCGGTTAAGCGTCGGACTGCGGCTCAGGTCACGAACTCCAGGTTTGTGGGTTCGAGCCCCGCTTCGGGCTCTGTGCTGACGGCTCGGAGCCTGGAATCTGCTTCAGATCCTGTCTCTCTCTCTCTCTCCCCCTCTCTCGCTGCCCCTCCCTTGCTCACGCTCTGTCTCTGTCTCTCTCTCAAACATAAACATTTAAAAAAAAAAGATTGAGGGGCCCCAGTTCACTGACACAGGGTCCGTGCAGGTGTGTGTGTGAGGGGCCGCCCAGCGTGCCTCTCCTCTGGCTTTTCAGGGTAGAGGAGATGTGGCCCCAGGGACTGGATTGGGGGAGGGGTGGACAGGGGGGTCGGGCGAGCTCGGGCACGTGCTTCACATTTGTCTGTAAGGTGACAGACTATTGTGGAAAAACCCATCCGGCTCTGAAATTTTGTAACGAGTGCCCTCTCTGTGGCTGGGGTTGCCGTCCCAAGCCTGGGGCCTTTCCTGGGCAGCAAGGCGTGCCCACTTCCCTCAGGGCCACCCTCTCGGCCGCCCCCCCCCCGCTCCCCGCCACCACCACCAGGCCGTCAGGGAGGAGCGGCAGCCTTGGAGGTGCTGACACAGCGTTTGTTTTAATGAGGGTTTATTGTCACCTGAGCGTACGTCCCCGTCTTGAGACAGCTTGACATTGAACCCACACCTGGGGACCTCGTTCTGAGCACGAGACTTGTTGCCCTTCATTCCCTGTGCGCTCATCTGTTGGGGTCAGTTATTTGGTCGCGCGGTGCCTGGTGTTTATTTGGAAAGGCACGCTTCCCAGACTCCCGGGGTGGGGGGGGGGGGGGGCCCGGTGCGCCGGCCACGCTCAGACGGTCCTTGATTTATTTATTTGTCATTATTTTTTTAATCTTTATTTTTGAGAAACAGCATGAGCGGGGGAGGGGCAGAGAGAGCGGGAGACACAGCATCCGAAGCAGGCTCCAGGTTCTGAGCTGTCAGCACAGAGCCCGACACGGGGCTCGAACTCAAGAACCCTGAGATCATGACCTGAGCTGAAGTCAGGCGCTTAACTGACTGAGCCACCCGGGCGCCCCCTCAGACCGTCCTTTATGCCGCACCTGCTGTGCCCCTAATTTGAAGCACGTTTAAGATGTTGGCGAGAAGCTGGGTTTAAAAGTGCCCAGTTAGGCCAGGTGTGTTTCCTAACTCGGGTCAGGGTCTCCTGCATAGGAGGGGCGTTTGCTCTCCGGCCCTGGGGAGTCCTAAGGTGGTGCTGGGGACAGTCTGGGGGCAAACACCAGGTTTCAGGCTCTGAGTCCACTGCTGGCATGACCTCCGGAAGTGTCCAGGGCTTGGTTTTCTTATGAAACAGGGATGGCGATGAGGACAGTGGTCCGTGGTTCATCGCGTGGATGGAAAAGCCCCCAGAAGCAGTCGGCACGTCCCTGGTGTCCTTTGGTGACCTGACCAGCTCTTTTTCCCACCCGAGGAGGCTCGTGCTGGGAAGATGGGGAGGTCCGGCCCCCAGCTGTGTCTCCTTGGCATCTCACAGGCTGAGGGTAAAGGCACCGGGAGGGTGGGGGCGGCTGCCTCCTGCGGAAGCTCGGGGGGCGGGGGTGTGGGGAGGCGAGGACGGGGGCTGCCTCCCTGCCGGGGCCTGGTGGTCAGGGGCCTGGTGGTCGGGGGCCTGGTGGTCGGGGGCCTGGTGGTCAGGGGCCTGGTGGGTGGATGTGCTGTGTGCTCTGCGGGCCTCTCCACACCCTTCCCCCACACACAGCGCATCAGCTTCCGGGCCCAGAGCTTCCGGGACTAGAGGGTCCTTGAGGGACCCGGAGGCAGGTGGGGCGGGGCCACGACAGCTCCTGGGGAAGCCGCTGGCTGCTGACCAGGCCCAAAGACCAGAGGAGCCGTCTGCTTTTCCCGGTCGCCCCAGGGCCAGCCCGGCTGGGGTCTGGTTCTCTCTCCAGGGGTGCCCAGCACCCCGTGCCTGGAGGTAGGGCTGGACGCGCTGTGGGGCCCCTGTACAGGTGGAGGGCTGGGAGGGGGGCTGGGGGCTGTGTCTCAGTTCCCCCCCCCCCATCTGGAGCGAGGCTCAGGGTTCTCCTGCACCTCCTCGCGTTTGAGCCCTGTTGGGAGCCGTGCCTGGTGCCCGGTCGAGGTCCGCCTCCCTCTCTGCTGCCCAGCGGCTCCCCTGGGGCAGCCCTGCCTGCACTCGGCCTTCGGTGGGCCGTTGCAGGCCTGGCCCACGTCCCTTGCTGTGTCCGGCACGCGGCTGCGCAGGTGTCCTCGCAGGGGCGTGACTGGGAGGCACTGAGCGTGAGCCCAGAGGGACTCCCGGGGAGCAGTGGTGGCGCCTTTGTGTCTCGACCGCGTCCGCGCGTATGTGGTCACGGGAAGGGAGAAGTGCCCGGGTGAGGCCCGGCAGTGGGTGCTACAGCCAGGAGGGGCCGTTCACGAAGGGGGACACGGCCGCGTTAGTCTGTGGTCAGCCCCCAGGCGTCCCCAAGTCCACAGGGCCACAGCCCTCCCCCCCAAGGGGCCCTGCACAGGCCGACCTGGTCCCACGGGCCAGGCCCCGTGCCCTCCACGCTGTACCTGGTGTGAGGGCGGCGGGCTGGACGCAGGCTCTCCAGCAGAGCTCTTCCTGGGCGGTGGCCGTCAGCGCTCACGGCCCCGCGTGTCCCCGGGGCCAGCCCGTGGCCGGTCCGCATGTGTGCTGGGAAATATGTACCACGCTCGCAGAGAGGGTGCCCAGGGCCGGGAGTGGGGGCCCCCGTGGGCGGCACGGCCAGCTGGCTAGGCTCCAGGCCCAGTTCTGCAGGAAATGGAGCCTCAGGCCGAGGCCCCCCCAGTCGCCAGGCCCGTCGATGTGCACGCGCACACACACACACACACACCACTTCCTGAGTCCCTGGCAGAAAGCAGGAGAGCAGCATGGAGCGTCACATTTCCTCAGCCCTCACCAGCCCACGTGTCTCACCAACAAGGGGCCCAAAAGATGGGAAACAAAGGCCTCTCCTCGGGCTGGTGCTGTTCTGGACCCACGTTTGGGGTCCCCTCTGTTGTGTCCCCGAGTCCCTATGCCTGGATGAGAGTGCCCAGCCTGCGTGGCCCTGCTAAGGGGCCACCACAAGCGGGAGGTGACCGGTCGGGGCCAAGACCGTCCTCCAGGGATGCCCCGGCGGGGCCATAGTGGGGGGGGGGGGCAGCCCCATTTATCCTGGTGTGAGAATGTTCTAGAGGCTCTTCTAGATTTTTCCGTTGATTTTGGTTCCCGTGGATCATGCCTCCGTGCTGCTGGCTCCTGCCTGCTCCCTGGCACTGGTCCCGGGGGGGAGGGGGAGGGGAAGGTGCCTCCATGGGTCGGTGGGTCGATGAGAGACCATGAGGGCCAGGTCACCCCTCAGTTGGGGTTGTCCCACCTGGAGCTGATGCGTGACGGTGACACAGCTGTGGCTACATTTCCCTGTCTCGTGCGTTCTGAAGCACCTGGGAGGTGACACGGGGCTCAGAAAGGGGATGCCCCGCCTGCCGTGGGGGTCCATGCCGTGGGAAGGACTGTGGGGCCAGGCTCCAGGGCATGTGCTGGGGGATGGGACCGGGGTCCAGCGAGCCTGACCCGGGATATGAGGGGTAGACAGACCTCCTTCCTGTGTGGAGGCCTCAGAGTGGATTCCTGGAATCTGGGGTCTGGGCTTCACTTGACCTTCAGCAGAGGTCCCTCGCAGGCACCTTCCTGCCATCTGGAGGGACGCGGGCACTCGATGTTTCCAGCATTTCCAGTACTGTTGTCTCAACTGCCCGAGAGCAGGGTTTTCCGGCCCCCCCCTGCATCATTTGATGTGGCCCTCTCCTGTCCCTGACACTGAAGCTGGGCCTGGAAACCTCTGGAAGCTGAGAAGAACCACAAGGGAGGGTCGATTGAAGGAGTGAAGTGGGCCCAGCATGGGGGCTCCTGGCGCTCCCCTCAAAGGTCACTCCATGGTCATGCTCCCACGGGGGTGTGCGTCTGCTGGTTGCCCGGAAAATAGAAGTATGATGGAGATTCTGGGTGTAGACCGTATGTGGGTGGCCGGATGGTGGGCGTCTGAGCGGCCGTGGAGAGGCCGGGACCATCCCAGGCGCCCACAGTATTTGTGTCCTCCTCCTCAGGCTGGGGGAGTGGCAGTTGCCTCGTCTCGTTCCGTGTGCCAGTCCACCTGCCCACAGTGGCCGCGTGACCCACCGTCGCTGGGGTGTGGGTGGGTGTGGTTTGAATATGGGTTGGAAGAGGCAGTCATGAGCTTTGCTGCAGGGCGCTCGGTCAGCTGCGTCCAGGGACCCGGCTGGCATTTCCGGGGGTCCCTTTGAGGGGTGTAGAAGATGGTGGGTGGGAGCAAAATGTTTGCGTGTGGAGCGTGTGCCCAAAATAGCGCAGGGAGTTTGGCGTGGCGGCCCCACGTGATGGCGTGGTGATGTTCCTCGTGTCCTGCCTGGAGGGCGGCCCCGGGGCCTTCCTGGTGCGTTTGCCGGCGCGTGTGCGGTCCCTGATGGGTTTTCCCGAGCGGAGAGCAGAGTCCGCGTCCCGGAGGGCGGCCAGGTGCACGGACAGGGCCTCGTCCTGGCTCATCCTCTGTCGACGTGAGCTGGATGGCGGCCTGCGGTCCCGCTGGCCTGGCTCCGTAGCCCTGCTGTGTATTTTTGAGGAGTCGCTCAAGATGAAGGCGAAGAGAGTGGCACTTTGTGGTTTTTTAGACCTAAAAAAGAAATCCCCGCCTGGACCTGGGCTTGTCTGGGCTCCAGGGCCCATCCCTCCCGCTGTGGTTGGGAAGAGAGACGTCTTGGTGGTTCTACAGCTGGACTGAGGCCCACGCGAGGGGCAGGAGCAGTCTGGTCCCCCGGAGAAACTGCGCGCACCCCCCCGTGTGGACACCCTGTGGGGGCTTGAGCACCTCGGGGACCGGACGCTGCCCCGGGTGGCCCAGGGTGCAGTCCTGAGCCAGCCCCGGATCACGGACGGTTTCGGGCAGGTTCTGCGACACCTCCACTCCCTGGCAAGTGGCAGAGAGAAGGAGCCACCGTTTCTGGAGGACCCGCTATGGGGTCGGGAGACCCGTCATCTCTGCCCGGAGCTCCTGGAGACGTGGAGCCAGAATGTGCTTCCGTAGAGCGTGGCTTCCATCCCTGCCTGCTGAGCCGTGGTCCACCCTGTCCCCGGGGCGATGGGCAGTTCCAGAGCCTGGGGACCTGCTGACCAGGCCTGTGGACGATTGCAGGACGTGGGAGGGAGGGAGGCAGTCCCAGCTCTGCCGGAGGCTCGAGACTCCTACCGGCCTTTGTGAGTCTGTTTCTCCTCCTGGACAAGGGGCCTAAAACCTGTCCCCTCAGGGCTCTGAGGAACTGGGGGCAGCAGGGGACACACGGCTGGTACCCCTGCGGGTGGTGTGGCAGGGCTGTGGCCTTCTGTTGCTGACTGAGGTCCAGACTGAGGGTTCCTTCAGAGCTCCAGCGTTTATGGTCAGACATGTGTGCACTTCAGGGCGTTGGATACGGATAATGCGGGCAACCTTCTGTCTTACAGCCAGAAATGCCTGTGGGGGGGCTGGGGGAGCAGCTGGGGGTGGCGGAGGGGCTGATGGAGGGAGTAGCTGGGGTGGTGGAGAAGCTACGGGAGTTGCTCGGGGACTGGAGGGTCAGTGACCTGTTCTAGTCCCCACAGCTGGAAGGCGGCATCCCTGGGCCTGAATCTCCCCCCCCACCGCTGCCTCTCCTGTTCGGGGAGAATAATCACCAATAGGATGAGACGTCTGATTGGCTTGAGAGAAGTATAAAATAAGAGATGTCAGCTCTGTTTTATAGCAGAGAACATATGCCTTTTCGAAAAGAGCTCAACTCAGGGAAAAGCTTAGCAGAGTGGAGTGAAAGTAAGTTCTGGGGATTATGCACGATGTTTCCCGTAGAGGGAAGCAGGCCTGTCAGGGCGATGGGGGTGTGCTCTGAGCCTGTTTGCTGCCCCCACTATTAAGGGACACAGCCTTAGGACCATCTTGCGGCTTCCCCTCTGTGGCACCTGGACCTCTAGAGTTAGGCTTTGGGTTCTGGATGGAAGAGCTTCGGGTCGAGTTTTGCCGGTGGTTAAAATCACTTTTAAAAGGAGGGTTTGTTTTTTAATGTTTATCATTTTTATTTTAGTTTCCGAGAGACAGAGACAGAGTGCTAGTTGGGGAGGGGCAGATAGAGAGGGAGACACAGAATCCAAAGCAGGCTCCAGGCTCTGAGCTGCCAGCACAGAGCCCGACGCGGGGCTCGAACCCACAGACCGCGAGACGGTGACCTGAGCCGAAGTTGGACGCTTAACCGACTGAGCCACCTAGGTGCCCCTAAAAATGAGTTTTAAGGGGTGCCTGGGTGTCTCAGTCAGTAGAGCATGCAACTCTTGACCTCAGGGTCGTGAGTTTGAGCCCCATGTTGGGCTCAGAGCCGACTTAAAATAAATGAATTTTAAGTGGGAAATTGGCAAAGATGTGAATATCGAACAATTATCCTGTTTAATTATGGAACATCGAACAGCCATCAAAGGATGCTCTGGATGCCCACAGGATGCTGCCACACAGGAAACCCCAGAGAGCAAGGCCCAGTTCACTCAGAGGCCCTGCACTCCCCTCTGACCAGCCCGCAGGGAACACCTCTCCCACCCCTGGGGCCTGAGCTGGGATTCACCTGCACCCACGGACACGGCATCGCTTTCCTCTGTGTCAGAGTCCCTTAGGAGCAGGAGGTCCCAACAAATGTCAGATCCACCAGAAGGAATGTAAGGTCGGTCTGCCGTTCTTGAAAACTTGGGTTTTGATGAAATCCACTTAGTAAACTTCAAAAAGGGAACCACATTTTTTTTTAAAAATTTTTTTTTTTCAACGTTTATTTATTTTTGGGACAGAGAGAGACAGAGCATGAACGGGGGAGGGGCAGAGAGAGAGGGAGACACAGAATCGGAAACAGGCTCCAGGCTCCGAGCCATCAGCCCAGAGCCCGACGCGGGGCTCGAACTCACGGACCGCGAGATCGTGACCTGGCTGAAGTCGGACGCTCAACTGACTGCGCCACCCAGGCGCCCCGGGAACCACATTTTAATAGCGTATGGCGTCGTGATTCAACATGTGCTCACCATGACGAGTGTCCCCATCTGCTCACCACGCTGCGTTGTTACAGTACCACTGGAGATATTCCGTAGGCCATGCTTTTCAGCCCCGAGACCCACTTCTGTTACAACTGGAAGTTTGGACCTCTTCGTCCCCATCACCGGTGCCACCCCCCACCGTCCCTCTGAGGCCCACCGGTTTGTCCTCTGTGTTTAAGAGTCTGGTTTCTTGTTTCTGGTCTGGTGCTCAGGTACCACTTGTAAGTGAAATGTAGCATCTGCCTTTCTCTGGCTTACTTCGCTCAGCATCGTAGTCTCCAGCTCCATGAACGTCTCCAACGGCGACGCACCAGGGTGCCCTTAGCCGCTCTATCCTTCTTAGCAGCCGCATAGTATCGCGTCCTGCGGATGAGACGATTTACACCCAAGTAGCTCAGGCACACACAGTACGCGTGTGCATACTCTGTTTCCAGAGCTTTCCTATTCACTAGTCTCCTCCTTGGCATCTCGCGTGCTGGGGTGTATCCACCTGAATGCCCGGGGGGAAGGCTGCTGGCTCAGGAGTCCTTGGCATGTGTTGCCCAGTGCGTGTGGACGCGGCACGTGCAGCCAGCCTGTCTCAAGCCGCCCTTCTCAGAGGTGGGGAATAGCCTCTGGCTTTAATGGGCAAACCCACAGTAAGGGGAAGGATAAGGGACTTTCCGAAGGCGAAGTCACATTTGCAGAACACAGGCCACATGCATGCGACACCCCGCTTCGCCTCTGCTCCGTACTCTGGTCGGAGCGCTCGTTGGACAGCGGCCACCAGGGCTTGGGCGTTGGGGCTCCCACACCCACCGGCACCATTGGGAGGGGGTGTCAGGGGGCAGAAAAGGCCAAGTTTCTCCCTGGTGAGAGGGAAACATTTCTGCGACTTCTCATTAATTTCCTTCCTTTATCTTGCAAAAAAAGGCCTGTTGAATTCTTTTTGTGTGCCTCCCGAGACGTTAAGCGTAGTCGAAGGAGATGCATAGTGAAAACAATACGAGATGTGTGCTTGCGTGGGGACGGTCTCTTGCATTCTTCAGGATGGCGGTACCTAATTATAGCTTGTGGGTCCTTCTGTCAAGAAATAAAGAACAGCCGTGGTGAGGAGAACTGGGGCCCAGGCCTGGCCGTTGACTGGGCCGGAAGCGTCTATTTTTACGCAGGAACCGCAGCGTCGAAGCTCCTTGGCGGAGGGTAGAAGTGGCGATGCCGTGTCCTCGGGCGTGCGAGAGGACGTTTAAGAACACGGACAGACACACAGGTGCCCAAACCTGCCGTGGTTGTTCGACGCCGTGAAATTAGGGTGAACACCACGCACGCCTTGTCCTCCCGCAGAATGTGCCCCCTGGGCTTGTCTTTATGGAAAGGACACAGGCTTATTGAATTTCTAGCCGGGAGGAGTTTCTCGGTTTTAAAATTCTCGGCATTCATCTTGTTTATCTAAACTTCCAGCTTACGTGTGATCCGCTTTCTTTGTCCCCGTGAGTGTTTTGGGGCGTGTCCAGGTGGCCACTGTGCCCCGCCTGCCCGTGCAAACAGGTGAAGCCAGCACCCTGGGGTCTCATTTGCTCGGGGTTCACAAGACGTGTCAGCAGCGAGGGGCCCCAGGTGACCCTGGACGTTGTGTGTTATAGGTGGGCATGTGGGAGCCAGGTACAGGCATGTCCCTGTGCCGTGGGCGGGACTGGTCCCACTCGGGGCGGGGGGGGGGGGCGCGTGGGAGGGACGGGGCATTGGCCGCTTCTAGGGAACGCCTCCCACTTCACAGTCTGTCTCCAGAAAAACGGCTGAACCAGCTCTTCAAGCACAAGAAAACCTAAGCTATTCCCACCACAAGAAGATGCTAGCATCTGATTGTGAGGTTTACAAACCGTGCCGGGTCTTGCAGTCATAGAGGGGTTCCTGCGTGGATTTCCTCTACACCTTGGCGCATCCCGTGCCGTGACTTGCTGGGCTGCCCTTCTGATTCTCTTTGACAGTTTGTCATGTTCCTGGACTCCGGCTCCCCATCCTGAGGGCTCCACCCCGACTGCTGGGTTTCGGGGAGGGGGAGTTCTAGATACATTTCTGAAGTTAATAGCTGATACTTTTTTGGCTAATGGTTAACCATGACCGTGGGTCATACTCAGCTGCCTTATCCTGCCGGTCAGTGGTTGGGGACTGGCCGGCTTGCACTTCCTTTATGGGCGAGCGGTCGCACACTTACCCCCTTCCCGTTTGCACAAGTGCAGGAATGCCACGCCCATCCTGGGTCAGAGCCAGCTGCCTAGAGGTTAAAAAGAATCGCAAGAGTTTCTTTCCACTTCCTCTCCAGAGGTGATGCTGGGCTCACGTGCACGGGGAATTAAGTGTTTCAATTTTCTCCTTTCCCGTCATCTCCTGAGCTAAGATTTCTGAAGACTCCGTCCTAGAAAGGATTGAGGGACGTTTCCAGAGGCACAAGATACAGGTAAAAGCGCTTGGTTTCTACACCTGTATCCCAGCCTAGGTAAGCTGACACCTCGTAGAAGCTTCGGTGGGATCGGGCAGAAGGTGGGTCCCAGTTCCGTGTGCGCTCTCGGGGGCGAAGATCGGGGTACGGCCCGTCTTGCCACCTCCCACCCCGACCCCCGCCTGCCCTGTGTTTCTTTTTTGGCTCTCTCTGGGCCGCCAGCCCCTGGAGGCACTGAAAAGCTCCATTTTCTCTTCCGGGGCTGCAGGTGGGCTGTCGGTGAGGTCCGAGGAGAAAGGAAGGTTCTCTATGCCACGCGTCCCTCGCTGGGGACTTTTTTTGTGATTAATCTTCATTTCAACCATGTGTTTCCAGTTTTAGGGGAAAGAGAAAAACCAGCTTGGTTTAAAAACAGAAGGAAAGCCCCTATCTCCCTTCCTCCTTTTACGTGACTTCTGTTTGGTGGCCGGCCTGACAAGGCTGTGTCGCTCTGGCCTGGGTCTGCCCCGCGGCACTGTCACAAGGACCCGCTTCACCGGTTTCTGGGGCAGTTTTGGTGAACACAGCTTTACCTCTAGGAGTACTCAACACTTTGTGTATTTATTGCCTGGTCATACACGTACGTGGCTTTTTTTATTGTTTTTAATGTTTATTCATTTTTGAGAGAGGCAGAGCAAGCATGAGCAGAGGAGGAGCAGAGAGAGAGAGAGAGAGACACAGAATCCAAAGCAGGCTCCAGGCTCCAGGCTCCAGGCTCCAGGCTGTCAGCATAGGGCCCAACGCAGGGCTCGAACTCATGAACTGTGAGATCATGACCTGAGCCTAAGTCGGATGCTCAACCGACTGAGTCACCCACATAGTTGTTTTTACTTACACCTGCCCTGTCGGGCTGGGGCGCTGCTCTGCTAGGCTCCTGTGCCCTCGCTGCGCCCCAGGGCTGCCCGAGTCCCTGGGAGGTAGGAGTGCGCTCCGTGGGCAGGAAACTGAGGCTCGCCCTGGGTAACCCCCACCCTGCCCTCACCGGCACCTGCTAGCCCCCAGCCATCTTTTAAATTTCTCTCCGCCTCGTTGCAGTCTGTGGGTATTTTATTTTATTTTTAATTTTTTTAACTTTTATTTAATTTTGAGAGACAGAGACAGAGCACGAGCATGGGAAGGACAGAGAGGCAGAGAGAGAGACACACACACAGAATCCAAAGCAGACTCCAGGTTCCAAGCTGTCAGCACAGAGCCTGACGTGGGGCTCGAACCCATGAGCCGTGAGATCAGGAGCTGAAGTCGGACACTTAACCGACTGAGCCCCTCACGCACCCCTGCGGGTATTTTATTTTCATTTACGTTTCCATCTTAGGGAGTTAAGCATGCTGGGGCTCATTCGGAGGTGGGACGGTTTTGTAAGCTGGGGAAAGAAGGACACGAGTAGGTTTCAGTTAAGGCAGTGCTGTTCCAGTGTTTTCCCTACCTGCCTCTCACGCCTCCACCCGTGTCCGTGGCACTGCCAATGACCTGCCGGTGTCAGTGCTGTCCTCTGGCACTCTGGAAGCCCGTCTGGGGGTGACGTCTGGGGCTGAGACCCGTGGCACCGGCAGCCCCGTTGAGACGGCCGGGAGGCACATACTCCATGGGGTGGGCCAGCCACTTCCCAGGGCGGCCCCACTGTCCCCCATGAGCCAGCGTCCGGCCTGGACGGTCCAGTGGCCACCCCGGAAGGAGCCGCCGGGAAAAGTCAGGCCAGTGGAGGAGAGCGGTTTATTGTCCCCAGAGCTGAGCCGGGGCCGGGGACGTCTGCTGGCGCCACACACCTCCCAGGAGGAGACGTGTTGTCTACGGCCGTGTGCGGAGGGTCTGGTGGTGTCGTGCAGGTGGCGTGGCCTCTTTGCCGGGGCAGGCCCCGCCGCCCCTCTGCAGGCCCCCCGCCCATCTCTGCCCCTGCCGGCCCTCCGACGGGTGGGCCGGTTGGTAAGTCTACGGCCCCACTGCCGTCCGTCTGCTCCCGGAGGCCCGTGCCTGGCACACGCGTGGCCGGGTTCAGGCGAGGGAACGAGGGTCGAGGCGTGTCGGGACACCCCCGTGGCTTGTCTCTGCGAGGTGGGAGGGGGTGAGCAGGCGTCCGGCCGTCCCGCCAGGTGGGGCCAGTGGGACCCGGCTCCAGGGCTGAGCACACACCTCGCGGTGGGGCTGGGTCATCGTCGCAGGGCTTGTTGTAAGTTCTGGGGAAACGGTGAACTGTTCTGCACGGGACTAAAGAGCTTTTGCCACCCGCCCTGAGTCTTGAGGGGACAGGGCCAGTTTTGCAAGGTGGTAACATCGGCCCCACAGCCCGGGGTGGGGCAAGGTTGCTGGGGGTGGGGGAGGAGCCAGCCTGGGGGCAGGTGAGGAGGGGCGGGGTTGGGGCATCATTCAGGGAAAAGCACGGCGAGTGTGGGGGGACAGCTGTGGAGCGGGAGGTCCGTCTGGGGGCAAGGGCAGACACGGGGGTGTGGACCAGCCTGGGGGAAGGGATGGGGTGGGGGGGTCAGCCTGGGGGTGAAGATGGGGGGGTCAGCCGGGGAGCAGACACGGGGGCTGTGGGCCAGCCTGGGGGCGGGGATGGAGTGGGGAGGGTCAGCTTGGGGGTGAAGATACGGGGGGTCAGCCTGGGGGTGGAGATGGGGGGGGTCAGCCTGGGGGCAGACACAGGGGCTGTGGGCCAGCCTGGGGGCAGGGATGGGGGTGGGGACGGGAACTGGGACGGAGGGGGTCAGCCTGGGGACAGGCAAGGGGGTGGAGAAGGGCCCGGGGTCACAGGGTCGGGGGTCAGCGTGGGGGCAGGTGAGAAGGCTGATCCCAGCTGGGAAGGGAAGGTGTGGGCAGGTGCGTGTCCTGTGCTGTCTGGGCTGCGGGGTTTTCAGGGAGAGTGACTTCGGCGGCCCTGCCTGGGCAGACCCGAAACAGGGTCCTGAGACACTGTCCACAGCGGTCGCCCCGAAGCCCCTTCACAGACCCCCCGGGAGTTCAGACCAGTCAGTGCGCTTTCAGAGTTGCTTCACCCCTGCTGCCGATGGTAGCCCCGCCCTCCGTGGGGGAGGAGCGGTGTCCCCTTTGTGACCCACCCCTGTTGCCAGAGACGGTTGGTCCCCTGGTGTCTGTCTCACGGGTCCCCAGCTCGCGGTCGCCGATCACATCTGGGAACCCCGGATCAGAATTTTTATGGTGTGGCAGAGTGCACGCACACCTCACGTGCGTGTACACACACACACGTACGTACGCGTGCACACGAACATATGCACACATGTGGGTATGTGTATACGTGAACGCACACAGGTGCACATACACGTGCGGGTGTGTGCGGGTGCATTGCACACAGGTGTGTGGCTCACACGTGCGTGTGCACGCACAAACGTGCGTCATATGCACATAGATCCGTGCACACACACACCCACATTGCACGTGTGTGCACACAGACGTGCAGACACGTGCACACTTGCGGGAACCACCCCTCACCCTTGCTGGTCCACAGTTTTCTCTGCTGTGGGCCCCTGACTTGTTTCAGGGCCAGTCAGGAGTGGGACGGGCGCGCGGACGGCCTGAGTGAGGCTCTCAGTTCCATTCTCCGGACATTAGAAGGGGTCGTGCGCTCCTCGTGAACCAGCACAGTTACATGTAGGTAATGGGAGCGACGTCGCGGAACTCCGTCCCCCTGATGGGCTCCCGCCTCAGTGTCACTCATCCCCACGGGGGACGGGAAATCACAGCCCTGACACCCGGCTCCCAGCAAGACGCCTCTGCTTCTCAGAAGCGCCCAGGAGAGCCACCACGATGGCACTTTATCCGGGTGTTTCCGTCCTGATGCCTAGGCTGTGATTCTTACCGCCTCCCGGGTTCCCGCGGCGGCCCTGCTTAGCGGTGCTTGAGTCCCGCCGAACAACGCGCGCTTGCTGAGAAGGAAAACGTCGAGCCCTTCCGATGCCATAAAGCAGACCGTGCAGCCCCCGCCCCCCCAGGGAGGGCCTCCGCGTGGTGGGGGCCCTCTTACCTTCAGCTGTTGGTGTGGATTTTTTAAAGCCCGTTCTGGAAGGAGAGGCAGCGTCCGGCTGAGGCCATCGGGAAGCCCGCCGGCGCTGCAGCACCGGGAGCTCGCTCACGCCCTCCAGCGCGTCGGCGGGGTGGCCCGGGGTGGCCGGGAGCAAGCGGCCGCCGGGCCCCTGGATGGCAGTATCTGGGCGGGTCCAAGTTACAGGCAGTGAAGAAAAATGCTTCCTCTCCTCACACTGACCAGCGTGCGCTCCTGCCGGCAGGGGTGGCCCTGGGGCCAGTGTCACTGTGGGGGAGGCCCGGCCACCAGGGTCAACGAAAGAATGTTCTGGAAGAAGGGCAGCTTGTGCCCAGGCTGGGGACACCTGTGGGGTGGAGCACGGGATGGGACGTCGGACTGCCGTGGAAGCGAGGGTGGGGTTCTCTGCCTCCCCGCCCCCTCTAGAGTCCCCTGCTTCACCTTCACCCTCCAGCTTCACCTGCACCCTCCGGGCCTCTGGCCCCGCACCCTTCGCACCCGCTCTGCACCACAGGGGGTGTCCTGCTCGGAGTCGTTCTTCCTTCTCGGGAAGGGACATGCGAAGCGGCTCCCTTGTTTTGCCGGAGCGCATCCCTCGGTAGCTTTCTGAGGAAGGGCGTCAGGGAGGTGAGAGGCTTGGGAAACAGGTTTCTGTGTTCGCTCAGCTCACGTGTCGATAACTGGGTTCGGGACGGGATTCTGGGTGAGAAGCCTCCTCCTCCGGGATTCTCGAAGCATCCCGCCGCCTCCTGGCCGTCAGGGTGGCTCCTGAGAGGTCATTGTGGAAGCTCCCGGGACCCCCCTCTGTCTCCGAGGGTCTCCGATGCCGGCACAGTGCGTCGGGCGCGGCGGCCTTCATTCATTCATCGTGCTGCTGGGGACTCTCGTCCTGCAAACACGTGTCTTCCTGTTCTGGACACTCTCTTCTTCTTTGTCGGCTAATCCCTGTGTCTCTGCTTCTCTCTGGAACATCCGCGAGCTAGGCGTGGGCCTCCAGACTCCAGGACCCAGCTCCCTTCTCTTTTCTCCCCCGGTTTTTATCTGGGTCACATTCTGCACCTTTTAGGAAAACTGAATTTTGTCCTCCTGACCTTCAACTGGACATTTTGTGTCTTTAACCAAAATTTTAAGTTCTAAGTTCACTTTCCTTTGCTCAGATTCTTGGTGGTCTCCTGTCACGGGGTCTGGCCACGGCTCTCCTTTGTCCACAGAGTCCCTTAAATACCAGCCGCGGTATGCGAGCACTGGCGGTGGGCGCAGACCTTGTCAGAACCGCACCACACAGACCTCGATGCACGGTATTGCAAACAAAGAACTTGCCGTTCCCCGGTGCACGTTCCTGTTGCCTGTGCTGCAAGCCTCCCGTGTCCGTGTGGCGGGAGGGCCGTGTGCTGGTGGCCACCGCGCATCCGTCCTGTCTCTGTGTTCGGTGACCTTGTACTGGGAGCCCAGAGGCGCCATTTACGCCCCAGAGATGGGCACGTGCTGCGAAGCCAGCTCCGCACCCCTGCCCCTTGTCCCCAATTGCCGGCACACCGCTGACGATGTTCCCGTGTCCTCTTTCCAGTTCCCAAGCTCTGTTGGGTTTTCATGGGCTGACGTGCTGTCCCCATGTCTGCCCTTACGGTTTCTGTCCCTTAGATGCCACTTGATTGGGCTTGAGAGGAGACGGAGATGAAGCTCTGAGTGTGGGTGCCGTGTTGCACAGGATTCTGCTGTCCCCTGCGTCTGGGTTCTTAGCCTGGCTGCGGTGTGCGTCCTGGGATGTCCCAGGCCAGTGACCTCTCTCGGGGACCTGAGTGGGAAGTCCCTGTGTCGTTGGGCCCTTGCAAACATTTCTGCCAACAGAGCGGGGGAGGGGGGCCATGAAACGTGCCCCCGGACCTCGAGTCTGCCAACAGAAGGTGCCGCGGGCTGTGGACACGCCTGCCCAAAACTCACACACGGACCTCTTGTGATCAGGAAGCGCCCCTGCGCTGGCGTGTGTTTTGGCTTTTGATGAACTCTGTTTTTCCGAGCACTTTTAGAGGCCCAACGAACCCGAGCGGAAAGTACGCAGAGTTCCCTCACACCCCGTCCTCACACACACACACGGCCTCCCTGGGTCGGCAAGGATCCCCCAACCCCAGCACTTACCCCTCCTCCCCTCCCGCCTGCCCTGCAGCCCCCGGTCTCACCGCCACCCTGGTGTGGACCATTCCCGGAAACCCTCACCCGCGCGGGAGCTCAGAGTTACGGAGGCTCTGGGAGCCCCTGCCGGGGACCGATCAGCCACACGGGGAGAACGTCTTCTCGGGTAAAGGAGACCGTGCCGTGGGCTTTACACGCATGAGCTCCGGAGCAGACGCATTTGGGGATGTTGTGAATGGTGCTGACAGGTTGCAGACGGGCCCGTTCAGTGTGTCCAGCTGTGGCCTGGACAGAAAGGTGGAGGGAACGTGAGACGCAGAAGCTGTAAGGGAGGTGAACCATAGCTCCCCACTCAGGTTGAATCCGAGAGAGAGAGAGACGTTTTGTGTGGGAAAGTGACATGCTCTGATTTACATTAAAAACCTTACTGTGGCCGCTGCTGCTGTTTCATAAACGTACTAGAAGGACGTTTGGAATTAATCGGACTGCTGGTGACAAAAACCTGCAAAACAGTAACTTAGAGATTATTTGCTTACTAACAAGTGAGGTCGGCAGAAGAAAGCAGGTGTGAGGTCTCCGGTATGTTGTGAGGGTCCCCAGTGGATTTCCACTCGGCTGGTTTTAGAATGAGACCCTTATCTTCACGTTCACAAGGTGGCTGCCAGAGCTCCAGCCATCACATTTGAGCTCCAGGCACCAAACAGAGGAAAAAACGAAAGAGAAAAACCGCAAACACTAGCTGAGTCAGCCTTCTTCAAGAGCCTTCCTGGAATTCCTACCTAATAGCTTCTGTTCACATGTCTTTGGCCAGAAGGCCCCAGGGGAAGCTGGGAGATGAGGCTAGCTGGCCACATTGCCATCCCGGGTACAGTCAGGGTTCTGTTCGTAAGAGCGAAGGGACGCGGGTGCTGGGACAAGCGGGTGATTGTCTGCAGCACGCGGCAAGGACGGAAGCGGGGCGAAGGCCTGGGCAGCCGCGCAGGGGTCCGGCTGGGGGTGGGTGTCGCTTAGATCGCATCGGTGATAGGGGTGGGCCTGGGGGCGGGGAGCCAGGTTGCGCCCGGAGCTCCTGAGCCGCCAGCATCATCCGCACAGACCGCTGCTCCCCTGGGCCTTGTGGGATTCCTGCAGGGGTGTCGAGCGCTCACCGGACACTGAGGTTGCGTCAGGAGCGGGTCACGTCGGGGACGCGGCACAGTCGAGTCCCCCCTGGCCTGGGCTTCCGGAGCCGCCTCGTTCCCCTCCCGAGGGCGGGAGGGCGTGGTCCCCACCCCCCGGTGAGCGCGTGCCGAGCCGGCTCCGTGGGCCACAGCCTCCTTCCCTCCCCGCGTGGGCTTCCTGGCGCATCTTGGGTCGCGCTCAGAGGCGGCCCCGCCGTGCTGCGGATCCCCGGCGCGGGGCCTGGCTTTCAGACCGACGCCCGTCCCTGTAAGTCGTTTTATTGGCACGCAGCCACCCTCCCCCATTCACGCAGCGGCCGGCGCTGTTTTTGCACCACCGCGTGGACCTGAGAGCCGGGACAGAGACCGCAGGACCCCAGACCCCCCAAAATAATGCCCCCCCGGCCCCCGCCCAGGAGGTGCCCGTCCCTGCAGAGAACGGGCTCCTCGCCTTCAGGGGCTGATGGTGGCCTCAGGCTGAGGGCAGACACTGGGTGGATGGGGCCCGCTGGGCGCGCCTTCTGCGGGAACAGGAGGTACGGAGCGGGCCCTCCCCCCCAGGGAAGGCGGGTGAGCAGCTGAGGCCTGGCTGTGCCCGGTGTCAGCCCTCTCGCAGAGTCCCCCCCCAGGGGGCAGGAGCTCAGGACAGGAGCCCTCCCCTCCCCGCCGTCAGTCCTTCCCTTACCAAGTGGCGTGGGGCTGTCGCAGCACCCCATGCACGCGGGTGAGAAACAGACGAAGTTAAAATTGAGAAGACCCCCGTCGAGTCCAGAGTGATGCTGAGGACAAGCCGTGCTGGCCTTTAAGGCTCAGACAAGGATTCCAGGGGCAGGATGAGGGAGGAGCCCCGGAGGGCTTCCTGGAGGCAGTGGCTTGCCTAGGTGAAGAGAAAATGAAAACTTCTCCCAAGACTTTCTTGGGAGGTTTGGTTCGGCCTGAAGTGTCAGGGAGCAGCCGGGGCTGGCATAGCAGGTTGCAGGGGCCCCGGGGAGGCTGAGCAGGAGAGGACTGTCGTGGGAGTGCGGAGGTGCGGGCTGCCCCTTGTATGTCCCTGAGGGGCGGTGCCATCAGGGGGCTGAGGGGAGGGCTCTGGAGAGGGGCCCAGGGCTCCGTTGGACTGGGAGACCTGCGGGTGGAAGGAGGAGAAGGAGGCGAGCTGTCCCGCACGGCAAGGTCACATGTGCGCGTGCACGTGTGTGTGGTGTGTGTGTGCAAACACGCCCACGGCTCAGCCTCCGTGCCGCTCTCTGGTCTTTCGCCCTGGCTGACCTCGACGGGGTTTACGGGAGCTGGGAAGCCAGGGTCTTAGAGGGAGAGCGTTCCCTGGTTCCACAGCTTTCCATCACGTTACCAGCCGGCCGCGCAGGGAGGAAGCTGGGCGGCCAGGCGGGCAGTGGCCCGGTCTGGGTCCCCGCGTCTGTCCCACGCTCTGCAGGCCCGAGGGGCGGGAAGCTCTGACCTCCTGGAGCCCCGGCCGCGCCCCGGGTGACTGGGGGACGCGGTGTCAGTGTGGTCAGTGCGGGGCTGCCCCCGGGAGCCCCGTGGCAGCCCCACCACCCCCGCTCCTGCGCAGACAGAGCAGGGGGCAGGTCGAGGAATGGAAAGCTGGTGTTAGCACACGCCTCCTGAGCCATAACCTTTCTTCTCACTTGCTTCCAGAATTTCTCCGTGAGGCCGGAAAGAAGCACACCGTGTGAGAACCGGCTGGCCTTCAACATTGGCGGTGGTGACCTTGCCCGGCGCCCGGGAGATGCGGGTCCTCGGGGTGCGTCCCGCCCCGCGTCTCCGGGCTGTGCTGTGGGTCACAGCTCCTAGGCTCTGAGCAGCGTCTGCCGTGACGCCCACCGTGGCCCCCCCGCCCACGAGCGTTTGCTGCCAGAGCCCCCTCTGCTGCGCCCACCCTGTGAGGATGTGTGTCCCCGTCGGGGGGCTGCTGGCCACCCTGGCCACGGCGCTCGGGGTGGTGGTGGCCTTTGCTCCCGCCCCCAGGATCACCTGGGAGCACAGCGGTAAGGGCCCCCCTGCTCTTGGGGTTGACAGGTGGGCGCCCTTGGGTAGGTGGGTGCACGGCCGCGTGGGGGGAGGTGCCTGGGTCACGGGGAGCACGTGGGGGCTTGCTCAGGGCCTGCTGGCCGGGTTTCTAAATCGGGCCCCTGGAGAGGACGTGTCTCTCCCTCGCGCCTGACGGCCGAGCACAACCACACTGAATGGCCTGTTTTTAGGACATTTAACCCGTGTGGCTGAGCTTCTGGCCGGTTGCTTTCGTTTCCCCACCGTTCGTTTCTGATGTATTTCCCCTCCCGGGGGCTGTGTCTTGAGACCCCTGGCTGCTCACAGGGGGTGCCGAGTGGTCTCACGCACAACCCCAGGCAGCGCGTCCCGGGAGGGCCTTCGTCCGCGTGCATCCGTGCCCGGCACGCGGAGGTCAGGAGAGCAGAGAGCGTGAGCCCCAGGGACACATGGAAACCCAGGTTCAAGGCGCACCCAGGGGCGCCTGGGGGGCTCAGTCGGTTAAGCGTCGGACTCTTGATTTTGGCTCAGCTCACGGTTCGCGCGTTCAAGCCCCACGTCACGCTCTGCGCTGATGGTGTGCAGCCTGCTTGGGATTCTCTCTCTCTCCTTTCTCTGCCTCCCCTGCACGTGCACACTCTCGCGCTCTCTAAATAAATAAACTTTTAAAAATCTACATAACGAGAGAGCGCTCCTTCAGAAATAACGCCCACGCGTTTATCCTCCTCCTGAGGAGCTGACTGTTGAGTCTCGTATTCGGGGTTACGGATGCGGTTACCTGATAAGTGAGAAATCTCACTGGTCTCTCTCCTTGACAGGTTTGTGGTGGTTATGCCTGAAAAATGCTTGGGTTAAGGGACAGATTTACTGAAACAGAGTGTTTTTTAAAGGTTCTGAGGTAAATCATGATTTTTCTGAACAAGAAAAGCTCGACTAGCTTTATTCTTCATACACCTGTTGCACGTTATGGTTAAACACACGTAGACGAGAGTCGGGGAGACATGGCGGCCGGCAGCCTGAGGTGTGGGGACGGCCCGCGGTCTCCGGGGCGGTCACACGCTTGATGATCACGTTCCTGGGAGGTCACGTGCTTGGAGGTCATGCTCTAGGCGGCCATGCTGCCGGGAGACCACACCGAGGGCAGGGCTTGAGGGAGCTCAAGGGGTGTCGGGCCACAGTGCCGGTCGAGCGCAGTGGCTCTGGGGCCTCACGGGGTCCCGCGCTCTGGGTGACCGTCCTAGCGGGTCTGCTCTCGCGCAGGCGCCTGAGCTCTGGGGCGGCGAATCCGCCACGGCCCTGGCGACGTGAGTGTGCGTGGAAGCAAGACGGGGACTCGGGAGGCAGCCGGGCTCATGTCCTCCCTTCCCCCCAGAGGTGCGGCTGGAGAAGTTCCACGAGCCGGGCATCTTCAACTACTCCGTCTTGCTGCTGAGCGAGGACAAGAGCACCCTGTACGTGGGGGCCCGGGAGGCCGTGTTCGCCCTGAATGCACTCAACGTCTCTGAGAAGCAGCACGAGGTGAGGCGAGGGCGCCCCGCTCTGCCCCCGGGGCCGCTCACTGTGCTTCTCCGGGGGCGTCAGGCCCCTTCCGGGCTGCGTCCGGGCCGCGTGTCCCAGGTGAGCCGGGCGGCCTCTGCCCTCCCTGGGCCGGCCACTCACCCGGGGCCCCCCTTCTCCTCTTGGAGTTTTGCAATTCTCATGACGGCAAATCTCGGCCACCCGGAGGGCAGAGGAAGCGGTGACCGTGAGGCCTGTCCCCTCTTGGGTCCTGCAGCCAGGTCGCCCTCTTCTGCCCCTGTCCTCGTGCTCTGCTCCCTCTGGAGGTTTGAGGCTGGTCCCAGGCGCACTCTTCATCATAGGGCTTCCCCAGGTGTCTCCTAAAGGAAAGGACTCTTTTTGTCCACGTAACCGAACCACCATGGTCACGTCCAAAAGTGTCATCAAATAGCTGATGTTCAGGTATCAGAGACTCTCCTAAGGATGCTTGAATGCCGTTGACGCGGGGCCGCCCGCGAGGCCGTCCGCTCTGCCCGTCACATCTTGACATCCGGCCGCCGTGCTGGCCCCTTACTGGGAAAGCCACCGCTCTGCGCCCTCAGTGACAGGCCGGCCCCTCCTCCGAGGCGGGGTCCTCGCCCCAGCCCTGGGCCTGTGCAGAGCAGGGCAGGGCCACTGGTGCCTCGAGGATCACAAAGCGGGATTTTCCGGCTCAACGTTCCCTTCTGTGTTGGGAGCAGGAAGCTGTCGGTCTGGGGGGGGTGGGGTGGGGGGTGGGGGAGGGCACACCTATCTGCTGCTCACGTCCCGCGGGGCCAGCTCCTTGGAGGTGGCTGGATCAGCCCTTAGAATCTTGGCTGTTATTTGCCAGTTTTTAATGAGTTCCTTCCCTCCAGAGGGAGAGAGTGGTGTTGGGATATTTGGTTTTTGAGAATGACCTTGGGGCTGTGTTTGAGCCCCGGATGCTCAGACCGTCCCTTCCCCGGCGGGCGGCCTCTCCCCCACCGCTGGCTGCTTAGCCGCGACCCCAGCGGCTGGAATGGGCTGCTTCTCTCTGGAATCGAGAATCTTGATTCTGTCCCAGACCTCTGTGTTTTGTCTCGGCCCCCCGACCGCGTGCTTATTTCTGCCTGACTCACGGACGGGGTTTTGTGGTCATCAGCCTTCGAAGATAAGGGGAGTGCTGACCCCGTGGGTGCCCTCAGAGCCTCACTGCTCTGCTGATGCGTCCTTGTCCCCTGGGGGCCTAGCGCCTCGGGGATGTGACAGATACAAAGGGAAGCCTGGGTGAAACCCTAGGAACGTGACCGGGTCCTCGTGCACTTCACGTAGGCAGCAGTGAAACGGTTAGCGCATCAGCCTCCGAAGGATGTCGCCCGTTGCCGGGACATTGCTTTTGCGTGTTCCGGGTAGGACTTCCACTAAGACGTCCCGCACTGCGGATGCGGGAGGCGAGTTAGCGCAGGACCGCGTACACGGGGACTCGCCACTCTGCCAGCGGGCAGCTCCGGGCGCGTCCTGACCTCTGAGCACCCGGCGACTGGCTTCGTCTGGGCACCGGCCATGGGACTGTCACACGGGGAGGTGGGACAGCTTGGGGACAGTGAGGCAGGCGTGGGGGAGCCGCCGTCCTCTGGAGGGCGAGGGGCTGGGGCACGTGCCGGCCCCCCATGACGCGTCCCCTGGCTCAGGTGCTGGGAAGGGGGGAGGGGGGAGCGGGCGGTCGCCCCCCCACGGCCACGGTTGCGGAGCTGAGGGAAGCCGGTCCTGCCGTCCACCGACGGCCAAAGGAGACGCCACCCGTGTCCTTTTCTTCCCGCCCTCCGTTCGCTTTGGGGCGAAGGAGCCCGCGCTGCTGTGTGAAAACACCTGTGGCTTGGCTCGCTGTGACGGACTGAAAACCCGACTGTCAGCCCTTTGAGCTTTCCTGCTGCTTTGCGGCGACTGACAGGATGCTGGGCGGCCAGGGGGGCTCTGATGGCTCCGGACCCCGGCGTCTGCCGGCCCAGCCTCGCTTTACAAAGCCTCGCTTGTGCGCTCTTTGTAAACGGTGCATTTTTACGCCGTATCCCCTTCCCCCTTGAACGGGAGCATGTGCTGAAACGGATTCTCCTCTCTCCCCACAGGCATATTGGAAGGTCTCAGAAGATAAAAAGGCAAAATGTGCAGAAAAGGGGAAATCGAGACAGGTAATTTCCGGTCTCGGAACCCCAGCAGCCTGGTGACGTGGTCGCGCCCCATCCTGCCAGGCGCCCTGTGCCCAAGCGATGAGGCAGGGTCGCTCTGAGCAGGTGCCAAACGTGGCGGGCATCTGAGAAATGTTGTTAAAGTTTGGCTTCGTTGGATGCATTCAAGTGGCCCCAAAACTTGGTGCCTTCTGGTACCTTCTTCTGGTGCCTGCTGGCCGACAGTGTAAAGGGCAGAGTTCAGACCCCCGCTGCATGCCAGAAGCCCGAAGGGGCGCCGTGGGATTTCTGGAGTTCGGGCAGCAGCCACCCCTTGAGAATCTGCTCCTTCCCCCGGGAGATGCCAGGCCGAGCGTCTGCCTCCCCCGGGGCTCTGGGCCCCCCCGCCCCCAACCGGCACCGGGCCCGTGTCAGAGTCTCCGGGCATCGGAGCCCATCTTCCGTGGCAGTGGGGGGCAGGATGGCTGAGTTAAGGTAAATTTCAACGGTTGGCTAATTGCAGAATAATCAAAAATGAAAAAAGAGAAAGTTTTTGCTGAAGTTTTTTTAGCAGAACATCAGACACTTGTACTGAAGTCAGTAGATCCAAAGTTGCCTTAGGAAACGGGGAGAATGCAGGCTTTGTGATGTAATGACTGGGGCTGCAGGGAGGGTCTGAGAGCTGTCAGACCAAGGGCTCACCCGGCCCAGCGCAGAGGCCGCACGGGGACGCGGGCCCCTCCCGGCTCCCGTGGGCAGGACGAATGATTGCCAGCCAGTTGAAAACCGTCCTGGCGAAAAGAAACCCACGAAGCCTCGCTGAGCAGAGATAATTTCAGGCGAGAGCGCATGCCTCCCGGTCCACGCCAGCCCTGGAGAGTGTGTTTCTCAGTGACATCTGGTTTTCCTGCCGGCCTTTTCTCACACGGAGCCGGCTCGGCCCCTCCCTCCCAGCCTGTCCCCTGCACTGGGGCCGGCGGGGTGGGGTCTCCTGGGGGGAGGAAGGCTGGCGGGGTCCCGCCTACTTTCCCCTCTGCGGCTCTGGCCACACGTGTGAGGCACGGGCTGTGTGTTGGGTGCGAGTAAACGCAGATTTTCGGTGGCGGGTGTCCGGGCAGACTTGAGTCTGTGTGCCTTTGCTGAGTGTCGATCGGCGGCTGAGGTGAAATCCCCGTGGCCCCTGGCGGCCGGCGGGGGGGGGGACGCCGCAGAGAGCAGAGTGCTGGGTCCAGCGGGCAGACGCAGGTCTGTCCGGGGGACTGGGTCTCCGAGGCTGTGCCCGCCGCCCAGGCAGGGCCGGGCCAGCACGAGAAGACGGGGGTGTCCGAGGTGGCAGGTGAGGGGCGGCCGGGAGGCGTGGCGTGATGAGCCCGCGTCAGGCACGTGCCGGCTGGCCCCCTGCCGTGCGGGTGGGTGGCGGAGGGCGGGCGTCCCCGGGGGCGGATGACGCCTCACGGGCGCGTTTCTCTCCTGCAGACCGAATGTCTCAACTACATCCGCGTGTTGCAGCCGCTTGGCCCCGATGCCCTGTACGTGTGCGGGACCAACGCCTTCCAGCCAGCCTGCGACCACCTGGTGAGGCTGTGCCCCGCCCCCTGCCCCCCCCCCCACCTCGTCCCTGGTCGGTACTGCAGCTGGTGGGGCCCAGGCGGCGTAGGGGGCTCCCCGCTCTGCACGACGGCGGGCATGAGGGTGTGGCCGCTCACCAGGGCAGGACCCATGGGGCCAGCGGAGCTGACAGTGGGGGACCCGCTGGGAAGTGTGCTGGCGACACAGAGAAGCCCCAGGGTGCCACGGTCCGGCCTCCTGTGTCCTCTTTGCCACGTTTTGTGCTCTGCGGGGAGCCCTGCCGCGGCCTGCGTCCCAGTCAAAGGGGGGAGTCAGGACTCTGCCCCCAGACTATGTGTTCTCGGTTCACCTGTGTTACCGCCCGAACGTGTCCCCCACATCCACACGTTGTAGCCCGAATCCCGCCATGTGTTGGCATTTGGAGGTGGGGCCTCTGAGGAACTATCACAGTTACATGTGGTCACAGAGGCGAGGCCCTGATCCCGCAGGATTGACAGCCTTCTGGGAAAAGCCGCCAGAGCCCCCTCTCCACCACATGAGGACAGAGAGAAGGGGGCCCTCGCCAGGCACCGGCCTTCCGGATCCCTGACCTCAGCCTGCAGCCTCCGGAGCCGGAGGGAATGGGCTTGTGTGCGGAAGCCACCCGTCTGTGCCCGCTGGGACGGCCCGGCTGCTGTCCGCTCCTGGGGCCTCACCATGTGGGTCCGCCGTGGACACGGAGCCGCCGACCTCGGCCCCGGAGCGCACCCCCTCCCGGGGGCAACAGCACCGCACGACTGTGCGAGAACCTCCCTCGCCGACCTGCATGGGTCCTGCTGAGCCGGGCCCGCCTGCTGCTGCACTGGGGCCTCTGCAGAGGGGCCCCCACGGCGTCCTCCCAAGGCCCTCGCTCCCGGGGCACGTTGGACGGCAGCGTCTTGCTGGGAGAAATTCCTTTTACTCGGGCACCTGATGAGCCATTTGTAACAACCACCGGGAGAAGAGAAGACGCGTTTTAAACGCACATGGGGATTCAGAGTGAGGCACGTGGTCTAGTGACCGTCCCCGACTTGGGACACAGAGCGTGCCTCAACCAAGAGCCTCGTTTGCTGGAACCCTGAATTAACTAGAATTTAAAGAAGATTCTCCAACCTTGAGTCAGAGATAAACGACAGCCCAAACTACGGGCAGACGGAGTTTGCGCACAGACCCCCGGGGTGGGTGCACCCCCTGCGTGGCTGGCTGGCGGTCTGAGCCCGCAGACGCTGGCTCTGTGGGGTGCGGTGCTCTGAGCTCTGAGTCTGGGTCCTCAGGACAGACGTCACCGGGTTCTGCATAAGGGAAGAGCGTGCCAGGTCGTGTGAGAAACGCCCACACGTCACAGGGTTTGCTGGCTGGAGTCTAGCCCCTCCGAAGCTGAAAACGGATGGAGACTCCGATCCCATAGTTGTAAGGGGGTCAGATGTTTCCTTTAAATCCGGGCCTGTTGTTCGGCCCCATATTTTCAATAAGGACGTTCACGCCGACGGGAAAGTGGATCCCGCCTGTGTATCTGGCACCTAGATTGCGTGGGAAGGGACATACGTGGGCGTGCGGCACCCTGACCCGCCACCCCTAAATGCCTATCTGACCAACGCCAAGCCTGTCGCCACCCATGAAGATTTACAGTCATTCCCAACGCCCTCTCGTTTCCGCTTTGCCCCCCTCATTCAGGCGGCCTCCAGACCTCTCCTAGACAGGCCATCCGTTCATGCCCCAGTTTGTGCTTTGAGACCTGAGAGGGGGGTCTGCCTGGAGAGGTGGGCCCAAGATCCCCCGGCCCGTGAGCCAGCCCTCCGACGGGCAACGGGCCCGCACCCACTCCCCACCGCTGTGCGTGTTCCTCAGCTTCTCCGCGCTGGAAGGCGGGAGGTGGTGCCCACCTTCGTTCACGCAGGCACGTCCTGTGTTTCTGGCAGCAGGCGCGTAACTTCCCGCTCTGCCTCCGCGGTGGGATTCTTCTCTGACCCTCCAGCTTCCCTGCACTGTGTGGGCACGTTCCCAGCCGCTCACCTGTCCCCGGGCTCGGGGCCCCGTGTCTCTGTGCACAGAGCTCGCTCGTTCCTCGCGTGTTGGGGCTGCTCGCTCCTTCCTCGGCTGGTTTTGGGCTCTCGGGTCCGGCCAGGAGGGTCCCCAACACTGAGGCCGTCCCCCGTGCTTTCTGTTAGTACAGGATGGGGTGGCTGGAGGTGGGGATGCCGCTGCTTCTGCCCATGGGTCTGGTCCGCCACGGCCGTGGGTGCCGTCCTTGTCGGACGTAGCTGGCGCACGGCCTTCCGATGGCTCCCTGGGTGCCTCCCGCCTCCGGTCTGCCCTGGCCGCTGTGGGGCCCTAGAGCCGCCAGCATCTTACAGAGGGGTAAACCGAGGCTCCGAGGTCCTGCGCGGCTCTCGTGGCGCCGGCGTCCAGACCTGGGACTCACGTGGCCGCCCACGCGTGCTCTCCCCTCCGTGCCCCCGGGTGGCGAGTCTGTGAACGTAAATGGCAGAGCAGGAGGGTGCTGGGAGACTAGGAATTCAGACACCGCGTGATGCCCTTTCTTCTCGTTCGCTCGTAGAACTTAACGTCCTTTCAGTTTCTGGGGAGAAGCGAGGATGGCAAGGGCAGGTGCCCCTTTGACCCTGCACAGAGCTACACGTCCGTCATGGTCGGTGAGTCCCGCCCCAGGTCAGCATGGGCTCGGCTGCCTCCCCCGGTTCCCTGCTCCCCGTCCCGGCGGAGGAGACGCAGCCTCTCCGTAGACCCCTGTACGAGCGCTCGGATTCACTGCAGAAGGGTGACCGGCCACCCCCCATGGCCAGGGGTCACATGTGTGGGAAGGGGTCATTTTGTGTCCGTCCTCTGTGTGCGTCCCGTGGCCCCTCTTACACCCGAACGTGTTACTTCCGGGCGCGGGTCCCCTGGGGTTCCCGCCCCAGCTGCTCGTGAAGCAGCTCTCGCGTGGAGGGCACAGTCGTCCACGTGAGGGACCGAGACGGAAGGCTCGCGACGCGGCATCCGTGGCCTCCCCGCTTCCCTGGGCCGGGGGCTCGTGTCTGGCTGCCGACCACCCCTCCTCTCCTCTTTCTTCCGGGGCCGCTTAAGATGGGGAGCTGTATTCCGGGACGTCCTATAACTTTCTGGGAAGCGAGCCCATCATCTCCCGAAACTCGTCCCACAGTCCTCTGAGGACGGAGTACGCGATACCGTGGCTTAACGGTAAGAGGCAGGTGCTCCTGGGTCTGTCTGTCTGTCGGTGGCCCTGAGTCCCAGCGAGGGGCCGCAGACACCTCCGGGCTGGGACGGCCCCATGTGGGGTGCTTCTGGAGCTTCCGGGGCTCCGGACTGGGGCCTTCCTCTCCCTGAACACAGAGGTGGTGGTTCTTTGTGACACGAGAGCCTGGTGGTCCCTGCACCCAGGCTGACCGGCTCGCTCACCTTTGGATAACGTGTGTGTGGTGGATTCTCGCAGCTGCTCACACGGGGCTCTAGTTGGCGCCGGCCGGCGGGCCGTGACCTCCTGGAGGCGGGTGGTCTGGGGGAGGAAGGACCCCTGGCTTCCCCTCACTGCGGGGCGGGTCTGCTGGTCGGGGGTTGTCCGCTTGAGGCACGTGCTGTTTGCACCAGCAGATGCGTGTGTTCTGGCGGGTCTCTGGGATCTGGGTCCCCAGGGTCCCCAGGCTGCCTGCCATCGGGAGGCGCAGCCTGGGTTCTCGGGGCCGGCCCGGACGGTGTGTGTTACAACCGCGATCTCCGGCACCTCCTTATGCCGAGGAGGACGGATGGGCACCGTGCCCGCCCCGGGCCCTGGGGTTTGTCTGGGGCGTGGTGCAGGCACTACTAGCTTGCGCCTTGGCCGGGAGGTGCCCGGGCCCTGCGCTGTGGCGGGGGGATAACCGGCTGTCTCTTGCCTGCAGAGCCAAACTTCGTCTTTGCGGACGTGATCCGAGAGAGCCCGGACGGCATGGACAGCGGGGACGACAGGGTGTACTTCTTTTTCACCGAGGTGTCCGTGGAGTATGAGTTTGTCTTCAAGCTGATGATCCCCCGGGTGGCGAGGGTGTGCAAGGTGAGCCCACTCCCCGATTCCCCTCTGGTCCCGGCTGGGCGCTTCGCGCCTCTGGAGGACCGGTCTCGTGGCCCGGGCTCCAGGCCTCCTCCTCCGAGATGTCCGTTCACCTACCTCGTCGTTCTCCCGAGCCACGGAGGGGTGTGCGTGGCCTGCCCCCGGGGCAGTCCGGGAGTCTCCCTGCGGGCCCCGGAGCATCGGTGCCGAGCGTGGCCAGAGGCCCAGCCTCAGCAGGCCTGCTCTGGCCACACCGTCCTCGGACCTCCCGGGCCATATAGGAAGTTGCTTGTGTTCACCGCGTGAGCTAAATTCTGCTAGAATTGGGATTTCGGCGTTCCTGCATCAAGGCGGCAAGGGGGGTGTGCGTTCACTGCCCCCAAGTGAGGATGCTCTGATTCCAGGGTCTTTGGCATCCAGATCTCTGCGTTTCGGGGCTCCCTCCAGAGCAGGTCACGTCAGGCGTGTCTGTGATTGTCCCGGGGGTGCGGGGGCAGCCCACAAAACCTGTCTGGGGGGGACCTGGCCGAGGCCCTTTGAAACGACTGTCTCCTCTGGGACGAGGAACGTGTCTGGGGGGACCCCCGACATGTTGGCCTGAAGCAGACCCCGCTCCGTGGCCCTGGCTCCAAGGCTGGCTCGCAGGGGTGGGGAGCACGGGGAAGGGACGCGAGGCTGGCGGAGGTTCTGCCGCTGTGACGCCGTGCGCGGCCCGCCGGCCCCTCCGGCCGCCTCCGGGTGATTCGCCCACAGGCCTTTCTTGGTTCTGTGTTTTAATCTGAGAGCCCAGCCGGCGCAGACCGGCTGCCGTGGCCACGTGGCCATCCACGGCCCTTCTTTTCCCACCGTGGCCTCCGTCCACCGAGACGGGGACGCTCGGGGCCGCGTACGTGACTGACTCCCAGCTGCCTACGGGGAGTCAGCCCTCCCCCCACTACGCACGTCTTTGGGGTTGCAGGGGGACCAGGGCGGTCTGCGGACCCTACAGAAGAAGTGGACGTCCTTCCTGAAGGCCAGGCTCATCTGCTCCAGGCCGGACAGCAACCTCGTCTTCAACGTGCTGCAGGCCGTCTTTGTCCTCAGGGCGCCAGACCTGAAGGAGCCCGTGTTCTACGGGGTCTTCACCCCACAGCTGTAGGTGCCCCGGCGGGCCGGCGGGCGGGCGGGCTGCGTGTCTGCGCTCCCCCCACCCAGGACGGTCACCCTGCCCCCTCGTCCCCAGGAACAACGTGGGGCTGTCAGCCGTGTGCGCCTACAACCTGTCCACGGCCGAGGCGGTCTTCTCCCGCGGGAAGTACATGCAGAGCGCCACGGTGGAACAGTCCCACACCAAGTGGGTGCGCTACAACGGGGCCGTGCCCATGCCGCGGCCCGGGGCGGTGAGTGGAGGCGGGGCGGGAAGGGTGGGCCCGCTCCCCTTCCCGCGTTCCCCTCACCGCGTGCCGTGGCGCGGCTGTCCCTGACCGGGCCCGCGCCAGGAGGCGCTTCCGGCCGGCAGGGGTGTTTTGTGGAATCAACGTTGTGATAAAAATAGGTCTGTCTCACGTGCTGCTTCCCCCCCAAAAGCACGGTTTCTCGGCAGTGGGCCGTACCCCCCACCCGTTAACGTGAGTCACGTTTGTGTCTTCCCGAAAGTAGTGACTCTTGTGTGGAAACCGGCATCTGCCCGTCATGTGGCTGGTGTGTGGGGCCGTGGGTGTGGCCGCGGTGGGGCCGTGGCCCGGGCGACTGGCCTGGGGCTCCTCCCTGGGGGTCCATGCCTGCCAGCGGCCGTCAGTTCCCTCCACGGGTGTCATGAAGTAAATCGTGGTCACGTGATTACGAATTTCGGTTGACCTTTGTGCTGTTTGGAACCGGACCGTTTTTAGTGATTTTAGCAGAGATGTCGAGGAAGAGCTATCAAGTGATAAGCCATTATTTTTCAATTTCAAAAGCTGGATACAGTTTTCTCATTTACAAATAGACACCAGCAAGTTTGCTGTGTGTCGTGAAGCGGGATTAGATCTCGTGGACACACGCACGGCTGCCCTTCCCGACTGGCTTTCGGGCCACGTCTTTGGATTCCTGGGGAGAGGTCGCCGCTGACTTTCCCCGTTGGCAACAGCGCTCCGCATGGCGTTGTCGCGGTCTGCGCCCCGCGGGGGGCCTGCGTGCGGGGCTCGTGCGGGCCATGCGTCCGTGAGCATGCACGTTGACGGCCGGTCTGCCCCCCGCAGTGCATCAACCGCGAAGCGCGGGCGGCCAACTTCTCCAGCTCCCTGGGTCTGCCGGACAAGACCCTGCAGTTCGTCAAGGACCACCCCCTGATGGACGGCTCCGTGACCCCAACAGACAACAGGCCCAGGCTGGTCACAGGCAACGTGAACTACACACAGATCGTGGTGGACAGGACCCGGGCCCTGGACGGGACCGTCTACGACGTCATGTTCATCGGCACAGGTGGGTCCGCACCCCCCCCCCCCCCCCCGAGGATGCCGGCAAATGCAGCTCCTTCTTTGCCGCGAGGCCAGCGTCTCCCCGGGTGCCCGGAGGGGTCTCCGGCAGGATTTCCGAGAAGCCGCCACCCCTGGCTGGCCTCCGCCATCTGACCGTCAGACCGCTGGGGTGCTGACTGAATGGCCGAGTCCCGGCCCCCGTGTGGGGATCCAGGCCCGGTGGGTCGGGGCTGGTGCGCCGGGAGTGGTGCCCGTGCGGGCCGGTTGAGAGCAGGTGGCAGAGAAGTCCCACGTCCCTGCTGGCTCCAGACGGGTCCCCACCTGGGACTCTCACGCAAGCGTCTCTGGAAGGCGGGGGTGGGGGGGCTGGGGGGGTTGGGGCCGGAGCAGCAGCGGCCGGAGGGCGCCGGGGTCGTTCCTGGGGGCTCCAGCGTGCCCTGAGCCCTCCCCTCCCCGGGGCCTTCACCGCACGGCGCCCCGGAGGGCCGCTGGAGCCCGAGAGCCACCTCTCCTGTGATGTGGTGGCACCGTGTCGTGGTCCTGACTTCCACGGGAGTCAGCAGTGGGAGGTCCGTTTCTTTTCCAGGAAACAGCGGAGTGACCGGTGCCGCTCACGCTGTCAGTCCGCGTCGCCAGTGGCTTCTCCTTCCCACGTCCAAAGTGCGGACGGCTTCGGCTCCTCAGCGTCTCATTGAGGGGAGGAGCCGAGAGGAAGAACGGGGGCTGTGGGCCGCCGTGACCATCCAGGCGCGTCCCTGACCTGTAGCTTTGCCCTTGCAGACCGGGGCGCCCTCCACAAAGCTGTCAACCTCGAGAATGACGCCCACATCATCGAGGAGACCCAGCTTTTCCGGGACTTCGAGCCGGTCCAGACGCTGCTGCTGAATTCTGAGAAGGTAGGGAGGACAGGCGGGCGGCCTCCCACGTCCCTGGTCACCAGGCAGATAGGTGGCCTCACACGTCCCTGGTCACCGGCCAGGCAGGCCGATCATCTGTGTGGTCCAGATGAGCTGACCTCCGGGTTCTTACAGAGGGCCCCGTGAGCCCTGGGGTTTGGGACGGAGGGAAGGCTAACTGGGGAGATGGAACAGTCGCCTCAAGTTGACTGAGCGTCCCGAGCTGCTGGGGTTGACGCCCGTCTGCAGGTGCATCTGTGGGCGCAGAAGAGCCCGCCCCAAGGGACGACGGTTATGTCTGTGAGCCTGCTCCCCCAACGAGGCACCTTCTCCCCCATCAGGGTCGGGATCGCGGCACCTTTGCCGTAAATGCCGGGAGTGAGCGTTTGGGGCTCGGGGGCTGTAGGTCCCTGCCGTCCGCACACGGGTGGGCCTGGCTGCCTTCCAGCAAAGTCTTTTTTATGGAAACAGAGCTCAGGAGGTCATGTAACTTTTGAATGTCATGGAATATTATTCTTTTGATTGTTTTCCAACCGTTTATATAAGACATGTTATTAGTTGGTGGGTAGCATAGAAACAACCAGGGCCCTGGATCCGCTCTGGAGGCCGTCCCCTGCCATCTACTCACGTGGCCTTGGGACACGTGCCTCCCCATTTACAGCCAGGGTGGAGCAGGCCGGGGCCCCATGATTCGTGGCTGCGTGAGCCTGGCAGGCCAGTCCTGCCTTAGTCTCCTCCTCTGCATCTAGGGGTCAGCAGACCCAGGGTGGCCCGGCCCTGTCCTTTGACTGTGGCTGACGACCTCACTTCCTGTAGAGCACCCACAGGGCCTCGTGGGTGTCCCCACGCCGCGAGCCCTGAGCCGATGGGCTCCGGGGACTTGGCTGAGCCAGGGTCAGGGCCAGAAGCGGGAAGCCCGGCTGCAAGCCTTTTCCCTGAGCTGCAGTCCAGCCGCCACCTGCACCCCGCCTGTAAAGCCTCGCTCTGGACACCAGGCCCAGCTGCCCCGCCTCTCAGGGCGTTTCCCTGATGCCGAGGGTCTCCTGTCTGACCCAGCACAGTCCCCAGCCTCCCTCACACCTGGAGGGGGTCGGCCCGCAGCCCCTCAGGGCGGCCTCCCGGCCTGGTTCCTGATGGGGGCAGCGGGCAGCAGGAGGGGGCGCCCGTAGCCAGGAGAGAGAGAAAGGCAGAAGTCGACTTGTCGGTCAGAGCCACCCATGGGTCCCGCCATCGTGAGTGTCAGAACTTGGATCTGGTTTTCAAACTTCCGGGGTCACCCAACAGGGCCGTCTCCGCTGCCGGAAGGGAAGGAGACCACAGAGCCTAGGCGGGCTCTGAGCCGGCAGAGACGCGGCATCGGAGCCTCGCGGGCCCGTTAGGCCGCCCTCCCCCGCCCCTGCTCCCCGGCTTTGCTGTGGGAACAAGGAAGTCCTCCCGGCCGCGGCCCCGCTGCTCGGGTGCTCGGCCGGGCTGGGGCGCGTGCCCTTGGGGCCCCCAGATTGTCACGTGTGCACAGAACAGAGGCCGGGCCCCCGGTGCAGACACTCGGTGAGACCACAGCCCCGCTCGCCAGTGTCATCTGGGGATGCGGGCTTCTGGGCGTGTGGGCGCCGGTCCTGCGGGACGGGTGAGGTCGAGGAGGATCTGGGTCAGCCCTGTGCTCACCCGTCTGCCCGCTGGCCATGCGGGGAGCCACTGGCCCGTCCTCCCAGGAGCCCTGCACTGGGGCGGCCTCAGCTGGCTGGCCCTAGCGGGAAGGTGTGCGGGCCGCAGCCCCTGCCCTCTCTTCGGGCTGGCAGGCCTGGGGAGGCTTGGGATGGCGTGTGCGCCCCCGCGGGGTGGAAAAGACGCCCGCCGGCAGGTTCCTCTGGGCCAGGACGCTGGCCTTCGCTGTAGAGGCCGGCCAGCAGCCGCCGCTGGTCTGGGCCGGTTCCCCAGTTGTCCTCATCTTGGTGGCCTGCTTAGTTGTACAGAGTTTTGTGGAAGGGTCCCGGTTTCCTCGTGCTCAGATGGGGCTGAGGGTGTGGGGACGTGCCCGTGGAGAGCACGGAACCCACCACGCGGGGCCAGGCCGCGTGTGCTGAGTTGTGGACGTGTGTTCAGACCCCGAGGGGCTAATGGTTGTTTGTGGAGGGACCGCAAGGCTGCCCCCATCAGTCCGTCCTGTCTGCTGACTTGTGCACCCACCAGTGGTCACGGCCACCCCTTTTCAGGGCGTTTTCCTGTCCGCTTCCCTCCACATCTGTTACTTGGTGGCCGTGTATCACGGGAGCCCAGCCCTGGGGTGGGGGTAGGGGAGGGATACGGAGCCCGCCCTCCCCACGGCCACGCCATGCACACAGGCCAGTGTCGGGCGGGGCTTCCCCGGCAGAGTCGGCGTCCTCTCCCGGGTCCCTTGACCTCTGTGAACCAGACTGTGATCTGGGATGGCGTCCTTGGTCCTGACAGCCTGGCAGGCACGTGATGTCACTTACCTGGGTCCCTGCTGACCGCTCTCTCTCTCTGCCACTTGTCACGTGAGAATCTGTTACAGAAGGGACTTCCTTCCTCTCGGCTGCACTCGCACACAGTGGGTCACGGGGCTGGCGGCCCCAGGGCCTCAGAGCGGAGCCGGACACGAAAGTTAACTCACAGCCTGTCCTCCAAGGGAAGGGCTGCGTGTCGTCTGGGTCAAAACCACCAAGTTCTGTGGAGCTTGGGAATGGCCAAGGTGTGTGCAGACGTCGGGCTGAGGTGTCGTGGGCAGAGGACGACATACACGCAAGTTCCGGAATTGCCCCCCCCACCCTGCGGCCAGGGCTACACGGCAGGCGGCGTCCCGTGGGGGATCCCCTGTCCCAACTGAGCCCGGGAAAGCAGCCGCCCCGGGTGGGGGGTCTCGCACGTGCTGGGAGCTCGAGGGAGCCCGCCTGGCCCTGTGCCCGGAGCACGGCTGTGGGTCTCCCCGTGCCCGTGTTCCTCCCCTCACGGCTAGACGCGTGCTGGAATCCGCACTCCGCCCACGTTCGGTGGCCCCTCCTTTCCTGGATTCGGACCCTGACTCGGGCTTCTGTGTGGCTCCCGTCGGGTGGGCATGAAATGGGGCTCTGAGCCGTGCCCTTCGGCCTCTGGCCTGTGGGGGGGGTGCCCTCCACACGGAGCGGCTGACCCCCGGCCCCAGAGAGGGCAAGGTCTCGGTCGGAGGCCCCGAGTGCTCAGTCAGCGCGTGGGCGGCCGTGACGCTGCCGCGAGGGTTTGTCTCGGACCCCACCCCGCCAGGCTCCGGTTCTGGAGGCTCCTGGATGAGGAGACGTGGGCACGCGGGCCCGAGAGGCGCACGCTGGCTGCCCCCCCATGCACCTGTGCCCTCTGTTTCACACCTGCAGGGCGGAAGGCTTGTGTATGCCGGCTCCAGCTCGGGTGTGGTGCAGGCCCCCGTGGCCTTCTGCGGGAAGCACGGCACCTGTCAGGACTGCGTGCTCGCCCGCGACCCCTACTGCGCCTGGAGCCGGGCGGCCGCGGCCTGCGTGGCCCTGCCCCCGCACCAGACAGACGGCCCCAGCAGGTACCGAGGGCGGGGGACCCGCACGGCGCACACACGTCAGGGGGAGGGGGCGCGTGCCTGACCCGGGCCCGGTTATCTTGCAGGACTCTGATTCAGGAGATGAGTGGAGACGCGTCCGCCTGCCCGGGTAAGTCGGCCGTCCTCGCCGAGCTCCCTTGGGGGGCGGCCGGTCCTCGTACCCATCTCATGGTGCTTCGGTGTCGTGGCGTTGCGTCCATCCGGGTTCTCTTTCTCTGCTCCGAACAGAGGTCAGGTATCCGTGAGGATACGGAGGCCGACCCCCCGTGATCCCGTTTAATCGCAGAAAAGGGCGTCTGAGGTCGTGGGGTGTGTGTGTTTGTTCCACAAAAAGCACTCGGCGTCCACCCTGGGACACCCGCTCTTGAGATGCTCCTCTCTTTGCTGAGCTCGGGGCTGGTTAAACAGACCCTGAGGGTCCCACGGTGGGCGGGCGGCGTAGCGGGAGTGGCGTCCTCACCCCTTCGTCCCCTCCCAGGCAGCCGTGCCCTGGGCTCTCGCGTTCCCATCCCTGACCCGACAGCTGTCGCCAGCTGGGGCGACTTCGGGGTGGGCCCCTCGTGCCCAGAGAGGCCGCGAGGCGGGAGCCACGAGCAGAAGCACGTGGCACGTGGCTCCCGTGTTGCCGCTCGGCCCCCGGGGAACCGGGACGCCAGACGGGGTCCCTGCCGCTCGGCTGTCTCCGGCTGTCTTGTCTCCGACTTCCTTGTCCTGCTGGGCCGCCCTCCGGGGCTCATCTTTGCTTTTCTGTCACGCATGTCTTGATCTCCTTAGTCGTCCTGGAAGATTCCGTGTGGCTCCAGTGGGTGGAACTCTCGTGTCCTCTTGTGCGTGTTGACCTATTTTTAGAAGGAGCTGAGTAGCGAGCCGCGTTGTTGATGCTGTGCACGTTTATTTTGATGTTCCAGATAAAAGTAAAGAAAGTTTCCGGCAGCATTTTTTCAAGCACGGCGGCACAGCGGAACTCAAATGCTCCCAAAAGTCCAACCTGGCCCGGGTGGTGTGGAAGTTCCGGGACGGCGTGCTCGACGCCGACGGCCCCAAGTACGGCCTGGTGGGCGGGAAGCACCTGCTCGTCTTCAACCTGTCGGAGGGGGACAGCGGCGTGTACCAGTGCCTGTCGGAGGAGCGGGTCCGCAACGGGACGGTCCTGCGGGTGCTGGCCAAGCACGTGCTGGAGGTGAAGACGGCCCCGAGGGCCACGGAGGCCCCCGCCTCGCCGGGCGCCCGGACGGAAGGCGGGAGGACCACCGCCCGAGCGGTGACGGAGCCCGCCCGCGGCCCCCCCCCGCAGACCTCCGCCGCGCGGGTCCCCGTGCCCGGGGCCGTCGCCCCGCCGCCCAGCCCCGCGCCCACGGGCACGTCCTGCGAACCGAAGATCGTCATCAACACGGTCCCCCAGGTGCACTCGGAGAAGACGATGTATCTGCAGTCCAGCGACAACCGTCTGCTCATGTTCCTCTTCCTCCTCTTCTTCCTGCTGTGCCTCTGCCTCGTGTCCTACAACTGCTACAAGGGCTACCTGCCCGGGCAGTGCCTGAAGTTCCGCTCCGCCGTGCTGCTGGGGAAGAAGCAGCCCGTGGCGGACTTCTCCGAGTTCGAGCAGAGCGCCAAGGAGACGCTGGTGGAGCCGGGCAGCTTCTCCCAGCAGAACGGGGGGCAGCCGCGGCCGGCCCTGGACACGGGCTACGAGACGGAGCAGGACACCATGGCCAGCAGGGTGCCCACCGACAGGGAGGACTCGCAGAGGCTGGACGACCTCCCGGCCAGGGACGGGCCCTTCGACGTCAAGTGTGAGCTGAAGTACGCCGACTCGGACGCGGACGGGGACTGAGTCACCGCCGGGAGCCCGCGTCAGCACGCCTGTCCTGTGTCTTGTCTCTTGCGTCGAGCTTGTGATTTGGTCTTCGTCCTTTCGGAAAACGGCGAGCATCGCACCCCGGTCCCCCGCCGGGCCGCGGCGTGAGACGCCCCCGCGGGCGGCGCGTGGGGCCGGGCTGTCCCCGGCCCGCGGACGCTCGCTCACGCCTGGAGCGTCCCCTCCTCAGAGCAGCCACTGAAAGATCCTTGAATTCCAGATTGGAAATGACGTTTTTGTTTATCAGATTGGTAACTTATCGCCTGTTGTCCAGATTGGCACGAACCTTTGCTTCCCAGGAAATTATTTTTTATGGTTTTGCTTTTCTCGTGTTAGGTCGTTTCTGTTTTAAATCACCGAAGCAGACGTTCCAATATTGCGAAGATGTCCATCTTCCAGGTTTTGTTGTATGTTAGGGGAAAGATACAGCTTACGTTGCTTACGATTCTCAGGGATAAACTTACTTTGGGTAAATGTGTTCTCTACCTTTCAGACACGTAGACGAAACCATCTCTTGAGCACACGTTTTTTTTTTTTTTTAATTTTATTCCTTGAGGGAAGCATCCTTTTCAGAGAGATTTTCTTTCTGTGGTTTTTTCTTCCCCCCTCTTGTTTTAACTCTTTCAAAGAACAGAAGACGGTGGAAGGCTGGCCCGTGAACCAGGCGGGGCCTTGAGCGCGGGTCGGCGGAGCCGGCTGGCCCTGAGCGGAGGGAGCGTGCGTTTTGCCATCGGATGCCCACGGCCACGGCTTGAAACCTCCCGTGCAGATGGACGGGACGTTCACCGGGCATCCGCAGTCACGTTTGGCTTCTGTCTCCCGTCCACCGCCCACCCGGACGACCCGCTCGGCCCAACCGAGCTGTCCACGCCTTCCGGCAAGCAGGACCGCGGTGGCCGGACTGGCCTGTGTCCCCACGAGGCCTGGCGGCTCGTGACCCCACGCCCCACGGCCCCGCGTGGCCCGGCGCGATCTTCGAAGGTGCGAGTGGGCGAGACGGTTCAATCTCCACCTGTTGCTTCCCATGCGCCGAGAAGGCTCTCTTTCCCGTGGCGAGGAGCAATGACCTCTGGATCTGTGTGCCTGCGTGGACAGTGTTGTCTTAAGCATGATAGGACTCGACCGTTGTGGTGTACACATTTGTGTTTTATAAGATTTCCTTTGTTTTTATTTTTCTACTTTGAATTGTATACATTTGAAAAGTAACCGAATAAACGAGCAGCTTATATCCTCGGCGCGGGCACGTGGTTCGCTGTGGCGGGGACGGTGTGCTGACCGGCGGGTGGCTCTCGGGATGGCCTCGGTCCCCTTTCTTTTCCTGTCTCTACTTCCCTTCTCTGGCGTGCAGGCCCCGAGCCTCGTGACGTCTGCCTCAGCGGCCTCTCTCTTTTCTGTCCTCTGTCTCGCAGCCTCGTCTCTGCCCTTCCCTCCTCCGGGGTCCTCCTCCCTGTCCTGTCGGGGCCCCGGCTCATCTTCCTCTCCCCGAAGCCCCTGGCCGGCCTCGGCCTCAGGGCCTGACCGCAGCCTGCGGGTCACCTTGCTGCCGCCCTTCCTGAGCGACCAGGCCCAGCACGTGCACGCCCTGGGGACCTTCCACCTCTTCTGCCAGGCCACAGGTGAGCAGGGCGCCTGTCGGGGCGGCGGGTGGGGGGCAGGGCCCCTGACAGAACACCCTTCCTGCGGCTTCTCCCACGAGGAGCCAGATGTTCACCGTCGCAGGCCCGGCAGCCCACGGTCGGTCGGTCTGTCGCGGATTTCGGCCTCCGCAGCCCCAGGGCCCCACGGTGGGCCGGGCTTGGCCCCGACACCTCGGTTTGCCAGTCGCCTGTGTGCAGGGCTCCTCGAGCGTCTGCCGACAACTCGAGGGTCCGCCTATGTGTCATTTGGAGGTTGCAAACGTCGCTCTGGAGCCTCCAGAAAGGTCGTCCCCATGGCTCGTGTGGCGATGCTGATGTGCACGGCGGGCTGGGAGGGACCCGGAGGCGTTTCCGCTGTGCCGCGGCCGTGCCGCTGGTCAGTAGCTGCAGGGAGAAAACGGGCGGTGTGTGGGTGCCTCAAGGGGACGAGTAGGGCCACTGAGAAAAAGAGCAAACTTGTTTCTTTTTGAGACTTTCGGCGGTGAGAAGCCGCTCCGGGTATGAGCCGGTCCCACGAACTCCCGCGTGCCGCGGGGAGCGAGGGGGAAGTTGCCCGTTGGGTGGGGCGCTGTGGAGACAGACCTTCAGGGCGGGTCCATGTGGCCCCGGGTCGCCAGCCCCGGGCCGGGGCCCAGCCTGTGCCGGGTCCCCCACAGGGCTGTTGGGCCGGGCGATTTCCCGTGGGGCCTCCCAGGCCCTCCATGCAGGGGCCGCCGTCCTCCACGGGCACACTCGGTCCCCGTCGCTGGGAGAGCAGGGGTCGCACGACCAGGTGAGGGGCCCAGAGCCAAAGCTTTGAAATGTGGCTTCTCTAGGAGGTGCCTGTTAGCGGGTGCGTGTGCACTCATGAGCCGTTCTTGTGACTCGGGGGCTGAGAGCGGTGTCTGGGCCAGAGCGGGGACCAGGGGGACCCCGTGCAGGGCCGTGGTTACGGGGCTGGTGGCAGCCGGGGAGCAGAGGGGCGCGGTTCCCAGGCAGCCAGGGCAGGGTGCACCGCTGGCCGTGGGGCGGGTCACCTGGAGCCACCCTGCCCTCCCTGCCCTTCTGCTGCTGAAGTCTGAGAGCCGGAGGGGCGTTTCTTCCTCCCGACTTCCCGGCTCTTGCCAGGCTCCCAGGTGAGGCCCCGGGGGCCAAGGATGGGGCCCACGGTTGGCGGCTCATAGCCCAAGGGGACGAGAGAGGTGGGCAGCGTGGGGTGAGAGGGCAGTGACGGGGTGGACTGAGCGGAGGGACCGCAGTCCCTGCCCCCTCCCCCCACGCCCCCGTGCTCCTTGCTTTCTCTCCCACCTGGACCTCCCGTTCCACGAGGCTCCCTCTGAGGCTGTGAGGCAGCCTGGGAAGGACCGGCTATTCCCAGGGGTCCCGACGTGTCCTGTCCCACCCAGAGGGAGGGCCGTGCATCCTCATGAGGCCTGCTAGGCAGCGGTGACAGAGGTGGGTGCTAGAGACCCTGCAGTGGCCACCCCCGCCCCAGCCTCCCAAGCGCTCGCTTCTTTCTGCTTGGCCCGCCAAGCTCACTGGCATTGGGTCCCCCGGTGACACGTGCACATCCAGACACCTGTTCCCCTAAACCCAGCCCACAGGCCAGCGTTAGCTAGTTGTGCGAGGGGCGGTCCAAGCACGTGGTGTCCAAAATGATAGCGTCTCTGGCTCTCTCTTCCCTCGGGTCAAGGAAGGTGCCGGAACTCGGGACCAAGTTCCAGGCCGCTCTGGCTGAAGGCACCTCCCTCTCAAGGGTACCATCCAGGCGGTCCCCAAGTGGTCTGCAAGCGGTCTCCCTCCCGCCTGGGGGTCACTGGTGTCACAGTGGCAGGGGCTGCAGCCCGAGCAACGCCAGGTGGGCTGTTGGGACGGGCATGGCCTCGGAGCCGTGACTCAGTGGGCTTCTCTGCTCACCGTGTCCCCGGTCCTCTCTGGACTGTCCCAGCAGAGCGTGTGTGTGCGTGCGCGCGTGCCGCTGTGGGCTGTGCTTTGTGGCCACGCCTCTGTTCGTAGGGCCCTGGCCTGAGTGTGGGGAGGAGCAACCAGGGGTCCAGAGCGGGTCTCCCAGCCGCCCGCTCCCTCGGGGGAGCCGTGCGCGCGCGTCGGGAGGTGGCAAAACACGGGCAAGGGGAGGAGGGGGTCTCGAGCCGCAGAGACTCGGGCAGGCTTGTGGTCGTATTTCGCGTCCCAGAAGTCACGAATGCGTGTTCCTCGTGGCGGAATTAGTTCAGATAAGCACAGAAGTCACCCGCACTGCAGGCGAGCAGGCTTAGCGGCACTCGGAGACACGGGTGTAAATCGCGTCTGAGGACGGAGCCCGTGATTCTTACACAAGCGGAATCTGTCGTGTCTGCCCCGCAGGCCCTGCTGCATCCCTGACGTGACCGAGCTTCTAAGTCAGACGCGTGTCTCTTTTAAAGCTGAGGACGATCCCCTGTACTTCAGGGGCCGCGTGGCTGTTCGGGGTTTTGGGGTGGCTTTTTGTTTTAACTACGGTGGTAGAAACGAGCGCCCTTTCGGGCCCTGGGGGCTGCAGGGGTAGCAGAGGGTGCCCGGCCCAAATCCCTGATCTCCCGCGGTGGCCGTGGGTGCTGGTGTTTTGGGGCGCGGCTGGGCCCCGGGGGTAGTTGACGTGAGCCGGTCATCTTCCAGAAGGGTCGGAAGCCTGTCCGTGGGTGGGCGAGGCCCATCTGTGACCTTGCCGGGGTCTCTGTCCTCAGCATGGAGGGCGTGGTTTTGCTAGAAGCTGTGTGTCTTCCGTTGTGACGATGCGCGTGCCTGTACGCAGCCGTCCTTGTGTGGGGGACGGCCACCGTAGCTGGCACCTAAGAGGCTGGGCGCCTGGGCTGCTGCCCCCTGCCCCCCACAGGTTTGTCTGTAAAGCGCCTTTTGCCACATGCAGTTCCAGAGGTCGGGACCTGGATATTCTGGGGGTCACTCTTCAGCTGGCCCCAAGGTGTGGATAGCCTTGTGACAGCAAAGCATGGGGCACTCTGAGGAAGAAGGTGGGACTCTGACAGAACTGCGGTGCCGAGGCCCAGGAAGGCCCCCCCTCCCCCCCACTCCCACGTTTGGATCCTGATTTCTGTGCAGGTGTGGACCCGGCCCGCAAGACCGCGCCCGCAGAGGGTCCCCTCCAGCGGGAAGTAGCTGGCAGGAGGCCCCTGGGTGACCACATGCGTGGGGACAGCTGGAGGAAGGATCACCCCTGGGGCCCCTACCGGGGAAGTGGCCCAAGGACAGGGGCTGCACCCATCCCACACACCCCCTCAACTTGGGGCTCTCCCAGCTCCGAGGGGCTCTGATTTTGTCACGGAGCAGGGTCAGCCCTGCGCTGGCGGCCCCCTCAGCTGGCGTGGGGTGGGCTGGGGGCAGGGTGGAGCCAGCGGCCCCGCCGTGTCCCTCATCCCTCCTGGCTGCAGACCCGGGGGCAGAGGGATCACCCTGCCTGGGGGCATGTGCTGGCTCTGCCGCCTGGTTGTAACTGTCGCTTTCCCTCCTTGCCCTCGTCTGCGTTCAGGAGCTGGATAGCTTTAAAAAACAGTAAGTGCAACGTAAGTACTCTTAAGCATTTTTAGTGCTTTACTGTGCTGAACACACGCTGAAAGGGTATTTACCAATGCTGAGTTTAAGGGTTTCGGGATACAAGGGCACGTGGTGTTTCCCCTACGGGCCATTCTCCAAGGCACCTTGGGTCATCTGGGGATTTTGCTCCTGAAGGGTCCTGGCCACATGGCTTGGGGTGACAATTCGGCCCTGGCTCAAGCCACCCCAGCTCTTTGTCCTAAGGATGCAGGAGAACCTTCCAGAAGCTCCTGTGATCCATGCTGGTGGCTCCAGTCCTGGGCGGGTCTCCGTGAAGGTCACCATTGGACAGTGGGGATGAGGGGGAGTCCAGGCCTCTCTGGAACCGACTTCGGTGTCTATTCACAGAGAACTTCACGTTCTCGATCACAGTGCCTGAGAACCCCTCTTTTAAACTTGACCCAGAACACTTGGGGAAAAACAAATGGTGCAGATGGAAGAAAAACCCAGAAATCCTGCCCAGGACACAGTCCACGGGGGCCTGTCCACGAGGCCAGGGGGGCCAGTGCACTGCTGCGTGAGACCCTTTTGAACGCCTTCTGGAATTTGTTTTAGAGCCTGCGGCACATTCTTTCCAACAGCGTGTTTTACGTCGGCTGTAAAAGGATGTGTCCTACCGCATCCGGAAGCTCCAGGAAGTGGTTTAAGCACCTCAAATTCTCTGAGGGCAGCACCACCAGCACGACGGCCACGTAGGCCTTCTTGGCGGGCCCCCGCGGGAACGCGCACGCGCTCCTGCATGCACAGCCATACGCAAGTAGGCTCCCGCACACAGGCTCCCCCCACTCCCCTGCACACGGGCTCCTGTGCACACGCTCCCGCGTGCACACCCATACATGCAAGGACTCCCCCACACACAGACACACCCCCCCCCCGACACTCCCCTGCACGTGCACTCCCGTGCACACGTGCTCCTGCACACCCAGTGCTATTGCTTCGTGTACTGGGTTTTAGCCCTTGGCCCCATGGATTCCTCCTTGCTCCACATACAGACCTAGTCCTTCCTCTGCTGACCGTCCTCCACGACACTGCAGTTCAGGTCATCCCTGGGTGGTTGGCAACTACATACATTTTTTTTTTTTTTTTAAGTTTATTTTTGAGACAGAGAGAGACTGAGAGAGTGTGTGTGCGCATGAGCAGGGGAGGAGCAGAGAGAATCCCAAGCAGATTCCACACTGTCAGCACAGAGCCCAAACTGTGGGATCGTGACCTGAGCTGAAATGGAGTTGATGGTGAACTGAGCTTGATTTTAGAAACGGGGTCTCAGGGAGATCGTGGTCAGGAGGGGCTGGCTTTGGTCTAGGTCGGCTCACAGCCCACCCCCTGGTGCCATGCCGCCTCGCACAGGCAGAGAGGAGGGGGCAGTGGGGACGGAGGGGTCTTCGGCCCTTCTCAGTGCCCTGCCCCCAACTCAGGTTCTGGGGAGGCAGGGGCGGCCCCCACGGAAGCAGAGGTTCTGGTCACATATGGGAGCAGGGCCGGGAGGTGGAGTTCCCAGGCACAGACCCTCCGTGCAGAATGGACGCCTGGCCCAGGGCACGGTCACCAGGCACTCCATGGGGGAGGTGCCCCCTGACGGCCTCAGCGTGTGCTGCACGGCACCGAGTTTTGGTTTGAAAGAACATCTGAGGTGAAGGAACAGGGAGCCCGGGGGAGGGCAGGGAGGGCCCGCCTCTTCTCCCGGGGTCACACGAGGACTGGCATGAAAGCTGTCCTGCCCCTCACCGTGGGTCCAGCTGGGACAACAGAGGCCCCTGGCGTGGGTGGCTCCACACTGCCTGTCCCCACCCCGGTTCCCATGGGTCCTCGGTGGGAGTCCGGGGGCCACCGGGTAGAGATGGTCTGTGTGTCCCCAGGGCCCGCAGACATCCACTTTGTCTGGGAGAAGAACGGCCGAGAACTGGAGATGTGCGTCCCCATGCAGACCCACGCACTGCCCGACGGCAGGGCCCACGTGCTCAGCTGGCTGCGAGACGCCATCCGAGAAAGCGCCGAGTACCGCTGCTCCGTCCTGTCCTCTGCAGGCAACGGGACCTCCAAAGTGCGGGTGACCGTCGTGAGACACGGTGAGCGGCCCCCGCCCCTACGGCACTCCCAGCTCCGACGGCGGGCGTGCCGGTGCCCTGGCGGCCGGCAGGAGGGAGGAGCGTGTGGCCCGTGCGCGGCCAGCCTCCCCGGCACTGGCGGCGCTTCCGCACCCGCCTCCCGCCACCCGTTTACTCCTTGGCGCGTCTGGGACGCCGGTCCCGAGAGCCCGCGTCTCCCTTCTCTGTCCCCAAGTCCCGTCCCCCGCCACGTGCAGGCCTGCCTCACGTCACGTCCGCATGCTTTGCGCACGGCCGCCCAGGCCCGCTGGGGGTCTCCCGCCCGGCCGGGCCCGGGGGCCGCTGGAAGCCTGCTCTTCCTCGGGGAGGTGTGGACACTTGTTTCCTCCGCTCCACTCTACTTCCTGTGCTCTTTCCGGACCCGTTTTCCGAGCCGTTGGCCGCCTGTGAGGCAGCGCATGTGCAAAGGGCCTGGCCCCCCGCCCGAGAGTCTGGCCTCCCCGTTGCTGGCCTGGGGTCCCACTTTCTCAGCTCTGCTCGGTGTCCACGGGTGCCTCTGCTTTTCAGATTCCAGGTTTTCGGGGTTTCCTCTTCTGTCCGCTTGCGAGAGTTTACGTTTAGGGCCCTGCTGAGAAGGTCCCTGTCCTTCCAGTACAGGACTGGGGAGAGAAAGAAGTAATTGCAAAGCTCTCCCGGCGGGAATCCCTGTTCTTCCCCTTTCTGGAAAGTGTCCTGCCTGCCTGCGTCAGGTAAACTGAATCTTCGCATCAACACGGGGGCAGCACTGTCCGCAAAGAGCTGAGCGGAAACACAGAAACCACCATGCTCATCTGTCACCCCGGCTGCCTGGGAGGCAGGCTCTGGTCCTTGGTTCACAGACAGTGACCCGACCTTGATCTCGGGTGGCGGGCTAGGACGTGAGCACAGTCGGGACATCTCGGGACGTGCCTGCCTGCCCACCCAGCCTGTCGTGTCTACTGACGGGGGTGCCAGGGCAGGGGTGTTAGGAACGCAGGGACTCTCTCAGGACGGGAGTCCCTGCAGGGTCCCTTGGGGTTAAGGACCCCTGAAGGTGCCTCTGGAGCCCGGGCCCCGGCCCAGTCCTGCTCAAGGAGTAAGTTCCGCTTTACGTCTCATGGGCTCAGGTCCCTGGCACTCACTTCTGAAACGAGCAACACGGGCCACGGGCAGAGCAGGGACATGGTGCATTTCTGTTTCCAAACAACCACAGCTGTCTGGCCTGTGCCACCCTCACAGCCCCACAGATCAAGCTCCCGTGGCCTCCTGGGGGAGGTCCCTGCATCACCCCAAAATGTGGAGGGAGAGCCCCTTTCCTGCCTGGACAGGACTCACGCAGGATGAGGACAGGGCGGCGTGACCCTGGGGCTGGTGGCCTGGGGAAGGGCAGGAGGGGGCTGCTGACCGTGGAAGTCCCCACAGCCAGGAGGCAAGGCCAGAGGAGTGAGCGCCTTACCCGCTACTGAACCAGAGACCCGGCTCTCAGAATGGCCTCGGCGGCCTGCACGCACCCACCGTGCCTCAAAGGCCTGCAAGGCTGACAGCCGGCACCCCACTTGTCTTGCAGAGGCGACCCACCAGGAGCAGTGGACCAGAGAGCTGGCCGCCTGGAAGGCTGTAGCCGGGGAGCACGACCGCATGATGCACAGCTGGAGGAAGGCATGGGTGTGTGGCCGGGCCCAGGGTGGGCAGGGGCTGGCGGGGTGGGTCCTGCTGGGACCCCACGTGTGTGCTCTTGGCCCACAGTCACTCTGCTTTCTGTAACCTGCAGCCTCTGGTCTCCAGGCAGATCCCTGGGAAGGGTCAGCATGGCGGGGGGAGGGGGACAGATGCAGGGGAGGGCCCGCTGGCTGCACCCCCTCTTGGTGGGGGGAACTGCTGTCCCAGCAGTGAGGAGATAGGACAGGTGCCCCCAGCGCCCGAGTCGCTAATGCAGCCAGGAGGGCAGCTACAAGGCCAGAGATTTACCGGAGGAGACACCCTGTGGCTCGAACACAGGCCTTCAGACGTGAGCTCTCTCCTTGCTGCCAACACAGGCTGAGTGTTTGTGAGTCCTGCAAACTTAGCCCGCATGGGCCCCCTTCCTTGAAGGCCCCCCTAGACCCAAAGGAGGCGCACGTAGGCCGCGACACTTGAGGCCTCCTCCCGTGTGTACGACAGTGGGGGGAGCGGGAAGGGCACGTGTTCTGCCAGGAACTCACAGTTCTGCACTGTTCTTTCAGGAAAGCTGTGACAAGGGTGCCCTTTAGGCCCCAGGACATGGTGCTGACTCCCAGCCGAGCCCGCGGCCACTGGAGAGACCCCAGGACAGTGGCTGCCACATTGCCTACTGAGATGTGACCATACCCCAGCTTCTGTGACAGAATCCAGAACCTGTGTTAAAAAGTTAGGTGCTTATGTGAGACAGAAGGGTCTGGCAGAAACAGGAAGCCAGGACAGTTCCTGAGCTACACACAGACCTGGAATAGGTAGACGGTGGTGTGCGTGACGGGTCCTCTTCCAGAAACACCGCTGTTGCGCTCCGCGGCCACTCTGCGTCACCGGGGCGATCTCCTGGTTCAGCACGGGCAGGAGCCCCGCGTTAGCCCGGCTGCTGCTTGCCACCTTCCCGCGGGGCTGCTGAACTGCCACATGGCAGGGACAGGGCGTCCAGGCCAGTGGCAGGAACTGGCCTCCAACCTCGGGTGACCACGAGGTCCGACCCAGGGACCACAGGGACTGAAGGCCTCGTGGGCTTCCTCCCCAGCTCCCTCATGGTCTCAGGGCGCCGGGCCGCTTTAGAAAGTTCTGCGGGACCCAAGCTTGCAGGAGGCGCAGCAGCCGGCAGGTCGGTCCAGGTTCCTCCGGGTGGCGCCACCTGGCGGGTGCGTCCACATGGAGCCTAACGCCACACAGCCTGACCTCACGGACACCTCCCGCTTACGGAACGACGGCTTTTAACGGAATGCACGTACCAGAAAACCAAAGCCTCTGTTCAAAGCAGAGCTGTGGCTCCCCATGACCCAGCACACGGACACCGCCTCCGCTCGCGCCTCAGCCTGCGGCCAGACCCCTCGTTACGAAGCCACACACGTGTCCCGCCGGCTACGTGCGGGATCCGCCGCGAACGCGACTTCCTGAGGACGGCCGGCTGGGGCCAGATCCGCCCCGCTCACGCCATTACCCGTGGCGACAGCATTTGCCGTGGAAGGCCGCGGGCGCGCAGCGTGGGTTCCCGAGCAGGTGCGGCTCCGGCCGCCCGGGGAGGCCACGAGGGCTCTGAGCCCGGGACCTCCGGGTGCCGCTCACCGTGTCTGCGAGGCTCGCCCACGTGCGCTGTAGCCCGAGCACTCTCGTGCCCAACGAAAGCGGGACGCGGTCAGCCCCCGGGGAGGGGCTCTGCTGGGAAACGTGGTTAGGAGGCATGTGCTTCTCTGCGCTGGTGAGAAAAATAAAACTAAACAGGACGAGGTGTGTGCGCTTCCTGAGGCACCGTCGGCACCGCGCGGGCCACCGCGTCACCTGTGGCAGGAGCCTCTGCTGGGAAGGTGATGTGACCAGGCCAGCCCTAGCACTGAGTCACACGAGGAGCACCAGACCCCCTCCCCTGAGATCCACGCTCCACGGGCCTAGGGCTGGGGCTCTGAACACAGGGCCAGCATCCCCCGCCGAAATTCTTCAGTTTAACGTTCTCCCTATAGGTTACCTCTGGAAACGTCTCTCTCCATAATCTGAGTTCCATACCCATGACAGCAAACTTGGGACATGCTGACCGGGGACAGCAGGAAAAGCCCTGCCCACGCCACTCCTCCTGGCCCCCAAGGGAGAACCCTGGGGACAGGACTGAGGACCTGGGCGGCCTCACTGCACGTCTCCCCACTTAATTTTTTTTAATTAGTTATCTACTTAAAGTTTATATATTTTGAGAGAATAAAACTGTGCAGAGGGAGGGGCAGAGAGAGAACATCCCAAGCAGGCTCCGTGCTGTCAGCACAGAGCCCGACACAGGGCTCAATCCCATGAACCAGGAGATCGTGACCTGAGCCCTGAGCCAAAATCAAGAGTGGTCGCTAAGCAGACCAAGCCCCCCGTTTAAACAGCTCAGGACGCAAACAGAGAAGCAGACACACACTAGGAGCAGCCAGTGTCCCAAAGACAGGACAGCCTGGTGTCTGACACGTCCACACCACAGGCCACTTCTGTCGTCACTCACTCTGGCTCTCCACAAGCCACTTGCCTCTCGGGTACAGCACGTGACGTGACCGATCTCACCTAAAAGTGTTTGCAAAGCCAACGCGAGCCGTTGCTGAGCTGAGCACCAGCGAAGCCCCGCCTGTGCCGCTTGCTGTGTGACAGGAGAGGAGCAGGGTCCGGGCACACAAACCCCGCCCCGCTCGGGCCCCTGCCATTCAAGCCACAGCGCCGACGGGCGTGGGCCAGGCCGCGGGGGCCCCACGAGCCTGAGCCGGCCAGAGGTGCAGGGCTCTCAAATCATCACTCTTTATTCCAAATAAATACGCCCTCCTACAGGAGAGCACGCGGGCAACATCCTGCTGGCCTCCCAGACAGAAACCACGGTCACAATATGTTCGTTTACGAGAGAAAGAAAGGATTTGTAGATTATCAAAACTGAAATTTAGGAACTTCAATATACATCGCTTCTTTGAAAAATAAAGACAAAAAGGAATAATCCATATCAAGAGGTCACAGATTAAAGAACCAATTTTCCCTCTGAGGCTCATTTTAGCAAATCCTCCAAGTATCCCCACATCTTCCAGCCAGAAAGCCAGGTCCCCAGCAAGTCCCCTGCCTCAAAAGCAGCCCCGCCCCGCCCGGCTACTGCTTTGCGGCCCTGCTGGGTCGGCGGCCAAGAGCAGTGGCCAAGAACAGCGGCCCGGCCGTGACCCCGCGGCTCCTTCCACAAACGAACGTGGCTCAGCTCTGCCACATCGGAGGCGGTCCCTTCACGGCAAAGAACTCCGAGCAGCACACACGTTCCAGTCCTTTCCAGACTCCGCGTGCTCAGAGACCCAAAGCCACGACTTCGGAATTTTTGGAAAGGTTCCCGCCAGCACACCCGAACACCCATCCCCGGGATGCACATCTCAGATTCGCCTCCCAATCGAACAGCCACACAGAACACACGAGGCCAAGAAGAACTGTGAAGAAGGCCCCAGAGTCTTCCGCACCCCCCTTCCTCACCCCAAATACACAACACACCCCGAGGAGTCTTCCTATAAGTTCAGGTTCATCATCTGCGAGGTCGAAGCCTCCAGAGAGTCCTCCAGCTCCAGGGCACCCCGACTGTAGGCTTCTAGGTGTTCTCTCCAGATTTCCACTAGAAGGGAGACAGCGGCACAGCTAAGGGACAGGCTCTTCCGGGAGGCGTGCCGCCCAGGGCTCAGTCCCCACTCGGGCCTGGCATGGACTCCCCCAGCCAGCCATCAGCACACACTGGCCTCGGGACAGCGCTGTCCTCACGGCCACACTCCACTCAGGTGCTTCTGCCCCGAGGTCTGTGTGGGACCAGCTCTCGGGACACCAGGCGGGACCCGAGCCGGCCTTCAGCAGCGGGCCCTGCCACAGGGTGGCTGTGCTGCTGTCCTGGGCGCTCCGCCCATTCCCACCTCCCCCCCCACGTCCCCGCACATCTCCGCCCCCGCCCCCCCCCCCCCCCCCCCCCGGCACTCACTGTAGCGCAGCTCATCTCTCCCGGCGGCAGGAGCAGGGGGGCCCTGCGGGGGCGGGCTGCCCGGGGCGGGGGGCCCAGGCTCCCCCGCCAGCTCCTGGCGTGCGTTCTCCAGCATGGTCTTGTACGCCTGCCGGGCGGCCATCGTCAGCTCCACCATCCTGTGGAACTGGTCCTGGGACGGAAGCAAGGGCACAGGTGACGCCCCCTCCCCACGGGGGGGACTAAGGGTCTCTGCCCGTCGGGGACGGCGCCCTCCCTGGGGAAGCAGGGGGACGGCTGGCGGGGACGCTGGCCACGTGAGGCGTCTCTGAGCAGCGGCGAGCTCAGAGCCGATTCAGAATCGCCGCACGTGCCCTGTGGGCCCCGGGCTCGGGGCTGCCCTGCCGGGGACGCCCGGCTCACCTGGGCCCCGTCGTAGCTGAAGATGCCCACCACGCTGACAGGGACGGCCTTGTTCAAACTGCGCCCCAGAGCCTTGCGGTTGAGAGCGAACACGAAAGGGATGTTCTGCTCGCAGGCATAACCGATGATGGTGTGCAGGGTATCATCCAGCCCGCCTGGTCAGGGACAACAACCGACGGGAAACACGTCACACGCAGCATGGCAGTGACCCTGGTCGCAAAGGGCTTTTTTCTACAGACAGCAACACGGCCCAGCCACTCTCTACTCAAGCGGGCCTGCCCGTCACCGGAACGAGCCGGTCACTGCCAGGGCGTGGCCACCCTCGAGGCAGAGCGCGACTCTCCAAAAGAGGCGCTCCCTCAACGTACTAAAACACGTCTGCGTCGTCATCCTAACGGACGGTGAAGTCTCAGTCTTCTACAAGTGTCTCTGGACCCAGTTCCCACATGGGCGGGGGCCACGCCACCAAGCAATTCTGAGACACCACTGGCTGTGCAAGAATTCCGCCCCTCCCGACACTCTTGCCTGGAGAGCGTGTCAGACCGCACAGGGTGGGTCTGTCCCAGGAGACCCCCCTCCCCCGGGGCCCCACCTCTGGTGCCCGCACACGTCCCTGCGTTCCCCAAGCTCTGGACCAAGGGGCGACACGCTGCGGGGCCCCACACCCTCTCCTTCCATTCTTCTAAGTTGCTAGAGGCTCACAGCGCTCACCCCAGAAAAGCCTTGCTCACGTTTGCCCAGTTTATTAAAGGACGTGACAAAGATCTCGAGTCGCCAGCGCGGGAAGAGACGCACGGGGAGGCCATGCCCACTCCGCGTGCGCCACTACCCCGGCGTCTCCTGTGCACCCCAGTCCGGGCGGGACTGTGTGGAGGCTTCCAGACTAGTCATAGGATCCACTAAGTCATGGGCTCCACCCCCAACCCCTCCCTGGGGGCCAGGGGTAGGGGCCGACTGGGACCCAGGTTCCAACCCTCTCATTTCACGGCTGGCTCTCTTGGCAACCAGCCCCAGCTTGGGCGGGGTCCAAAAATCACCTCATTAACGTAACAAAACACCTTTCTTGTGGTCCTGGGAAACTCCAAGGATGTGGGGAACTGTGAGCCAGAAACCATGGACAAAGGCCAAACAGGAAGGAGAAATCTATTCTGGTCACGTGAACGAGCCAACTGTGCTTAGTGTTCACTCAACACTCACTGTGTCTCAGGCCACTGGTCACCTGTCCCCTGTGTATCAGCTCCCGTGTGCAAGGGACGGGCTGCACCCCACATACAGAGGTCACTGAGGGTCCTACACCAACGGGCGGGCCGCGGGCTGACCAGCCACCCTGCCTCCGAGCGAGGCGCCAAGGACTCTGTGTGCAGGTGACGCGCCCACCACCCCAAAACCTTTACTACAAGACAGTTGCACGGGGGTGTCTGTGCACAAGTCACACACACCTAATGAGTCCTCACGAAGGCCAGCAGTGCCAGCAAGCGTGGGTGTGGACAGCCACCAAAGACCACAGCAGGTAGGACCAGGTTTATCAAGATCTACAGAGCAGCTTCAAGGTGTTCCGGGAACAAAGATCACAAAGGGGCCTGTGCTCTGGGACACAGTGGTCCCGGGACCACACACCACTTCTGTGTTCACCTGAAACTTCTGAAATACTCTCACTACAGTTAGGATTTTTTTTTTTGTTTTTTGAGGAAAAATAACACGACAGAAATATGCAAGTGAGAAGAAGCCTTTTGAAAAAGGGAACTACCGTCAGGCTAGCCTCACCGGGTAGGAGAGCTTGCTGTAATAAGGTGGGTTCCAGAAGCGACCCTACTGTGCGGGACTGAGCGCTGTCGGGGGGAGCACTGTGAAGCAGCGGAAAGAGGACAACTGGGTCGGCCTCTGGAAAGACCCATCTGAAAGGAAATACAGTCTACCTAAACACAAAAATGAAAACGTGGAAGAACTAAGAAAAACGATATAAAAAAACCTTTAATAACCTTGGAGTGCTATGGTTGAGAAATGGCATAAAACCTAGAGCCAATTAAAAAAACAAGAATAAGAAACAACAACATGATAACAACACCCAGGATCCTCGCGTGGCCAAAATGATGTTTTGAAAACAGGCAAATGACAAACCAGGAAAGTACAACTCTTACCCAAGGAGCTTTCCTATTATATAAAAAAGCACACGTCAGTATTAAAAAGATCAACATCCCCAAACACGAGTGGGTGAAGAACATGAGCCAACAGTTCCCAGGAAAGTGCAAAGCTGCCCCCCACCTACACAGAAGGTTCTGGGTGCAGGTGCGTAACCCACACGACCCCCAAATGCACCAGCCCTTTCGTCCTCGAGATGTCCCCACCAGAAAGGACAGCATACAGCACATCCCTGTGCAGCACTAGAGATGTCCAGAAACCACCAGAACATCCCTAAGTCCTGTCCGAGCAACACAAGTGTGTGCAGAGTTACGAGCTGGCTCTCCAGACAGACCATCAAGCTAAAAACCAAGGTGCCAACAGGGCCAGGACCAAATCTCTCTCTCTCTCTTACACACACACACACACACACCCAAATCTCTCTCTCTCTGTCTCACACACACACACACACACACACACACACACACCAAATCTCTCTCTTACACACACACACACACCAAATCTCTCTCTCTCTCTCTTACACACACACGCGCGCGCACGCGCGCAGACACCATCAAGGACACGTCAAATGTGGGAATGGTGGCTCCTCTGGGGGTCGGGAGGAATCTGGAGGGCTTACTCCTCAGAAGAAAGGAGCGCCGGCACCGGGCTGCTGCGGGGTCCTGGCCCAGCTCCTCTGTGCACAGACAGACCCCCGTGTGGAGCACCTAATATCTGCCTGGGGAGAAAACGTTGCCCATGTCCCCCAGCACCCGGCCCCTAGTTATGCAGAACTACTTGATTTTCTTCCGAGAGAAACTTCTTGAAAGCATAGGCTGCTGCGCTGGGAACCTGGTCAATCTGCAACCAGTCTGATAAACATTTAAGCTCCACATCCCTCCATTCTGCCCAGACCCTGGCCCAGATGCATGCGGGGACCAGGGAAGCATGCTCTGGGGGCAGAACCATCCAAGGACTAGCACTTCTGGGCCGACAGGAGGTGAGCGCACAGGATGGGAGGCGGGCGTGCTCCTTAGCCACAACCACAGCGAGCTATTCCCCACTTACTGCTAGAAACTGCAGGGGCCCCCTCTGGCCTGTGTCCCCCACCCCCAGAGCTGACCACAAATGCCAGGGCCCCTCTGGTCCATGTCCCCCACCCCCAGAGCTGACCACAAATGCCAGGGCCCCCCTCTGCCCTGTGTCCCCCACCCCCAGGGCTGACCACAAATGCCGGGGCCCCCTCTGGCCCGTGTCCCCCACCCCCAGGGCTGACCACAAATGCCAGGGCCCCTCTGGTCCATGTCCCCCACCCCCAGAGCTGACCACAAATGCCGGGGCCCCCCTCTGGCCTGTGTCCCCCACCCCCAGAGCTGACCACAAATGCCAGGGCCCCCCTCTGCCCCGTGTCCCCCACCCGCAGGGCTGACCACAAATGCCAGGGCCCCTCTGGTCCATGTCCCCCACCCCCAGAGCTGACCACAAATGCCGGGGCCCCCCTCTGGCCTGTGTCCCCCACCCCCAGAGCTGACCACAAATGCCAGGGCCCCCCTCTGCCCCGTGTCCCCCACCCGCAGGGCTGACCACAAATGCCAGGGCCCCTCTGGTCCATGTCCCCCACCCCCAGAGCTGACCACAAATGCAGGGCCCCTGTGGTCCATGTCCCTGTCCCCCACACCCGGCGTTGACCACAAATGCTATGTGAGCAGCGACACCATGGCCACTGCCCCTTCAAAGGGCTGCTTCTCAGGGGACTCATGGCCAGAGCCACAACTTGGGTTTCCGGAGGGCTCCCCACACACCGCCGTGAGAGGGGCTATGGGGCAGGCACGAGGGGGCTCATGCTGAACACCACCTCCCTCTGTGAGTCAGGCTGGGCACAGGGTGTCCACAACCAGCCGCCCATAAATCCCCTGGGAGGGACACCCCTGGGTGCGGATGGTGAATGGGCTCCCCGGGTGGACGACACCCCACGCGTGTGTTCCACGTGACTCCCCGGGAGAGACTCTGGGACGGTCCGCTGCTCCCAGCCCTCAGTGTCCACGAGAGCGGAGAGCCCCCCCGAGGTGTGACCTCCCAGTGCTCAGACGAGACAACCGAGACGAACAGAACGCTCAGACAACTGCCACTTAAAACTCAAGTTCAGAATCGGCAGACGAAAGGCCCCTTGAGCAAACGCGGCACTCGCACACAGTCCCAGGCCGCCTTACCAAGCTGTCCCTGTAAAGCGACCGCAAGCCGCCGGCTCCCTTTTCCTCGGACACGCAAAGTTCCTTTGGCCTCAAAGCAAAGAGGCCGCAGCCTTGGCGGGAACACAGAGCGGGGCCCCGGGTGGGCAGGTGGCCCCCTGGAAACGGCCCCCGATCACAGGTGGGGAGAAGCCGCCCCGGCCGCGGCCGTGCAGGGACGACACGGCCCAGCTCGTTACCTTTCGACTGAATCTTCTCACAGTTGGGGGAGATGATGATGCACTTCAGCTTCCTGAGCTTCAGGTGCTTGAGCACCTCCCTCAGCCCCAGCACCAGCCGGCGCTTGGTCTTGGCCTTGACCGGATCCTTCTGGTACATCCGGTCTTGGAAGCGCACCAGCTCTCTGAGCAGGTCCGTGACGCAGGCGTCCACCTCCTTGCTCAGCATCTGGCTGCAGTAACTGAAAGAAAGGGGCCGAGGCAGCTGCGGCAACCGCACAGCCCTCCGGGGGCCAAAGACCCGGGGCTCCCGGCCCACTGGGTTTCGTGTCCCCCCTGAGCCCCGGCCACAAGGGACAGAGCCACTGTGCCCGGCTCCCCCGGCAGCCCGCCACTGAGCCCCACGGCACTGCTGCCCCACGGCAGCTGCTGCTCACAAAACCCACACCCCGAGTGTGGACTGTGCCCTGGAAGGAGGCGAGCTCCCGAGAAAGCAGCACGAGACGGAGCCGGCCGCTCCCCGCTCATCCCCCCGCCACGCCAACCTCGACTGCACAGCGCCTCTGCCTTCACACCAGCAGGACAAACACCCCGCAGATCAGGTGGCCGGACGTGGGGTCAGGACGAGGACGGAAACCGGGCCTGGCCCCACGGCCGGGGCACGTCACGACAGGAGGGCCCGGCGCTCAACGCCAGAGCAAGCACCGCCCGCCCCGGACCGTCACTCACTCCCGGAATCTCCGGCTGTGGATCCTGGGGCAGCCAGCGCCGTCGGGGACCAGGCAGAGGCTGTCCGCCTCCTTCTGGGGCTCGGTTCTCGGCGGCTCTTCTGACTTGCGTTGCCCCGTGGGAGTGGGGGCCGCCGACTCCTCCGTCCCCTCTGCGACACCAGAGAAAGAGGCCGTGGCACGCACCTGCGGGCTGGGGTCTCCAGAGCAGCCCCGTCACAACGCCACCGCTGGACGCCACAGCGGGCGGGCCGGTGACGGGACGCGTGCTGACGGCTTGGGAGAAACAGAAGGACCACCTCCTGCTCTGCTCCCTACGCAACCCGACTTAGCCACCGACGATCGCTGGAGGGACACTCCTACAATTTACCATTTTAGCCGTCCTGAGATGGGCAGTTCAGTTGCCAGATTTAATTTTGAAATTTAACCTGAAGTTCGTATCACCCAGTTTTAAATTACCCAGTTCTTGACTCTTCATACTAACGGTTCAGACCGCTTCTTCAGCAAATGACCCTTTGGTGAGATCCAAACTCAAACATCCCAACTACGAGCTTCAAGCTTATGGTCCCCCCGTGACTTCTGGAGACTTCTGAGTACACGGGAGGGGACATGTCACCAGAGGAGTCTGCCCACCAGGACAGCACATGTGACGGACGACGTCTGGGGGGCGGACCCAGAAAAGCCCTGGGAAGCCCGCCTGGCAGAAGGCGTCTAAGGGTGGATGGCAGCGGACCCCCAAGCCCAGAGCCCCTCCAGGCACATGCCGACAGGAGGGGGTGCCCACGTCCTACACACACACGCACGCACGCACACGCACACACATTGCCGGTGCCCCTGCTTCTGGTGACCCCAGAGCGGAAACTCCCTGGACGCCCACCTGCCACGTGGCCTGTGAACACACCCCAGTGCCACGCGGCAGGGGACTACTGCCACAGGCCACAGACACGCCGCGGGCTGGAGGGGCACAGGTGGCAGGATTCCCCTGGAACAAAGTCTGGGCGAGGCCCCGGGCCGAGGGCACGGGGGCTGCTGTGCTTCTGAGCCGGGCGCCGTGCTCGCTCTGTGAGAAGTCCGCGAACCGCAGGCTCACGCTCCGTGTCCTGCTCTGAGCGCGTAGCTCAGTAGAAGCTCCCGAGCGTGTTCTCCACACGGCACCACGACCCACGCTGCTGGGAGAACTGCCCTGCACTTACTGGCGGTCACCGTCACGGCCACTTCAGGTCGCGGGAACCGTTCGAGGACTCACGGAGCGCCCTGGAGGCCTCGCCCCACTCTCCCCAGAGCCTGGAGCGCGGGCGCCAGGCGATGTGTCCGCCCACGGGGGCTCCGACAACGACCCGCCTTCACGACCGGGCTCCCGACGGCTCCATACACGGCCGCCCCCGATGGAACCCGCGGGGCAGCAAACGCGCTCCGTACCTGAGGGCTCGGCTTGTTCCAGGGCCTCGTCGCCACCGCTCTCTCCGTCCAGCGCGGCGTCACTGGCAGGAGCCGGGCTCACGGCGTTTTCTTGGAGACGCTGCTGCTTTCTCTCCTGCCGTTCTTTCAAAATAATCTTTAAAATTAAAGAAGCGATTAAAATACCTACACGCTTGTCCTCTTAAATGAAAAGCTCTCCTGCAAAACACGCCACCCGACGTCAGCTCGCGGACACCGCGCCTCCCCGGGGCCTGCAGAGCCGGGCACGCTGGACCCGGGCCACCCTCCGCCGGCCGCGACAGCCCCAACGGGACCCGTATCCATGGAATCTGAACAGCAGGCAGATGACCCCGGGTGGGGTGAGAAGGAGGACGTCGCGGCCAAGTACTCCCCGCCTGCAGCAGCAGGGGCACCCTGCCGCGTCCCCTCTGCCCTGTCACCCAGGGGGGGACCGCTCTTCAGAGAACCACACACGCCTCTTCACAGGGCACATGCAAGGGGAGTCCACATCCACACGTAAAACGCTAGGAGCCAGAAGACGTAATGCACACACAGGAGAGTCCTAGGTTTTCCCGCGCCCAGTTTCAAATGGCCACCCTGTACCTTCTTCAATGACGTCGGCTTCTTGGCCTTGGGGACCTCCCTCTGCTTCCCCTTCTTCATCAGCGGGGCGCTGGAGTCCAAGGGGTTGTGTGGGGTCTTCACCTGGCTGAAGTGGCCCTTCTTCCCTGACGCGAGGTCTCTGGAGAGAACCGGCACCGCCCCAACTGCCACACGGAGGGGACGCACTCATCAGGCTGCCGCCACACTGCCCGTCCGCCCGTGACCTCCCTCGTCCTCATCAAACGGATGCTCACACAACCCTGTCACGGGCAACGGCTCTCAGGGGAGTTTAGTGTCTTCTGGGGGAGATCCAAAAGAGCCATCAACTGATCTGGGGAGAAGCGTCGTCCTATCCCTGTGATGGCACCTGCACGCTGCCCGGGAGAGGGCAGACTGGGGGTGGGGTGGGCAGACTGGGGGTGGGGTGGGCCCCCACCCGGGAGAGGGCAGACTGGGGGTGGGGTGGGAGAGGGCAGACTGGGGGTGGGGTGGGCCCCCACCCTCCCGACGCTAGGTATTTCCAGACAGCGCGTACTCACGACGGCTCTCCCAGGGAGTGCCTCCCCATTTCCAGCTGACCCTGCCTCTGCAGAAGGGGCCACGGGTTTCCACACATCCCTCCTCCCTCCCTAGCTTATAAGATTCTAGGAATTCTTCTAGCGGATTCTCGAGTTTTCCAGACATAAATACACTCTCCTCAATCCGCTCCTGTGCAGCTGGTGACAAGCGCCCCACCATCCACACAAGATCACGGCCGTGCCTTGCCGTTTCCACTGCGCTTTCCCATCCTGCTCCCCTTCCCAGCTCGTTCTGGCTCCAAGGATACCCTCTCTTCCCTTTCTCTGGGACCATTTCCACACACACACCCCAGAAAAGAGAACGGGACAACACCCCCCACGCCCCCACCATCCAGCGTCAAGGACCCCACTATCTCCCTGCCCTCCTCGGGTCTGGAATGCAGAGGTTACTGGTGTTTTCCCTGGCGGCACGCCGGGTGCCCTGCTTTGGCGTACAACGGGTCTGCACTCCGGCTCCAAGCCACCGCCAGCCCCGCGCAGCTGCTGGGATCTCCGACGCTGTGCTCCCACGGTCAGTTTGAGAGATACACGCAACGAGCCGTTCTTGAACCACCCCCACCCCCCGTGCTGACCCTGCTCACATCCGCTCGCTCTGTCCCTAATGCCACCTCCCAAGGCAGGACCTCCGCCGGGCTCCTGTGACTCCCGCCGCCTGGGCCCCTCCCGTCTGCCCTCTGCCAGGCGACTCTCCACACACGGCACGAGCAGGTTGCCTGGGATCTCTCCCACACGCACAGTGAAGACGCCAACCCCCAGGCCCAAGAGCAGCCACCAAGCGGGACACAACTGTCATGACCGATCACGTCAGCCCCCTCGGACGCGACCAAAGGCTGACAGCGAACGACACAGCTCCACCGGTGCTCCATCGAAGTCCGGTGGGAACAGCACGGTCTGGGGCATCCCGTCCGGGGCGCTCCCATTCTCTCCCTGCCGACAGCTGGCTGCACCAGGGCGGAGGAGCACCCGTGAAAACCTGCAGCTTCACGGTCTCTGCCGGAAGGGGCTGCTGGATTCAGAGCGTGAGCGTTCAGAGAGGTGACCCGGCAGCAGGCCGGGCAGGCAGGCTCGGCGGTGGTCATCTGCGGGCAAGCAGCAGGGCGAGAGCCAGGCCGCCCACGTCCCTGCCGGCAACAGAGCCCTCGTGCGTGTGCAGGCATCACACGAGTCCCAGGGCCCCGAGCCACGGCCGGCCTGAGCACGGCCCGCAAGCGAACACACACCTGTGACCACACGGGCGGAGGCGCCTGTGCGATCTCCACACGTTTGAGCACAACCTCCGGTGTGTGTGCCGTGCAGATGCAGGAGTGACCCCTGGAGCGCCACAGACAGTAGGAACAGGGAAAAGCCACCGAGCTGAGACACCAGCGAGCTCTCAGATTCAGGCCTGCGCAGTTACTAAAAAATCCCCAACGAAACCACTGCCATCACTGCTCTCAGGGGTGGGGGTGGGGGTAGGGGGTGGCGGGATTCAGAATCCCGAGCTGTGACAACATGCTAACTAAAATGTTCACTATTCTCAAGAAATTCTGAGACTTTCAGAAAAGGATGAGAAGAGAAGCCGGGTGAGCGCTGCTAGCTGTGGGACGTGGCCGACGAGGGACTTGAGGCAAATGTGTGAGCACATCTGAAGCCAGGGATTCGACAAATAGAAACCGTAGAGAGGGCCCCGCAGTAGACCTGACACGGCAGAAACGCCAGTGAGGCGAAGAGGAATGAATACAAGCGATTCAGTTCCAAGAAAACACTCAAAGGGATTAAGAAACGCGACCCGACCTGAGGACAGTGGGGCGACGGCCTGCAGACTGATGCACGCATAACGTGGGGTGAGGGAGACGAGAGAAACAGGCCTGAAAGTTCCCGAGCCCGAGGAGAGCATCGGTGCCCAGAGCCAAGGCACAGCCAAGGCAGGGCGCACGGAGACAGATGCACACCGCACGCGCCCGGGCCCAGTGCTGAAGGTCGACCACAGAGAGCAGGGGGACAGCAGCTCACCACAACGGGAGCGGGACCAGGGGCACCTGCCGTCTCGCGGACGACAGTGGAGGCCAGAGCGCGACGGCACCCAGAGCACAGGCACGTGTGTTGGCCAGTCTCCCGGCGCCATTTTTCCAGTCAGATTTGCACCCTGTGTCTCTCTGCAGCAATTCGCACAAGATCTTAATCTTTTTCATCATTGTTACTGCTTGTGGTGATCTGTGACCAGTGATCTTGGGACTTCCCACAGCAACTGTTTGGGGCCCCATGAACCACGTGTGTGTAAGACGCGGAACCTAATGGGTAAGTGTTATGTGCTAACTGCTCTACTGACCGGCCGTTCCCCGGTCTCTGTCCCCTTCCTTGGGCCCCCCCAGGCCCTGAGACACAGCGGCACTGAAATCAAGCCAGCTGACAATCCCGCCAATGGCCTCTGCATGCTCAGCCACAAGAAGGCCCGGTGAAAGCCGAGACCAGCCAAAGCCTAGAGCTCTTGTGACCGCCACGGTGGTTCCTGAAGGGCGCTAACTGCCACTCCAGCGAACGCACGGGCAGTAAGAAAGTAGAAGCGGGAGAGCCTGGGTGGCTAGGCCGGTTAAGCGTCCGACTCCTGATTTCGGTTCACATCACCATCTCACAGTCATGAGATCAAGCCCTGCATCAGGCTCTGTGCTGGGACCTGCTCAAGATTCTCTCTCCCCCCTGCCCCTCCACCACTTGCATGCTCGCCCACCCTTTCTAAATTTTTTTTACTGTTTATTTTTGAGAGCGCGCATGCCCTAGCAGGCTGGCTGAAAACAGGCCTAGGGTATTCGGAAAGGGGGAGGGGCAGAAAGGGAGGGAGACAGAGAATCCGAAGCAGCCTCCAGGCTCTGAGCTGTCAGCACAAAGCCCAACGTGGGGCTCAAACCCATGAACCGAGAGATCGTGACCTGAGCCGAAGTCGGACACTTAACTGACAGAGCCACCCAGGTGCCCCTCTATTTCTTAACAGAAAAAAAAAAAGGGAAAACAGCCTTACTGCTGATGCGGAGAACGTTTTAGTGGTCTGGACAGAAGATGAAACCGGCCACAGCCTTCCCTTCCGAGAAGCCTAACCCAGAGAAGCCTAACCCAGAGCGAGGCCCTGACTCTTCAGTGCCGTGAAGGCTGACAGAGGTGAGGAGCCTGGAGAGGACGAGTCTGAAGCGAGCGGAGGTGGTTTTGGGAGGTCTGAGGAAGGAGGCCGTCGCCCCGACGTGGAAGTGCTGGAAGGGGCAGCTGCGGCAAGTTCTCTAGAGCATCCGGCTGAGGGAATCACGACGGGGGCCACACTCACCAGCAGGTGTTCGGGGCCGAGGCCAGAGCCTCCCATAGGAAGAAGATGCCACCTAGGACTTTCCGTGGCTGGAGAGAAGTCGGCTCCTGGCTTCAAAGCTTCCAAAGACGGGCCGGCCGTCTCATCGGGGCTAATACGGCTCGTGACTTTAAGTTGAAGCCAATGCTCATTGACCATTTGGAAAATCCTAGGGTCTTTTAAGGCTAAATCTTACTTCTGGGGAAGACAGCAGAGTAGGCGGGTCCTAGGCTCACCCCATCCCATGGTGCACCTAGATAACAGCCACGTGAGTGTAAATAACCCAGAAAAGGACCCGAAGACAGGCAGAACAGACTCTCCACAGCTAAATGTATGGAAGAGGCCACATCAAAGATGGTAGGAAGGGTGGAGACACAGCCTGGAGCCAAATGGACCTGTAGGACCGTCCACAGGAGGGAGAAATGCACCAGGTGCAGAGTGGAGAAGAGGAGACCCCACACCAGACACCCAGAACCCACAGTGGGAAGATGAATCACCATACTTGGCTTTGAAAACCGGACAGGTCAAACACTGTGGGTTCTTAAGTCAAGCAGGGCACAGCACCTGAAACGTTAAGAATCAATAACTCTGCGCCGGGAGAACTGGAGGGCTACGGGAGACAGAGACCCACCCTCACAGAGACAGCATGGTAGCCTTGCTAAGATACAGCCTACAAGCAGCAGGCTGAAAACAGGCCTGGGGTATGCGGGAGGAAGATATGTTTACTGATCTCAGAGCATGCGCCGGAGGGGCAGGGATCCTCGGAAGACTTCTCCCAGAACAAAAGAGCTGGCAGGTACCATTTCCCTCCCCGACCCCCCAGCCGAGACACCCAGGAACCTGTGGGAACCAGCACAGAGTGAACGCTCTCCACCTTGCTTGGTAACACTGTGTCCTGCCCACACCCCAGCCCTGCCCTCTCCTGAGGACCGGCCCCCCGGCCCTGGCCTTGGCAGCTTTCTGGGACAGAGCGGCAGGCCCCCTCCCACAGTGGACTGGACCTTGCCAGCACTGTACCCCTCACTCCCATGCTCTTCTGCAGACCTACCCCTGCATCCAGGCCTGCCTCCGGGAGTTTTCCTTGTGCACCGCAGGTCCCCAGTGGCAGCGGACCAGCAGGGACCTTGCTGGTATCAGGAGCTCCGCCCCAGAGCTCTCCTGTCAATCTCCCCCTCCAACGTGCCCTGGGCCCAAGCCCATCCAAACCAGTGCCACAAGCCAGGCAGTGAGCAAGCAATTCCACAAGAGCCCAGCACCACTCCCAAGTGACTCCTGCCCCAGGATAGGGGACAATCACCACACACACCGGTCCGACTGTGGCCCCAGCAGTGGGCAGGGGTCGGACATCTGGTCTGATTGCAGGACCCACCCACCAACACAAGCTTCTCAGGAGACAACACAGGGAAAGCTCCCTGCAGTTTGGTCGGTGCTACCACATTGCTGGCAAACATCCGGTCTGACTCAAGCCTACAGCAGCCCCTGACTGGTGAGCTCACAACACTCACAACACTGTCTGGGACCAAACACTGCCCAAAACAGGCACAGAGAGCCATTGCAGACTGAAGGAAAAAGTGCCTAGGCCACAACAGTAGGGCACATGCAACACATACAGGTGACGTCCCTGAAACGCCAGGCCCTAGGGAACAGGGAACGCTGCACCACAGGGCACTGCAGAACCTCTTCCTCATAAGGCCACGACTTCCAAGAGCAGGAGACACAGCTGACTTTCCTAACACACAGAAACAGAGAATTAGACAAAAAGAGGAGACAGAAGAGTATGTCCCAAAGAAAGAACACAGCAAATTCGGAGCAAGAGAGCTAAACGAAATGGAGTTAAATGATATTCTTGACAGAGATTTAAAGTAATGGTCATAAAAAAAACTCAGTGGACTTGAGAAAAGAGTGGAGGATCTCAGTGACACCCTTGACAAAGAGAGACAAGATGTAAATAAAGAATCAATCAGAGACAAAGAACTTAATAACTGGATTAAAGTGCACGAGATGAATAAACTGTAGACTAGAGGAAGCAGAAGAAAGAACCGATCAGTGACCTGGGGAATGTAACAATGGAAAACGAAAACCATCAAGTAGAAAAGGAGAGAGAAAAAGAATAAAAAACAAAAAAAGACTAAGGGAAGGAACTTAGCAGCACCATCAAGTGTCATAACATTCATATTATAGGAGTCCCAGAAGAGAAAGGAGGGCAGAAAGCTAATTTAAAGAAATAATAGATGAAAACTTCCCAGATCTGGGGAAAGAAACAAAAATCCAGATGCAGGAGGCACAGAGCTCCCCTGCCATACACACAAAATAAACCCAACGAGGTCCACCCCAAAATACTTAGTAACTAAAATGGCAGAGGGGCACTGTGTGTGGCTCAGTCCGTTGAGCGTCTGACTTCGGCTCAGGTCATGATCTCACGGTCCGTGAGTTCGAGCCCCGTGTCGGGGTCTGGGCTGACAGCTCAGAGCCTGGAGCCGCCTTCAGATTCTGTGTCTCCCCCTCTCTCTGCCCCTCCCCTGCTCACACTCTGTCTCTCACTGTCTCTCAAAAATAAATAAATGTATAAAAAACAAAAAACTTAAAATGGCAGAAATTACTGATAAAGGGACAATTTTAAAACCAGTGAGGGAGAAAACAGTTACATACCAGGGAAACCCCATAAGGTCATCAGCTGATTTTTCAGCAGAAGCTCTGCAAGCCAGAAGGGAGTGTGGCACGATCTAGTCAAGATGCTGAAAAGAAAAAACTTGCAGCTGACAACACTCTAGCCAGCAAGGCTGTCATTCAGAATAGAATGAGAGAGATGAAGAGTTTCCCAAACAAACAAAAGTTAAAGGAATTCATCACCACTAACCGAGCCCTACAAGAAATTTTAAAGGGGCCTCTGTAAGTGGAAAGGAAAAACCACATAAGCATGAGTAAGAAAGGCAGGGAGCACAAAAGCAGTAAAATTAAGCGTTATCTATAAAACTCAGTCAAAGAATTCAAAAAATAAAAGGATGTAAACTATGACACCATATATCCAAAACATAGTGGGAAAGGAGTAAAAATTTAGTGCTTTTAGAATGGATTCAAACAAGTGACCAACAACTCAATACAAACTATGTATAAGATTTGATATGGAAACCTAATGACAACCACAAATCAAACACTGGTAACACATATGCAAAAATAAAAAAAAAGAACTCTACATATATCACTAAAGAAAGCCAGCAAACCATGAGAGAAGAGAGCAAGAGAACAGAGACGATCTACAAAAAGAATCATAGAACAAGTAACAAAACGACAACGAATATGTTTCTATAAATAATTACTTTGGATGTAAACGACTAAACGCTCCAGTCAAAAGACATAAGACAGAATGAACTAAAACAAAACAAAACACTTAAATGTTGCCTACAAAAACCTCATTTCAGACCTAAAGCCACATGCGGATTGAAAGGGAAGGGATGGAAGAGTGTTTATCCTGCAAAGAGAAATGAAAAGATAGCCAGCGTAGCAATGCTTTTATCAGACAAAATAAACTTTACAACAAAGACTAAAACAAGAAACAAAGAAGGACACCCTATACTCATAAAGGGGACAATGCAACAAGACAATAACTGTAAACATGTACGCACCCAACATGAAGGTGCCCAAACACAAAGCAGCCACTAAAAAACATAAAGAGAGTAATCAATAGTAACACGTTGATAGTAGGGACTTTAACGCTCCACTTATGGCAATGGGCAGATAATCCAAGCAGGAAATCAGCAAGGAAACAATGGCTTTGAATGACACATTTGACCAGATGGATCCAACAGATATATTTAGAACATTTCATCATAAAACAGAGTGTACACACTTTTCAAAGCGCACATGGAACATTCTCTGGAAGAGATCACAGATTAGGTCACATAACCAGTCTCATTGAATTCAAAAAGAGAGACGTCATTCCATTCATCTTTTCTAACCACGGCACTATGAAACCAAGAATCACAAAGAAAAATTTGGAAAGACCAAAAATAATTGGAGGTTAAACAACATACTACTAAACAATGAATGGGTCAACTAAGAAATCAAAAAGCATGTGGAAACAAATGAAAATGAAAACATGACAGTCCAAAACCTTTGGGATGCAGCAAAAGTGGTTTTAAAAGCAAAGTTTACAGCAACACAGGCCTACCTTAAGAAACAAGAAAAGTCTAAAATAACCTAACCTTACACCTAAAGGAGGTGGAAAAAGAACAAACCAACCCCCCAAACCAGTAGAAGGAAAGAAATCATAAAGATTATAGGAGAAATAAATGATATGGGAACTAAACAAAAAACAAAACAAAACAATAGAACAGATCAATGAAACCAAGAGCTGATTCTTTGCAAAGATCAACAGAAGCGATAAACTTTGAGCCGGACTCATGGAAAAAAAACAGAGGACTGAAATCAACAAAATCAGAAATGAACGAGGAAAAATAACTAACACCAGAGAAACACAGAGGATTATACGAGAATATTATTGAAAATTATATGCCAACAAACTGTACAACCTGGAAGAAAGGATAGATTTCTACTAACATATAACCTCCACTAAACTGAATCAGGAAAAAATACAAAATTTGAACAGACCAATTACTAGCAAGGAAATTGCATCAGTCATCAAAAACCTCCCAACAAACTCAAGTCCAGGACCAGAGGGCCTCATAGGTGGATTCTACCAAGCATTTAAAGAAGAATTAACACCTATTCTTCTCAAACTATTCCAAAATATAAAAGAGGAAGGAAAGCTTCCAAATTCATTCCATGAGGCCAGCATTATCCTGACACCAAAACCAGATAAAGACACTACAATAAGAGAACTGCAGGCCTCCATCACTGATGAACACAGATGCAAAAACCCTCAAGAAAATATGAGCAAACTAAATTCAACAGCACATTAAAAAAAATCATTCACCACGATCAAGTGGGGCTTATTCCTGGGATGTAAGTGGGGCTCAATATTTGCAAATCAATGAATGTGATACATCACATCAACAAGAGAAAGGATAAGAACCATATGATCATTTCAACGAATGCAGAAAAAACATCTGACAAACTACAACCACCATTCATGTTAAAAAGTCTTAACAAAGTAGATCTACAGGAAACACACTTCAGCATAATAAAGGCCACATATGAAAAATCCACAGCTAACATCATCCTCAATGGTGAAAAACTGCGGGCTTTCCCCTAAGGTCAGGAACAAGACAAGGACGTCGGCTTTCACCACTTTTATTCAACAAAGTACTGGAAGTCCCAGACACGTTAATCAGACAACAAAAAGAAAGAAAAGGCTTCCAAACTGTAAGGAAAAAGTCAAAATTTCACTATTTTTAGATATGATACTATATACAGAAAACTCTAAAGACTCCACCAAAAACTACTAGATTCATTTACTGATAAATGAATTCAGTAAAGTCACAGGATACAAAATCAATGTACAGAAATTTGTTGTATTTCTACGCACTAAGAATGACATAGACTAAAGAGAAATTAAGAACAGTCCCATTTACAACTGCGGCAAAGATAATAAAATACCTAGGAATAAAGTTAACCAAGGAGGTGAAAGACACGTACTCTGAAAACTATACAACCCCAGTAGAAGAAACTGAACATAACACACACAAATGGAAAGATATTCATTCCATGCTCATGGGTGGGGAGAACAAATATCGTTAAGACGTGCATACTACCCAAAGCAATCTACAGATTTAATGCAACCCCTATCAAAACATCGAAGCATTTTTCACAGAACTAGAATAACTCTAAAATCTGTATGGAACAACAGAAGACCCGGAATAGCCAAAGCAATCTTAAGAATCAAACTGGAGGTATCATAATCCCAGACTTCAAGCTCTACCACAAAACCGTAGTAATCAAACCAGCACAAAAACGGACATATAAATCAATGGAACAGAATAAAGAAGCTAGAAATAAACCCACAATTGTATGGCCCACGGACCTTCAACAGTGGAGACAAGATTATATAATGGGAAAAAGTCTCTTCAACAAATGGTGCTGGGAAAACTGGACAGTTACACGCAAAGTAATGAAACAACTGCTTTCTCACACCATACACAGAAACAAGTTGAAAACTGATTAAAGACCTAAATTTGAGACCTGAAACCATAAAAATCCCAGAAGAGAGCATAAGCACTAATTTCTCTGACACAGGCTGTAGCAGAATTTTTCTCGATATGTCTCCTGAGATAAGGGAAATACAAACAAAACTACTGAGACTTTATCAAAATAAAAAGCTTCTGCCCAGTGAAGGAAGCAATCAAACTTAAAGACAACCTTCTGAATGGGAGAAGTTACATGCAAATGACATAGGCAATAAAGGATTAGTATCCAAAATACATAAATAACTTACACAACTCAACACCAAAAAAAAAAAAAAAAAAAAACCCAAAACAGAAAAAAACCAAAAGGAGTGCCTGGATGGCTCAGTTGGTTGAGTGTCCAACTTTGGCTCAGGTCATGATCTCAGTCTGTGGGTTTGAGAACCACATCGGGCTCTGTGCTAATAGCTCAAAGCCTGGAGCCTGCTTTGGATTCTGTGCCTTCCTCTCTCTGTCTACCCCTCCCCTGCTCATGCTCTGTCTCTAAAATAAATAAAAGCATTAAAAAAATTTTTAATAAAAAAAAAAAGACAAAATACATGAACAGACACTTCTCCAAAGACGACATTCAGATGGCCAATAGGTGCCTGAAAAGATGCTCAACATCACTAATCATCAGACCTCTAAAAGCCCTCCCTTTGCTCCTGCCCTGTGCCTGCCGCCTACCCTGTTGCCAGCCAAGGCCACACCTCCTGTCTCTAAGAACCTGGGAGTACAATAAACTGTGTTCTCCTGAGCCTCTCCTCTGTCTCCTCCTGTGGCCACACCCGACTCACCATCCCATTAAAAAATACAGAACAAGCCCAAAGCAACTGCCGAGGAAAAGCAGACTTTGCCCACATGTAAAGGTAAAAACAAATTACCAACTTCTACCAAAGCACCTGGGTTGGTCTGAGACACACAGTCAGAGCCCTGCAGACCTTTCCCAAACAGACGAGTTGAGACAAGTAAGGCTCAGGGAGGGCTATCCGAGGGGCAGCGGTCCCGGGCGTTGGTGTGTATGTACCCAGACTGGTGACGGATCCAAGTGTGGATCCTGGTAAGAATGCAACCGCCAGCATCACTGAGACAGTCCAGGAAATTGAAATAGAGGCTGGATGTTCAATGCTGATAAGAAACAAGCCCTCACACCGCTGGAGGATGGCAGAGTGGCCACCATCAGCCAGGGCCGCCACCGAGGTCCCCCGGCGTGCAATGACATAAAGCCTACCGGTTGCTTTCAAACACCTCAGGAAAATAAAAGGTAGGGTCAGAGATGCAACAAGACCGACACAGCGCTGACAAGTGCCAGAGCTGCGTAAGGGGCACGTGGCGGGAGGGTGCACTGCCTTCTCTCCCTTCCGTTATCCTCCACGATAAAAAGTGAAAAACAAGAACCAAACAAAAAATCCTACCGAGTGCTCCTTAAAAACACACACCCCCCAACAGTGATTCTGGCGCCCCTGACACTCAGCCTGAGCCGTGCCCAGAGTCTGTGCCTCCTGCGCACTCCCCACTGGTGGTGCCACGGCTGGCGGTCCTCGGGACGCGGCAGGAAGGAGGGACACTGGATGGGGGACGTGCTGCCTACTGGTGCCTCAACCTCTGAACTTCGGCTGAATTAACTGCATTCAGATATTTTAGGACTGTACGCTGGGCTTTTAGTAAACATCACCATGAAACTAGCACGTAACCGTCCTCCTGCCGTAGCCACAAGAATGCGATTTAGAAATGCTCAGTACATACCACTCAGCAGCCCGTATAAAAACGATCCACAGGGGAGACAGCATTTCCAATTTTCAGCTTCAAAAATATGCCACCTGCACCCCCCACCGCCCCAAGAATGGCTGGAATGAAGACCGACGTGACCAAACGTCGGTGAGAACCAGAACTTTCACACATCACCGGTGAGTGTAAAACACACACAAGCAGTCCGGAAAATGGTCTGGTACGTTCATCAACGAAGTATATCCCTACCACGTGGCCCAGCAATTCCACTCCCAAGAGAATCAAAACCAGATACTCAAATACTGGTTCGTGAACATTCACAGGAGTATCATTCACACAGCCAAAAGGTGGAAACCACCGGCATGTCCGTCGATGGATAAGTGGCTACACCTGTGGCCACTGTACTACAAGTCAGCCACGAAAGCCAGTCGAATGCCGACAGGAACACGGACGAACCCCAGACATGTTTTGCTCCGTGAAAGCCGACCGACACGAAAGGTCACACGATCACACCATTCCGTCTATCGAGCACGTCGGAACAGGCAAATGCACAGAGAAAATGCTAGCTGGTGGCTGCCAGGGGCTGGGGAAATGCAGGGCTGACTGGGTGGGGTCTCCCTCTGGCACGATGGAAACGTGGAACCAGAGAGACGAGGACCACACAACGCTGTGGATGAACTCCACGCCACCAAACTGTGTCCTTTAAAACGCGTTACTTTTGTGGTACCTGAACATCTCCTGAATGAAAAACAAATAGGAATGACAGACACACATATACAACGTGAGTAAATCTCAAAAACAAGCACCCTGACGCACGAAAGAAGCCTTACACGAAGGAGCGTGTACCAAGTCCCTTCACGCGAAGCTCTCGGACGGGAAAAACGATTCCGTGGCAGACCTAGAATCCACACGGGGCTGCCTGGGGCGGCGGCAGGGACGGGCTGGGAGGGGCCGGAGGGAGCTCCCAAGGATGCTGACGGGAGTCTGGGTCCCACAGGTCTGCGTGTGCCAAAACCCTGCAGAGGGCCTACCCAGGATGTGTGCACCGCACCATATGCACGCTTCGCCTCCAAAGAGAAACGACCCATAAACGGAGGCTGAACTCTAGGTGATGACGTGCACGCCCCCACAGGCAGAGGCAACGTCGGCAATGTGCAACTTGGAAACGCAGCAAAAAAACAAAACAAAAACAACACAAAAAAAATGATGGGCGCACGGGCCAGGATCCGCTGGGGTCTCTTTCTTAAAGGGCCAGAGAGTAGACATTTCAGGCCCCTGAGCATCCGAGTGTTGCAATATTTAACCGTCACTTCTAAAGTCATCACGTTTAAGTAACTTGTAAAAATCTAGTCTCTTAACCATTCCGAAACGCACAACCCGGGGCATCAATCACGCGCAGTGTTGCGCGACCATCATCGCTCCCCATTCCCCAAGGATGTTCGTGCCCCCACGGAAAGTCTGTCCCCGCTCAACAGGAAGTCCACATACCCTCAACCCCCACGACCCTCTAATCCACGCTCTGTGTCTTTGTCTACTCCGGATACTTCCCGTACCACGTGCCCTTCGGAGGCTGGCTCGTTTCGTCAGCACACCGTTGTCACGTCCACCCACATGGGCGCGGGTGGCAGGGCCGCCTTCCTTGCCAAGGCTGAGAAGCGGCCACCGGACGCCTGGACCCCACTCTGTAGCCGTCTGCGCGGGTACACACCCGGGGGGTGGGGGCTTCCGCCTTTAACTGTGGTGATAAAGCCGCTACGAACACCGGCTTGCACGCGTCCGAGTCCCTGTTTTCAACTCTTCCGGGGGCACAGAGGAACGGAATTGCCGGGCACGTGACAACCTCCACTTAGCGTTCAGAGGAGCTGCCAGCCGGCTTCCCAAATCAGTCTCGGCATCTCACGTCCCCGGGAGCCCCCATCTCTCGACATCCCCGCCAACGCCTGCTATTTCCCGTGTCTGACTGCGGCGACCACAGCAGGTGTGAGGAGCCAGCTCGCTGAGGCGCTCGCTTGCATTTGTGTGATGACTGATCCTTGGAGCATCTTTTCACGGGTTACTGGTCCCGTGTGGATCTTCTTGTGGAGCCGAGTCAACGCCTCTGCCTGTTTTTCAGCAGGTGTTTATCGCCGAGTTGTAGGAAGAGTTCGTAGATCTTTGGACATCAAACCCTCATCAGATATGTGACTTGCAAACATGGTCTCACGTTCTGCAAGTAAATTATCTTTTCACTTTCTTGAAAATATCCTCTGGTACACAGAAGTCCTTGGTTGGTTTTTATTTACGTGGTCCTGTTCGCCGTCTAATTACGAGTCATGAAACTGACTTTTCTTTTCTTCTAGCATTTTTACGGGTTTAGTTTGCACACTTAGGTCACTGCCCCATTTTGAGGAAAATGATGTATATGGCATGAGGCAGAAGCCCAGTTTTCTGTGGTGTGTAGAAATCCAGCTGTCCCAGCACCATCTTTAAAAGTGTTCCCTGTTCTTTTTTTTTTTTTTAATTTTTTTTTTTTTTTCCAACGTTTATTTATTTTTGGGACAGAGAGAGACAGAGCATGAACGGGGGAGGGGCAGAGAGAGAGGGAGACACAGAATCGGAAACAGGCTCCAGGCTCTGAGCCATCAGCCCAGAGCCCGACACGGGGCTCGAACTCACGGACCGCGAGATCGTGACCTGGCTGAAGTCAGACGCTTAACCGACTGCGCCACCCAGGCGCCCCTAAAAGTGTTCCCTGTTCTTTTAATGAACACATTTGGCCAAAGATTCACCACCCATAGATATGTGGATTTATCTCTGGACTCCCGATCCATCCTGCTGGTTACCTTTCTCCTTATCCCACTACCACGCACTCTGGGTTCTACAGAAATACCTCTGATTACAAGATACAACAGTCACAGAGCAGTCGGGATGATAAAACCCTTACCTGAGAACACCACCGGCTTGGAAGACGCTCTTGCGCTCTGGGCGTGCTGCTTCTTTTCCAAGGCTGCCAGCATCCCCCCCAAATCCAGCTGTACTGGAACCTGGCTCTTCTTTCCACTGTTTTTAAAATTATTCTAAGGAATTAAAAAATCAGAAGTTTATTTAGAATACTACTTTTCACAACCCTTTACTTTGTGACAATCCTCTACAAGATAAAATGAAACAGATTCATAGAGACCATAAAAATCTTCTAAAAATTAAAGAAATCCCAGACGATGCCACATTATATCTTTTTTTGTTTTTTTTTTTAATGTTTATTTTTTGAGAAAGAGACAGAGTATGAGCTGAGGGGAGCAGAGAGAGAGGGAGACAGAAGATCCCAAGCAGGCTCCAGGCTCTGAGCTGTCAGCACAGAGCCCGACACGGGGCTCGAACTCACAAACCGTGAGATCACGACCTGAGTCGAAGTCGGATGCTTAACCGACTGAGCCACCCAGGGGCCCCCCACGTTATCTTTCAGTATTACTGCCACGGTTGTTTATTTCCTCCTTCTCTCAGAGCCCTGGGTTTATATTTAAACCAGCAACATTTCAGTCTACGGCTACACTGTGAATAAGAGTGTATACTTATGGATAAAAAACCAAGACCTGTAGGAAGTCTGGCAACAAAAGTTTGTGTGAGGCTAAGTGACTGGTGTCACTGACTCACCCATCCAGTCTGCAACTGCCCAGGTGAGTCAACTGAATGCCGTGAAGTCATGGGGAGAGGCTTCAAAATACATACAGCAGGTAAGTATTAACTTTAGGCACAGAGTGGGATATACTCAGCAAATGTAAGCTCTGTCTGGAAGACTGCTGCATGCATGCACTCCAGCACCCCCACTGCTGCCATCCTGCCTGGACGAGGGCCCACGTCAGGGGCGAACACAAAGGGCCCCAAAGACCCACTACAGAGACCTCCCCAGGCAGGGATGGAAGGTGACCCAGTTATGACACGGGAATCCCGTTAATTTGCACACGGGCTGAGAATTTTACTTCTCGCAAATGTGAAATTATTCCACCTCAAAAGGCGAAAGGACAATGAAGATGCTGGAGACGAGAGAAGACACCGGCCATGTGCAACCTCTCCATCTAGGTGGCGAATCCCAAGTTCAGCCCTGAATCCACCAGGGTGGGGGCGGGGGGGGGGGGTGTTCAAGGGGACCCAGCTCTTCACTTTGTATGAATCTTAGAGGCTCTCTTATTTTGGTTCCGTTAGACACTGCTGCCTCACAAAGGAATTCTTGTCCCCCCGTACCAGCAGCCTGTGCCCCTCCTTTCTGACACAGCAGTGGCAGTCAGTGACCAAGTCTCGGTACAAAGATGACAAAACATTTGAGCTTAGAGCACGTTTACGTCAACATGCTGGATGTGATTCTCCAATGAAGGAATGAATCACAACAAACCACCTGTCTTGGTACATAAAGAAATCTGGAAAATAAGGTTTAGCCGAGGAAGAAAAGTTCAGCCTGGAGCGGTGACGGGTTCGACCGGAACATTACCTGTGGCTGCTGTCTGGATTGAAGTCGCGGAGATGCCCCTCGGTCCCTGCGCTCGGATGCGGCAGCCAGACTGGGAAAGTCCTCGGTGTCCTGAGCAAACCACACACCCTTTAGCCATCCGCGGACCACAAGCAGCAAGTGTGCCTAGGTGCAAGCCCTTCCTTGCTCACGTCCTTCCGTCTGTAACGAGCCCCACACAAGTCCTCAAGGGCACCCACACCAGCCCCACACTGTCTGACTCTTAGATTTACGGAGCAATGTTGTAATCCTCCCCCCCGCCCCGCCCCGCCCCAGCGGGCAGCAAGCAAGGTCCCGAGGACATGGGGGGCCCCTGACCCCCTGGGCACAGGCTGCAAGCGTGTTGGTCAGTCTAGACTCAGGAGACAGAACCTCCCTGTCTCGTGTGCTGACCCCAAGCTAGAAAATAGGGCAGGGGGCCTCTAACGACGACGTTCCCGCCATTTAAAAGCATCTTGCGTGCTTCTGTTAACATCTCAGCTGAGTCGCAGAAGTTACGTGGGAAACGAGGGCACAAACACACGAGCTCCTCGTTGGCACAAACCAATGCTCTACAGGGTCGTAGGTCTTCAAACGTGCGACCCCAAAGTCCTCGGGGGGATGTTCCAGGAGCCCCGGGAGCCCCTAAGTATGCAGGAAAGTGTCAGGTCTGGCCCTACGCTGGATGCTGAGACACACTTCTGCCAGCGCCAGGAGCCAGGCCACTGAGTCTGGAACTGAGTCAGAAGCCAGCACAACTCCATGCAGGACACAGGCTTTCTTGGGGCGCCACAGGAAAAGAATTTACAGAGCAACGCTGGAAGTTGGATGTAACTCCCTCGGCCAGGGCCCCCGATGGAGTTAGGGCATTCTAACTTTCTCTCCGGAGTAAAGCACACGAGAGTAACACTGCTGGATAGAAAAGCAGACCCCACAAAAGCCAGCGTGTCAAGGCAAGGGAAGACCAGGTGAACGAGATACTGAGGGTAAACGTGAGCCCCGCGGTACACACGCTACCAGACCCCAGGCGGCAGTCCGTGTCTAGACCGCTCGCGCACTCTTGCGCTCGCTGGGCGCCCGTGCCAACTCGGGGACCACGCCGGGCCACCACAGTGAAGGACAAGGGGGACAACTATTTTCTATAGCACTGGGCAAAGACTATTAAAGAAAATAAATAATGGAGACTTTCCCTTCGGAAGCCAGCACGAACCCACGTTTCTATCACAACAGACCCACTGTTACGTCATACGAGGTGAGTCATAAATATAAATGTACTTCAATCCTTGGCGGCTCTTGAATGGTCAAAACTTCGTATTTCGATTTAGACTTTTCTTTCTTTTTCTTATGCTTTCTTGAGGCTTCATTTTGCTCAGGATCGCCACCTTGTGACGCTTTGGACTAGAACAAAAAACAGCAAAAATCATGGGTTTTTAAGACATTCACTAGAGTGCTTACTCCCATGAGTCAGCAAACTTGAGATATCAGGTTGTACGACCACAGGGCAGCTCCGCTCTGAGTTTGGCTCCTCGTCCCTATTTTCCAGAGAGCCAGCGTTCAGCAGAGTAATCGAGGAAAAGAAGTCTGCTGAAATAGTTGTCACATCCGGTTATTTTTAAACTGGTAGAAGTGGACAAACCTACTTTTGAGCCAAAGAAGATGAATGTCTCTAATACCGACTCGAAGTCTTTTCAAACACTCGCGAGCCCCTTCCGGCACCACGGCCCAGTGGTCCCTAAACTACACATCGGAACCCGCTGTGGAGCCTCCGGATGGGACAACTGCCTAGGCCCATCCCACACCGGCTGATGTGACGCCACTGTTCCCACTCCCCCTCAGTCCCTTGGCCTTTCTTCAATCAGGTCAAATGCACCTTGGCCTCAGGGCCTTTGCACTCGCGCCCACACCTGGATGTAGGCTAGGACTGCACCGTCACTCCAGCTCAAGAGCAATGGCATCTCCTCGGAGCCTCTCCCTCTTCTTCCCCTCCGAGGCACTAACAGTACCTGTCTGCACAGTGCTGGACTGTCAGGACGGAAGCGCTAACAGAGCAGGGGCTCCAACAGAGCATCTGGGGTCTGCTTCATCCCCAGCGGGGACTTGGCCTCCAGTGGTACTGAGAAGAAGGTTTACCTACTGACCCACGGGAGCTGTCCATGGAATCTTGTTAGTGAACAAGGTAACTGTGAAGGATGATGCGTACAGAATGACCCCATTTTTGTCTAAAAGAAAAAAACCTCAAAAAGCAAAACAAAAAAATCTCTATTTGTTGATGCTCTGGGGACCCTGAGGTAGCTCACATACCAGGCTGTTAACACAGGCTTCCCTGGGAGGGAACAACAAAGGGAGGAGAAGATGACCTTGTTCACAAGCAGGTCTTTGTGGTATCACTTTCTGATGTAACATTATCTTGATAATAAAAATTCACAGCAGAAGGCTTCAGAGAGAAAAACCATTGTGACCCCGTTATCTCCGTTACACACGAGACCACGCCCTCTGGGTTATCAGACCACAGGCGATCCCAATTTTCTCGTCTTTAGCTTAAAACGCTTCTAAAACTTTCCTTGCGCCTATAATCAAAATATAATTTTAAAAGAGATTCTGCGAAAACAAAACCTCTCCACTCGAAGAATTTAACTGAGCGTCAGGAAAACTGGTTCGGATGGCGAGACGGCAGCAGAGGGGAAGCAGCAGCCAGAGGCCCACGCGCCCTGAGCTGGCGGCACCGAGTGCAGAGAGGACTCGGCCGCTCCGCTGAAGTCCTGCACATGGTTCACAGAGCCGTGAGGGCAGGCACACAGGTGTGACCTCACCGTACCCGTCGCCAGCACACCTTCTCTCCCTCAAACTGACCGTCAACGCACAGCTCCCGTTTGCGGGGGACAGTCTGTGACAGTAGGGGTATGAGAGAGTATCCTCGCCCTCAAAAAGACGGGACATCATTGCACTAAACAAGTACGGCCGTATTACAACCTGAAATAACGTACCAGTACACGATGAGATTCGAGAACAAAATCTAGACCCATAAAAAAGGCTCTTTAAGAAATGAAACGAAGGGACCAATAAAGATGACAGCTTCAAATTATTTGAAAGGAGAGAGAAATGTGGATTCTGAAATGCTATCTTACAACAAGAAAGCTGCAGTTAGCCAAGCATCACTGACACGCGGCTGATCCCACAGTGTGGAACTCAACTGTTTTACTGTTGAGTAAACAGGGAGCAGCTGGAATTCAACAGGCGAAGGACGAGGGGGCGAAAGAGCAAGCCTTCACACGCCAGAGCGTTAAGCTTCTGCCGGCGTCTCTCCCTCAGAGACTTCACGACGGCTCACGGCCACGCCCCTCCCTCTAAAAGCCCCCGCTCATGTTCCCAGACTGGGGTCCCGCCTTCTCCACCACTCGTGTTCCCGGACTGGGGTTCGACTTTCTCTCAAGGCGCAAGTGGGGCCAAGTCAGATCGGGACGACAGTATAGAATGGGACACTCCCCTAGGAGCCGAGAAGAGATGACGAGACTACCCGGTCAGTGGCAGAGAAGACCAACATAACCCAAGTGGGACACATACCTTGTTAGTAGGGTGGACGTGTCTCTCTTTGCAGGACGGGTCCGCAGAGAAAACTTCAGAGGGTGACATACTAGCGCTTTTGGGGTCTGATGAAGCAACCGTCTTTAGGTTTATCATGGAAGTAACGTTTTTAGGGGCCGGTGGCCGTTCTGTAGATAATGTCTGCCGAACAACATAACCCATTGGTGTCCAAGATAACTCTGCTCAAAGATAACCAAAATCGTTGAACAATCTCAACAGTAAAATAAAAAGACTCAGAAACTACAAACACGTCATCATGTGAGGCGACTACTCAGGCGTAATTACACTCAGACTAGAGCTCTAAACCTTCTCTCGGAGACGACCGCACTCACTAAGCTCTCTTCCTGGAGCGGGCTGAATTCACTTGTGAGCCTAGGTGCTCTGCCCGGAAACCGGATTTCCAACTTGGGGGTGCAGGGGGGGACACAAACTACTACAGGTGCAGTTCTGATTAAAAACTACTCCACGGTTAAGTCCATACGGTAAACACACGAGATCAACGAGGCAAAGAGGAAATCTTGGCCCTGACCTCGAAATGGACCTTTAACACCACAGATCAAAGATCACAGATCTGAGCCACCACGGTAACTGGGATTTCTTGCTTTTTAGGTCTCAGGCCTAAGTACGGCAATGCTGCTCCTCAGGCGCCCACCAGACTGTGCGGGCACAACAGGCGCCAGGCAGGCCGTGGCTCCCCCCACCCCCGCCCCCGCCCCGAGGACGCCAGACTGAGCCGCACACCATCCGAGTCACCTCTTAAGTGAAAGCCATTACTGAACCACACACGTCCCAGACGTGAGAAACGTAAAAACGTCTTTGGTCAGGACAAGCTCCTTAGACAAACAGAAGGCAGAATTACGGAACTCTTCGTGAATGTCACTTCTGGGACAGGCCGGCAGCTCTCAGTGGGGTCTGAGGCTCCCAAGACCCCGGCAGGGCCCGCGGGGTCACAACCGACGCCCCGACACACACAGCAGCCCCGTGCCTCCCCGCGCACTCTCCTCCGGGCCACGGCCGGGCTTCCGGACAGCCGGGAGCTGGCTCAGCCCGCACGACGGCCCGACGCTGAGGCCGAGCCTCGGGGAGCCGGTGGTCGGTGGAGAGCTGCGCAAGTGCAAAACGAGACTGCTCTCCTCATCGTAGGGTTTTCATCTTGAAAACGTTATTTTTCACAAAAATACACCATTAACAGGTACCGGGGGACCGGGGTTACTTGTAAGGGAATGACTATTTTGAACCGAGAATACTGCCGATGCGGACAGCGGGCACACACACAGCAACTCCCTGGGGCTGGAGGGGTCGTGAGGGGTCGTAAGGGGTCCTGGAGCCAGAACCTCAGAGAACCACCGGGGCAGGTGATCGTTCAGGAAGCAGGTGTTCCTGAGTCCATATAACGTCTCACTTCATCGGACACGCTGGACACATCTCTCTAGAATTCTCTGCTCCCGCTTCACAGCCCCGTGCGCAGACGTGGGGGGCTCGGGGCTGGCGTCCGCCTCCCGCCCCCACGAGGTCTCCGGGACGGCGTCCGAAGGGGCCCCGGCAGCCGAGGCCCGGCACCCGACGGAGGCCACGGCCGCTCTTACCTCTGGCGCACGAGGAGGGCCCGGCCGCGGCGCCAGCGGCCACGGACTCGGCCGCGCTCGGGCTTCTCGCCGCTCCTTCACCCTAAAAGGCAAACCGGCATTTTCCTGCTGTTGCAAAGTGAAAGCAATCGCTTCATTTCTAAATACGGCGTCCCTTGCCGTTCTTAAAATCTGCAAGATACGCGCGAATGAAAAATTCCAGATAAGTGAGGCGCCTGGGTGGCTCGGTTAGGCATCCGACTCTTGGTTTTCAGCTCAGGCCACGATCTTACGGTTTGTGAGTTCAAGCCCTGCATCTGGCTCCGCGCTGACAGTGCTGAGCCTGCTCGGGATTCTCTCTCTCTTCCTCTCTCTCTCTCTGCCCCTTCCGCACTCTCACACTCAGTCTCTCTCAAAATGAGTAAACTTAAAATGTTTTGTTTTTTTTTTTTTTACAAATCCAAATAAACAATATGTGCGAAATGCCAAACCTCACTCCTGTCAGGAGAAGCCGCCCGCCGAGCTCAGCTGAGCCCCCAGAGCTCCCTTCGCTGCCAGGCGACAAACACCTGTGCGTTGCTTTCATGTGCACCCAGTAAGGGGATCGCAGCACACGTACCACACCCCTTGTAAAAGATCAGTGTGACACGACTTCCGCGCCAGCACACAAGTGCCCACACCGCCTGCGGCCGGGGGCCCCCAAGAGAAGGCGGGAGCCACGGTTCCCCACACCCAAAGTCCACCCGAAGGTCCAGAGACAACCAATGTACGTCTTGTAACCCACACACCCTTCTGTAAAGCCAAAAAGGGCCACACACGGAGCACGAGGCGGCAGACGACACGGGGGCAGGTGGGCACACGAAGACTGCCAGGTGACAGGCAGTGCTCAAGGCAAAAGGTAAGTGACACATTCAAACCTGAATGGGTTTAAAATAAATTCTAAAGCTCGTATCCTTCAAAAATTTTCCCACTTTGCCATTTCATTAAATCTGAGCCCAGTAATAAAAAATAAAATTACTTAAACACAGCCTGTTCTTCTAATAAATATAACTTACACGCTCACTGAGGCCAATGAAACACCAGAAACCACTTTCAAGAACAATCACGTAAATTACACATATCAATAAAGATTCAGCACCACCAGTTTTCACAAGATACTTACGACAAGGAAAAATGCCCCAAATTTTAAAAACTCAAACATGGGTGCCTGGGTGGCTCACTTAAGCATCCGACTCGTGATTTTGGCTCAGGTCATGATCTGTTTGGGAGTTCAAGCCCCGAGTTGGGCTCTGTGCTGACAGAGCGGAGTCTGCTTGGGATTCTCTCTCTCTGCCCTTCCCCCACGCTTTCAAATTGAGGGGAATCCCCTTAGTTCCCACAACATTCCATTAAAAAAAGATTTAAATGCTTAACACGGTTTTCTCTTGTACAACTTCAGACAAATACAGATGTTGAGCAACCTGAGGGTTGGGGTGCTCACCCCTGGAGCTCAGTTAAAAATCCACATGTTAACTCTGGATTCCCCCCAAAACTTAATTACTAATAGCCTACTATTGACCGGAAGCATTATGATCGACCACATGAAGGGTTAACACGCACATCCCACATTAGGCTGTATTCTTATGACGAAAAGAGCTGGAGACAAAAAAACATTTTAGAGAATTACAACGAAAAGAAAATATGTTTACGGTACTGTACTGATTTTATCAGGAAAGAAAAAAAAAAAAAGAAAACTCCACAACTAAGTGGAGTTCAAACCTGTGTTGTTCAAGGTCAATTGTTTTTTTTCTTGTGTTTAAAGATCTACTACTAAGGAAAATCTTCCTTCTAGAAAGAAAAATTTTAAACCCCACATGTAATTTGAGTGTGAACACGTCACAAGGCCATGAGTCTGTAAATGTCCTGACACAGCACGTGTGCCTCACTTCGTCCAGATCCGCAGTGCTCAAGCAGGAGCAGGTGACCACGGCAGAACGTGTGAGACCCTACCCGCTGCGGCCCTCCCCGGAATCCTGTCCCACTTCCCTAGAGTGCTCACGGGCTCGGATACGCACAGAGCAGCGGTGATTCAGACGGGGGCCCCTGGACTCTCAGCTACCACACACACCCAGCTGGGGCCACACCAATCGGAGAGCCTTGTACATGAGGCGGCCAGCCGGCCCTCCCTGTCACGGCTGAGCCACCAGAAAGCGCCGCGGTGCGACAGGGACAGGGGCCACGCGGGGGAACAGTGGCTCTTCTGCCCGCCTCGGCACCCAAGAGCGTATGAAGAGGCAGAATGCCTGCTCCGCTCAAGGGGGAAGCGGAGGGGGGAGCCACCCCCTTCCTGGTGTCTGTTCTCCTGGCCTTCCCGCCCTCCCACAACAGATATTTGTCACAAGCCGTCTTAGGGACTACTGACCTGAGCATGTTTTTCCTGGAACCTGGATGAACTCAAACCGTGAGACCGAATGTGGAACACGGCATATTTTAAAGTCACTAAGCGGCAAACAAAACACACTTCCAGCCATCATTCTGCAGAGTCTGCGGACTCATCAGCGAGAGGTACAGGTCAAAGGCCAGAAAAAATCGGAAGCTACTCCCTGCAGTCCGAGATACTACTGTTTGACTACAACGACTTCTGTCGGTACCGCTAAGTGAGCTGCCCAATGCCACGCTGGCGCAGATGCTCTCGAGGAGCCGTGTGGGCAGCGGGACGCTCACCAGAACCGAGCGCAGCTGAAGCAGCAGGCAGCAAACACAGAGCGGCTAATTAGGGATTCTTCTAGAACAGCAGCTGTACTCGGGGCCGCAGCCCACACAGAAGGTCCTCTGGGGACCCGCACACCAAGACCCACCGCCCATGACAGCCACACGGGGGTGACAGGGGAAGAGGAATGGAACGGAGAGGAGGCCCCGCACTCACCTCTGCTGTCCCCGTGGCGGGTTCCCCCACCTCTCCCAGGAGAGAGAGGTCAGCTGAGGCGGAGCGCAGAGGCCCCCACCGGGGCTGCTTCCGTGTCTCTGCGATCTCCCTGTTCTCTGGACCCTGCAGTTCAGGAAAATCCATCCTGGTAAATTCAAACTCTGGTTTGGAGGCAGATGCACTTTTCTCGATGATTCTGGATTTCCTGTCCGTTCGTCTGTGATAACCATCTGTGTTTGCAGAATGAAAAGCGGGGTAAAGATGGAGGGGCCGTGCGCTGACCCGCACTCACGCTTCAACGGCACAGCAGGAAGTCTACTGCGGCTGACGCAGCGACGCGGCACCGTCCAAACGCCCTCGCTTTTGCTAGTGTTGCCAACCTGCGAGACGGTGGAAAACGGAAGGGACCGCAGGGGCCAGCTGCTCTGGCCGGGCCAACGGGCAGAAACAAGCAAAGCACACCGCCAACGTCGGGCGCAGTTCTGAAGCCAATGAACGAGTTCCCTCAATCTAATTATGCTGCACCTATAGAGTTCTGAAAATTTACGGGTAGGCCAACGATTTTCTTTTCAGTGTCAAATCTTCCACACTAGAGAGGAATTTTGAAACACAGCAAGTAAAATTAAACTTGGAACCTCTTTCCCATTTTTCTCCTTCCAAAACAGATGAATCCTAACGTGGGCTGCGACACCACGAAGCCCCTGCATTTAACCATGAGACCAGAGTCATTACGGTTAACTGTTCAACTTCCCTTTCACGTTCCCACGTGCCAAATGGTTTTGGAGTAAAGTCAACACAAAGAGAAAAGTTTGTATACCAGGTAATATAAGTTACACATGTAAAGAAATTGACCGTTCCCAGAAAATAAAGCTACTACAAAGGCTTTAACTCTTGGGATGCCCAGGTGGCTCCGTCAGTTGAGCATTCAACTCTTGGTTTCAGCTCAGGTCATGATCTCACAGTTTGGGGAGCTCAAGCCCCGCATTGGACTCTGCACTGGCAGCGTGGAGCCTGCTTGGGATTCTCTCTCTTTCCTCCCTTCTTCCCTCCCTCTCTCTCTCTCAGCCCTTCCCCTACTCATGCTGTCTCTTTCTCAAAATAAACTTAAAAAAAAAAAAGACTTTGACTCTATATAAATAAGCCATTAAACTGCACTAGTACATGATTTACAGGAAAAAGCACCACGCAGAATCGCTAACTTTCGGCCACAGCCTGGAACAGCAGTTTCCAAGGCCAGAGTAGACATGTCCCCTGGGTAACTACACCACCAAGGTCTGCTACTGCTCACGATGGGATGTAAACAGGAAATTCTCCCACCTACTAAAAAGCGTCCCACATGAACAGTAGAGAAGCGACTTCAAGAACAAACATGGTCAAACACAGTAGAGGATGTGGCTGCGATCTGCTTAAGGACATGTTCCGAGGCCTGTGGTGTCACCTACTCGCCAAGTGGGTTTTTGCACAGGAAAGGGCACATCATGGAGCCTCCCCAACAACAGGTCCTTCCCCGGGGGGGAGAGGCCTCCAGGATCCCACAGGAGCCCACTGGCCTCTGCTCTTCTCAGCGAGCATGCTCGCAGGAACCGGTGTACAAAGGACAGTGGCGTTTCTGGGGCGAACGGGGTAGGACGATATAACATCAGAGAGTCTGTCACCGTCACCTGATTTCAAATTAGCATCCGCGAGAATGTAAGTAGGATGTGAGCCTCTACCTGATTTTAGATCAGATGGCAGAGATCCGTCAGCCTTCTTGCTATCAAACTTTTGTTCATCATACGTTTTTTTCTGCAGGAAAAATTAAAAAGTTAACATGAATTAAGGAAACCTACCCTCATATAAAAGGCTTAAAATTGCAAATCTGTAACTATTCACAACTCAACCATTTCAAAAAAGCTTAAACAAAAATCAATTCTTAAAGACACAAAAGTGATAAGCGACACTTAAGTATCACGTGAGAATCGACCAACTCTGCGTCTTAAACGCTCAAGCAGCCGACACACCACGGCACCTGCGAACCTCAAACACAGCTCTTGTGCCTTGAGGGACAGCGCACACCTGCTCGCTCCGTGGCTTCAGGGTCTGAAATGCTCGGTAACAGCCGGGGTGGCCGTAAGCATACGGGGCGCCGGGCACCGGGCACACGCGCGGTGTAGACTCCACGGGGTAAGGAGAGTAGCTGCACGGATGGACGGCGAGCTCAGAGGACAGATACTGAGGTGGAAAAGCTGAAACTCCAAAGGCCACATCTTCAGTGTAGAGTTTCTGCCTAGATAAAAAGGGCAAATTTAGTGACAGATTTCGTACCACAAACCAAGGAGCACTTCTGGACTAGACACATTTCAACTTCTCACTACTGTTGAGGTCATTTGTTCTAGCACTGAAAGATCTATAATAGCCAAATAAAACCTCCCAGCATTTCTTTCTTGCTCTGCAAGGACAGATGCGGACCCAGTCCCACGTGCTCACAGCAGCGCTGAGGCATCCGTGACCGGACTGTGTCACACGTGCGGCAAAGCCCAGGGACGCCCCAGCTCCTCACTCCCAGGGGGTCAAATGCTGGGGCAAGACTCCCACAGCCACGCTGGCCAGCAGGGCCATCCAGACCATTCTCCCTGCAGAGGGGGCTCTAACAGGCCCTGCCGCCCAAACCCATCTGCCAGCCCCACCCAGAACCTGCAGGCAAATGGTGGCCCAGGAGCTGCAACCCTGCCAACGACACCAGATGACCCATCTGCTCGGGCTGCCGAAATGTGACTTAACGCTGACTCTGTTAGCAAACATGGTTTTCAGCCAGGGGTTTCAACCACCTTGCAGTGAAAGCCGAACAACGGCGAAATGCTACGCAGAAGAGTTAAGACACAAAACAGGACCTTCTGAATCCCACAAATAAGCACCAGATGTGTCTGTGACTTCCCAGAGCTGCAACTTTTCTGGTGGAAAATCAGTGAAATCCCAGAGTGTGCGGGGCCACTGAAAGGCGGGAAAATCAGAGCTGATGAGCACACACCTGCATCACCTTCTCGCTGTTCAACGGCCAGAAGGTTCAGGCACAGGTTCTGCTCTGCTGCAAGGAGGAGCCTGCGCTGCAGAAGGGAGTCACCACCCAGGTGACAAGGCTAGACCTGCTACACACTTACCAGAATGTTCACTACATTCACGCCCACACAGTACCTAACTGTGGACAGCCTGCTATCACGGTCTATGAATCCACGACATTTTATAGTAAGCTCAGACCTTGTAAGATCGTCCACTAATTCTAGCAATTAACTACTCCTCGTGTACCTGCCTCTGTGCACCTAGTCTAGTGCTGTTCTCTGCCAAGAAAAAGATTCAAAGCTTTCTTTGAAAAGATTCAAATCCCACTATGCTAACTCTAGATGCAAATCCGTTTTATTTTATCTGAAGCTCAGAAAATCTAATAGGAAGCAGATAAAAGTGAAGAATCTGTTCTTCGGAAGAGAACACAGGCAAAGAAGAGGGGTTGACAGCAAAAAAAAAAAATAGTAAAAAAGATGACGGCCCAAGTTCCAAAACAGGATAAATGAAAAGAGTGATGAAACAGGTAAAGAAGAAAAAGGGAGGCAGGATCCGGTGGTTTTGAAGGCTGTGGTCATCCAGAAAATGTCCATCCAGGAGTCCAGAGACCTTGGTCTGGGTCCCGCCTCTGCTCACAATCTAGTCCCACTTTGCACAGGTCACCATTGGTCTTTCTTCCCACCGGAAAGTTGGTATTTTTCCTTCCAATCCAAGCCCAGTACAATTACGCGCAGAGAGCACCACACAATAAGATGTCACAGAGACATCCCACGGCATCTGTTGGGGCTTCAAATGGCTTGTCTGCAAAACTCCAGTTGCCACAAACTGCCCAGATGACCCTAAACCACAGAACACACCTCCCTCACACCCATCGTCTCATCCCACCCCCCGCCTTTACACTGGCAGTGCTTCTACAGCTGGTCTGCCCCCCCCCCCCCCAGTCCCCATGCTCACACGATCCCCACTGAGCTCCCTGCCCACTTCTCCCTGCCCCGTCCCTACCAACAGTCCCGAGTCTCCAGGACATCCTTCCTGCAAGCCCGGTCGCCTCCTCGCCATGGCATCTTCGGGGTCTGGCCCTCTGTCACATCACTTGAACAGCTCCACTGGTCCCATCCCACCTTCCAAAAGCTTGTCCATGGAGGGTGCTCCCCTGCACTTTCCCTCCTCTCCAGTCAGACTCGGGAGCCCACACCTGTCCTCCTTCCCCCCAAGACCTCACCCGCACCTGCAGGCCCTTACCCTCGCCAACTCCGGGCCCTGCTCTCCCACCTACAGGCTGTCCCACCGGATGGCTCACTCTTCCCCAAGTGGCACTGGAGCACCAAGCTGTACAGCTAGTCCCCAAGCAGCCCCTCTTCCCACCCACACCCCCAGGAGAGACCCCACCGCTGTGCATGCATTCAGCCAGAAATCACCACAGCCTCTCTCCCACCAACACCCACACGGACCACTGAAGACTGCACTCCTTGCAGCAGGGCTCCCCGTAGTTTCTCCTCTAGCTTCGGTGCCTGCAACCCAGTCAAAGTCTTCAAGCCCCTCTCCCTCTGAGTAGAGCAAGAATCCAGGAGTGAGCGTAACAACACCCTTCAAAACACAACCAACAGTTCCCTACCTCCTGCCTAAACCATGCGGGCTTCTCCCAAGCCCTACACCTGCTCCTGTGTCCTTGATGGTTGTGCAAAGTCTTGCCCCCCGTCCCTGCAGCCGGGCCAGGATGTGTCGGGCTCCAGTCACCGCTCCAGCCACCCAACAGACCTGAGCCACACTCTGTCCAGGACTACAGGTTCTCACTGCTGAGAGATTTTAACTTAAAGGCACCCACATATGGGGCACCTGGGTGGTTCAGCCGGGTAAGCATCCGACTCCTGATCTCATCTCAGGTCTTGATCTCAGGATCATGAGTTTGAGCCCCACAATGGACTCCACACAGGGCGTGGAGCCTACTTAAAAAAAAAAAAAAGGAGAAAGCACCCACATCTCACAGCATACTGCAACACACTGAAAGGCTCAACACTTGCCAACATCACAGCAGCTTTGGGGACTATGCACGAACACAGGTCAGGACAGACTCTAACTCTGGTCTGGGCGCTACCTACCTGAATAACTCTGAACACAGGTTTCTAGCCTCGGTTTCTCAGGTGTAGAAAGAACGTTACACTTCCCCGCCACCCCATGGGTTGGGACAAGAGCATGGAAACAAGTTCCTTATGGAAAATGCTATCCTTATTTTCATCAGAGGAGATCCCCATTTACACAAAATCTGGCTCATGCAAAGACTTCTTATCCTCCATGAGAACAGACTAGATAATCAGTTCTCAAATATGTGTATCCCCATTTTGTCCCCTTCAAAGGCCCCTGTCTTTCCTGACCCCGCCCCTCTGCTTTCGTGCCTTTGTCCTTGTTTTTTTCCTCAGGAAGGAATACTGTCAGCCAATCTTTTCCTTGCTTATAAAGAACTTAAAAAAAAAAAAATCAAAGCTAAAAAAGGACAAGAGATAAAGAAACTTCATTTTTAAACTTAGCAATCCTATAAGCCTCAATTTCATCCCCATTCATGCCACTGCCAGAACATTACTTTAGCTGCAGGAATGTTTTCCACCTTTATTTTGGGTAACTGGAATCCCACCCAGTACATGGCTTCGAATCCTCGCCACTGAGTGAAATATATCTCCTACTTTATCTTGTGAACCACCTAAGGTACGGAACAGCTCAAACGTGATCCATGCCAACCTTCCTTTTACAAAGGATGAAATTACAATGGAAAACCTGGGTATTCCTACCCTAGCACATACAGGTAGAACCTCCAACTCTATCAAAAAAAACACAACCTAGGGGCGCCTGGGTGGCTCAGTTGGTTGAGAGTCCGACTTCGGCTCAGGTCATGATCTCGCAGTCTGTGAGTTCGAACCCCGCGTCGGGCTCTGCGCTGACACCTCAGAGCCTGGAGCCTGCTTCGGATTCTGGGTCTCCCTCTCTCTGCCCCTCCCCCGCCCATACTGTCTCTGTCAAAAATAAACATTAAAAAAAATTTTTTTTAATTAAAAAAAAATACAACCTAAGTACATCGGACAACTTGATAATTTTATTATTTATTCCAATTTTCATCTTTGAGAATACCACTGTAGGATTTATATGAAGTTTAAACTATTTTCAATCATACTATGCAGACATGGAAAAGAAACAAGTATGACCCACATTAAAGGAGTGTAAAGACAATTCTCACATAAAGGGGATGCATACCTTACAAGTAAAATCTACAAGTACTCTACGGAACAACACAAAATGCTTAATACATGTTTTTCTAAACTCAGCTAATAACAGAAACCATTTTCTAAATACCTAAAGAATGAAATCTCAAGAAGGAAAAGGAAAACTTAAAAAACAACATAAGCCTCCTTTCGACTCAAACGTAGAAGAATTTTATAACCCAAACTCGAAGAATCCTTCTCCCCAGGACGCTTATAAAGAAAAATGGTTAAAGCAAAACTCAACAATTTCCAAAGTACTATCCACACAAAGCAGCAGCCATGTTTGAGAGTCCCCACTCCTCCCCAAGCATGATTTTAAAATGTTAAACCCTAAACCCAAAGAGCAGGTTTCTTTGTCTGGGCTTCTGTCTGCCGCCCATTCCCTGTCCCATCAGATACCTGATATAGTTTCAAACCCTATGCACAAATGATCCCTGAAATTAAGTTTCCTACTAACGAATGCAACGCAATCCCCATACTTTCTTTGCCCCAAATGATGGCATGAGTGTGGAGAAAGGAAGGGAGAGTTGAGGTTTCCGTCTTGATGCAGGGCACAGTTAGGTGGTGCCACTGGCTCAGACTCTTCTCGGCTGAGGAGCATCCTCCAGTCTTTCGAGAACTTTAAACAGGTTAGGTGCGGTATATATCGAAGTCTAACCTCCCTCCATCAGGTCCCCAGGTACCACAAGACATTGAGAAGGGTACGTACTCAGGCCCCGGCAGCTCCTGAGCACACGCATAATACGGGGCTGCACAGCTAGGGAACACACGAGCTTCCGAAGACTCTGACCACACCACATTGAGCCCAGCAAATTTGGGGACAAACGGTTTGACATCTGCTGACAACTTGATGCCCTGAGGGAAAAAAAAAGGGGGAGAGGTGGTTAACTACAGACATTCTGAGGCAAGCCAAATGTGAACCAAAAAAAACCCAAGAAAGCGGCACGGTTCTAGCAGCCCCAGAAACGCTAATTCCAGTACGTCCGTTGTTCAAATACCTCGCGCTCATAAAAATAATAATTTGTTCGCTAACAACTTCTCCCCCAACGCTTTTTATATTAAAAAAAAAAAAAAAAGTATTCTACCAAATATTACAAAGGGCGGGGAGGGCAGGCAGTGAGAGCGGAAATAAAATCCCATCCAGAACACGTAGTGAGGACAACTGACAGCACCCCCTTCGCTCCCACCAGCAGTGCGGGGATTCCGACCTCTCTCCGCCTGAGTCCGGGAGAACCCACAACCGCCCGCCAGCGGCCAACGGAAACACAAACGCACCGCGCAAGTTTACCTCCACCGAATTTTCTCAAAAGTTACATAAAACCGTTGCTTTTCGCTCGGCGAACCATTAAGGGCTGTCTTGTGGGCACGCAGAAGCAGGCTTTGCTAGAAATCGTCCTAGCGTCCCACACCCTTGGGACTTGGACGTAAAACCCGCTCTTTCGGTTTCTTGAAGCGCACTAACATTGACTTCCGCGGACGCGCTTACAAAGCACACTCTTCCCTTCGCGGCGGGCCGGCGGCGGCTACCGCTCCAGCGCACGTTCGCACCGCTACTGGAAGCCGGCCGCTCCCCTCCACGAGCGCGGCGAGGCGGCGCGGGGTCGCCTCCCCCGGGCACCCGGACGGCCTCCCTCCAGGGGCCGCGTCCTCCCCCGCTTAGGAGGCCGCCCCGCCGCCCCAGTGCGGGGCGCCGTCCTCACCTCGCCCGCGGGCTCCCGCGGCCCCTCCGACGCCATGGCGCACGGCTCGGGGGAGACCCTGCCCTGAAGGCCAGCAACCGCCCCGTCGGCTGGTGGCACGGACGCGCTGCGCTCCTCCTCCCCGCTTTTCCGCCTTCGGAGAGGACGCCGGGAAGTGCGTCACAGAAACGCGCCCGGCCCCGCCCCGCTCCCGGCCGGAAGTGCGCAGGGCGGCTGCCGCGCAGGGCCCGCGTGGGGCGGGGCGGGGGACACCGGAGGCGGAGGAAGGGGCCGCGTACCACGTGGTGTATGGGGCCAAGGAAAGCACGGACTTCCAGCACCCCGGAAGTGAGCACGGAAAATCAGTTCACGGCTGCCGCGTTCCTTCCGGCGGACAGCCAATGACCGCGAGGAAAAGTCAGGGAAAGTGGCCTGGTGTGGCCATGGCGGGCGCGGGCGGCCTGGGGGTTGGGTTGGGCACCACCCCCCCGCGCAGGCTGTCTGGCCAGTAGGGGTTAATTAGGAGCCCAGCCGCAGGTTTGCTGCCCCCAGTATGGACGCTTGGGTTCTCGGACCAGCAGGAATTTAAGGCGGGAAATGGGGACGGCTAGGTTCACCAGGTTTGGGCCTGGGAACTGGCAGCCACCACTGCTGGAGGCGGAGGCCGGTGGCCCCTCTCACTCTGTACCGTTTGGTTTACCCACAGGGCAACAAGGCTCACCCAGCAATTCTGTCATCTTGCTTGCTAATCCTGGGCCCCCAGGGGCAGAAATGAGTTCTAGGCTGCTGCTCAGCACCACTGGTAGGATTTGCAGTCCTCATCCATGTATGAAGACAGAGGGGCAGAGGAGGGACCACCAGACTGTCATCTGAACGTGTTCCCCAGCACAGCAAAGAGAGTCTGTGTTTGCATTCACCCTAGAGTACCGTAGCAGCTAAAGGCAATTTGACAGACACGACATGTATCTCGAATAAAAGGTGTTTCAGGGGCGCCTGGGTGGCTCAGTCGGTTGGGCGGCCGACTTCGGCTCAGGTCATGATCTCGCAGTCTGTGAGTTCGAGCCCCACGTCGGGCTCTGTGCTGACAGCTCAGAGCCTGGAGCCTGTTTCGGATTCTGTGTCTCCCTCTCTCTCTGACCCTTCCCCGTTCATGCTCTGTCTCTGTCTCAAAAATAAATAAACGTTAAAATTTAAATAAATAAATAAATAAATAAATAAATAAATAAGGGTGTTTCACAGTGCCTTTCAACTTTAAAACTGCGGTGATATTTTCTGGGGAGCATTACGCCTACTTGGTAAATGGAGCCGAATAGGACTCAGTGGTTTCCCTTAAGGCCACCAGATGGGACAGTTCTTAGACACATTGGACCGTTCTCCAGGGACTAAACTAACAGCAGAGCAGTGAAATCTAATGTCTCTATGAAACTTAGTCCTGCTTTTTAAGTGAACTCATGGTACCCTCATCAAACCAAGCCTTTTTAAACCCATTTAGTATTTCTTTACATTTATCTCCTCCAGACCAACATTGTAAAACTGAAATCATCTAACCACCTCAGTAGACACAAATTAACCTTAAGAAAAACCCCTTGGGGCACCTGGGTGGCTCAGTTAAGCCTGACTCTTGATCTCCACTCATGATTCAAGGTTCAGGAGATCAAGCCTCCCTCTCCCACCCCCTCCCCCCTGACAGCCAGGAGCCTGCTTGGGATTCTCTCTGTCCCTCCCCCATTGGCACGCTCTCTCAAAATGACTGAATAAACATTAAAACAAAAATTGTTTTAAATAAACAAACCCCAGTAAATAAATGCAACATATAAACTTTATTTAACAAAAATAACAGGCAAAGTCAAACAGGCACTTATATTAAGAGAAAAACTGACTAGAAGAAATTTATCTTGAATACCTTACAGTAACCTACTTGCAGTTGCATTTAACTGAGCTCTGTTGCTGTGAAGAATACAGCTTATGCACAGGAATGGATGAACAATTTGTACATTTTTCAAGTATTCACTGAATACTACCTTATATACACATATACATTAAATTTGAAGAAGATTTAATTGACGATCCCCAGATATACTTCATTTTTGTTGTTCTTTTGGAAGAGGTCGTCTAAAGAGAAGAATATGTGGTTCTGTGGAAACAAAATATTTTATATAATTTTAATACAATACAGTTAATTTTCATTCACTAAATCCAAAATTCCAATTCTGAATTGAACCAAAATAAAATCAATCCACGATCAACTGTTACTTATCGAAGTATCCGAAATACATTTTGCTTCAAGTCACTGTCAACTGTAAACAGAAAACAAGCTGATAATGACAATATTCCCCTCCATGTTTTTTTAATTTTACCTACCCTGAAGAAAGAGATGCTAACTAAGTAGAGAAATCACTTTGGGGAAAATGGTTTCTACCTTTAGAATCTCCATTCCGGTGGAAAAGAGAAAGGTTACCTCTCTTCATGGGAAAAAGACACCGAATACCAAAATCAAAACCCACCGGCCTGTAGAAAGTACAGATCCCTGGGGCCCATTCCCAAAGGTGGTTTCTTTGTAAGTGGGGGCCCCGGGTTCCATAGTTCCCCAGTTGCTCTGGTATTAGCTGGAGAAAGAGCTTTTGAACTGGGATACGATTAAATGCCCCAATCCTAAGCAAGTTTTAATTCAGTTTCTGATGCTGCTACTGCTGATTTTCTTCAACAAGCAGAAAACAAGACTGCTCCAGTTTCACCTAATTCAGCTGCTATAGTATGCCTTCAAATTTTGTCGAAAGCATTACAAGTTGTTTAAGTTAGATTTATTAGTAACACAAAGGTAGATAGAATTTAGCCCCACAAGTTTTACTTTACCATCTCGTATCTGGAAAACCCCACACATCAACACAAACACTCATAAGGCACCACACACATAGCACGGTTCACTATGTTATCTAATTTCATCTTAATGTGGTAGATAATAATTATCCCTTACTAGAAGGCTAAACAAAAAGACAAATCAAAATCACTTCAAACTGCATTAACTTCTATGCATAGAACTTGAGGACACTTTAAAGTATCTTAAAATAAGTTCCTGGTTTTCAAAGGCAGGGGTGGGAGGGAACACCAGAATTATAAATATACTCCTGGCAAAATTAGATACTATTAATAACAACACATTAAAAAAAAGACATTTTAAAATAAAGCAGAATTGCCTATTTGTTTCTACTCCTTATCTTTTTGCAGGTAGAAAATAACGTGTTACTTTCCCTCATGTATTATGTACTTTATAAAATGGAAATTCTTTCTAGGGAGGAAAGCAATCGGCCACTCAAACTTACTGGTTACTTTGGGATTATCACTCAGTATCAAATATTACTGAACAATTTTCAACAAGTGCAACCCTACTATTTTATCTCAGTTAATGCCTTCCTAAATGGCAGAACTTACCCGGCTCATGAATCATGTAGTGGACCCAGCCTAGACTCTGCTGGACACCGAGTCTCCTCCACTCCTCTTCAGACATCAGATGGGTTTTTGGTACTTGTTTGGAAAGTTCTCTGGGTAGCATGACATGCCTGTTAAGATACAGCCAAGAATTAGTAAATACACCTTTCCTACAATTATGAGCACTGTAGAAATACATTTTCAGGATACTCAAAATCTGAGTTCAAAATAAAGATTTTTGAAGCAACTCTTGTTATGTTACTGTTGGCATCAATCTTCAGAACCATCTAATATCTCGAATTCTGATTTTTGATGGCCTATGTTCAAAACAGGGAGAGAAGAATATATGGTCGAAAAGCAGAAGACATTTTTTTAGGACTCCTCTTTTCTTCTCCAAGAGACTGCTTGCTACTTGTCCCCATGTTCTTCAGGAACAGAAGCCCCATACCTGAAATCAGGCTCATGGTTCTCCAAAACATCCCAACCAGCCCTACAGCTACCTCTGATGACTTAAATCCTGGCCAATAGGGTGTAAGGAGAAAATATGCCACGGATGGAAACGGTCTTCAAAAGGGAAGAACGTGCCCAACTCTCTTCCTTGTTCTTTCCTGTTGGTTATGAAGCCGACTGATGTGATCAGGGAGCCAGAGAAGCCACCTAAGACCACAGAAGCCTTGTAAATTGGAGATGGTTTCTGACTGTAGAACGGTCGTCCCAGACCCATGCAGCCTTTTACAGAAGAGGGAAAAAAACTAATTTGTTAATTTGGGTTTCCCACTACTCAACGTTATAGATTTGCAGTACACACAAGTCCTTATGTACCCTAGAAGTTTTTTCCAAATCCAAATCAAAAACAAACCCAAGTCCCACATATACATGTACCTGACAACCTTACACAATGACCTTCAGTTTTCCAGAAGTTACAGACTTCTATCCAGATGACCTATATCCAAAACTTAAGTTTTTTCAGGAAGGCTTGCAATACTCTCCAATGTCAAACCATCAAGAACATAATTGTAACTTCATACAACTTAAGAACAAATGTGCACCCTGCTTAATTACAGTAAAAAAATCTTTATAAACCACCATTCCCAGTAGCAGTAAAGTTGCACAGTCATCCATAACCACGTTTCTTGACCTGTGTAAAATAGCTACCACCTGAGTCCGTTGGCCAGGTGGGGTGAGAAAGGTGCGATCTGGTCAGTGACCCTTTTCCGCACGGGAGAAAACGGAACCCATAGCCCATTAGCACTCAGTCATCAACTTAAGTCTGTGACTGGTGAATTAAATACCCGTTTGGTATTATTTACAAAAAAGAAATGAGCCTCAAAACAACTATGTTGCCAGACCTGCCACGAGGCTGCTGAATCCAATTATGCTCTTTTTACCAGTGCCAGTGAACTACAGTTGACCCCTGAACAACACGGGGTCAGGGGCCCTGACCCCCTGCGCGGTTGAAAACCCACAGGTAACGTGAGGCCCCCATACTTACTGATAGCCAACCTCTGACCCGAAGCCTTCCTGCTAGTACAGCCAGCCAATAAACGTGTATTTTGTGTTACCTCGAAATGCTGCTTTAACAGACACGTTCAAGGCTCTACAAATGTCGTCTCCGCCTTCTACAGCAACGGCTGTTACATTTCTCCCGGAGAAGCGCAATGTAGCCACGCTACGCACAACCACGGAATCGTGTCCCCGCTGACCTGGCCGGAGTCACAACCGCGGGAACAGGCTGTCTCCGGCCAGGTAACATCGGGCGGTGGAAGCAGCTGCACCGAGAGAACTGCCGCTGACTGCACAGGGACGCTTTCCAAGTCCGTGTGAGAAAATACTGCCGAAAGCCAACGTTCCCTTCCCGACCGCGGGCGCGTGGGCAGAGGCCAAGGCCAGGTACGCGGGAGGCTCTGAGCAACAAGACACGGCCGAGGAGGGCGGACGGCCGACTGCCGACAGGACCTGGTCTGCAAGTCCAGGCGCAGAGGAGCCTCAGCATAAGGAAACTAGGAAAAGCCACGTCTGTACCTACAGCACAAACCAAACACCCAACAGACCCAATTTGCCGCTGCCCGCTCCCACCACGAACCGCTCGGCTAACTGGGCTACGAGCCTGGGGGGTCTACCTTGCGCGGTGCTCCTCACTAACTGCGCCGGGGTCCGGAAACCAAGGGCGGAAGTACCGCCCGGAGTCCCGGAAAGTACCTCCCCCACTTGGGGCCCCCCGGTGCAGCACGCCCCGTCCCAGCCTCGATTGCCCGCCGTCGGACGCCCGCCGCGCGTCACTGCACGTTAGGCCCACGCACCACGGGAGAACCGTGTCTGCGCTCTTCCTCTACAAAACTGGGCGGGCAGACTTCAAATCGAAGTGTGGCAAGAAAACCGCATTTTCTAGCCGGGGCAGGAATGACTAATCGGTAGAGCTGCCCAGAAACACGCCCCGTTTTTCCCCAGAAAACACATTTCTAAGACCCAGGAGAGCGGAGAAACACCGACTCGAGGCCAGCCGCCGCGGGGCCCCCTCGAGCCCCGCCCCCGAGCCCCGCCCGGAGGGTGCCGGCCCCCCGCACGGCCACGGCCGGAAGTGCCGGGCGCCTCCCAGCCGCCGCGTCCTCGCTGCTTGTCCCACCGCCGGGGGGAGTCCGGGCGCGTCTCACGGCGACTAGGGAGCCGAAGGCCCCCTGGCCTGCACACCGAGGCCGCGGGACACGGCCTTGACTAGAGGGAGGGGTAGGCGCCCCGCCGCCTGCCCCGGTCCGCCGAACCCCGACACCCCAGCCAGGCAGCTCGCCCCCTGGCCCGCTTGGCCTCCTCGCCTCCGCGAACAAAGGGCGGAGGCCGGCGGGCCGCACGCGCCCGCCCGGGCGGGGGTGACCCGGCCTCGACCCCGGCCCCCCGTCCTTCAACCCCGGCCCGACCCGACCTCCGACCTCGGGCCCCGACCCGAACCCCGGCCGCCGCGCTGCGACCCCGACTTCGGTTCCGCCCAGAGCCCGGCCGGCTGGCCCCTCACCGGTACTCGTAATGCTCGTCGAAGTACTTGTCCGAGTAGTAGATCTGCTTGTGAGCCATCCTGCGGGCGGGCGGGAGCGACGGGGCTCGAAGAGCGGGCGCAGCAGGACCACACGTCCACGTCGGGCCAAGCCAACGACTCGACTGCGACCAACCGACCGCAGGCCGAACGCTCCCGGTTTGAATCCGACAGCCCACCGCTGATTGGACGGAGGCGTCGGCCAATCACGCTTCGCGCAAACTGCCGGGAGGCGAGACCGGCTCACAGCCTATCGTCAACCCCCATCCTAGGCGTTGGCTCCCATGATGAGCCAATCAGAGACCTGTTGCGAGGTCGCTCCAGGGAAGAAGTGGATGATTGGCAAGACGTGGGGACGAAAAGCTCCCCGAAGGAAAGGGGCGTGGCCGAGGAGGGCGGAGCCGGGATGTTAAAGACCGCAGAGCGCGTGCGCAGAAGTTTAGAACGTTCCAGGTCCGCCGAGCCGTTGGGGTGGGCGGGTCGGCGCGAGGGGTGAGGTATCGCGGGGCTTGACGAAACGCGGTGGGGTTGCGCGCCTGGCGTCCGCCTTCGCGCAGGCGCAGTCTGGGCGGCCCGAGAAGGGCTTTGGAAGCGTGGGAGGTGAGGCAGTCCCGGCGTGGGGAGGGAGGGGAGCCAGCTTCCCGGCCGCCGCGGGCCTGGCCTCGGGACAGGGAGGTAAACGGCGCCCGCGGCGGGCGGGCGTGGCCAGGCCCTGGGCGGCGCGGTCCGGAGCCCACGTCGGGCAGACTGAGGTCGCCGGAGGAAGTACGCGGACCCGTGAACCCGCTGTCTGTAGGTGGCAGAGCGACCTCGTGGTGACTGACGCCTCGCGTTCCGCACCGGGCACACGCCCTGCGCTTCGGGACCGGTGTGGATCGCCGCTGGAGCAGGAGCATCGGCGGGCGCAGGGCGGGGATCCCACCCGGTCCCGCACCTGCTGGTGCCCCCGCCGCCCACCTGCGCGCCTCACCTGCTGGGTCCCGCCCCTGCCCAGCGCCTCTGCGGGCCACCTGTGCCCAGCACCGGGCGAGCATCCGGAGGCCTGAATAATAGGGGGTAATGAGGTGCGGTGATGGTAAAGATGTGATAAACCGTCACGGGAGGTGGACAGGGGGACCTTTGACTTTCTGGCAGAGCCTAGGAATGAGTAGCTTTCTAGGAGATTTATTTTTACAGAGACGTATTGAGGAAAATTTTAGGTGGAAAAGTGGAATGGTATAATCACGTCCGGGGTACCAGTCACTGAGCTTAGCGGTTCATGTTCTGGCCATCTTGTTTCATGTACTCCCCTCTTCCTTTTTTCCCTGCACATCTTTAAGGAGAGTCCCAGGTATAATGTCATTTCGCTTTGAAAGGGTGCTTGTGAGTATATCGCCGTATTTATGGGATAGGTCTTAAGAAAAACTTTAAGAATATTTAGCACCATGCCACTATGACACTTAGATAATTCTTATGATCCTCTGAGGGCTGGTTTAGAGTCACATTTCCCTGACTGTCTCCCTTTTGACCTCCACATCCAGACCTGGGCCCCAACATGCAATTTGGTTGGATCCATCCCTCAACCCCCACCCCCCCCCCCCCCCCACACACACACACGGTGACCCACCATCCTTTATAATAGAGATTTCAATGAGAAAGCAGGCCATTGGTGCCTGCGGAACAGCAAGCAGTCTGGATTTGGGTAACTGCTTCCTTGTGGTGTCCTTTATCTTTTTCCCTTATAATCGTGTTTAGATCCAGGTGAAAACAACACCAATAACTACTTGTCCAAATCCATTTAGCAAGTAAGTGGCAGACACTGATTTGAACCCCAACAGTCAGACTCCAGAGTTTGGCCTCTTACCTGTATGTGCTGGGAATGTAGAATGCAGAGGTCAAGCGAAGGAAGGCCATGGGACGTGAATCTGGGAGGATCGATGTCCTAGACAAAAACAGCCCCAGAGATGTCCCTATCCCGATCCCCGGGACCTGTGGATATGTTACCTTGTCTGAGATGGTGCGATGACCCTGCGTTATCGTGGCTGGTCCAGGGGTATCACGAGGGTCCTAACAAGGGAGGCAAGAGGGCCAGAGGAGGAGCTGTCCCAGAAGGAGAAGTCAGAGTGGCACGAACACAGGTGGCCCCTTGAGCCTGGAAAAGGAATGGGTGGCTTCTCCCCGAAAGTCCCAGAAAGAACACAGCTCTACAGACTCCTTGATTTGAGCCCAGTAAAACCTATTTCAGACTTCTGATCTCTGTAACTGTCAGATAATAAATTTGTGCTGTTTTAAGACACTAAGTTTGTTGTAATTTGTAAAAACAGCAATAGAAAACTAACTGAATTGGGCCAGACTGGGAAGGGATTCTTGGACTCCTTGCTGATAAGTTTGGGCATTTTGATGACTGTGGGGTGGCTGATGTTCTCAGCAAGATCAGGTCAGATGAGATGTGATAAAGGTAACTGGGAGGAATGGGGGGATGGGGCGGAAGGAACCACCTCACCAGGGGCTCCCCGTTAGAGACTTCGCTTGGGGCGCCTGGGTGGCGCAGTCGGTTAAGCGTCCGACTTCAGCCAGGTCACGATCTCGCGGTCCGTGAGTTCGAGCCCCGCGTCGGGCTCTGGGCTGATGGCTCAGAGCCTGGAGCCTGTTTCCGATTCTGTGTCTCCCTCTCTCTCTGCCCCTCCCCCGTTCATGCTCTGTCTCTCTCTGTCCCAAAAAATAAATAAACGTTGGAAAAAAAAAAAAGAAAGAGACTTCGCTTGATAGGAAGAGGGAAGCTACTGTACCCTGCTCATGGATTGAGCACAGTGACAAAGAGGTCAAGGGCAAAACTAGCCCGTCAGTCCATATTCAGTCATTCAGACCAGGCAGTGTGCTAAGAGAGCCTTCCTCCTGGGGAATGCATTCTTTCTTTCGACTGCTCCAGTTATTATTAACTGCCTGTCTAGAAGGCACCGTACAGTTGGCATAACATTTTTTTCTTTGTCCCTTCTGGGCCTCCACATCAATCATATGAAGGACAGCAGTGCAAGTACAAAGCCTGCCTTGACCCCAATTTCCCATTCTAAACAAGCTGAAATTTTAAATGTACATATTATATGAAAAGCAGTTATTCACCACATCAGTGGAAGACGCTTCCGACGATCAAGTCTGTGTGTAAGTAGGACTAAGTATATTATTTAATATACGAGTTTCTCTCTGTTCCACTAATACAAGCACAAGGTCATGACCCCATTCAGGACCGACAGCACATAGAACAAAGCTCAAGTTTGAGCTCTGAATGCTTACTCTCCATCATCCTCTTGACTTTTCTGTGAATAATTATACATGAGAAAGCATCAGACTGCATATGCCAGCTTCAGCGACCGCACCCGCTGCTGTCCAGTGTTAGTGTACTTTTGAATGTAATTCTCAATTCCCACCACACTCCTAGCGCTCTTCCTAGGAAGTTTTATCCCATTTATCTTTGACAATTAAAGAAGTAAAAAATATTTATTAAAAGAAATGAGGTGTCTGTTCGTTCCTTTCTCAACAATCCTGTGTCACAGATTTAACCACTGATTTAAACACCATGGTGGATTATCCACAGAGACTTTTTTGTACACTTAATACAGACGTATCAGTGTCAGAATTAGGGACTCCTCTGTACATCCTTAGTTTGTAAGATTCTTTATAAATATAATAAATTCTTTATAAATACAATACTACTTTATAAGATATTCAACAGTTTGGTTTTTTTTCACCCTCCTGGGACTCCGGTAACATGAATGATCACTTCCGGGATCTTGTTGAGGCCTTCAGTGTTTCGTTGAAAGGGTGTTCAAGACTCTCCTTCCATCAGTGCTGGCCCTTCCTGGTCTCTGTTGACTCCTGCCTGAGGGAGCTCCACAGGGCTCAGTCCTCGGCTCCCTGTGGTTCTGCCGAGTTTTGCCGCGTGGATTTTGCGACTCTGTTAATTGGGTGCACTTAAGACGGCTCTGTCTCCATGGCAAGTGGACCATCTTATTATTAGGTGACGTCCCTCCTTGTCTTGGTAATTCTCTTTACTCTGAAGTCTGCTCTGTCTGATACGAATGTAACCTCTTCAGCCTTCCTTTCAACAGGGTTTGTATCCTACAGCTTTTTCCATTCTTCTACATTTAACCTACCTACATCTTTCTATTTGAAGTGAATTTCTTGTAGGCACCATATAGTTAGGTAAGCTATTTTTATCTATTTTCCATCTCTTAATTGGTATTTAAGGCCTTTCACACTTCATGTAATGACTGACTTTCGGCTTTAAGTCTGCCATTTTATTATATTTTCTACTTGGTGTCTGTCTTTCCTTCTTTACTGTTCTGCTTCCCCTTTACTTTCTTCTTGTACTGGCTCAAGAAACAAAGAAAGACCGAAGGTTCCTATATCCATTACACTGAAGCAGTAACTAAAAGTCTTCTAAAGAAAACACTGGCCCCACACGACTTTGCAGAAGAGTCTGTTCCATCAGGCAAGAAAATGTTGATTGAAAAACCAAACGTGGACAATATGAGAAAGGAAAGTAATGCCCCTCTCACACAAACAGATACGTCCATGTTAACACCCTAAGTAAAATGCTGGTCAACTGCACCCAACTGCATTTTTAAAGACAGCCTGCCATCCTACAAATGTAAAGGTAGTGTAATATTAGAAATGTTAGAAAATTAGCAGCACAAAGGAGAAAAAAGATGCTCCTCTCCAACATGCAGAAAAAAAAAAATTGACAAATTCATCATGCTTTTAGAATATAAACTTAGTAAACTCACCACTCACTGGTGATACCTCTCTTAGTGATGCAAGTAGGAGGAAGCTTTGTTAACCTCATAGAGACCGCTATAAGAAACATTTAACAGAATTCTTACGAAGAAATATCAGAAGTATTCTCTTTAAAATTTCCTATTATCTCCAATTATATTGAGCAATGTGCTGGAAGTCAGAGCCAGCACAATAAAGGAGAAATTGAAGTTACAGTAATTGGAAAGGAAGATCTAAAACTTTGCAACTGATACACTTATCTTTATATCTGGATGTAAGATCAGTGCATAAGTCAATCGTATTCCTACATACCAGAGCAAATAACTAGAAGACACGCAAAAAGAAATATGATTACATTAGCATCAAATGTCACATACTGGGGATAACCCTAAGGGGGGGAAAAAAAAACAACATAAAACGCAAAGTCCTGATAAGCAAAATTGTGAACCTTTAAGAGAGAAAAAGACACGTGACTGGAGAGATACAGTGTGTTCATGCTTGGGAAGCCATAATGTGGTTAAAACACAAATTCTCTCCAAACTGATCATAATGTCAGTCTAATTGCAATAAAAACACCACATTCAGAGAATAAGTTCCTTGGATGAGAAAAGGGCCAAGAATAGCAAAGACCCTTCACTGGACTCTGTTGATGCAAACTGACCAGAAAGCACTCTAATAAAAGAAGAAAACACTTTTATTTGAGCCCAGATTAGGACATCTGTCTGGGAAATGTGATCTTCACAGGGAGGACACTGCCCTGGTGAAGGAGCAGTTTTTACATGGCCATATGCTTTTTTGCATAAAGATCCATAAATCAATATGTCAGAAGTACATTCTTGCAAGGTTCAAAAAAAGACTATAGATTAATGTGTAGGCAGGAATCATGAGTTTTATTTAACGTCATGGAAAGTAGGGAGTAAGAGCACTGTTTGTTTTGGGGGGGTTGTTTTTGTAGAGAGGGAGAGGGAGTGTGCAGGGGAGGGGCAGAAGGAGAGAAAGCCAAGTAGGCTCCCTAAAGAAGGCTCAATCCTACGACCTTGGGATCGTGACCTGAGCTTAAATCAAGTCCAACTTCAGCTCAGGTCACGATCTCACCATTCATGACTTCAAGACACATGTCGGGCTCTGTGCTGACAGCTCGGAGCCTGGAGCCTGCTTCGGATTCTGTGTCTCCCTCTCTCCCTGCCCCTCCCCTGCTTGCGCTCTGTCTCTCTCTCTTTCAAAAAAAAAAAAAGAGTTGGACACCTAACCAACTGAGCCACCCAGGTGCCCCGCATTGATCAATTTCTTTTATTTTTTATTTAAAAAAAATTTCTTTTTAAATGTCTATTTATTTCTGAGAGAGAGAAAGAGCACAAGCAGGGGAAGGGCAGAGAGAGAGGGAGACACAGAATCCGAAGCAGGCTCCAGGCTCTGAGCTGTCAGCACAGAGCCCGATCCTGGGCTCGAACTCACAAACCGTGAGCTCATGACCTGAACCCAAGTCGGCCCCTTAACCGACTGAGCCACCCAGGCGCCCTGATCAATTTCTTAAGGACAAGATGTTCCTCAGGCTAGTCATTCACACAAAGCGGATGGACAATGCACGCTTGAGGAGCCCTGGATCAGTCATTTGGTTTAAACAAAGTTTATGTACGGTCATGCTGACTTAGAAACCTGAAATGACTTCCCTTGTCTTTCAGGCCTTTAGAGAGTTTTTCTGTCCTCAACTCTGACAGAGATCGTGATCTATGAAGAACCTGTGATCATGAAGACTGTGGCAGTAGCTTCTAGAAACTGCAACACCCTGGTACCAAGTAGACCAGCTGCCTTGGGGATGAGCCAGGCAGCCCAGGGTGATGTTCCCCACACCCGCACTGTCATGGATAGCCTTCACCATTCTGGGGATGTGCTATTTCACTCCGGTTGGCTAAATTTTACTCATAAACACTGTATTTAATCAGACTTCAACCTTTCTGTTTTCTGTACCTATGACTGACTTTTTTTAGAATTGTGAATAGAAGTGGTAAATACCGTAAAAGAGATGGAAAGGTATTAGTAACTGCAGCCTTAAGGATGAGTCAAAAAAAAAAAAAAAAAAAAAAAGCAACAAACTGAAAGCACCGTGGACACTAAAGAACAAATCAGCGAGCTAGAAGATCGGGTTGGGTAGCAGTCCAGGGAAACATTGGGAAAGACAAAGAGATGATAGATATGAGGTAAATGCCATGAGGGGAGGAGTCCCAAAGGGGGAGAAAAAATAAACAGAGCAGCAAATTCTAGTACAAATAATGTGAACCCCCGAGTTTTAAAGAAGATAAAAGACTTCAGGCTGGCAGGGCTTGTAGATTGCAGAACAGTGTCGATAAGAAAATATGACCACAAAGGGGCGCCTGGGTGGCTCCGTCGGTTGAGCGTCTGGCTTCGGCTCAGGTCATGATCTTGCTGTTGGTGAGTTCAAGCCCCGCGTCGGGCTCTGTGCTGACAGCTCAGAGCCTGGAACCTGCTTCCGATTCTGTGTCCCTCCTCTCTCTCTGCCCCTTCCCCACTCATGCTCTGTCTCTCTCTGTCTCCGAAATAAATAAACATTACAAAAATTTTAAGAAAATATAACCACAGAGAAACTATAGTGCGTTCAGGAACACCAAAGACAAAATAAAGTTCTAGGAGCTTCCAGAGAGAAACCAGACCGCTCCTACAAAGCAACGAAGGATGCACAATGCCAGTCTCAAAATCGGCACTGCATTCAGGAAGAAAATTGGTTGCTGTTTACAGAGTATTGAATGAAGGACTAGAAACAAATTCTGGACAAAGTTCACTATATATTGGAACTGACTGAGGATTTGAAATAACACTTATTACCAACTCAGCAACCAGCGTGCCCAGAAGAGGGAGGACGGGAGGGAAGTGAGTACACACTTCCTTGCAGCTGTTGAAAAATTTCAGAAGGTGGCAGAGACTGAGAACCCATCACTAGAACGGTCTGCTCCAATCGCTTTCTTCTTGCCACCAACTGCCGTAGCAAAATTAGATGCTTCAGTACCACGTCGGAAAGCTTAACTTCTGGACCCAAATACCTCCCATCTCAGGATGCATGCCCTTGGTTCTATGACTTTCTCTTTAGACTCCCATCAACAGGTGGAGTCCTCTTCTCCACCCTTGGTCTGGTCTTGTGACTTGCTTTGCCGAGCAAAACATGGTGGAAGGGACATTATGGGACTTCTCAGGCTAGTTCTTATGAAGGATGGCAGATTTTGCCTTCTCCCTCTTGGAATGCTGCCCTGGGATGCGCTTCATCATGTGAACAGGTCAGGAGAGAGCTAAGTGGCCCAGCCGTCCACTGGCACCAGCCACCAAACCTGTGCCTTAGGCGCTGAATGCAGCCTCCGAGCGAGACAAGAAAAATGAGGACGGAACTGCCCAACCCCCACCCCGGGGAATCCTGGGGAAAAAAATCAATCACTGTTGTCAGTCACTAATTTGGGGGAGGAGGTAGTTTACTAGGCAGCAATAGTCACCTGACAGTCTCCCCTTTTATCTTTGTTTTAGATTCAAGTCTCACATGAGTCAATCTGATTAGAGAAAATGAAATTACATACAGCATCACAGGTGCAATGAAATCCATGAAGTGCTTTTAGTTGTCCAACCCCGGTTGCATTGGAAGGATGTGGTCGCAAACATCAATGAGACTCTGAACCACACACTAACTTGAAAACCTAAGTAAGATAGATCTTGAGGCACATCGGTCCAGATACCAGAAAAGGGGGAAATAATCACACTCATTTTACAAAGCAAACGTAACCTTCACACCAGAATCGGAGAAGAGTAATAAGAGAACAAGGAAAGCACAATGAGAGTCGTTCCATTTTGAACGTGGACGTGAATTTGGCTGAGTGAACCTCACGTTTTATGCAAAACCGCATTAAGCAGAGTTTGGCTCAAAAACAAAACAGCACTGAGTTTAATGGCAGTGAGCCAATCTATGAATGTAATTCACACACAGTGGACAAAAGGAAAGAAAGCACCCTGTTAATCCATGCAGAAAAATCATCTGATGAAGTTGAGCCCTGATTTATAAAACAGATTATCAGCACAGAAGACTTCCCTACGTGATAGAAGCTACATACCAAAATCCTACAACAAACACATATTTAAAGGAGACACTTTGGACACGTCCCCTTTAAGACTGGAAATAGTACAAGCATGCCTGGATCACCACTTGTGGATCCTTTCCTAGGGATGCCATGACGTGAAAATTTGAAAACGCTGCTACAAAATATCTAAGACAACCTAGCAACGAAAGCACAAGGTCGTTATGAAGAGAACAGAAGACCTATACCAATGGAAAGTACCACAATTACGGTTATTGCCAACATAACACTGCGAGACGTTAGCACTCCCCAAGCAAATTTGTACACTCATTGCCATCCCAATAAAAATTCCAGAGGTTTTGGGGAAGCTGCAAAATGTTTTCTAAAATTTATATGGAGGAGGGGGGCGCCTAGGTGGCTCAGCCAGTTGTGTATCCAACTCTTGATTTCGGCTCAAGTCATAATCCTGGGGTCCTGGGATCAGTCCCCACAGGGGGCTCCATGCTGAGTGTGGAGCCTGCTGAGGATTCTCCTTCCCCCTGCCACTCCCCTGCTTGCTTGCACTCTCTCTCTCTCAAAATAAATAAATAAACAAATAAAATTTATATGGAGGAATAGAGATCCACAAATAGCTAAATCAATTTTGGAAATGATGGGGAATCTGGGAAAAACAAAACAGTGGAGCAGATTAAGGAATGTGGAAATAGATCCACGTGGAGTGGGAGTGGAAACATGGTGCCATACAGCAGCCGGGAAAGCATACAGTTGACAAAGCTGTTTCACTGGGTGGAGAAAATGTGAAAAAAAAAAAGTAAACTATGAGGCTAAAGATAAAAATGTTGGAGGAGGTCTTTATGACCTTGGGGTCACAAGAGGCAGAATATTTATCCAACAGTAACCATAAGCAAGCAATTGATGGTTTTGACTACAAGAAGAGTGAATAATTCTGTTCAGTAGGGACACCTAGATTGGACAATATCAGATGGGAGACAAAATACATTGACATCAACTTCATCAGGTGTTTGCACAAGATATTTGCAATACAATTCCAACATGAAACTCATATCAAGATTCTACTAAGAACATCAATAGAACAATAAAAAAAAAAAAACAGAAATTCAACAGAAAGTTGGCCAAAAATATATCAAGATATGACCAAACTCCTCTATAATCAGAGCAATACAACTTAGAAAAACCACAGCTGCCTCCTTAAACCCATCGTATGGGCGAAAATCATAAAGCCCAAGAGTTAGTAAGGATGTTAGGGTGTGGGAACACTCTTGGTCCATTGGTGGAGTATAAGCTGATGCATCCCTTCTGGAAGCAGCCTGGCAGTATTTAGTGAAATTCGGGCTGTGTATTCCCTATGACACAGCAAACCCACTGTAGGTTCGACATTCCAGAGCACAGCTCACCCGGATTCATAAGGTTCACACCTGTATAGATCTCTGTATCTACCTGTCTCTCTACATGCCAACATAATTAGATCCAGAAAGAGTTAAGCAAAAAAAAGTTTAAAAAAAATAGAATTAAATGTACAACTCAAAATCACTTTTGTAAATGAAAACCATAATTTTTTTCCATACTGAAAATATATGGAAAGTAACATTATGTATTTTACAAATGTGATTTATATTCATATCCCCAGGTTCGATCTAGAACACGTGCTCGTGGGTACCTACAGGGAAGAATGAAGTGGGAGCAGAGAGGGTGGGTGATGGGGACCACAATAACGGGGATTCCCACGGGCCAGTGGTAACACAGTTCCACCACCTGAGAAGTGTGAGCAGTTCAGTTCTCCACCCATCGGGTCCACACACGTTCCCCCCCCCCCCAAACTGAAGGTCTGGCTACCTGATCAAATTGTTACTGTTGTTGTAACAATTTCCTTTAATTTTTCATAGGTGAAAAAGATTTTTATTAATTACTTATCCGGCTACGTAATCTTTCTTATAAAAGGTGTTTCTAAGATGTGAACAGAAGATGCTAGGAAAGAGCGCCCATCGGTCGTTCTGCGGTTCCCCGGGCTCCCTGCCAGACCGCTTCCATTTGGGGTGCGTCCATGAACAAATTAATTCTGCGTCACCAGTAGGAGGGAGGGGTGCCCACCCACCACCGAGTCATTCTCAGACGCCAGCTGGGTGTCTGTCCTATAGCCCAACTCGGGTCCGACACCATCCACCCAGCGACGGCACAAAGTCACATCCCAAGAGACCACTGCCCCCACCCCTCCTGCCCTCACTTCACCTGCGGGTCACAAACCCAGGTTGTCCCCCTGTGCTTCTGACCAACCGGCTATGGGATAGAGGCTCCAGCAGCCTCCTCCAACTCAGGATGAAAATCACAAGCCACGCGGTCACCCGCGCTCCTGGCCGGTGGGCTACAGATCCCAGGTTCCCACAACCCCTCCTAGGGTTCCATCTGTTTGCTAGAGCGGCTCCCAGAGCTCAGGGAAACAGGTTACTTACTAGGTCACCAGTTTATCGTAGAAGGACAGAAGTCAGGAACAGCCAGAAGGAGAGCCAGCGACGGGGAAGGACGCCCAGCTTCCCCGCCCTCTCCGGGCGCACGGCTCCCTCCACACCTCCAAACGTTCACCACCCCTGAAGCCCTCCACACCCAGCTCTTGTGGGTTTACGGAGGCTTCCTTACTCAGGCCCTAAGGATTAAACCATTGACCCAGAGGTCAGGGGGTGGGACTGAAGGTCCCGACTCTCCAATCACGTGGTTGGTCCTCCGGGCAACCAGCCCCCGCCCTCGGGTGACCCAGGGGCATTCCAAAAAGTGCCTCATTAACATAACAAGAGACACCTTCTCCATTCTCTGCACTTTGCAAATTCCCAGAATTTTTGGAGCTCTGTGCTGGGACTAGGTTAGACCAAGCATGTATTTTTTTTTTATTGTAAATCACAATATCACAAATTGAACAATCAATAAGCCCAAAGGTGATGGTAAGTCATGCGAGCCTCCAAAGAGCCCACCCTTACTACTCTACCATATGTGGGTTGATGGTCAATGACTGGTTTCAGCAAAGCAACATTGCCCATCACATTAAATTTAAGCCAATTTAGTTTGTATTTAAATTTTTTAATGTTTATTTATTTTTGAGACAGAGAGAGAGAGCATTAGCAGGGGAGGGGCAGAGAAAGAGGGAGACACAGAATCCGAAGCAGGCTCCAGGCTCTGAGCTGTCAGCACAGAGCCCCACGCGGGGCTCAAACCGGCGGACTGCGAAATCATGACCTAAGTCGAAGTCACCTAACTGACTGAGCTGCCCAGGCACCCCCAACTTAGTTTGTATTTAAACTGAAAGTTAGCTTGTGTCTGTCTAATTAATATTTTTTATAGTTTTTAATTGTTTAAAAGAGATAAACCTTATTCCGTTATTATAAGTGACATTATGATAAAAATGCGGGGATTGGATATAAAATCAGAACTGAACTGATCTGAGAGACGTACTTCCCTTTAAGGGATCTGTACACGTCTGTTTGGAACTCTCTGGACTGGCGGGTGCAGCCCGGGCAGCCACGGGGCATCCTTAGGTCCAGGTGGGCAGTGCCCCCTGGAGGGGTGCAGAGGCCCGGCTGCCTCCACCACACGTCCCACAATCCTTCCCCCGAAGGGGGCAAATTTCACCCAGAGGCCTAACATTCAGAGGTTTATTTGGTGAAAAGTAAAGTTTTAGGAGAACGTAGATGCTGGAAGCTTGAGGAACTGACTCCATTTAATCATTTTGCTACGGGCTCACCGCTAAAATGCACCACACCATGGACAGAGGCTCAGATTTTCAGGGGGAGAGAGGGAGTACATCAATTTCACTGGAGGAGAGAGAGGCCTACCTGAAGAAGATTCCATGGAAGAAGTGTCTGCATGTCTGGAGATTCTCAAGGAAAGGGAGGGAATCTGCCAAACAGGATGAAAATTCTGGATCAGCATACAGCCTCAAAAACACAAGACTTAATCCTGGGGCCACGAGCGACGGACGTCTGTCATATAACCTCATATAACCGTGGAGTGCCATGATGTCCCCAGTCCTGATCCTGTTAAATATTTCGGGAAGTAGTTTTTGTATGCCTAATCACTTGCAGAGAATGTCTTCACCTTCTTCTGATAGTTCGGTAGGATGTATGACAATTTCCCGGACAGATAAATTAATGGATCACAAAAGGGAAAAATCGTAAAGAGGGAAAAAGGACGACACCTTAACCAAGTGGTCAAAATTCACGTGGCCCCTGTGGGGCAGACGACAGTCCTGTGCCTTCAGATGTGACCCTGAGAAGCCATACCACCACGTAAGCCGCGAATGTGTAATGTCAATCTCACAGCGAGGCAACATCGGAGAAGAGGGGTAGTCTATTAACAGGAAAGACAAAGGCTGAGGGACAACTCCCCATTGAAGGAGGCCACGGGGACGTAACTAAATGCAGTTACACGGAATCCGAAGCACCCAGAAGACGACATTTATAAAGGACACGGAAGACATTTTTTGAGACATCCAGGGGACGGTGGATTGGATGAAATGTCAGTGTGAAATTTCCTGAATTTGCTAAGCGCACCGCGGCTGGGCGAGAGTGTCCGCATTCTTACCAAGTACCAACTTGGGTGTGAAGGGTGAAGGAACAGCGTGTATGTGTCCGTGGTTCTCACAGGCGCTGAGTCATCACATATTAAAAATCGCTACGTGCGCGCGCGCACACACACACACACACACACACACAGTATGTCCTCGGACGAGGCCGTTCCTCTACACGTGCCTGTGAGTGTACAGAGAAAGAAAGAGGCAGGGAGAAAACGATAAAGTGAATGGTGCAGGATGTAAAATATTGGTCAATCAGCGATGAAGGTTGTGAGAGGGTTCTCTGAATCATTATGGCGACTTTTCCCATAAAATTGAAATCATTTGGAAGTAAGACATTTAAAAAAACTCAGTACGATTTATAAACTTAAGCGTGGCTTTATAAAATAAAAGTTGCTGGGGTGCCTGGGTAGCTCAGTTGGTTGAGTGTCCCATTTCGGCATCAGGTCATGATCTCGTGGTCTGTGGGTTCGAGCCCCGTGTCGGGCTCTGGGCTGACAGCTCGGAGCCTGGAGCCCACTTCGGAGTCTGTGTCTCCCTCTCTCTCTGCCCCTCCCCTGCTCATGCTCTGTCTCTCTCTGTGTCTCAATGATAATAAATATTGAAAAAAAATTTAATAAAAGTTTCTGTATGTGCCACTAGAAATTCCTCCGTTAACGCTGGTGTAGATTCGGGGGGTTTAACACGGAAGCACCAGGAAAGGTCCCGGTAGGCAGGCCCTAGCCCCAATGTCAGTGGGAACCGAAAAGTTCTGGTGCGTCTCCTCTGGTTTTGTGCTTGAAGGTAGGCTCCTCCGGATGCCTTAAATCTCATCAGAAATGAGGAAGCCCTCTTTGCTGTGTCCGGGTGGACCCCTCGGACCGCCAGAGCCCCAGGCTGGGTTGCCCGCACTTTGGTGGGTGCCCGGGGGGCTCCGGGAAGCGCTGGGGCCCTGGCCCAGGCTGGGAGAGCCAGCATGACCGCAAGCGTGTCCAGTACTTGTCATGGGTCCACAACCTGTACCCACCCACGGGGACGTGCAGACGTGGGGAATGTGCCCCGCCGTCACTGGTTCTGAGCACGCTGTGCTCTCTCCCACACACCCCATGAGGGACTGAAAGCCTGAAGCCCAGTGGTCTGGTGACCCCAGAGCAGCCTGGGTGTCCTTCCCAGAGACCCCTGGCTGACCCCTCCTGCTCTCTGACCTGTGAGCCACTCGGGGGCAATCTCCTTTCTGGGATCCAGCCTCCAAACACCCTCAATGACTTACTTCTTTAAAAAAAAAAAAAAAGCTTTCCCTGGGCGTGACTGCAGGCCTGCAGGACCCCAGGAGCCTGGGGGTGCGGGAAGTGCCTGTCTTCGGGGGTGGAGGGTGGGGTGGGCCAAGATCCTAGGGTGCTGGGAAAGCCGCGGGTGCACAGGGTGGGGGGCCACGGCTGCAGGTCCCCCAGAGGAGCTGGAGACCCCCCCACCTGGAGGTGGGACGTCCCCACCTCAGGGTTCCTCGGGAGGGGCTGATTGAACAGGGGAAAAGAGCGCTGTGCCCCTGAGGGCCCCTGCCAGGCAGGACGTAAATCGAAGGTTGCTCCTTGCGGCCGTGGCCCTGACACCTCTGGAAAGCCCACCTTCAGACATGGATTTTGCGGGACTTGACATGGGGGGGGGGGCCACGAGGGCCCGGTCGGAGGGCTCGGGGACCCCAAGTCCCCAGGCGCTCTCCCGCGCCCTTCCCCCATGCTTCTCTGGCTCCTGGAAGCTGCCCCTGCTGTAGAGACAGCACGTTCCTCCTGCTCCACCTGTCCCGCCCCCAGCCGGGACTCACATTTAACCCACCTGGGGTGTGCATGTGTGGTTTGTGTGTGTGGTGTGTATCATGTCTATGTGTAGCGTGGGGGGTGTACATGTGGTAGGAGGACAGCGGCCGGCACGGAGCAGGCCCGCCGGGCCCCGGGCGCTCTCACAGGACGGGGATGTGGGGTGCACGTCCTTGGAGCTCTGGTGAGTGCAGCTGTTTCTAGTTTAACCAGAACTGGGGGGGGGGGGGCTGTTGCTAGGTTCATGCGCTCTGGGGTCTTTGGGACAATCCTGATACCTGCTACTGGACAGGGAGGTGGGGCGCACGGCGACAGGAAGGGGGAAAGGTGGAAGCCGAGAGTGCAGTGGGGACCCGCCCTGTCTACGCGTGTCCTTCACACGGGTCCTGTCCGTGGTCACTGTTCTGAAGGCAGCCAGCCTTGAGCCGGGACCTGGGACTACATCACTGGTGGGAAGAGACACAGGACGGAGAATGTAAGTGCCCGGTGGATGCTGACCCCAGCCCCTCACTGGGGGTGGACGGATAATCACCAGAATCTGTTTCTGCTCTCCGGGGCTCACACCACGCAGCCCTTTTGCCCCAGCCGTGTGTCCTGTGTGCCACAACCAATCCCGCGTGTGGCCCGGGCTGGCCCAGGTCTGGCTCTGGACGCACCCGCCAGGCGTCGGCTGGTGAGCGCCCGGCCGGTGAGCGAGCTTGCGATACTCACAAGGTGTTCGTCGAGGCCCCTTGGACACGCAGCGGCAAGACAGTTCTGTGCGCGTGCTGGAAGGCGCACTTTTGCCCTGGCTCCGCGCGGTTCCTGGGACTCTGTCCCCCAACCACAGGCCTCGATGGCACAAGTTAGAACCAACACATCTTTTCTTGCTGGAAAGTGAATCTTGAACGGAGACACCCAGACACAGGAGGTAGTTGGAATGACAGCAACCTTAGGTGACGGTGTAGGAATCTGGCCACGGAGACCTTTGGGTTGCTGTGGTTTGTGTGCCTCGTGACGCCTGATCGCCTCGATTGACCAATAGTTTCGTGCCTCACCCAAAACCAATGCGGCAAGCGCCATTTTTGCTCACGTGGACTTCGACACCTGTACCAAACAAGCACAACTGGCACGGTGTTTTCATTACCTTAAAGTCAGTCATTTGTATGTTAGTCTAAACATACAGACTGTGTACGATGTGGAGCGAGGGTCTGACTCATTTTTGTCTCCCCAGGGCCAGCACCTTGCCTGGTGTGTTGTGGGTGCTGAGTCGCTCCTGTTCCTGGCTTGCTTGATCACGGGCAGAGTCATTTGTCATTTAAGTGGTCGCCTCTGTCCCCATCTATGCTTGTGAGCAGTAAGAGTCGCAGAAAACCAAGCAAGGAGAGTTGGCATGCCCTGAGGACGGTGGGAGAAACTCTCATGAGGTTAAGTGCAAGAATTCCGTGCGATTTATTGTCACTGTCCTGACACCTTTACTCTTTCTACCAGCATGCTGGTTGCTTGGGATTTGGGATTTGCACTTCCAGAACCTTCCAGAAAGGTGGAGTATTGCCAGGGCCTCCCTGCGGCGTTGTAGCGAGCAGCCTGGGGGGCGGGGTGCACGTGCGGAGGACGGCCAGTCTCCCCGGAGCAACACCCGTTTTGCAGGCAGCGCCGGCCGGAGATCAGTCGTCCGAGGGGGCGTGTGGGCAGGTGGGCGGCCTTGGATTTCGGCCCAGGACCGATTTCCGCCCCAGGTAATGTCCATTGTTGGACGGTTAACGCCGTCTGTGCTTTTCAGGCAGCTGTAGCCTTCAGAGATCGTCCGAGATGACTGGTGGCCAGGAAAAAGACAAAGCAGAAACTATCGATAATGGCAATACCTTAACTCCTGTTTGCAATCATTATCAAGTATTTTCAATTACATACGTTGTAAAATGTATTTGCAGTTGGCTGGCGCTTTAGTCTACATGAACGTTTGAGTTTTAACACCCACTGCTCGAGAGAACATTCCAACGTATGTGGCCGGCCTCATTCGGTGCCGTCATTACGTGTATAAATTAGTTACTGCTAACTCACTTAGGCTTTCACGGCTTGCTCTTTCCGAGCGTCCGGTGAAGCTTTGCTTCTAAAACCACATACCAGGACACTGTCGAAGCGGAAAGGGTTGGCGAGGGTCTCCGAGTGCCATGCTTCAAGTCTCTGGTTGGCTGGGGGGGACCTCGTGCAAGAGAGACCTCGCACCTGCCAAGCGGCCCGTCATCTGTCTGCCAGCGAAACCAGGCTCAAGGACAGACTCACGTGAGGTCTGCCTCCGCCCGTGCACCAGAAAGGCAGTCCCGCGGAGAGGACTGGCGTGTGGGTTTCGTGTGCGATGTCTCCAGGCAGACGGGCTGCTCTCTGCTTCCAGGAGACGGGGCCAGGGGCCCCCGGTGTGCGTTTAACTCTTTGTCCTCGGGACCCCGGGGGGGGGGGGGCGTTTTTCCATAGAGAAGAAGGTCGGAGGACCTCCTCCTGGGCACGGAGAGGATGGCGGTTTGCCCAGAAAGATGTCTTTGGGGGGAATTAGTCACACTCTGAGGCTCGCCCCCGGGTTCCTGGGGCCCGGGCGGTTCCTGGGGCCCGCCCCTGCCGCCCCCCACGGGAGGATTCAAACCACTGTCAGGAAGCTTTGCTGGCCTCTCACAGGCTTTGAGCAACACAAGAGAAGTCACAAGCCTCATGGCACCCCATGGGTAGTCTCAGAGTGCTTGCATTGTATCCACTAAATAGAGATGTGAGATGGATCTTCTGAAATGTTTGGTGCCATCAGTGAGTGTGCATTTATACACCTATAAATGTAAGCAGTGGCCATCGAATCCCTTCCCCTGCGGCTGCTGGGCTGCTGACGCTGGTGGAGACCTTCCCTGACAGTAACTACTCTCCCCTCCAACGTCAAGGAGAAACAGAAATGCTGGAGAATATTTCTTTTCAAAATAAAACACGAAAAACTCAATATTTTGAGTTCTTATCCCAGGAAGATGTAATGTAAAAAGAAGCCCATGAATAAACTTATTTTAGGAATCAAAATGACTTCCAGTGGGAAGTTGCAAGCCCTGCCAGCAATGAGTCACGCATGCGGTGTTTGTAACACTTTATTTCTGCGATGACATTTAAAATTAAAAAGCACTACCTGTGAAATGCAATGTGATCCTGTTTTTTCACACGGTGTTGTGTGTGTATTTTAAGGGGCAAGTCGGATACGAACGGACAGGCTAAGATAGGTTGATTCTGCTAATTCAACTACCTTTCCTTTTGAGTGTTAGGGATCATCTGCAAGTTTACTTCTGTTCTCCAGAGGAAGCTAATACATATATATTTGAGCATCATTTATTTTCACCATCATTCCAGACAACTGTGTAACCAAGCTGATGGGTCTCCCAGGATGGCGACATTAGGTGCTAGAATAAGGGCCAGCCCCGGGCGAGCTGGGCAAGTAGGTCACCCTACACCGGGTTGGGGGGCTGGTGGGTGCTGGGCTCACAATTCGCTCGTCTGTGGACGCCTGTAGCCTTCCGATGACTCACACCAGGGGCCTGCCATGGGGGCAATGTTGTGAGCAAGACAAACACGGGCCTTATTTCCATGGAGTTTCCAGCTTCTGTTCTACTGGGCGGTCAGACGGCAAAGACGGAGACAGAGTGATTCCAGGTAGAGGTAGGTGTCAGCAGAAAACCAGGCCGGTGGTGGGACCGATGGATGAGTGGGTGGGTGTTGGTTCAGAGCAGGTCCCCAGAAAAGGCCCACTGAGGAGCAGCTGTGGACTTTACCGCTGCCCAGAAAGGGGACAGCCAGGGGAGAAGAGGGCGAAGCATGGGAGCCACAGGACCTAGGTCTCCAGGGACACCGGGCTGGGTGACGAGTCTGGGTTTTATTGTAGATACGGTGGAGAACCATGGGGGGGATGAGAGGTGGGGGAGGAGGGGTGGCCTGATGGGGCAGCAATGACTGGTCTGCCCTCCTCACACAGGTTCATGGGACGGCTAGGGGACACAGAATTTCGGGGCACATCGCCTTGTCTCTGGCACACCCACAATAACCCACGGAAAATGCAAGTGCGTAAAAAAAATAAAGAAATCGGGTATTCCTTCTATACGAGAACAAAGCATGCCTACTCTTCTGAAGAAGGCACTTCTGGGGCGCCTGGGGGGCTCAGTCCGTTAAGTGACTCGATTCCAGCTCAGGTCATGATCTCACGGTTCGTGGGTTTGAGCCCCGAGTTGGACTCTGTGCCGACAGAGCAGAGGCTGCTTGAGCTTCTCTCTCTCCCTCTCTCGGCCCCTCCCTTGCTCTCTTTCTCTCTCAAAAAACAAATACACTAAAAAAAAAAAAACAAAAAATGGCCATCCAACTGTTGAAAGAGAGATGTTTAAGTGACATCCTCCGGCGGTGGGAGGCAAGTCGCCTCGGAACCCAGCCGTCCACACGGGGGTGTTGGGTCCTGTAACCCGCCTCCGCTGCAGTTCCGGCGACGGCCACGGGGCGGCCCGCGGCTCGTATTGCCCGCAGTTGATTTGGAGCCGCGGGTCCCTCCCGCTCTAGGGCTGTGAGCAGCGGAGGGAGGCCGGAGAGAGAAGACCGCCGCTCCCAGGGACAGAGCCCTGCCGCGGGGCGGTGGCTGGGAAGGGTTATCCCGAAATGTGGGCCTTTCTCATCAGTACCTCTTAAGCTAGCAAATAAAAGTGGGGGGGGGGGGGAAGCAGGTAGCAGGAAAGCAGAAAATAAGAGAACGCGTTTCCTGGATCCAGGATTAAAGATACTAAGAAATGATGAGTCGTCGGTAGGAGTAGGGACGCTGACCTGGATCGTGGCACCGAATACCCACGTGCAGGGAAATAAACGCTGATTTCACTTGTCATAACTCGGCTTCTTCCCGACTCTGTGTTACTGGTTCAGTACAGAGCTGAATCCACGGAAGAGGTTCACAGAATGTTCAATTTTGGTAGATTTCATGCATTTCTTCATTTAAAAAATTTTTAATGTTTGTTTTTGAGAGAGAGAGAGGGAGGGAGGGAGGGAGGGGCAGAGAGAGAGGGAGACACAGAATCCGAAGCAGGCTCCAGGCTCCAAGCTGTTGGCACAGAGCCTGATGCGGGACTCAAACTCACGGACCGCGAGATCATGACGTGAGCCGAAGTCGGACGCTCAACCGACTGAGCCACCCAGGTGCCCCTCGCATATTTTTTATTGCGGTCCAAACACAACATCTCCAGTACCTTGGAAGAAAAGGAAAATCCTGTAATTGTTGGATTTCCCAGGGATCTGAGCCTGTTAACTGGGTCGTGTAAAACTCAAAGTCAGAACAAAAATGAAATTAAAGGGAAGACATCGGAGGGAAAGGAAAATGAAGTGAGTGAATTTTGTCGTTCACAAAAATACACTGCGTTTGCACGTAGAAGCCACCTGCCGGGGGGGGGGGGGGGGGGGACCCAGACGTCGCAACGCACGAGTCCCCGCAGGGGGCCCCAGAGCAGAGGCAGCAGCCCCTGGGGGCTTTGCTGGAAATGCAGATCCTCAGGCCTACCAAGACCCGCTGGTTTAGCAACGCCAGGGCTCGTGTGTTTCAACAAGCCCTCCTGGAGAGTCTGACAGTGGCCGGGTCTCCGGAGTTGGTTTTCCTCTGGCCACTTGTACTTTCCCTACTCGAGACTGGCCCAAGACCCAGGCCTTATGTGGACTCCTTGTACCTGTTTTTCTTTTTTTAGAGAGAAAGAATCTTAAGCAGGCTCCATGCTCATCGTGGAGCCCAACTTGGGGCTCGATCCCACGAACTGTGAGGTCATAACCTGAGCTGAAACCAAGGGTCAGATGCTTAACTGACTGAGCCACCCAGGAGCCCCTACCTATTTGTTTTTTAACATAAAACTTCATTATGAGATAAATCTTAGATGCAGAACGCGATATCTAATCAGTGTGTAAAATTAAAACAAGAATAATAAGACCAACACTCAATTTAGGAGCTAGAATATCTCTAGCATGTAAGACTTCCTGCATCCCAGAGGACTTGTTCTCAGAGATAGAGGCCAGGGGACAGCAAGGCACTGGTGTTTTTTTATGCCCCTTCTGCCTCAATGACTTCAGAGTCCATACTATTTATTAGTTAGACCCTTTCAAGAAGGAATCGTAACTTTGGGCACCTGAGAGTCTCAGCTGGTTGAGCGTCTGACTCTTGATTTCAGCTCAGGTCACCATCTCACGGTTCATGGGATTGAGCCCTGGGTCGGGCTCTGTGCTGACAGCACAGAGCCTGCTTGGGATTCTCTCTCTCCCTCTCTCTGCCCCTTCCCTGCTTGCACTCTCTCTCTCTCTCTCCCTCTCTCTCAAAATAAATAAACATTAAAAAAAAAGAATGAACCATAGCTTTAATGCCTAGCTTCTAATTTGTGTTCTCATTTATAGTGTCCTCATCCTCGATAATGCTCTGGATGAGTCAGTTCCTTAAAAATATTTCATTTTTGCAAACTTCAGAGTCCACATGACTGGTTCGTTTTGAGGCTGCAACATACCAGTTTCAATTACCCACAGCTTCTAATTTTTGTGGTAATTCATAATGTCCTCATTAAAATTCTATGATTCAGTCTTTCCTTCCTTCCTTCCTTCCTTCTTCTTCTTTTTTTTTTCTTTTTGTAAAAATGTCTGGTGTTCAGGCAGAGACTGATTAAACCAGCTACACAGGCATTAAAAGTTAATGCCTTTTTGTTTCATTTTTATCCACATATCAGGAGTTACCATGGTTACCGAGAAGGGTCCAGGTAGCACCAACTTGCCGATGTGCTATGTTTTCCCTGGCTCGATCTCTTGCTTACCGCCCCATCGCAGTAGCTAGTTCTCAGGGAAAACATTCTTTTCTGTCCTCGATTGGTTTGGGGACCTTGTTGTCTCTTACCGCACGCCCTAGATTCACCGTCTCCCAGTGCCCGGAGCACTGTTTCAGCCACGGCGGGGCAGACACAGGCAACCCACACAGAACTCATAAGAATGGCAATCCTTCTTTCCTCTCACCTATATATTCATTTATTTTTCACCAGTAATGCCTCATTTCGACAGTGAAATGGGACCACATTCTCCATGATCTCCGTGGGGGCCTTGGAACTACGTCGGTCGCAAGCAATGGAAACCATCCGGAGGAAGGGATGTTTCATGCGGCCAGGGGTCAGGATGCAGCTGGAACAGAGGACTGGAGCTTCTCTGTGGTTTCCTGCCATTCTTTTCATTCTTGTGGTTGTAGGAAAATGTATATGACACAGGGGCACCTGGGTGGCTCAGTCGGTTAAGCGTCCGACTTCGGCTCAGGTCAAGATCTCACAGTGCGTGAGTTCGAGCCCCGCATCGGGCTCTGTGCTGATGGCTCGGAGCCTGGAGCCTGATTGGGATTCTGTGTCTCCCTCTCTCTGTCCCTCCCCCTCTGGCACTCTGTGTCTCTCTGTCCCTCTCAAAAAATGAATACACATTAAAACAATTTTTTTAATGTACATAATACAAAATTCACCATTTTTATTTAGCATTGTAAACGTACGGGTCTGTGACCACCACCACCATCCGTCTCCGGAACTTTCTCATCTTCCCAAACTGAAACGTCTAATGCACATGTAGCCACCCTAATGGGCCTGAAGTGATGCCTCGCTGTGGTTCTGATTTGCATTTCCCCGACGATGAGTGATGTTGAGCATCTTTTCATGTGCCTGTTGGCCATTTGTTGATTGTGTTTGGAGAAATGTCTATTTGAGTCCTCTGCTCATTTTTCAATTGAGTTGTCAGATTTTCTGTTGCTGACTTGTGGGAGTTCTCACATTTAAGCCGTTGGTCAATTTCAGCACCATTTGTTGAGAAGACTGTCCTTTTCCTGCAATTCTTGTCTTCTTCGAAGATAAGCTTGCTCTGCATCGTGGATCCCCCTCACAGAGATAGGGCTCCTGGGGTACATACTAAGGGTCTAGTCAACTGGACAGAGACTATCATTCTTTGTTATCCCAGTTCCAAATAATGATACCTTAATGGACTGCGTACTGACTCAGTAGCCAGAGGCTTGGATCATCCGATGAATGGGGACACTCGGCTGAGATCATTAATTAACCAGTATTTCTGAAGTAGCTCGTACTATTCCAGGCACAGAGATACAGCAGTGAGAACAGTGATGTCCCTGCCCTTGGGGAGCATTTGTTCTAGTGGTCACAGGAAGGAAGAGGACAGGGTAACTTCCAAGAATGCGGTTGGAGAGACCCCATGTAAACAGCCGTCCATACTAAACCATATACGATGCATACACATTATGTGTGAAACTCATATTCTCAGGATAATTTTTTTAAAGAGCATTTTAATAATCAAAAGTTACATTGGGGCACCTGGGTGGCTCAGTCGGTTAAGCGTCCGACTTTGGCTCAGGTCACGATCTCGTGGTCTGTGAGTTTAAGTCCTGCCTCGGGCTCTGTGCTGACAGCTGGGAGCCTGGAGCCTGCTTCGGATTCTGCGTCTCCCTCTCTTTCTGCTTCTTCCTGGCTCACGCCGTCTCTCTCTATCTCCCCAAAATAAAGAAACATTCAAAATATATATATTGTTTAAAAAGTCACACAAACACCATTCCTAAGTGATAAGAAGAGCTTTTGCAAGGCGGAATAGAAGAATTTGTAATAAGGGATGAGCAAAACGATTGGGTACCACAGAGCAATTCATTTTGAGGGAAATCAGGTTTGGGTGGAGAAAAGTCAAAGACAAGAGCATTTTGGTAGGACTCTGGGTAATTCACGGGTGTGTGAAAGGCAAAGAGGATCATGTGGTTATTCCTGCCCGGGAAAGAGAGAGCCGCTTGTGCAGAGAGGGGCCAGGGACTTGGATGGGGCGGGTAGGGGGACTGAGCCTTGGCCCAGGGCGGTGTGCCCACATTTGTCTGGGAGAGTGGTGATGCAGCTCCGGGATGGCACAGTAGAAGCCCGAGGGACCGCTGCTGTCCCCAGGGAGATGTGCTCTCATGGTGCGTTACAGAGGGCCGGTTACACGTCAGATGATGTCATCTCATGCCTTCACGAGGGCTGGGACGGCGGGCTGTACTTTGAGACCTGGATGGTGGGGGATTCTGGTTCCACCACCCTAGAGGACCGTAGACGAGGTATTTAATTTTTCTGAGACTCGGTTTCCTCGTCTGTGAAATAAACGTGAGACTCAGTCTGCTGAGGTTACAGGGGTTGGTATTTCATTTTTCCTTTGAAAAAACTAATCCTTGTCAACTCTAGTTCAGTGATAATAAACAACACTGACCATTTATTCCGCTCCCAAACGAAGAGCCGGGCAGGCAGGCGGAGGTCTGCTGGGGCCAAGTGCGGGGGTCCGCTCACAGGGTTAGCACGAGGTGCTGGCTGCGGGGTCGTTGAGCAAACTATGGCTCATGCGTACACTGAAATCCTAGCTGGCCATTAAATATGGTGCTACAAAAACATGTTTAGCATCCTGGAGAGCGGTTAAGTGGAAACACTCAGATTAGAAAATAGTTGGCCTGACATAATCGTTACTTTACTTTTAAGTGTGTTGTGTACGTGTGGGGGGTGGGGGGTGTTGATGGAGGATGGACAGATATACACCAACATTTAAATATAGGCAATATGTATTTTCTATGTTTGCTTACCTTTACTTGTTATGGCTTACAATGAGATGTCCCGAATACTGGTTTTGTTTTTATTTTTTTAAATGTTTCTATTTATTTTGAAAGAAAGAGAGAGAGAGAGAGAGAGAGAGCAGGGGAGGGGCAGAGAGAATCCCAAGCAGGCTCCATGCACTGTCACAGCAGAGCCCAACGTGGGTCTCAATCTCACGAACTGTGAGATCATGACCTGAGCCGAAATCAAGAGTTGGATGTTTAGGGGCGCCTGGGGGGCTCAGTGGGTTAAGCGTCTGACTTTGGCTTAGGTCGTGATCTCCCAGCTCGTGAGTTCGAGCCCCATGTCAGGCTCTGTGCTGACAGCTCAGAGCTGGGAGCCTGTTTTGGCTTCTGGGTCTCCCTCTCTCTCTGCCCCTCCCCCACTCGCTCTCTGTGTCTCCCTCTCTCTCTCTCAAAAATAAATAAACATTTAAAAAATGAACACAAAGGAGTCGGATGCCTAACCTACTGAGTCCCCCAGGCCTCCCACAAATACTGTGTTTTAAATAAGGCTCTAGCCAGCCCTGAGAACCGTCCCTACGTGTTCACACCTCCTGACCTTACAAACCATCTCCTAGTGGCAAGGGCGTCAGACTGGAGGAGTCACCTCTTGCCACATGCTCGGGGCATCCCTCACTGTCTGCACTAACACACTCTGTGTCCCAGTTAATCTAGAGGATGACTCCACCCTGCACTTGTCGTCCTGGTGAGCCAACGTGGAGACCCACGATTGAGTGTTGGTGAGCCACGTGGAGACGGGAGCCACGTGAACCATGTGGAGATCCACGAGTGGGTGTTGGTCCTCAAGGACTCAGCTCTGCAGGAAGAAGCCCCAGCTCCCCATCCGCCAGCATCCGGGGGCTCTCCCTGCACCCCGCCTCCGGGGTAGCCCAGCACCTAGCTTGGTCGCAAGTCCCAGATGACCGTAGGACTGTCTCTCTCTGCTGGGGCATCCCTCCCGTGTCTGGCTCCTGGGCTGCCCAGCCTTCTTACTTCCACCACGGGTGCTCCCTGGCCCCCACCCCTGCATGCAGAGAGCAGGCTGTGCTCAGGCCATCCGAGTGGGGAAGGAAACTAACCTTCACTGCCCTGCTGGGGAGCCAGTGTGGGGTCCTCGTGGGCTCTCTCCACCCAGAAGGAAAGGGGAGCCTCCTCCTAGAAGCTGGAGGTGAGTGCTCGGTTTCTAGGGCCCCCCAGAAGAGGGGGAAAGGGATCACAGGATTAGAGGTGCATCCGGGTCCCAGGCTGTGAGCCTCCCTGGGAGCTCTGGGGAGAACCCGTTCCCCCGCCTCCTCTGACTTCTAGAGGTCACCTGTGCTCTCTGGCTCTGACCTCCTCCCTCCATCTCCAGAGCCAGCTTGCCAGGTCGTCCTAGGCTCCCGCCCTCCTCCACCCCTTCCCTGTTGGAAGTGCTCTCCTCCTTTAAGGACTCCTGAGCCAGGCTGACCCCACCTGGGCACAGGGCACTCTCCGTCTCGAGGTCCGGGCCCGTGATCACACTTACTAGGTGAGGAAGCAGTCTAGGGGCCGGACTGTGGGCGTCCTTGGGGCTGGGGAAGCACCTGGCTTGGCCTGGAATGTTCTGGACTCGGGTCCAGCCCTGGCTCGAGGTGGGACGTCAGGTCAAGGCAATGAGCTGGTCTCCCTTTCCTTCGCTGCAAGATGATAACAGTGGCTGCATCTCAGGGCCTTCAGGAGAGTTAAGAAGACCGAGTGCAAGAAGGTGTCTCGCCCAGGCCTGGTGCAGGGCATGTATATCATGGACGCTTCTTCCAGGAGCCCGCGGAACAACAACCCCCAGAGCTCTGCGGGCTGGGGACACAAGGCTGGCCTGACTTACTCCCCTGAGGTTGGACTGCCACTTGTAGGCAAGAAAGTTGGTTTTGGATTTTTTTTTTTCAACGTTTATTTTATTTTTGGGGCAGAGAGAGACAGAGCATGAACGGGGGAGGGGCAGAGAGAGAGGGAGACACAGAATCGGAAACAGGCTCCAGGCTCCGAGCCAATAGCCCAGAGCCCGACGCGGGGCTCGAACTCACGGACCGCGAGATCGTGACCTGGCTGAAGTCGGATGCTTAACGACTGTGCCACCCAGGCGCCCCAGGTTTTGGATTTTTAAAAGGATGTTTGGTTTTTTGTTTTTGTTTTTTACTTTTTGAGAGAGAGAGCATGAGCATGTGCACAAGTGGGGGGAGGGCAGAGAGCGAGAGAGAGAGAAAGAGAGAGAATCTTACTCAGGCTCCATGCTTAGCAGGGAGCCTGACACTGGGCTGGATCCCACGACTCTGGGATCATGACCCAAGCCGAAATAAAGAGTTAGAAGCTCAACCGACTGAGCCACCCAGGCACTCCAAAAAGATCATTGCTTTTTAATTTTTAAAAAAAATTTTTTTTAACGTTTATTTATTTTTGAGACAGAGAGAGACAGAGAATGAATGGGGGAGGGGCAGAGAGAGAGGGAGACACAGAATCGGAAGCAGGCTCCAGGCTCTGAGCACAGGCTCTGAGCCTCAGCACAGAGCCCGCCGCGGGGCTCGAACTCACGGACCGTGAGATCATGACCTGAGCTGAAGTCGGACGCTTAACCGACTGAGCCACCCAGGCGCCCCTTAATTTATTTTTTAATGTTTTACTTACTTTTGAGGGACAGAGAGACAGAGTGGGAGTGGGGCAGGGGCACAGAGAGAGGGAGACACAGAACTGGAAGCAGGCTCCAGGCTCTGAGCCATCAGCACGGAGCCCCACGCGGAGCTCAAACCGCAAACCGCGAGACCACGGCCTGAGAGGAAGTCGGACGCTTTACCAACCAAGCCCCCCAGGCACCCCGAGTTACTTGTTTTAAAAGCAGTCTGAGTCCGCTGAAATGCAGTGAGTTCAAAAAGATCAAGCGAATCAGCTCACCTGAGAAAACTCATTGAGGCTCTACGAGGAACGGATTTCAGTTCTGTGTCCAGGCTGTTACGTCCCCACGGGGCCACCACGCGCGGAGCTGTTTCCATCTGCCTGGAGGTCTGGGCCACAGTCCTAATTGGACACCTCAAACAATGAGAATTGAAATTGTCTTCATTCCCCGCGGGGCAGGGAGCGTCCTCCACGTGTGGCCCGGCAGCCCACGCGCAGAGCCAGGCCGCCCGTGCCCGCGTGGTCAGGCCACCTCTGTCCCCTCCCTTCACTCTGGGGTGGCCGTCGTCACCTGCAGCGATTCGGCGTAGGACAAGGGCTGCAGGGAGGAGACGCTCGGCACCCGGTCAGGCCCTCCTTTCCGACCTTGTTCTGCTCCAGGGGGCCTCTGATGGCCACTCGGGGCCACTGAACACTTCCAGAAGTTACATATTTTTCCCTTTGAGGTTTAAAAATGAGGGCATACACGCACGCATGAGCGCACGCACACACAAACGTGTGCACACACACGTGCGCCCGTGTGCACACGATGCAGTCTCTGTCACACCAATGCCAGGCCTCAGCCCTAGACATCCTGATTTCATTGGTCTGGAGCAGAGCCTCAGTATTATTATATTTTTAGACCAAACACACACAAAACAGAAAAATATCCTTAAGACAGTGACTACAGACTCGTGACAGACACTCCTTCAAACCCAGATGACGAGCGACATTTCACATTGTTTACACCTGGTTTTCAGGGTCGGATCGGCAGGAAGGTTATCTACTTGCTGTGGAACCATAAATGTTAAACGTCAACCTACGACTCTGAGAGATCTGATGTCAGTGGGGGCGGCCTCTCAGGAGCCGCGTGCGTGTAGTGCTTTGGGGTGACTTGAATTCGTATTGACAGGATGGACTCCGGCTTAGAGCACGGCGGCGCCACGACCTTCCATTGGCTCCTGGTGGGGTCCCCAACTGTGTGTGATGACTACACCAGGTCCTGCCCCCTGCCCTCTGATGGGCCCCCCGGGGGAAGATCTGACGGGTGGGAAGCAGGTGAGGGATCGGGCTGCCTGTGTCCCTCTGCTGGTGACCATGCTTCTGCCAAGGTGGCCCTCTTCACAGAACCCCCACCCCCGGAGGCATGGGGACACAGGTGGGCACAGCTCTTCCGTCACCCCACCTGTGGTTCTTGCTGCGCAGAGACAGAGATGGGCCAGGCTCCCTTGTCACCAGACCCATGGTTCTCCGTGGTTATGGACAGGGGTGGGAACAGCTTCTCTGTCACAGCCCCATGGTTCCAGGCCAGATGGTCACATGAGCTCTTCATTAACCTCCCTGCGGTCACCCTAGTGGATAAGTTTTCATCTGAATGGATACTACTGAAAAGGGGTATGTTGGCGTTGTCTGTGAGACCCCCCGGGAATGCCCATGCAGGCTGAGAAGGGGACACGTGCCCAGTGCTCATGGCCATGGGGCACAGCAGGGTGTTGGTGCATCCCACACGCCGACCTTGGGGAGGGTGCATGATCACAATGGCATTGGGGTGTGCTCAGAGATTCATGGATAGCGCTAAAATACCAAGGTGTTGGGGAGGGGATCCAGAGGGAGAAGGTACAGAACCATTTATGTACCTCAAGTACACACACACACACACACACACACACAGAACCATTTATGTACCTCAAATACACACACACACACACACACACCCCACCACCACCACAACAGGACAACCTCATGGGAGCACGGTGAGCACCACTGCAACACGGACCAGGGAACCGCAGAAGGGGCTGGAGGGGACAGCGGAACAAGAGAAGCTTCCTGCACAGACTGGTCCTAATTCTAGTCCACAAATGAAAGAGTGTGATGAACTCAACTCACTTAACCCAAGCTGAGAAACGTGTTTAGTAAAGGTCCGCCCAGCGTAAAACACCCGAGCGGGGCGTCTTCAGAACTACCTCTCCCGATAATTTTATTTCATTTGTGTTTTACACAAGGCTTGATTTTGCCCAAAGAACCTGGAATTCATTCCTCCACACTGTGTTATGGCAAAACATGTGTTACCATGGTTTCTTAAAACAAAATTTCGATTAGCAGATGGAGCTACTGAGAGGAATTTGGAGCAGCATTAAGGCTAAAATAAACACGCTTCAAAAACTCCTACCATTTAGAATGATCGTGAATGACTGCCAGCAGGATGGTGGTACATTAATTACTGTGTTATACATTCTTGATTGATATGCGTATCGTGAAGAGTAGAGAATTCAGTACCAACGTTTAGTTGACAATACTTCTTAAACATTTTATCGATACTATTTTTAAACTTGGAGAACGTTGGACAGAGGTAGATGAAATCCAGAATTAGAATGCACCGTGGGTGATCATGAACTATTGGGAATGTTTTGAAAACGTTGAAATGAACCAAAGGAGATGATCTAAATCATCCCCAGGATTTAAACGTTGCTATCTCTGCAGGGTATCTGAAACGCCGCGGGATCACAGGGCGCGGTACCAGATCGGGGTTCATCACCGCCGGCCGTCTGTTCTCTCGGGAGGGGAGTCTGGGGGGCTCGCGGCTGCTCGGAGGAAAGACCACATTTCCCAGCATGCCCTGCAGCTACCCGTGGTCACGTGGCTCCGGGTCCTCGTGAAGAGTTCCTTAGGACGCAGCAACCTGCTCGCCTTGCCGTCTTTAGTCATTTCTCCTTGTTTCTGGAAGATGGGTGTTTCCACCCTGCGAGAGAAATCAGCGTCTACCCGGGGGAGCAGACAGGTGTGGGGTCTGTCACTTACAGAGGAGCCTCATCCCAGTCACCGCGCGTCCTCTCTTCCGCAGATACAGTTTTGAGGTGTGCCCGACAGGTCCTCCCAGACACATACCCTTCACGTCTCGGTCCCGAGTGTCTGTGGTGATGCTGCAATCTGTCTTCCCACCTTCGGGCGCCCCAGATGGGGCTTTGGGCCTGGCTGTTCCTCCCGTGGGGCGAGCCGGGGATCAGGTGCCACTCTGGGTCGGAGAGCCTCCCGGAGCCCCGCCCCCTTTACTCCGCTTCTGGGTCACACCCCGCTCTGCGGAAGCAGGAGACTGTGGTCTGGGGCACTCACCTCCCGCCAGGCTCCTTGAATCCTCTCTGTGTCCCTGGTCTATGTCTACACAGAGCATGGAGACCACATCACTCCCTGCTCAAAAGCCTTCAGAGACTTCCACATAGGAACAGGGCCCAGATCCTTCCGTGTCCGTGGAGGCCTTACGTGGCTTGCCCTGCTGGCCTCCGGGATCTGTTCTACTCTCCCCCTTCTCTCTGCTCTCCAGCCACTTGGCCTCATTAAGTGCTTCCCACACTCCTAGCCCCTCTGGCCACAGGGCCTTTGCACGTGGCACTCCCGCTTCCAGAAACACTCCTCCCCAGTCAGGCTTTTTAGATCTCAACTCCCACATCACTTCTTCAGTCCCTCCAGATGAGGTATGGTCCCATTGTTCCTAGACTTAGTACAGAGCATGCTCAGTGACGTAAGGGAGCTCAGCTGGGCAACCCCAGGCCTCAACCTCACCGACTTGCGACATTTGTGCGAATACAATTTGATGTATTTACAGGAATACCCATATTCTTACAATAAAGAACTCTCTACCAGGTTCCACTACATGTAAATATCAGGAGGAGTCATTGGAAATGCGGATGATTGCAACATTGACAATATTGTCCTGCCCCGTTTTGGTAGCACGGGCATCCCCGTGCTTATCGAGCCTGGTAGTGCTGTTGAAATGCAACCTATTTGCTGGTCTAGTGAAGGACGGCCCCCGGCTGACCAAGAGCCTCTGACGACCAGGCCTCTTCACACTCCCTCTGATTTCTGATGTCAGCACCGTGCCGGCCCCAGGTTACATGTGCAGAAGGTATTTTTTAATCACTGGGGTGACTGAAGAAGTTGGCTGTAAATTCATATCTGTCCATCCATCCATCCATCCTTGCATGCATCATCTGTTTCTGTCCCTCTGTCTCCCTCTGTCTCTTTCTCTCTCTGTTTCTATTTCTCATTCTTTCCCTCCATCTCCATCTCTCTCTGTCCACCCCCCGTCTATCTCTCTGTCCCCCTGCCCACCTCTCTGTCCCCCTCTCTGTCCCTCCATCCCATGTCCACCTCTTGTCCCCTCTGTCTCTCTGTCCCCGTCTGTCTCTCTCTGTCCCTCTGCCTCCTGTCCCCCCATCCACCTCGCTGTCTCCCCATCTGTCTCTCCATTCCCCTGTCCGTCCGCCTGTACCGAAGTGTGTTGCACACACAGACCAGGCTCCGAGCACCTTCACAGATGACCCTCTGAGTCACCAGCACCAGATAAAGGACAGGAGCTTGAGTGGTTGGGCCCCTCGGCCTCTCGTCCATTGCTAATCCTCTAATGACACCAATTACTTTTGCCTGTTAGGAATATTGTGTGCACTTTCTGAGGGTCTCAAATCTGGCTTCATCTGGCGCCCACTGAAGGTAAGTAGGGTGGCCAGCTGACCGAGTTCACCTAGGACAGAGGACAGCAGGGACGGGACTTCGGGGTCGACACGGGAACGGTCCTTGGTACCAGGGACCTGTTACCTGCCGAGGTTTGGGTCCATGGGGCTCCGGCGTGAAGCAATGCCCAAGGTCCCGGTGAGACCCCGGGAGGTCACGCAAGCGTGTTCCACGATGCTCTGCCTGTCCTGCCCTGGGTCGCGGCTCACTGACGTGTGGCTCTGACTTGCCTCGTGCAGATGAGGTGTCTCCACGAAGCGTGTGGGTGAGAAGCGGGGCCTGGCCTGACGGGGAAGGGGAGGGGCCGGGCTGAAGGCTGGCCTGAAGGCTGAACTTGAACTTGGCCCGCACCGCAGGGGCCTCTGGCCTTGCCCTCCCAGGGTATGTGGGGAAGGATTCGGGGGGGCAAGAACACAGCCCTTGCCCCTATATCTTCTGTCCCGGGAAAAGATTTTGCCAACGAAGGTGCTGGGGCCTCAGACTCTCGTTAGGAACATCTCTGCTTTGTTTGTGGATGCTTCCTCTTCCGAAAACAGGAAGCAAATTTACAACAGGTCTGATCTGGGAGAATAGGGAATGTGATTAGATGGCACAGATAAGTAAAGTGGAGGAAAACCTAAAACACTTAAAAGAGAGGTGACCAGCGTCAGAAAGCGAAAACGACACGCTTTTTCCTGACGGACTCTGTCACCAACAATTGACTTGACACTTTTAAAGTGCTTTCCACGAGTGTTTGGGGCTGTCACAATGCAGACACGGTGGTAAGGGAGGGATGTGGGGGCACAGGGAGTGGTGCCTTCGGGGGGCACCGGCTGACCGTTCCAGACCCGGCACGTAGGCAGTGAAGCTCCCGGACTGGCACAGGCACACGGCCCCGGGGGGAGAACCCTGGGTTTCAAAAACCTTTGCGGTGGGGGTTGGGAGCTGGCGGGATGACACGTGTCACCAGGTCGAGTCTGCTGGCGGGGAACCCCGTGGTGACTGTCCCTGAATCGCCCAGGCTCATTCCAGAGGAAGGAGGCCCGTGAGGCGCCCGTGCCCTCTGCCCCGGGAAGGTCAGGATTACAGCTGGGGAGAAGTGCCCCGAGTCTAGATGATTCTAGATTCACGTGCCCATATGGCTAACGGTGACTGAGGTAATCGTCGCCCCTGGGACCACTCTCCTGACGCTGCTGTCTGCAACCAGGCCGGGAATCGGGACCCTCAAGGGTCTGTCTCGTCTTGCAGACAAGGAAGCCACGCGAGCCAGTGTGATTCAAGGTATTAGGCAGAGTTCTGGGGAGGAGCAGTGGGCACAGAGCAGCACAGCCAGGAGGGTGCCAAGGGTCGGTTCCGGACTCTGCCCGGGGCCCTCGGTACCAGGACGCACACCCCAGCTGCCCGGGGACCTTCTGGACGCACCGCCCTCACCTGCGCACACCCTCGCTCTGGATAAAGTGTGAACCACACGGGCTCCGTCTGACTCCGAGCCAGCCAAGGCCGCCGCCCTCCACCCTTCGCCGCGCTTGGGAAGTGCTCCACGTACACAAGTGTCCTAGCTCATCCCTCACCACAGACTGTTTCAGGGAGGCCTTCTAGAATAGCTACGAGGAGAATCTTCATGGAAATGAAGAGGTGGCTCAGTCGGTTAAGCATCCAACTTTAGCTCAGGTCATGATCTCGCTGTTTGTGAGTTCGAGCCCCTCGTCGGGCTCTGTGCTGACAGCTCGGAGCCTGGAGCCTGCTTCGGATTCTGTGTCTCCCTCTCTCTCTGCCCCTCCCCTGCTTGTGCTCTGTCTCTCTCTATCAAAAATAAATAATTAAAATGAAAAAAAATTAAAAAAAAAAAAAAAAAAAAAGGAAATGAAGATTCCGGGTCGTCTGGGCGGCTCAGTCAGTTAAACGTCCGACCTGGTCTCAGGTATGATCTCACGGTTCGTGGGTTCGAGCCCCGTGTCGGGCTCTGTGCTGACAGCTTGGAGCCTGGAGCCTGCTTTGGATTTTGTGTCTCTCTCTCTCTGCCCCCTCCCCGCCCCACCATCAAGAATAAATAAATATGAAAAAATAAAACCCAGAAACGAAGCTTCCTGCCCAAATGCCGCAGAAATACATGCTATTAAAGCACAGAAAGATTTGGTTCCTAATTCCAAGCCACTGTCTTCACCTCCACTGATTACAAGTTCTCATCTTCCTCCTAATACATCATCTTAATACTACACAGTCTTACTGATTTAGTTATCACCACAGCATTGCTTCCATAAATGCATACAGCTTTGCTCCTTTCCGGGTGCTCCAGGATTCATCTGTTCCGGGACCAGTCCCTTGCGACTAAGATGCCGTCACAGACAAGTACGATTCTGATGTCCCTGGGGTGGAGGTGCCGGCAGCCCTTCCTTCCGGACGCGGATCCCAGTCCCTTCCCCGTGATCCTGGGCATCGCCGGCCAGCCCCACGCCCCCCGGCCGACGTGCGGCCCGAGTCCAGACCGGCCAACCAACGCCGTCGCCGGGACTGGGGGAGATGGCGTGCCACGCTTCTCTCTGGACATGGCGCTGGGCGTCTTCGCTCCCGACTGCAGGGAGCAGGCGGGCGGACCTGAGACAGACACACAGATGTGACTCCAGGGCGGGCGGCAGACCCAGGAGGGAGCGGGTACGCCCTGCCTGAAGCCCTGAAGCCCTGGACCAGCCACGCTGGGAACGCAGACCCGCCCTGTGGCTTCCCAGCTGTGTGAGCCCCTGAGTCATTTCCCGTCGTCCTTCGTGTAAGCTAGTGGTCTCGTTGGCTTTTTGATGAAGCTTAACAAAGTCGCATTGTGGCGAGATGCGCATACCATAACATCTATCATTTCGGCCGCCTTTAAGCATCCAGTTCGGCAGCCTCACGTCTCTGCACGCGGCTGGGCGGCCACCGTCCATCCCCAGAACTTCTTCATCTCTGGAAACCATCCGCTCCCCGTCTCTATGACTTTGATGACTCTGGGGACCTCGGACCAGGGGGGTCGCATAGTACTTGTCCTTCCGCGACTGGCCTGTCCCGTGCAGCGTGCTGTCCTCAGGGTTCGTCCGCGCGGCAGCCGGTGTCGGGATCTGCTTCCTTCATAGGCTGAATAGTATTCCATCTGTGTGCCCAGCATGTTTTATTTGTCCGTCCATCCGTCCGTGGACCCCGTGAACAGTCCTCTTGGCTGCCGTGAATGACACCGCTACGAACACGGGGGCATTACGAAAACGTCCACGTCGAGATCATCGTAGATTCACATTCAGTTGTAAGAGATGGGAAACGTGCCAGCTTCCCTCTCCCCGGTTCCTTCCATGGTCACTCGTGGAGGGTTTTACTGCGTGCCAGGCGGCATCGTGAGAGCTTTGTGTGACTGACTCCGGCTAACTCAGAACACGGGAAACTGAGGCGAAGGGGAGCCGGCTCACTCAGGGGCTGGCAAGCTTCTGCTGTAAAGGGCCAGGCGGGGAATCTGCTGGGTCTCATCTGTCCCAGCCATTCAACTCCGCTGTCATGGAGTGCAGTAGACAGTATGCACACGAGGGACAGGACTGTGTTAAATAAACGTTTATTTGCAAGGATCAGGCAGGTGACTGCCTGTGGCCTGTGGGCTGTAGGTCACCAGCCCCTGTATTAACCTCTGCCGGGGCAGCTGCCCTTCCAGCAGACGCGGAAGGACAGGGAAGACTGAGCCCACGTCCGGCCACACGGACGGGCAAGTGGAGCTCTGTAACGGGAACACCACCAGCCGGGCTGCGATGTGGTGTTGTGCGGCGTGCGGCTGCCATGAACAGTCCCGTGGTGGTGTAACGGCACCCCAGGGTCTCGAATGACGTCCCTGATGAGCGAGCGTGCAGACCCCGTGTCGCCATGGAAGGAAGGCTCCAGCGGGGAGTTTGCATTTTAGTCTCCCCCGTTGTGGGCTGGGAGGGAGCCAAGCGTGGTGGCGGACCAGAGCCGGATTCCCCCAAGGGAGCCAGGGAGCGGCCCCGCTCGGCTTCGGCACCACTGAAGCGTCCGTGTGACCAGGCGTGTGACGACCACCTGGGAGCCGTTATTTCATTCCAGCCGTCCGTGTGGCCGTGCGGCATTTGAATGAACGAACCCCACGACGTCACAGCTGCTAGGAAGGCGCGTGGGGTGGGAAAGCAGTGTGGGCTGTGCCGTCCGTCTCCTGGGGGGGACCGAGGGCCGCGAGCCCGTCGCACCTGCAGAAGGGGTCTGCCGCCAGCACGTTTCCCAGGCCGCTCTGTCCGGTGACGGGAGCGGTGACGTTTCAAGATGAAGGTGCTCTAAGGGAAGAAACGGGCAGTCAGATCTCGGCGAAATACGGCCTTAATCGGCTGTGGGCGGGCGGCATGCACTGAGGCTTAGAAACAGCAGCAGAGGGGCGCCTGGGTGGCTCAGTCGGTTAAGCGTCTGACTTCGGCTCAGGTCACGATCTCACGGTCTGTGAGTTCGAGCCCCGCGTCGGGCTCTGGGCTGATGGCTCGGAGCCTGGAGCCTGTTTCCGACCCTGTGTCTCCCTCTCTCTGACCCTCCCCCATTCATGCTCTGTCTCTCTCTGTCTCAAAAATAAATAAATGTTAAAAAAAAAAAAAAGAAACAGCAGCAGAGACGTAAGAAGGGGCTCTTCCCCCCGCTGCTGCTTCTACCAAAATGTAATTGGGGGCCTAAAATCAGCGTGCATTTGGACACGGGTGCAATGCTGCTCCAAGCGGGCCAAACAGTCCACATGTCTCGCCAGTAATCGCACTACTTTGCAGGCTCGGGGTTTTGTTGTTTTTTTCCCCCTCGTAACGAGAACGTTAGTAAAACCATTCTCAACAATGCTTTAAAAATATAAAACAAATGGTTTTCTCGAAGAATTTCGAAAACAGGCGCCATGTAACAGCCTTAGAATACGTTGCAGCAAATAGCTTTCTGAATGATTTGTACTTCGAAAAAACATTCTTTTAAGCCCGAGGTTAGCGTGTGGTTTGGGAAAAAAGAAGCAAATGTTAAAAATAAACGTGATCCACATAAAATTCATCCTGTGTAGGTAGCATGTAAAAGACATGTGACTTTCCTTGCTTGGTCCCTGAATCCGTGGTTAGGACTTGTCCCCACGGGGTGGAAATGTCCCTTCTTTCCTCTTCATTTCCGTGACGGTCCCCCCCCCCACCCCGTTCATTCACAAGGTGAGATGATGAATTAAAAATTCTTTGTATCACAAAAATCTTTTCTTTTAAATGTTTATTTATTGGGGGGGGGGGGAGCAGAAGAGGGGCAGAGAAAGAGAGAGAAGGAGAGAGAATCCCAAGCACTGTCTGTGCACTATCAGCACAGAGCCCAACACGGGGCTCGAACTCACAAACTGGGAGACCATGACCCGAGGTGAGACGGAGAGTCGGATGCTTAACCAGCTAAGCCACCTTGTAAATAAGACAAAAGATCGTCTCCTAAAGTTTGGAGAAAACCATTTCGAACATCTTCAAGTGTGATGTTGGGGCAGTGTTGCACTGCAGCCCCCTCTAACTCCCACCGCTCCCCTGGACTAGCCTTTCCCAAATTGCCGGTTTTCTTTGCCATCCACCTTTGTGGGGGCACACGTCATTAAACACAGAGACAAAGCACGGTTTTTACAAGGTTGTTTATTAAAAAATAAGTACAGATTCTTGAAATCCAACCCTTGCTTTCTGGGGTTGGCTTGTATTTTCATTCTAGTGATTTTGGAAAACTCTGTTCCCTCAGGGAGATGTCGAGGCATTTCCATCCCTGCAGGGGCCGGGCTCAGGTGTCCCGGCACCTGCCGAGAGCAGAGCCTGTGTTCCGGCAACGTTTCACGCACGGGTATACGTATCCTTTAGCAATACGGAAAACAAATATTCAACTAATTAAAAAAATGTTCAATATTTATTTATTTTGAGAGAGAGAGAGAGAGAGAGAGACTGAGCATAGCAGGGGAGGGGCAGAGAGAGAGGGAGACACAGAATCCGAAGCAAGCTCCAGGCTCTGAGATGTCAGCACAGAGCTTGACGCGGGGCTCGAACCCACGAACCGTGAGATCATGACCTGAGCCGAAATCAAGAGTCGGATGCTTAACCGACTGAGCCCCAGGCACTGCTCAAGTGCTTAGTAATCTTATGAGCACAGTGAAGAAAGGACAATCTAGCCACGATCCAACAAAGTGAGAACAGGGTCCATCCTGGGGACTTTGTGTGCAAAGGGCTTCTCTCCCTGAAATTTCAGAGACAGCAGGTGCTGATGCAGTCACCGAGGGGCTTAGAGCCCAGGAGATGCAGGTGGCTGGCAGGCAGGTGTCGGCCGTGCCCAGGGCTTTGCAAAGCCCGTCTTCTGGAGAAGAAGAGTCGAGGAGACGGGCAGCAGGGGCCGCGCGCGCCTCGGGGTGCAATCTTTAGCTGCGGTTTCTCCGGACATCAAGTGATGAGGTGCGCCAGAGCCTGGATCTTTCTCAGGACGGAGCCACCATGGGCTGTCAGGTGGGTTGTTCATTGCACCAGGGCACCCGGCTGAAGGGGAGGTGGGGACTGACTGCATGCTGTGCCCTGGCCACTGAGAGGGTCGCATTTCAGGAAGGGCCCTGGCCCAAGGTAATGATGCTGCCCCCCCCCCCCCGAGGCATGAGTCACGGGGAGCTCCCTGTGCGGCCCCCTGAGCTGGCCGTGGGAGCTCCTCACCCCATCACGTCCACCACACCCCGCCCCCCCCCCCCCCCACCTACGGATAGGAAGGAAGGCCCGGCGGGGATGCTCGGGATGAGAGCGGAGGGCCCAGGCGGCACTGGGGGAGGCGGCTGCGAGCGGGGGCACGACAGGTGTTTCCCGCCCAACACGGTCTCTAAGTATAACTGTCTCGACTGTTCCCTCCGCCCGCACCGAGCACCACATCAGATGGTGCTTTACTTCAGCACAAAATATAATTACAGAACTCGTGAGGTGAACGGCGGTCTATTATGCACACCTCTATTTTTAGCCCTTCTGTTGCTCTTTTTTTCATTTCTGAAGGAAGGTCCCAGCTCGCTTCCGTTGCCGGTTCCCTCCTGTTTGGAGAGCTCTCCTAATTTTTGTTGTTGTCGTTAATACGGAACGATTCATGAAACTGCACGTCGTCCTTCCACGGGTCCCTGTTGGGGTCCCCACTCGGTCCGGTGGGCTTCTCCTTTCCTGGTCCTTTGGCCACAGAGTGGGCTTTCCTGGCGTCTGTCCTGGCCCCCCTTCCGGGCCCCGTGGGAGACACAAGAGAATCCACGGAGCTCCCGGGGCCACCCCCGCTCACACCCAGCTGTGTCCTTTGTCCTTTTCATCGTCCGTTAAGTCGTTTCCGGAATTTGAGCTGCATTTAGAGAAGGGGGGCAGTGTCGTCGTGTTCCAGAACTAAAAGTCGGCAGCTGACGTTTTTCAAACCTGGATTATTAATTTGCATAATGCGTCTACCATGCGTGTCCATTTAATGAGTTGGGGTTTTTTCCCCCCTTGGGGAGAAGCAACTTTCAAAAAGAGTGGATTTCTCCGAGTGACTTCCCGAGCTGACCCTTGGGCTCAAGGCCAGAGGGCAGGTTGGCGTAGCGCCTGGAGTCCCCGGCCGTGCCCCCCTCCACCACCCCCGCCCCGTGGACGCGGGGCTCTCCTTCTGGAAGCTGGCACTCCCCTATTTTCCGACGCTCTGATGACACAGAGCGGAAAAGCTTCTCATCTCAAGCAAAAGAGGCATCAAGCGTGTAGATGCACTGGGAGCGGTCTTACTTTTAACTTTTTCCTTCTATCATCGGCAGTCTTTGACTTTTCCAGGAACAGCCTGTGTGTTGAGAGGTCAGACTTCAGTAACTTTCATTAGTTGGGAAGGCAGGGAACTAAATTGACTGGACTCTACCCGGTGAGAGATTCTGGGCCCGTCCAGCCAGGCGGGGTGTATCAGAAGGGGACTCACTGTGCTGACCGAGGGAGGAGCGTCCTTGAGTTAACTCGGAAAGGGTCACTCAGCAGGACCCAGAGAAAGGCCCACGGGTCAGCAGGCTTTGGAGAGGAACAGAGGCACGTGGCAGGGGAGGAGGTGGCAGGGTCGACCTTCACAGCCGCAGGGATGGTGAGAGCCGGAGCTGAGCCGGGGGCTGGCTGAGCAGGCATCCGCATGGTTTCCCTGGCAACAGACGCCCCCCACTCCCCCCCCCCCCCATACTGAGAGTCTTAGGATTTGATAAACTCCAAGCAGATGAAGTGTGTGGTAACAGGAGAAGAGCGTGCTGGTTCTAAGCCCCGCAGAGAAGGGCTGGGAAGCAGCCCTACAGGGAGGCGATGACGCGGGAGCCTCGGGGGTAAGGGGACGGGGAGCTGTTGGCCCAGCTGGTGCACACCTGTCATGTTGTCTGGTGTCGGGCACGTGGGTGCAGGTGTCAGACTGAGACTACAGGAAGCCATCCTGGTTCCCTTGTCTCCTGCTTCTGGCGCGGAAGCGAGTGCGGGGGACAGGCTGGGAGTCTGTCCCCTCATTTTGTGTGTGTGCCCCCTTGAGCTGCAGACTCCCCCCGGCAAGGTGGACCTGCCTCCTCGTTATGGATGTGGAATTAGCCCGGGCGGGTCACCTGCACACGACCACCCAGCCAGCCAGCAGCGGGGACAGGGCCCTTCCAGACCCGTGGGCCTGTCGGGAAGACAGAAATAACACGCCCAAACTCTCCTCTGTGTTCCATTCTGTAGGGGCAGCCTGTTGGTCTCTCTCTCTCTCTCTCTCTCTCTCTCTCTTTTTTAAGTGTTTATTTATTTTTTTTAGGGCAGGGGAGGGGCAGAGAGAGGGAGACACAGAACCCAAAGAAGGTTCCAGGGTCTGAGCTGTCAGCACAGAGTTCGCCGCGGGGCCCGAACCCACGAACTGTGAGATAGTGACCTGAGCCGAAGCGGGATGATTAACCGGCTGAGCCCCCCAGGCGCCCTGGTCTTCCTTTTGAGCCTGTGGGTTCAACATGCAGAGAAGTCCGGGCTGGCGATTTACAGGGTCTCAGGCTGCTGGATTGGAAGTGAGGGCGAGGGGGAGGCAGGTCCCGACAGGTGGAAGGCAGAGGATTAGAAACACGGGGAGAATGTGTGCACGTAACTTGTAAATTACCGCGGCCTCAAAGGGTGCGTGCAGCGCGCTCTCCATACTGTGACAGAGGACAATTTGCTCCTTGATAGATCTCAGAAAGATCGGCATCCGCGGAGATAGAGGACAGAGTAGACGAGCCCATGACTTTACACCTGAAACATCCACCGCCCCCCATTGTATGGCTTCTTTTGGATACGTGAAAGAAGGGTCCATTTTCTGCTGAAAATATGATGAGAACCTATAGCAGAAAGTTCCCAGGAAGCTATCAAGAGCGTCCAGTTCGTGTGAGGATGTGGACTTGTCCTTACGGACACAACCGTCCCTACAGCGTGCTGGGAGTGCAGCACTCGGGGTGACTTTTGTGGGGAGTCCTCCCTTGCCCTTCTATCACCATTCCTCCCCATCCGTGTGGTTTGTGCAGCACTGGCCCTGATGGGCAGAGTGCCCGCCCTCTGGCCACAGTGATTGGCTGGGAGTCTGGCCATCATTCATACCAGCCCAATCATCATCTTCTCTGGAAGGTGAGCCGGAAAACCCCTCTCTCTTTCTGGAGGAAGATGGTTGAAAGGACCCCTTGAGGTGGGAGTCAAAGGGGGGCCATCTTGCTTCCACGTGGAGAAAGTCTGGCCCAGAATAAGGCCAAGAGCAACAGAGAGAGAGAGAGAGAGAGAGAGAATGGTGATACCATTTGACCACCTGGATCCAGCCTCACCTGATGCTAAAGACTTCCCAGTCACACGAGCCAACACATTCCTCTATTTTTAAAAAGCCTTATTTGAATTGGGTTCAACTGAGCAAGTCCTGATGAATGTCGTCAGTGTAGAACACAACCGTTGTGCCGGAGGGTGGGGTTCTCAGCTGGTTGTTCTTAAAGCGATTCCATTCGCCAACTAAACGCACAATCACCCTTTCACGAAGGCCCTATGCTGCTCTCAATAGCTGACCGGCCGGCGTCGTGATGGCTCCCATCGCTGACGGCACCAGGGCCACTGCCTGCATAGGGGGTGCTGTGGGCTGAACTGTGTCCCCAAAATTCCTAGTGAAAGCCTGAATCCTGCCCATGATGGGATCAGGAGGCGACTAGGTCTCGAGTGCGGGTCCCCATTAGGATTAGTGCCCTAACAACAAGAGCCCGGAGGGCCTGCCCTCTTTCTCCCTCCGATTGTGAGCACGCAGAGGGAAGGCAGCCGTCCACAAGCCAGGAAGAGGGCTCCCACCCGAGGCTCCCTCCCAGGCCGCCAGCCGCCAGAACCGTGGGGGAAATGGTGGGGTGTGGAGGCCACCCCTCCGTGCTGAGGCGGCCCGAGCCAGCACCCATGGGGGCTTAGCGGGGTCCCCACAGCGGGAACTGGCCTCACAGACGCTCAACGCACACAACTCTTCACTAGGGAGGCATAGCCCCCGCCCTGCAGAGGGAGGCTCCCCGGGAGGAAATGCTAACTGTGCATCATGGGGTGAGCTGCTACTCCTTCGGCCTTTCCCCCGACCGCCGCCTCTTACCCAGTCTGCCTCGTGTCTTCGTTCTTGAGGAGAGAGGGGTCAGAGCAGGAGCTGGTGCCACGGGGGGCAGAGGAGCAGCCCGACCCTGCAGAGGGAGGAGGCGTTGGGATCCCAGCGTCCGCGACTCCCACTGACTGATGTCCCCGTAGGAGAGGCGGAGCAGCCGTGCGGGAACGCTCTTCCTCCTCCGCCTTGCGGAACCTCTGCCTTCGCCCCACAGCACCACGTCCACCGCGTCCCTGTGGCCACTGAGGGGGGTACAGACAGTTGGTCGGCCTTCCTCCTATGTCTCTGTGAAGACGTCTCCCTGTTAGCAACACGCAAACTGTCCACCGCGTTTGCTGCGTGTCGAGCACAGGGTGGCAAGCTTTCTCCGCGAAGGGCCAGGTAGGAGGTATTGTAGGTGTCGCGGGCCACACGGCCACTCGCTCTGCCCGCCGTGGGTAAGCAGAGCAGGCAACACGTCAGCAGATGGGCATGGCCAAGTTCCAGTAAAACTTCATGGTCAGGGGGCGCCTGGGGGGCTCAGTCGGTTAAGCGTCTGACTTCGGCTCAGGTCATGATCTCACGGTTCATGGGTTCGAGCCCCTTGTTGGGCTCTGTGCTGATGGCTCAGAGCCTGGAGCCTGCTTCGGATTCTGTGTCTCCCTCTCTCTCTGCCCCTCCCCTGCTCCTGCTCACACACTCTCTCTCTCTCTCTCTCTCTCCCTCAAAAATAAACATTAAAAAAAAGGAAAACTTTATTTATGGCCAGTGACATTTGGATTTAATTTCACTTTTATGCGTTATTATATGGTATTATTCTTTTGATTCCCCCCCCCCCCAATGATTTAAAAAATGTGAAGACCATTCTGTGACATCAGGAGGAGCCCAAGGAGACAGGATGTGTAGACAAGAGCGTGGCAGCCTGGATGGGATCCCGGGACAGCAAAGGATGTTAGCAGAAAACCGAGGCCATCCGAATAAGGTGTGGACTCTGGTTACCAATAAAGTAGCAGGTTCATTGACTGTGACAAATGTGCCCTTCGAATGAGAGATGTTAATCACAGGAGTGGGTGGGGGCTGTGGGGGGGGACTCTGTCTTGCCTTGCCAATCTCTTTTGTACGTTAAAAACTGTTTTAAAACATCAAGTTTATGGAAGAACAACAACAAGCATTTTTAGCTTACGGATGTACAAAAAGAGACGGTGAGCTGATTTTGGCCTGAGAGCAACAGCTTCTCCACTCCTTGTATAAAGGATAGGACGCAAGGCTGTGTGTGACAATTTGGGAGCCCAGAAAGTCTCCCTGAGTCTGTCAGTGAAAACAGTTAAACGTGATGATTAATAATAAGAAATATTCTGGGGTGCCTGGGTGGCTCAGTCGGTTAAGCATCTGATTTTGGCTCAGGTCACGATCACGCGGTTCATGAGTCCGAGCCCCGCGTCAGGCTCTGTGCTGATGGCTCAGAGCCTGGAGCCTGTTTCCAATTCTGTGTCTCCCTCTCTCTCTGCCCCTCCCCTGCTCATGCTGTCTCTCTCTCTCTCTCTCTCTCTCAAAAACAAACATTAAAAAATTTTAAAAATTTAAAGAAATAGGTCCCTGAAGTCTTCAAATATTTTAGACACAGGATACAGAGTAACTGCAATCAACACGTCTAAATAACATACAAGGAAGTTTGAAAGCAGAGTAATGAACGAGGAGCTGTAGAATGACCAGAGCTGGTTGACCTGCTGGCACGGAGAGCACCTGCCCGTCTCCAAGCGTCAGGGAGCGTCAGAGGCCGGAGGTCACGCGCCCGCCCCACGATCCTAGGCCGCGTTAAGCCACGTGTCCTCGGCTGTAAAATGGGGAGCTGGCACTCTTCTCCTCTTACACGTGGAAAAGCCCCGAATTACAAGGGAAGCACACGGCAGGTCAGTGTCACACGTCCCTGGCTCCTTCCTTTGCAAAGCACAGGTTTCTTATGTTCGATGTGCGTCCCGAGATGACGTCTGAGTGGGACGGGGGACCGAGTGCACGGTGGGGGGGGGTGGGGGTGGGTGGAGCACAGACCGGGTGAGACAGGAGGTGGCTGACCTCAGGGTGTCAGCATCACCAGGCACACGTCACCGGCCCCCCAGGAGGAGCAGAGGGGTCCTGTGACAGAGGCTCTCAGGCGGACGGGGGTGGCTGGTCACCCGAAGGGCCACAGCTTTCTGTTCTCCAAACCTTTCTTATGTGGCCAAGTGCTGAGGGAGCAGCAGGTGCGGTCCTGCTGTGGGCTGAGTGCTGCGTCCCCCCAAACCCGCTCCCGGTGGGATGGTGTCTGGAGGGGGCTCTGGGGGTGATCAGGGTAAGACGCGGTCACGAGTCTGGGCCCATGATGGGATCGATGCCCTCAGGAGCAGAGACACGGGAGCCTGCTCTCCCCCCTCCACCACGTGAGGACATGCGCGAGGGCTTCAGCTGCCAGCTGGAGAGCCCTCGCCAGGTCCCCCGCGCTGGCCTCCACAGCCGTGAGTGCCTGTGGCCGAGCTGACCGAGAGGTCTGAAGCGGCTGCGAAGGAGGGGGCTCCCGTGGGGCCCCCGGAGACCCGGGACTCACCCCTGCGGGCCCTCCCTCAGCCGCTCGGGCTTCCCCGACCGGTGTGGCCCCCTCTCTGGGGCTCCGCCGGCCCGGCCCAGGGGGGCTTGCCTGGGGGTTGAGCGCTAGTACCTGGAGCAGCTGGTGGGGAGGTAGAGGCTGAGATTCAGCGTGGCCATTCTGGGTGGCGAGGGCCGGGCCGCCAGGACTGGCTTCTGGAATCTTCCAGCTGGGCTGGGCCACCTGCCGCATGAGGTTCTCGGTCCCTGTTTTAGCCAAGGACAGCTGCCTTGGTGCCATCATGCCATCAGGAAGGTCCTCCTTCCATACGTGGAGCTCAAAAGCTAAAGAAAAAGGAACCAAGAAACTTGGACCACTTTAAGGGATGGTCGCTTACGACAATAAAACTTACCCCCACAAGTGAAACATGCAATCAGAGTTGGCTTGATGGAAGGTTCTGGATTCCGATCAGGATTCTGATGAAATGTTACAATCTGCCAGAATATGATTTTGCAGACATTGAAAAGGAAACTTCAAAAATATTTTGATTTGCTTCATTTGGGGCTTTCTAAATATTTAATGTTTAAAATCTTTCAGATTATTGATTCAAAATGATGTTTATTTCCTACAACTTATGTTTGGTTTATATTTGGCATTTATAAACACTCAACAAAACCAGTCTTATGTGGCATTTGGTCATGTTGGTAATTGCTATCACTGTTTTTTGGTTTTTTCCCTTCCTAGAATTCTGGGGTTTAAGTCACAGGAGGCTGGTGAAAATGAAGGCCAGTGTGATCCAGGGGACATAAAAGCTCGGAGGCCACCCTTCGCCCTCACACGGGGACGGCCTCTAACAGTCTCTGCCGAATTCATTGTGAGGATAGGAGGGAAATGGCCCTAAATTAAATCTCAATATTCCAGCCAGCCCCACTGCTCAGGCTAACAGCATCTCAAACTGCAGATAACTCGCTGATGCTCACGGGTCCCCCTTAGCAACGGGGTTGCCATGGAAACACATTGTGGCTCGCTGAGAGGGAGCGGGCAGAAGCTGGGGGAGTTTGCCGGCGTCTCTCATTGAAATAATTGCAGCTGTTCTCACTGTGTTTAAGGAATGAGTGCACCACGACCTCTGTCTTCATTTCCCTCTGCAGAGCCTGTTTGTGACAAGTCTTGCGTCCAAAGAGTTCCGCTTGAGATTTTAAATCTTACTGATATTGTCTATATATTTTAAAAGCCATGTTTGGGAAGCCCTCAGCGGTCCATCATTTGCTTTGGGACACAGAATTCTACGTGCGTTTAGAAGCTTGTCCAGACATGAAACTCCTGTGGAGGAGATCCCATGATCCTGCTCATACATGTGAGAGGCAGAAAGGACGTGGGCACAACCCGTGTTCATAACAGGGCCGCTACAGATTCGACATGATCTTGCGCTAACTGATTGTGTGCCCTGCATGCTTTTGTCCGACGGTATTTATAACGAATTATCATTTTGGGGGTTGGATCGTATCGGTTCTGTAATAAGTACCGAGCCTTCCACATGTCTGATCTTTTGGGAAGTTTCTAGGGCTGCTAAGAGAGATTTTATTTCCATTTAGGACACATTATGTGTTTCTCTGAAGCAGAACGAGGCAATTGTTCTTAAAGAATCTTTGTATTGGGGACCTGACTTTTATTTTAAAAAGTAGCCTTTTATTCTGGTGAAAAATACACATGTGTTCCGGATAGAACTGTTAGAAATTATGGAAAAGCATGAAGACAAGTATAAAGATTCCCCAGAAATCTCGCCTCTGAGAGATACTCATCATCGAGCTTGGCATCCTTCCTTGAAGCCTTTATTTTTAGGCATTGGGGTTGTTTTTCAGTTTAGTGATCGGGGTCAGGACAGCATTTAGGAGACGTGTATTCAACTACAAAGCAAAAAAAAAAAAAAAAAAAAAAAAAAAAAAGCCAAGTTCTTCAGCTAAGAAGAGAAACCAAAGCATAAACCGTGCAGGTTATCTGACACACACAGAGGTTAATTCTTTTTTTTTTTTTTTTTTTTTAATTTTTTTTTCAACGTTTATATTTATTTTTGGGACAGAGAGAGACAGAGCATGAACGGGGGAGGGGCAGAGAGAGAGGGAGACACGGAATCGGAAACAGGCTCCAGGCTCCGAGCCATCAGCCCAGAGCCTGATGCGGGGCTCGAACTCACGGACCGCGAGATCGTGACCTGGCTGAAGTCGGACGCTTAACCGACTGCGCCACCCAGGCGCCCCACACAGAGGTTAATTCTTAACTGGAGGGAGACGGTACTCCGTGGAGAAATTAATTAAAATGTTCACTATGGAAACACTATTTTAAAATTGATGCTGGCTGTCATATTAACTTCAGAAGGTGATTTTCCAGGGGCCCTGCGCCTGGGTCGGCATTGAACCTGGAGCCCTGACACATCTCCGTGCTTGTTGATTGAGTTTTGTAATTTTCATCTATTTCGATGTAAAAATGTCCAGATTTTTCTAAGGCATAGGATCTTAGAACCATCTTAGAACTCATTAAGACGGTAACGAGCCAAACATCTAACAACATAACTCCTCTAATAACAGCGTCATATACATACTGTGCAGAAAATACGACGGGGTCTAAATCCTCCCACATCCAGGGATCCTGGGTGTGGGGTTTTTGTTCCTCGCGTTAACCATAGCACGGCTAATTTGCTGAGGGTTCCGAGAGCAGAGACACTGGAGACCGAGGGTACCATGTCCACTGGCTTCTGGGAGCTTCTATGGGTTCTGTCATCAGAATACAGACCTCAGAACACAAAACACGGGGACCCCAATCTAAAAACCGAGGCCTACGATGGAGCCCTGCAGATCGGGTAGTGATAGAACCGTCTCTAGATGGGTTCCTTCTTCTTTGAAGAAACTTTGGAAGCTGGTTGCATTACTGTGGACGTTTTATTGAAGAAAGTCATGTAAACATGCTGCATGGGCTGCAAACAAATGCTTCAGGCAATTCATTCTTACCCCATCCTACCAGCAACAGGACAAGGGAGGAACTAAAATACGTATCTGTTTTTTTTTTTTTTTCAACGTTTTTTTTTTTATTTATTTATTTTTGGGACAGAGAGAGACAGAGCATGAACGGGGGAGGGTCAGAGAGAGGGAGACACAGAATCGGAAACAGGCTCCAGGCTCTGAGCCATCAGCCCAGAGCCTGACGCGGGGCTCGAACTCACGGACCGCGAGATCGTGACCTGGCTGAAGTCAGACGCTTAACCGACTGCGCCACCCAGGCGCCCCTACGTATCTGTTTATTGTGGTAAAGTATACACAACACAGAATTGGTCATTTTCACCATTTTTAAGTGTACCATAGGGGCGCCTGGGTGGCGCAGTCGGTTAAGCGTCCGACTTTGGGTCAGGTCATGATCTTGTAGCCCGTGAGTTCGAGTCCTGCATTGGGCTCTGTGCTGATGGCTCAGAGCCTGGAGCCTGCTTTGGATTCTGTGTCTCCCTCTCTCTCTGCCCCTCCCCTATTCGCGCTCTGTCTCTGTCTCTCTCAAAAATAAACACCAATTTTTTTAAGTGTACAATGAAATGGCAGTAAGTATATCCATGATGTGTATCCACCAGACCATCCATTTCCAGAACACTTTTATCATCCCGAACATAACCCCCAACCCCTTGAACCTAAGTCCTCACTCCCCTCCCACAGCCCCTGGCATCCACCATCCTGGCCTCTGTCTCTCTGAATTGGACGACTCTGGGGCCCTCATGTAGCTGGAACGTTAGAATGCTTATCCTTTTGTGTCTGGCTTCTCTCACTGAGCACAACGTCCTTAAGGCTCATCCACGTTGTAGCAGGTGGCAGAATTTCCTCCCTTTCTGAGGCAGCATAACGTTCCACTGTGTCGACACGCCTCAGCTTGCTTACGTGCCTCCGTGATACACGTGTGGGGGGCTTCTGCCCTCTGGCTGCTGCGCACACCCACATGCAAATACCTGTTGGGGGTCCCTGCTTCCAATTCTTTGGGGGTACAAACCCAGAAGCGGAATCGTGAGATTATCATAGCAAATTCCGAGTCAACTCAGAATTCTGATCATTCGTGAGATTATCACAGTAAATTCTGAGTCAACTCACGGGACCAGCTGTCACATCTGCTGGGTACTGTGCTCCCTGGGTGGTGGGGGGGGAGAGGGGTTGACAGTTGCTGCTCTGAGGAAGCGTGTGGCCTCCCATCCCCCCATCGGCCACCTTCTCTAAACACAGGATGCTTTGTTGGTTTGATGAAGTCCAGGAGGAAAGCCAAATACGACCGGTTTGCGATTCTGATGTGTTCACACAAAAACGATCCAGCTTTTTTTTTTTTTTTTTTTAAGTTTATTTATTTTTGGGACAGAGAGAGACAGAGCATGAACGGGGGAGGGGCAGAGAGAGAGGGAGACACAGAATCGGAAACAGGCTCCAGGCTCTGAGCCATCAGCCCAGAGCCCGACGCGGGGCTCGAGCTCACGGACCGCGAGATCGTGACCTGGCTGAGGTCGGACGCTTAACCGACTGCGCCACCCAGGCGCCCCAAAAACGATCCAGCTTTTTAAGCAAATTCCTAAGAGCAACTTTTTAGTAGGTCATGGTAGATAGATGATGGGCATCTATCTAGATGATAGATAGATAATTGTGGAGCGAATTACTTGTCTCCGATTTATCTCTTTGTGAATATGGCTCCACGTTTGTGGGCTCCAGCACCCCTCCAGATGGGACTCCGTATCCCTGCCCTTGACTGAACTCTGATGTGCAGAGTCCCCTGAGACTTTCCGTCGCAAAACTTAATGTCATGGGCACGACTCCTCGGAGGACACTCAGTGTATGGTATGCCCCATTTTAAAACCTGGCGATAATTCTCTTTTGCGAAAATTGCAGATCCTTTCTTTTGCCAGACAGCCACTGTTCGGCGGTTATGAATAAAGATGCCGTGAACCTTCGTCGATGTATAGTTTCACTTCTCTCTGGGGAAGATTCCGAGGAGGTGGCCTGCTGGGTGGGCGCGTAAACGATGTGTAACCTCGTAAGAAACCGCCCAGCGGCGGCCGCACCTGCTTCTGCTCTTGCCTGGTGGAATTTCTATAAGAGTGGGCTGCGTGCCCTCCTGCCTTAGCAAACGGCACTGCCCTGTCCTGACCATGGATGGGCATTGGAATGCCTGCCCCAGGAGCGGCCCACAGATGAGCCAACACAGAGCCTGGCAGAACCCCTTGGTTGTCAGCGCCCCGAGGCCAACCATCCGCTTTGGCCGACGCTCACCGTGCGGACCGACAGTCACAGGAAATTTCATCCCGTAGGACATTCACTTCAGTAACTGGAGACCTATTTTCAGCCAGGTCCTCTCAGCAGCACCACAAAACTCAGAGGCTTAAGGGAGAATTCATTTTTTCCTGCTGGGCTTTCTGGCGACAACATTTGATCCACAAACCTCTGGGCAGAAGCTACTTGGGCACGAAGCTCCGGGAGGCACCTCAGGAGATGTGGCCCTGCTCCGTCCTTCGACTTCCTGGACCTCAGTAGCGATGAGGGTCCCCTCCACCCGCCTCCCTTCCTTCCTTTATCTTGTCTTATTTCACAGATGCAAACCTTACCTCCTTGAGGACATATTTTTTTAAACTTTTTTTTTTTAACTTTTTAAAAAATGTATTTATTTTTGAGAGAGAGAGACAGAGAGACAGAGCATGAGCCGGGAAGGGGCAGAGAGAGAGGGAGACCCAGAATCGGAAGCAGGCTCCAGGCTCCGAGCTGTCAGCACAGAGACCGACGCGGGGCTTGAACCCACGAACCGCGAGATCAAGACCTGAGCGGAAGTCGGACGCCCGACCGAGCCCCCCCAGGCACCCCTCTTTGAGGATATTTTTAATAGGTTTTAAAAAATGTTTTCTTCTCTCTGCAGAGTCTACTGCCTCCAAGTTGCTTTTCCCTCTTTGTTTCGATCCCATTCCCATTTCGTGTGAGAAGTTTCGCCGGATGGCCTGCCTCTCCATTTCCCTCCCGCGGGCCCTGCTGTGCCCAGGGGTGGTGGGGTCCCTCCTCTGGCACGTCTCTCCTCAAGGCTTGCTGCCTCTGCTGCTCCCTCTGCCTCGTGGAGCCTGTGTAACAGACCTCTTCTTTGCTGCCCACCAGCTCCCATGAAGATGGGGAACTCTGGGAGCAGCCCCCTCACCCCCGAACCTGGAACAGAGTCCTGTCCTTGCCAGAAATGCTCCCCTCCTGCTGCGGGGGGGGGGGGGTGTCTGTGGATCCGTCACCTCTAATCCTGCATTCAACACCGCCCACCCCCCCACGCCGATCCCCCCCAGGTCCTGACACAGGCTCTCACCCTGCGGTCCTGAGCCTGGAATGGAGGTGGCCTTCCCTCCCCTGACCCATGACCAGTAGCCTGGTCCTGTCTGCCTTCCAGTCTCTCCCTGCCGAACCCCCAGCCCCAGGGTCAGTAAGCACCCAGATTCCAGGACAGTCTTGCACAAGGAAAGGCTGTTGGAGCTTCTTAGACTCTATTGTGACTCAGATCCTTACCCCATGGCCATGGCGATAATGACACTATTGGTGGGGCTCAGCATTAATTATATGGGAAAAGTTCCTTCAGACTCCCCTTGCTCTCCAGGGGCGCGTTAGCTGGTGAGGGAGACAGGGATGAGACACAGAAGTGTGCAGTTTCCCCCAAATTGTCCATCTGGGTTTTTTCCAGGTCAGAGAACGTAGACTGCAGCATTCTTGCAGGGAAAGGAAACAATCCGTATGCAATTTATCAAATGTATTTTAAAAATTTAGCCATTGTTGTATTTGAGCCTCAACCTTAAGTGGTAAAGATTTCTCTCTGAGTGTACCACTTAACTCCACGTCAAAAGAGACCAGTTCTGTTTTCTTTTTCAGTGATGCACGCTCAGGCAAAAGGTCGCTTTGACTTGTGGCTCACGTCTGTTGGGAATGACGCTCTAGAAAAAATACCGCTGTTGCCACCTCAAAGTCCTTATCGATAAGCTGCGTTTTCAAATTGTAACGCAACGTTTATACAGAGAAGAAAATATAAATAGTTCACTTGTAAGGTTAACATGTAAGTAACGTTTACCAAAACTGCCTTGAGAAATGTGGTGTAACGAGTCAAATTCAGTAAGAGATTTGTCTCTTAAGCATGTTTCTTTCACTGCTAATATGGGAGAATCCAAACATTCTGTGCACATAAGGGAAATCTCCCATTTCTTGGTGTGTTCTGGGCAATCTAATCTCTGGATTGGAAGAAGTGGTCCATGAAGGAGCTCATGGTGGAGCCCAGTACGTGGAGGTGAAGGATCTCCAGCTCAGAGAGGGGGTCTCCTACACCCACTGGCCTGAGTGATGGTCAGGTGGGGGTGGGGGTGGTCAAGGCAGCCTGGCAGCTGGAGGCCCAGGGGAGGGGAGGGGACAACGCTGCTCCAAGACGCAGGCCGTCTCCGGGGGCAGGAGACCACCAAGGCTTGGCTCCTGGCCTCCGGGAAGGTTACGAGAAGCTCCCTGGGTTATGGCGATTCCCATGACCTCTTCCAGGAACTTGAACACTTTTGCCATCTTTGCCGTCACCTCCTCTGGCTGTGAGCGTTTGGCTCTCTCTTGGTTCAGTTCTTGAACCAGGGAGGTGAATTCCTCCACCAGCACCGAGTTGGCCCTCACCACCTTCCTGAAGGCGTCTGCAAGTATCTTGAGTATACTTAAGGACGCTTTCTCTAGTCTGGCATTCTCTAAAGATGCCTCCAGCAGCTCAGACTCCTTCTTGGCCGCACAAAGCGTGTCCGTGAGTTGGCATTTCCTCTCGATCCACTTTTGCGAGCTGCTCTTCATGTCTTGTGTAAAGCTGACTTCAAACGGACTGAATGAGTCTGAACGTAAATAAGAGACCCACCGCCAAGCCCATGGCAGGCAGACATGCCTCGGTCTCCCACTGGAGGCTGTGGAAAGTGAGGTGTAGCCCCAGTTCACTGGGCAGCCGCTCCACGACCGCATCACCCAGCTGCCCCCGGAGCAGCCCCAAGCCACGCCCCAGGGGGGACGGCCGCCCCTCCGGGGCCCTGCTGCACGCAGGGTGTCCCCGTCACTGTGGAACCCTCAAGAAACCCCCTACGTTCCCCCCAGAACCCAACCAGCCACTGGCATCGCGGATTGGTCAGTCATCCAGTGGGCAGTGGGCAGTGGGCAGTGGGCAGAGATCCACAAGTAAAACGTGCTCGTCTCTATTCCTACCTAATGACCCTTCTTCACCTCTTTGTTTATGCTGTTGTATCAATATAAAATTAAAATGTAGTGAGAACGCCAAACTTAAGTGCATGAGTTGACAAATTTTTAAAAATGTATAACCCCCCACAGTATCCAGACACTCTATCAATGGGCAAACTACGTTCATAAACAAGAAAATACACCACTGTAACGTTTCAGTTGAAACGCCACCAGCCTCGGCACTGGCAGCCTGTTCTAAAGTCGATGAAAGGGCTCTGGTTTGCGGTTGCTGAAAGTCAGAACAATGAGGTAAATCACAGTGTGCACTCTGATGCCTGTCTCTTGCTCAAAGTAATGTTTTTGAAATCCTCATGTTTTGGGGTTTTCATTTTTAGAAAGAGAGAGAGCATGAGTGGGCAAGAGGGGCAGAGGGAAAGAGAGAGAATCCCAAGCAGGCTCTACATGGTCAGCCCAGAGTCTGACATGGGGCTCGATCCCAGACCCTGGGATCATGACCTGAGCAGAAATCAAGAGTCGGAGGCTCAACCGACTGAGCCGCCCAGGCTTGCCACATGTTTTCATCCGAATGAGCGGTACACCCTGTTTTTTAAGGCTGAACAGGGGTGCCTAGGTGGCTCAGTCGGTTAAGCCTCCGACTTCGGCTCAGGTCACGATCTCGTGGTTTGTGAGTTCAAGCCCCACATCGAACTGTGCTGACAGCTCAGAGCCTGGAGCCTGCTTCGGATTCTGTGTCTCCTTCTCTCTCTGCCCCTCCCCCCCCCCCAAATAAATAAACATGAAGGCTGAATAATTTGTCCTTGTAAGACTATATCACATAATATTTATCCATTCTCTTCATTATGGACATTTGGGTTAGCTCAAGTATCCTTTATGAATGAAGACATTGTAAATATTTATGTACACATCTTTTTTTATGAATAAATCTGTCTTCATTTGCCCCAGGTGAAGAATGTCTTGGGATAGAAATAGTGGTGGATGTGTGCTAGATTCTCTTTTAATTTGAAACTGAGTTCTTGAGGTATGACTTATGTCATCCATCCACGTACTTAATCTACATTCTTTGTTTGTGTGAAAACATACAGTTGTATATCAGCCACAATCCCATCTTATAACAATTCCATCACAGCGAAAAGATCTCTCAGTCTTTGCTGTGTTGCCTTCATTGGACACAGCCTTCCTGTCTCTCTTTGAAATGCGTCCATCAATCCATTTCTAGAACAATCCATCCTAGAATTTTCACGGTTGCATCTTTCTGTGGTTTTCGGTGTGTGCGCTTCTGTCCCCAGTGGCCTCTCCTCCTCTGTCCCCATTGCTGGTTTCTGTTCTTCTCCCAAACCCACCATCAATTTTGGCCCAGAATTTGGCAGAGGGACAACCTTCCTTGCCCAGCAGCTCATCACCTTGCTGACCTCATCGGTGTTGTGGCTTTAAGGACACTGAACTGTCCTGACTTCTACATTCATTCCTCTTTTCCACACCTGTCCATTCAGTCCAGACTCACACCCACCCAGCTGCCTCCACGACTTCTCCGTGAGGCTGCTGTTGTGTTGGAACCCATAGACTTCCCCCAGAACCTCCTCTCCCCCGTCTCTCCCTTCCTGTGACCTCAGCTCCATCCTGACAGGGCAGCACCGAGCTCCCTGGGGAGCCACCCCGCACTCACCGGAGCAGAAACTTCAGGTGGGCCAGCCCCCTGCGTGGTGACAAGTCTGCCGGAGGATCCTCGGGTCTGAGACCCCTGGACACAGTGTGATCGCTGGTGGTTTTGCCTCTTAGCCTTGAGACAATGGAGGCCATTCCAGGATTCCAGCTGTCTTCATGGTGATGCCCCTGTGTTGAGTCTCCACATGAAGGATGAGTAATACACAGAATTCATATGCATCAATACTACACCAACATAGCTTGTATGTCAGTGTATCTACTCATACACAAGCCATAAGACATAATGCATCCATGTGAAAACACAGCGATGCATATAATTAACATATAAACATACAACTATGGGCTATACAAGTATATGGGTAAAAATGATTATGTATAAATCATAACACATATCCACATGAAAGGAATAGTACTTATAATTAATATATATCAACATTATACCAGTACGGGTCATATAAGTATATTATTAGTATATATAATTATGTGTAAATCACAATGCATAATATATCAGATAGCATGTAAATAGTTACATAACATAAGGTGACTAATATTATGTGTAATTTTATATATGCTAAAATATTTTTTGAAAACAAATAAGATGGTAAACATTTGACTAGTATAGTGAAACCCACACAGAGTCTGGCAGAAAAAAAAATCTGAGTTGAAAACAGTGAGTCCTGAAGGATGAGTGTGAGGTTCCAAGTGGAGTCTCTGAGGAGGGAGAGGTGTGGGCAAGGGTTTACACAGGCTCAGGTCCACAGGCAGACCATCCCCGTCGAGCAAATCTCAATACTTTGGAGCCAACCAGTCAGAATGAAGGCAAAAGTCCAGCACACTCTCCACCAATCTGGACCCAGATCCTTGGGGAAGCATCTTGCAACTGTTAAGTATCGGGAACCATTTGCAACTATGGAAAACTGCAAAAGTCACAAAATCCAGAGCTGGGAAGGTTGCAGTGAGACTGGTTTGCCTCTCTTGATCACTGCCGGCACTGAAAACCCATGGGGGACCTCCAGAAAGCCACTTAGCAAGACCAAGTAAGAGCTAGGAAGTCTGCATTCCCTTGTGATCTATACTAAGAAATAATTCAGTGAAACCAAAGGAGGGAGCTGTGTGTCCAAAGGCTCTCGTGATGGCATTGTTTACAACATTCACAAGTTAGAAACCACCAAAGTGTCCACTGACGGGGGGTGGAGGCTGAAGGACTTACATTTTCTCAACTCCATGGAATAGTACTCAGCCATGAAACACACTTGGGGAATGTTATGTTATAAAATGCCGTGTCTCTAACAATAGATTCTTTTGAGGGAAAACGAGCACGAAGTGGTTTCCACGTAAAACTTGACGTGCGTATGCTCAAGGAACTGGTGGGAATACAGAAGTCGCTAAACTTTTTCTGAATGAATTAATTCTTCAGGAAAAGCTATGTAATTTATTCTACACATGAAGTAAGACCCTCACATATTTTAATCGAGCGACTCTCTCCAGCATGTGGTGGCCTCTTGGCCATTCCTCGAGCGCAAGGCAGTTCTCTCCCCCTTTTTCTGAGGCGTGTCCCGCGGACCCCTCTCTGAAATGAGAACTGGTTTGCTTTCTGCTGTCTGTTTTCGGGGTGCACTGAAGCTTTGCCTTTCCATCTCCATCTACTCCACCTGCGCCAGCACTTTGATGGCTTTTTCTTACAGTAGATGGGTAACCTGCGGGTCTTAATGCAGCAGTAATAAAAACCCTTTGTGCTAGGCCTGCATGGCACTTTCGGTTTGCTGCCTGGTCACCATGGCAATGGCTCAAGGAGGCAGTAGTTGTGTGCTACTGTTCTCCTTGCCCAGAGGGGAACCGAGCAGGTCTGGAGTGAGGATCCCCCCGCCTCATCGTGTGGTTTTTGTGGGATGCTGGAGTGAGACCGGCTGTAGAGTGAATCCCTGCTTGGCCACCTGCTAGCCAGTTCTCCTTGTAGAGCCACTCAACCTGTCCCAGCCTCAGTGTCCCCCACCTGTAAAGTTGGGTAATAGTAGGACCTACAGAATAGTGTCATAAGGATTGAACAGGCCTACATACGGGGCTCAGCCCAAAGCCTGCTGGACAAGGAGCTGTGGAGCGGTGGGCCCTCCCCCCGTCACTCACATGGGTGTGGGCCGCTGACGGCCTGGATGGAGGGGCGACACGAAGAAAGAGCACTTGTGGAGGGGCACCGATACGCGGAGAACTTTCCATGAAGCTGGCCAGGGCGCAGGTCTGCCTCTGGGATCCGAGCCTGGTCTGGGTCCAGGCTCAGGGGAACTGTCCATAGTGCTGAAGTGAGTATTCCCATACCACAGACATTCATTCCTACACCCAGGACGTGGGGGGCACACACTTGAGGGTCCCTGCAGAGAGCATGTCTGCCACCTCAGAGACCCTCCCCCAGGTCCGGAACCCAACCCTCCTGCTAGTTCTAGCTGTGGCTTGTGAAGTGAACTTTCTGTGCACTCATTCTGTCTTCTCCTAGTGCCCAGCTATCCACCCCTTGTCACACTGTCATCGACAATAAACTCCCTTCCATTCCCTCCTCACAGGATGACCCCAATCTCTGGCTTTTGTGAATCTGAGACCCCTCCCTCCTACCCCTGTTCTCTGGTGTGGCTGCTCCCTCTCCACACCTGTGCTTCAGGGGCACCACTGGGGACCTTTTGCTTCCATTCACTTCCTTGGGGTGTCTGTCCCTGAGAATCCAGGCTGTCACCTCCCTGCATGTTCAAGACCCAGCTCATATGTAGCCAGAGGTACGCTGTTAGAGAAAACCAGCCCTCTTCCTTGAGGGACACCACAGAGTCATGGTTGGCACGTGATGACTGCAGCGACCCCTCCCTCTTCCTCATTGTTGGCCGCATCCTCTGTGTTCTCCCTCAACTCAAGGTCCTTAGTGAGATAGACCCTTCTCCCTTTTTAAGCACAAACTTCACTTTCATGTTGTAGAGGAAATCAGGTGTGATATCCAAATCAGGCTTAAAAATCTTCTGGCTTCTTGCCATGGCCACAGAGAGATTGACCTCTGGTCCAACTCCTCTTGCCCTGCCCAGCTCACTCTCCATCCATTGCCATTGCCAGGCACCTGCACCACTGGCTTCCCATGGGTTTGGCAAGTGGAAGGCACCAACAGGAGATGGGAGAGTGGGAGACAGAGACTGGGTATCTCTTCCTCACTCCCTCCCATCACTGGCTCTGCCTATCTGTCGTTCCCTCCCCCCAAATTCCAGCTGGAATTCCACTGGCTCCAGAGATCCTGTTGTCTTCCTTCATCTGCAAAGGTGGGAATGGCTTCTGGTAAGAACCATGAGTGAGACAGTAAGGTAGAGGTAAGGAATCCCTGGTGTGTCATCATCTTTGGACTCTCTTAACCCCATCTCTGAAATGTTCTGTCTACCCAGGTCTCTTCCTTGGAACACCTGTTTCCTACTCAACCCCAATGATCAGCTCCCCAGTTCCTGCCTCTCCTCCCCTACCCGCTATAGGGCCATCCTCCTGGCCCTCCCCCTTCCCCATGTCTCCATTTCCTACTCTAGCCCCCCCCCCAGACATATTCCTTCATTCTTCCATCACCGCTCTACACTCTGGGCTGTACCTCTGGCCATTGCCTCAGTTCTTCCCTTGGATTTCACTGTCTTCTGGAGAGCGTGACTTTTTCCATCCATTTTCTCATCTCTTGTTTGGATGGCACAGTCCTGTGACCTAAGTAGTGGCCCCTCCATTCTCCTTGCTAAGGTGTCATGATTCTCAGGACACACCTGACTCGAACTCTCTGAATTGGGTGAGGTTGTGGCCATAAACACGGATTTAGAGTCAGGTACACTGGCCACTTCCTAACTCTGTGGCCCTGGCCCGCTTCATAAACCCCTCTGATCCCTCATGTCTCTTTGTGTAGAATGGGGTGTAAATGCTATCTCACAGGCCACAGGAGCTGAAGCGTACGACAGGTGCATATCACTTGACAGGCGGGATGTTCTCAGTAGTTACGATTGTCACTAGTGCTCCTGCTAACCATCACTGATTTTCTCTTGAAACCAATGTTGATCCCCTCACCCCCCAACTCATATGTTGAAGTCTAGCTCCCAAGGTGATGGTGTTTGGACCAGGGCTTTTGGGAGGTGAGTCGGTCATGAGGGTGGAGCCCCAGGAAAGAGGCCAGTGCCCTTATAAAAGAGGCCCCAGGCAGCTCCCTCACCCCTCCCAACCAGGAAAACAAGGGGAAAGACAACCATGTAGGAACCAGAGGTGGGCTCTCACCAGACGCCGAATCTGCTGGTACCTTGATCTTGGACTTCCAGCCCCCACGAGGAATAGTCTGTTGTTAGAGCCGCCTGGTCTCTAGCTTTTTGTTATAGCAACTGAGCTAAGATGCTGGGCGTCTATCCGACCAGGCTCCCACATGCGCCTCCAACTCCTGGTCATTTTTTCTTCAGCTCCCATCCTGGAAGTGTGGAGTTTCTTGGGATCCTTCCTCGTCCCTCTTCCTTCCTGAGTATGCTTCGGCCCCCGAAGAGCTCAATGTCGCCTGCACGCCAATGGCCTTCAAGTTCGGGCCTCCAGCCCTGACCACTCCTTGGCACTGGGCGGCTCTCCATGGATGTGTCACCACCCCCATGCATCCAGGACCCAGACATCGCCTACCCTCTGCCACCTGAGCTCTGTGTCCTGATGGATGAGACTCACTCAGCCTCGTCGTCCAAGACAGAAGCGTGGCCTTTGTTCTACATCCCCCTCCTTGGGAGATGCAGAAGACCTTGCCCAGACTCCTGCACAGCAGGGTTCCTCTCCTCTGCTGGGGTGAGTGGGGCAGGCCGTCTCCACCGCCCACTCCCTCAGGAACTCAGCTACAGAGGCGCCAGCTGGGCTGGAGGGTCAAGCTCCTGGCTTCTGGGGCGGGAAAGTGGGTGGAATCCAGGATTGGGGAGGTACGGAGAGGGGTGTTCTGCGGGACCACTTCCCTCTGCCCACTCTTTTGGCCTTCCTTGCTTTCCACGGAGCATGTGGTACCCCAAACCCTGTCTCGGCTCTGCCTCCAGACAAGCCAACCTGGTCCCTTGACATGGAGATCGCTGTATCTTCTCACTGTATCCTGAGCCCATCTCCTCCCTTCCAGCTCCCCGCTCTTGCCCTCCCTCAAGACCACTTCACTGTTTACTTGTATTGTTATCAGCACCCCTCTCAACTCCCCAGAGCACCCGTTACTAGCTGCTCAAGGTGTCCACATCAAATACAAATCTGACTGCCCTACGCTGTCTTAGTGCACGCACATCGTGAGGGTGACGCGGGTCATCCCACCCCCTCCGGGTCCAGCTGTCTTAGTGGCCTGGCCTCCCAACCTTGCTCTGGCCCCACCGTCTACACAGGGCTTTGGAAACGCCGAGTCCCGCAGGCCTCGGGATGCCTCCCACAGAGCCTCTCTTCCTGAGGCGTCTCTTCACCTCCATCGACCTGGAAGATCCCAGAAATCCCTCAAAGCTCTGCCTCAGAGTCACTCCCACTGAGGTCACCCCTGACGTCCTCAGGCCGAACTCAGCCTGCTCCCCTCTGGATGGCCTTTGTACCTCACACATATTTAAACGTTTTTATAGCACACTGGGTTATAACGTTCACGTTAGATTTTTTTGCCTCTGGCCAGAATAAAACCATCTCGGGAGCAGAGCCACCCTCCCCACAGGCCCAGCTCATGTGCACCTTCAGGAACACGAGGGCTGCCTCAGAAGCGGGAAAAGGCCAGGAGAGGGGTTTCCCCCTAGAAACCCCAGAAAAGCCCACTGCTGCCCACCCTTGAGTTTATCCCCTTGTGACCCATCTTGGACTTCTGATCTACAGCCCTGGCAGGGAATACAGTTCGATCATTTTAAACCACTAATCGTGTGATTATGGCATCCATAGAAAACCAATACACTTTTAAATTAATCCATTTAAAAAGAGAAACCACAACATTCTGGAAACCACAAGATCTTGGAAAGGCTACCGTCAATGACCCCAGGCAGTCTTGAGTCTGAAGGCTGATTTTCTAGCGGTTTCCCGTTTTCGGTTCCCTTCCGTGTTGCCAGGCTATGAAAAATTTCATCGACCGTCCATCTCTACATTGTCACAGGCTGATGGTGCCTGAAATAGGCTGCACCAGCCCTGGGTGAGGGCCCCGGGCACCGCCAGGGGGGAGGGGTACGGGCTTCTCTCTTGGTGCACCCCTACCCCCACCCCCACCCCCTTGGCCATCATCTTCCCGGCCAGTGAGGTTTTATTGTACCAGTGTGTCCTTGGAATAGTAATCACCCTCTTTGATTACAAATGTTCGTATATGCAGTAAATGTACATTACTATTATATTTTGAAATGGCCAATTTCCATCCACATGGCTCATCATAATAAAAGAAATAAAAATCTCCTGTTGGCTAAAGGGTTAACTGCGTAGCTTTGGATTTTTTTTTTTTTTTTTTTTCCCTCCTTGGAGACTCAGAACGTGCAGCGTGTTGGATGATCCTTTCACAAAAAGAATCAAGGGCGAGATGCCTGGGGTTTGAATGTGCGTTTGCTGTACATTCATAATAAATGCCGAACCGCATGGCACATTCATGGCTGCTTCTTGCTTGTAAATGAACTGCTGAATGAAAGTTTTGGGACTCAGCTCACCTCCAAGAGAGCGGTCCCTGTTCACACCGGTACCTGAACCAACGGTTCTTGAATTTTCTTGAAAAACTAGTTTTTCCTCTGTCCATGACAGCGGTGCCTTCCTCCATGCATTTTGTAATCAGGCTGGCTTTTCTTTCTTTCTTTCTTCTTCTTCTTTTTTTTTTTTTTTTTCCCACACTGCCGTTGGAATAAAGATCCCGCCTTTGATTGAAATGGAATCTTCCACTATTGAGCAAGCCTTTGTTGAATGAGTCATCGGGGCGGCTGCTCATTGGCTGAGGCCGCTGGAGCCAGGGGATTGCCTGGCACCGGCTGCAGGGCCCGGCTTCATTCACAGAATCACTGGCTCACTGCTAGCCTTTCCATTCACACAAACAGCATCTCATTCACATTTTGCTGTTTTTGTCTGCTTCTAATGAAGAGCGGGGTTTGGGAATGATAGGGTGCTTTTGCTTCAGATTTGGGGGGGCTCTGCTGACCACCACAATCGGCGATGGGGTGTGCACTTGCCGTTGCTAAGCGAACCAGGGGAAGGGCAAGAATGAGTGCCCGCGCCCAGGGAGGGAAGCGGCGGCCGCCCTGCGTGCCTGCATCCCAGCGGCCGGCCTCACCTGCCTGCCAGGAGCCGCCCCACCTGCACCTGCTCCATAAAGCTCTGCAAGGCTGGGTGCCTCGTGTGGCACATGCCTAGTCGTGGGTGTGAGAAGGCAGGGCGCTAGAGAAGGCAGGTGAATTCATTTGCTTGCACAGAGTTGCCTGGAAATTTGGACAGGGAGGTTCCGCTGTGTCAGGTGGGTTATCTCAATGCATGACAGAGACCGGCAGGGCCCACGGTGACAGGGCTCGGCGGGCGTGAGGCTCGCCGACCTTCTGTGGGGCCGCCAACGCCCTGTTCTCCTAGCCGACAGGAAGGAGGCCTGCGCCTGTCCGTTGCAGCTGAGTCTGACTCCTGAAACGGATTTGCTGTGTAACCAGAGCAGCTGTATATTTTTTTCTTCCTTACTGCAGGGTTGCAAAGCAGCAACAGAAGACACACTGAAATGTATCTGTAGCGTTTGGTAGACATTTTTCCAGACCTTGAGCGCATTCAGTTGGGATAAAGCGTCAAGCCCAGCCCCCTTTCTGGAATGGATTTCTGGAGCCGGCTGCCATTCCTGAGAAGTCCTCTTCTTTTCTGGAAGTAGGTTTCCAACCTAACCCCAGCTGAGAAGGGCTCTGGTCATTAGCAGGGAAGGCATCCTGCTCTGCGCAGAAGTCCCTGTGCAGATTTGTCTTTCTTTCTTTTTCTTTCCCTTTTTTTTTTTTCCGGAGGCACTGCATTGCCACAAAGGCACTTGTCATGGCTGCCCTGTTGACTTGAAAAGAAAAAAGAAAAACCCAGGAAATCGGTATTTTGTGTTCACCTGGGAGTGGATATTCTTTTCTTTTCTGCCTTTTTAAAATTTTTAAAAAATTTTTTGGCTATTTACCAATTTCTGCTGCTTTCCAAATCAGAATTCATGAGGATCCGCTGAAGATCTTGTTCTTAAAAAGGCTTCGTCACATTTTAACGCATGGCTGTCAGATCCTTAGGGGCTCACACCGAGGGCTGAACTGCGGGGGGGGGGGGGGGGGCGGGCGGGGGAGGGGGGGGAGGGTGGGGAGGAGAGGAAGCCCCCGGGCTCAGAAGAAGGGATTTCAGAAAGTTCCCCTGACCGTCTGAAGGGGCTGCACTGACCTCTGGCACAGATGCTGAGTCCGGACCGGGGGGAGGGGGGGGGGCGGGGGGGAGGGGATGAGGAGGCCAACAAGCAAAGGTTGGAAGGAAATGTCTGGGAATGTAGAAAAGGCAATCTGAGAATTGATTGGCTCTAGTGTGCTCTCAGTGGGTGTATGTGTGTTTTTTTCCCTTCTTTTTTTCTTTCTTTTTTTCTCTCCTTTTTCTTTTTCTTTCTTTTTTTTTTTTACTTATTATTATTATTATTATTTTGTGCTACAGGAAGTGATTTGCAGCGTTCCCTGGGCCTTTGTTGAGAAGGGTCTCCTCTGGAGTGAGTCACGCTCTCGCAGTGCGCAGCCCGAGCCGCGGGGCGCTCCCCTTCGGAAGCGATGACTGGAGCAGCGCGAGCGTGCCGCCCTCCGCAGCCGAGCGCGGGGCCGGGGCTGCGCGGACGCGGCGGCGCGGGCCGCTAGCGGGGAGGCGGCGCCGCTGTTCCCCCTCCCCCCCCCGCCCCCCCCCCCCCCCCCGCCGCCGCCGCCGCCGCCGCCGCTGTCCCGGCCGCCGCGTCCCGCCGGGCCGCGCTCGCCCCTGCAGCGCCCGGGCGGATGCGGCCGGCCCACGGAGGGGCATGCTTCCACGCACCAAGTACAACCGCTTCAGGAATGACTCGGTGACATCGGTCGACGACCTTCTGCACAACCTGTCGGTGAGCGGCGGCGGCAAGGTCTCGGCGGCGCGCGCGGCCCCGGCGGCGGCCCCCTACCTCGTGTCCGGAGACGCGCTGCGCAGGGCGCCCGACGATGGGCCGGGCAGCCTGGGCCACCTGCTCCACAAGGTGTCCCACCTGAAACTCTCCAGCTCGGGCCTCCGCGGCCGCTCGGCGGCCAGGGCGCGGGCGGGCGCGCGGCTCTCGGGCAGCTGCAGCGCGCCCAGCCTGGCCGCCCCGGACGGCAGCGCGCCCCCCGGCCCCGGCGCCCCGGCCATGCGCGCCGCCAGGAAGGGCCGGCCCGGCGACCAGCCGCCGCCGCGCGCCCCGCACGCCAGCGACCAGGTGCTGGGGGCCGGAGTCACCTACGTCGTCAAGGTGGGTGCGGGCACGCGGGCCGCGGGGTGGGTGGCCGCGGAGGCCGGCAGGCGCGCGCTCCTGGGCTAGCTCTCGGGGCCGCGGGGACGGGGCGCTGCGGGCGCGCCAGCTGCGTACCCGTGGGGAGAAGGTTCGCCATGGGGGACCTCGCTCTGGCCTGCTTTCTCCTGAGGTGCGCTCCTCTGCCCACTCGCTGCGCCATCTGTCCGGCCAGTGCCCCTGTGGGCACGGGCTCCTGTCCCGGGGACGTGGGCATCAGGCCCCGGGCAGTGAGCCCACTTGGGAGCGCCGGCCGCCCTGCCCTGGGAGATACGGGGGCGGCGGGACTACTTCTGCTGTGTCTGCCCCAAGAGGCAGGCTGGGTGCTCTGGCTCCCCCCCAGCTCCCAGCAGTGCAGGCCAAATGCTGGCTTGCTTTATGTAAGCCGCTGGTGCTCCCTTCCCCAGCAAGGTCTGCCTCGCCTTCCATACCTGAGGGTTCTGATTTACAGCAGCAGAGAATTGGGGACTCTTTTTCCCTGGGGCCGTAGTCTTCCATTTAAATAGGCCAAAAGGGGCTGAGCGTGGGCCTTGGAGCTAGCAGCTCCAGATTTTTCCTTCGACACAAAGAATTATACAGTCGTGCCCAGTGTGGTCCATAAAATTCCTCCTTTATGCAAGTATTTTATGCTGTTAAAAGAACGAATACCCAGCACCTGTCAGTTGGCCTGCCACAGGCTCCCGGCCTCCAGCCTGTTGGACGGTGGTGGGGAGCCATCACTGCGCTCTACAGCTGGGCCACGTCCTCCAGCGGGGGGGAGGGCTGAGCAGGCAGGCCACTCGGATGCATGGCTGCTTGTTTGGAAGGGAACGAGACACACGATCTCCACGGTGTTGTCCAGCACACCGGGAGACCTGCAGGGCGTCTGGCCTGCGCATGCAGGCTACAGATTCAGTTTAACAATCCAGCAGACGCATTCTCGGATAAAATGTTGTATCTCGGCAGTTTGGGAACCAAAATATTAAAGGAAGCAGTTAACTGTGGACTGCAGTTAACTGCCTAAAAAGTACTGACAAAGGGCTGTTGTCCCCGGTGTTAAAAATGGGGCCCCCTCATCCCCTCGAGGCTGCTTTTAAATCGAGTCTTCATCTCACCATATGAAAATGGATTAATATATGTTGAGGGATGCCGATCAGCTTAAAATATGCACGTCTTCTTGAGTTTATGATAAAAGACAATGGTTTTTCTTCTTGTAGTCCCTCTTTAGATTACACAACCAGGAGCCAAAACAAAAAGAAAGAAACAAACAGAAAACAAAAAACCCTGACCCCTTTGAGGTGAACTAGCAAGCACTGGAGAATATTTCTTCTAGTGTGTTAATATAATTGCTATCTAAGAAGCAAACAAACAAACAAACAAAACAACAAAAAAAGAAAGAAAGAAAGAAAGAAAGAAAAGAGCTTATGTTTAAAACAGACAGACCTTGGCAAAGCCAAGGTACCTATCGTGTGGAACAGAGAAGATCGTTTTCAAATGGAGGGAGAATTCTCAAACTTCTGCCTTTAAAGTTTTCCTTCAAAAACAGATCATTCCCTTTGCTTGGGGCTTTGCTCTTGCTTTTTGGAGAACGAAGGCAGACATCTCGTTCTAAAGGTCAGTCATGACTGGACTCAGATGAACATAGCCCACCAGGTCAGCTCTGCTGGGCCGTCTTACGGCTGTGCCAACTCCAGCATCAGCTGAACTCAGGTGGACGGAAGGCTGGGTCTGCCCCAGCCTCTGGGTTTGGGGGTCACTTTATTGTGCCTCCAGTAAATGGCAGCAGTGCCCTGGGGGCCATCGCCTGGTTCACCGTGAACGGTGGTCGTGTGAACATAAGCTCAGGCTTCCCCGGAGAAGTTTGGAACCACATAGCAAGGAGGTCAGATGCTAAGGACAATTTCTCGTGCACACGTTTGACTTACGTTATCACGTGGCCCTCTGTTGGTGCACGCTTCCTCATTGCCCGTGTTGTTGAGTTGAACATCACGGACGTATTTTCTTGAAAAATCACAAAACTGAAAAAACAATCGTAACGTGATATCGTTTGCTGATTTGTGAATAGTTTTATCAGTCTCTTGGCTTTACAAGATCGCGGGGAGAGAGAGAGGTAATCTCTCGTATATGACTGCACATTGCTTGTAAATCTAAAGGCTGTGGGTTTGGGGAAGGGTTTGATTTAAATTTACTTCTTAATTTTTTTTTAATGTTTGTATATTTTTGAGAGAGAGAGAGAGAGAAAGTAGCATAGGGCCAGAGAGAGAGGGAGACACAGAATCTGAAGCAGGCTCCAGGCTCCGAGCTGTCAGCACAGAGCCGGACGTGGGGCTCGAACCCATGGATCGAGAGATCATGACCTGAGCTGAAGTCGGACGCCCAACCGACAGCCACCCAAGCGTCCCAATTTAAATTTATTCCTAAATTAAGGAACCCCCCCCCAAGTTTTCCTAAGTTCTGGAAAATTCATTTGCTGTATAACGATAGGTGTTGCCCCCTTGTAGAGACACCTACTATGACGCTTGAGGATATTCTATACGAGGTTTGTTGTTTGAAGATATTTCAACTCCATCTAGTCACCTGGGAGGAGAGCCTGGAAGGGCAGGAGCCGGGTGGGTTTGACTCACCTAGGAAACATCAAACTGTGTGAACAGCAGTTGTAGGGTCAATTAATGAAGGGTGTGGGATTGAAAGACCGAGAAGGTGCCTGGGAACAGGAGCATTCAGAGCGTAGCATGTTGAGTTAGTCCTGCACGTGTCACCACCAAGCCTGCCGCTGATATGGCTCCCGGCCACACAGAGCAGGGAGGCTCCTGCACACGAAGCCCCCGGGTCTGGGTTTACGCTGGGAGGCCTCCTGGCGGTGCTCGGATACCCACCTCAGGGTGCCCAACCCTTGGCTTTCTCTTTTGGTCACATAGCAGCAAAGGACAATGGATATTTTCGTGACAGTTCCATTTTGAAACTACTTTAAACTTGGACAGGAAAGGCCCATAGAAATTGTGTCGCTTCTGCTGCTGCCCACCTTAAAGTTCTACTGTCTGAAAGTCCAAGCCGGCTTCGCCTGAGTGCGCCTGGGGGCTGCCACGGGTCTTTGGCGGGTTCTGAGGCGATGTTTGCGTGCTCCACGCACGGGCCCACAGAGTGAGCAGCTTAGGAGGGAGAGATAGGCGTGAACGGGAGGGGGGTTGCTTCCTTTTTTTTTTTTTTTTTAAATTCAAATTAGTTAACATACAGTGCAGTCTTGGCTTCAGGAGTAGAACCCAGTAATTCATCAATTCCATACGACACCCAGTCCTCCTCCCCACAAATGCCCTCCTCAATGCCTCTCACCCATTTCGCCCACCCCATCAACCCTCAGTTTGTTCTCTGTATTTAAGAGTCTCTTATGGTTTGCCTCCCTCTCTGTTTTTATCTTATTTTCCCTTCCCTTCCCTTATGTTCATCTGTTTTGTTCCTTGAATTCCACATATAAGTGAAATCATATGATATCTTTCTCTGACTTATCTTGCTTAGCATAATACCCTCCAGTTCCATCTACACTGTTGTAAATGGCAAGATTTCATTCTTTTTCATTGCTGAGTAGTATTCCAGTGTGTGTGTGTGTGTGTGTGTGTGTGTGTGTGTGTGTGTATACCACATCTTCTTTATCCATTCATCCATCGATGGACATTTGGGCTCTTTTCATACTTTGGCTATTGTTGATAGCACTGCTATAAACATTGGGGTGCATGTGCCCCTTCGAATCAACATTTTTGTACCCTTTGGATAAATACCTAGGAGTGCAATTGGTGGGTCGTAGAGTAGTTTTATTTTTAGTTTTTTGAGGGACTTCCACATTGTTTTCCACAGTGGCTGCACCAGTTTGCACGAGGGAGTCTGTTGCTAAGGAGAGCCGCTGGCCGCCGAGAGGAGCCTTCTAAAGGCCAGCACGGCCCGGAGGTTAGCCCTGACCCTGCCTGATGGACAGCTGTACCCTGTGGGCTAGCGACACGCCCCAGGGCCCCCAAGAGACGGGCCCTCCCTGTAGCACATTACACCGCAGACTCAAAACAGGGAAAGAAGTGAGCACATTTAGGACCAACCCCCAGTGCCCACGGCAAGGATTGGGGAGCCCAGGTGAGGAGCTCACCTCGGGGGCTCACCTGAACACCGAGACAGGAATTGTGTGCCGGGTCCCTCGGGCAGCCACAGATTCCCGTCCGCTCTTCCTGACGGTCCGAGTTACCGGCTGTTTGCAGGAGAGTCCAACAGCCCAAGATCTACTGACTTTTCTCCTCCTGTGCGGGGCTGTGCTTCTCTCGGAATGAAGCCCTGTTTTTATGAGAGCTCTTTAAAAAATTATTTTGTTTCTCCCATTTGTGAATCTGATGATATTTAGGGCGGTAGAAATGATTCGTTTTATTTATAAATGTTCTATTGCTCTTTATTGATGGTCTTTAGAAACTTCACTTTCTCTGAATCTCCTTAACTGTTATTTTTTCCACTTGCCTCAGTGTCTATAAAAATACCTTAAATCTGGGGCACCTGGGTGGCTCAGATGGTTGAGACTTCAGCTCAGGTCATGATCTTGCAGTTTGTGGGTTGGAGCCTCACATAGGGCTCGTTGCTGTCAGCCCGTCAACGCAGAGCCCGCTTCGGATCCTCTGTCCCCCTTTGTCTTCTGACCCTCCCCTGCTTGCGCTCTCCCCCAAAAACAATAAATATTTAAAAAATTTAAAAAATACCTTAAATCTGCTTCGTCTCAGTGCTCTCCTCCTGTGACACCACGAGCAAGGGCATCGCAGAGCTCCTTCGGCACGGCCGCGGCACGTGATCGCCGTGCAACTGATTGGATTCCGTTTTAATTCTAGATTAACAAATTGTCTGATGTGCAGTGGAAACTTGAAAGTTGATTTTTTTAAAATTTTTTTTTTGTTTATATTTGAGACAGAGACAGAGCATGAGCAGGGGAGGGGCAGAGAGAGAGGGAGACACAGAATCCGGAGCAGGCTCCAGGCTCCGAGCCGTCAGCACAGGGCCTGACGCGGGGCTCGAACTCACGGACCGTGAGATCATGACCCGAGCTGAAGTCGGACGATTAACCGACTGAGCCACCCAGGCGCCCTGAAAGTTGAATTTTTTTTAAATTGTTGAAAATCTCATAATATGTGGCTTCCATGTAAATATCATCCAAGTGGTTTGAAAAACAGTTTAAGAAATTATTTTGAGATTAAGAGGCAAAATTATTAGTTTAATCTACAAAGCGTACCATCTCTCTTTTTATGTGACACAAGTATAGCCAGTGTGTTATGTGCATGTGCCTTGCACACCCACACACACTATACACACAGCATACACCACACTCACACCACACCCCATACACGAACTTACCACACACCATTTACACACCCACAACACACACAGACATACATCAGATGACTTGTGATGACTTTGGACAGGGGCTGTTTTCTTTCTTGTTAGAAAACAGTAAATATCACGTTTCCAGAAATACCTGATCACTTCACTCGTTTTGTATTCGCGTCTAAGAGAGAATGGTTCTGGGGAAGATGAGCTGTTGCTCACGCTGGAATCCTGTAAGGAGTAGAGGCGTGTCTTCCCCTCGTCTCCGCTGCATTTCATCCCTGCGTGTCTGTCTTCTTTGTGAGGAGCACGAGCCACGTGCTGTGTGCACACAGTCCTGGTAACGGAGGACGCCGGGGGGGCCGGGGGGACCGTGCAAGCCCACGGACAGTCTGGCTTTCGAGCCGGGAGCTCGTCCCCAGGGCGTGTGGCTCCGCAGCCTCACCTGGACACACCGCCTCCGCGCGGGGACACGGCCTGGGTGGGGCCCGGACGCCTGGACCCCGAGCCCCCTCGGGCCCCTCCGCGATGGGGCTCCAGACCTCCCCGTGCCCCCGCGGGAGGCAGAGGGCTGCGTGGAGGCCCGGCCCCCGTGGGAGCCGCTACTGTCGCGGCATCCGCCGTCCCCGCGCCTCCAGTGAGCGGCCTGCACCACGGTGTCCGGGCCTCGCTCGTCGGGGTGGACACGGCCGGGCCCAGACCCCAGAGCGCCGCTGCCCCGGAGGTCTGGTGGCTTCCCAGGAAGTACGGTGAGGACTCAGCCCTTTAAGTGAAAACCTTCAAGGACCAATGACGTTAGATGGAATGATTTCGTTCAGAAGTCCGATGGCTTCGGATGAGATGGAGGGAAAAGACCAGTTGTGCGTATTTCCTGAGTAAAGAACAAAAAGAAAAATTTGCATTTCAGCGTAAACGTTCTGCAGTATGCAGTGAATAAGGAATATCTTCCGGGGGGCGGGGCTTAAGTACAGGGATGGCCTACCGAGCGGCTGGGGGTCCCCCGTGGGGTGCGAGCACCTGACTGCTGGTCCTGCACGTGCATAAGTACTGCCTTCCAGTTGAGGCAGAATCACCACAAACTGTTCGTGCCTCCCCCCACCAGGGCCGGGACAGTGGCCGGGATGTGCCCGGTCTATGCCTCCCTCGCCAGGGCTGCTGGGGCCCACGTTAAGAAATATCTCCTGTAACCCTAGTTTTCAAAAAAAAAAAAAATTCTGAAATGGTCGTTGTATTTTCCCCGGGGCTTTTTCAGCATCTAGTGAGGCAAATATATATTTTCACCCTTTTTCTGTTAAATAGGGTGAATCATATATCTCCGTAACACACGTGTCCCAGCTTCCCGACTGAGCGCTCTCTGCCACCGGCTTTTGTGTACAGAGGTCCACCCGGTGCCTCGTCAGGAGACACACACGTTCCCAATCGGCCCTCGAGCTCGTCTCTTGCCCCCCAGGCCCCAATACTGAAGCCGCAGGAATCCGCTGGTTTGCCCCCAAACCAGCGGCCCCTCTGACCTTCGCTCAGTTCTTCCCGCCTGGGCCCTGCTCTCCACCCCGCCTCGGCCTTTATTCTAATGCTGCTCTGGCAGCCTTCAGGACCCAGGGCTAAGGAGCTCTCCGTGAGGGCCCCAGGGCTCTGTGCATCCACAGAATGAACCCCCCCCTGGGGCCCCTGAGAACCCAAGAGAAGTCAAAAGGCACCGGCTGTCAAGGAAGTCACTCCTGAGGGGGGTTCCGCATGTGACAAGGCCACCAGCCACAGCTGCGGGGACAGTGAGCTGCCAGCTCTTCCCAGGACCTCCCTGGGGACAGAGCCTGTGATCAGCAGGGAACAGTGGAGACGGCGGTCAGGTGGCTGTGGGGCACCGCGGAACGTGAGGGAGCAAAAGGTCAGGAGGGTCAGGACGGTCAGAGCAGAAGGTCAGGAGGGTGACCCGGGGCCTCTTTATGCGTAATTGGCTATTAAGAATGTAAGTCCAAAGAGGCACATTCTGTTCTGGTAAAAAAAAAATTCCTGGGTAATTATTCTTTCTGTGAACTGGCACGAACAGAACGCCCACCCAGAGTCCGCTAGAGCCGCTCTGAGGATGGGCAGCGTTATTAGCAGACCCGAGGATTCTCTTTAAAGCTAATTACAGGAAGGGTTTGGTAAGAGAAGCAGCTTTAATGAGAGCCGTGAGTGGTCGTTATGGAGGTTAAATAAATATTGTATAGCTTGACGTCAGCAGGACGTGTCCACACAGAGGGCTAAACTGAGCACGCCTGTGCGCCCCCACCTCCCGGGAGAGCCGGACTTAGGAAACAGAGCGGGGGAAGTAGACGCAGTGAGTGTTTTTGCGTCTCCTTCGTCCCTTGCCTTGTGAGGGGATCGTCACTTCGAAGGAGGTTCAGGGCTATTTTCCAAAAGGAATGTATGATCCCCTCAAGCGGGAGAAGATGTTGCATTTTAACAAGACAAAATTTCGGGGGCGCCTGGGTGGCTCCAATGGGTAAGCGTCCGACTTCGGCTCAGTTCGTGATCTCACGGTCCATGGGTTTGAGCCCCGAGTCGGGCTCTGTGCTGACGGCTCAGAGTCTGGAGCTGGCTTATGGATTCTGTGTCTCCCTCTCTCTCTCCCCCTCCCCTGCTCACATTCTCTCAAAAATAAATAAACAGGAAAAGAAATTTAAAAAAAAGAAACCTAAAAAAATTAAAAAGACAAAGTTTTGTGTTCAGTAAGGTGCTGGTGGCCTGGGGAGGGGCGAGCGGGCCTAGAACTAGCAGGAAAGGCTTCACAGAGGGCAGGGGTGTGTCCAGGGCCCCAGAGACTGACCAGATGTGTGCAGGAGGGGGCGGGGGGATGCTCAAGGAGGGAGAGTTGGAGCAAGAAATGCCTCGGAGGTGACAGTGGGCCCGGCGTCGGCCCAGAGAGGGGGAAGACGTTCCACTCAGACTGGCCCGGGTCAGAGGGACACGAGACATCAGCCACCTCCTGTTGGTGGCCGGGGCTGCGACCCCTTGGAATTAGGATGCTCCCCATCTACTGGAGGGGCCGGTCGGACGCTGTCCCTTCTGTCCCTCGGTGGCTCGCTGGTGCCTGCAGAGCTGATCTCCTTCCTTACCAGGTGACAGTCCCGAGGGTGTGTGGCCCCCTCCTCCTTTTCTCTAAGCTGATGTGTCTTCCTCGCTACTTCCTGCGTTGTCTGAGCCGCTCACCTTCTAGCTGTGGACGACGCGGACGGAACGTGGTGGAATTGCGTTCGGGCGTGGCTCGGTGCATATTCTATTTTTAGAGTTCTGTCCTGTCCTGCAGAGAATTGGGGCCTTGGTTCACATGCACCTGCAATGGCGGGTTCGTCCGTCTCTGCCCAAGACACAGCTGTTCCTTGTCTCGAGAAGGTGGGTAGGGCTTTTCCTACGGCTCGTCCGCTGTGGCCCGAACCACACTTCCTTTTATTAAAGGGCTCAACGGAGACTCACCTCTGCCACCCACCCTCCCCCCACTGCCTCCCACAGGCCACCCCCGACTGTCACGAGCAGCATCAGCCTCTGTCAGAATCGCGGTTGAGAAGCCAGCGGAACTGTCCCCGGGAGTTATGCCACCCCTCACACAACGTCCCATAACGGACGGGGGGTGGGGCGTGGATTGTGGTGCGTCCACACCAGGCGAAAACGTGCAGACGTTTATTTTTTAATTTTTTTATCTGTATTAATTTTTTGGGATGAGCACTGGGTGTTGTATGGAAACCAGTTTGACAATAAATTATATTTAAAAAAATTTTTAAAAATAAGTATGTTTTTTAAATGTTTATTTATTTTTGAGAGAGAGAGAGAGAGAGAGTCAGAGCATGAGCAGGGAAGGGCAGAGAGAGAGGGGGACACAGAATCTGAAGCAGGCTCCAGGCTCCGAGCCGTCAGCACAGAGCCCGACGCGGGGCTTGAACCCACGGTCCATGAGATCATGACCTGAGCCAAAGTCGGATGCTCAACTGACTGAGCCACCCAGGTGTCCCAATTAACATTTTTAAAAAATGTTTATTATTTATTTTTGAGAAAGAGAGACAGAACATGGACAGGGGAGGGTTAGAGTGAGAGGGAGACAGAATCTGAAGCAGGCTCCAGGCTCTGAGCTGTGAGCACGGAGCCTGACACGGGGCTCAAACCCGTGAACCGTGGGAGATCATGACCCGTGCCGAAGTCAGATGCTTAACTGACTTAGCCACCTAAGTGCAGCCATTTAAAACATGCAGCCAAAAAGATTTTCAGGAGAAACAGGAAGAAGAGCATGATGTAGCAATGTGTGTGCGACACGAGCCCACTCTCGGGACAGAGACAAGTACAAAAATGCCTGTACGTGCCCACGGTCATAGTGGGAGCCTCCAGCAGCCCGCCCGAGCCATTCGTGGGCTTCGCGCAGAAAATCAGCAAGGATACACAAAACTGAGCAACAGTCAACAACAGGATCTAGCGGTTGGTTGCACACGGACCACTCGTGCAGCCACAGCAGAATAAACTTTTTTGTCAAGGGCCCGCGGAACAGCCAACAAGGCAGACCCTACCTGGAGCTGTAGGACACATCTAAGCAGATTTAAAGGGATCGAAATCCAGAATGGATTCAAATTAGAAATTCATAAAGAAAGGCAACGGGAAAACCTCCCAACACTCGGAAATTAGGCAACAGGCCTGTAAATAACAAAGGACAAAGGAGACATTTCAAAGGAGATGGAACAATATACAGAATTGAATACAGATGAAGGCACAGTGTACGAAAGTTTGTGCGCTGCGCGTTCCGACAGAGCAGGGAGGGGCATTTATGGCACCGCATGCTTACGCTGGAAAAGAGAAAATGCCTCCAACCAATAATCTAAGGGTCACTTAGAAAGAAGAACAAAACAAACGGAAAGAAAGCTTCAGGAAAGAAAGAACGCAGGTAAAGGCAGAAATCGATGAAGTGAAAAACAGGAAGTCAATAGGAAAAAAAAAAATCGATGAAACATAAATCTGATTCTGTGAAAAAGAAAATCAGTGAGATGGATAAGCCCAGCGAGACTGACCAAGATAAAAAGAGAGGAGACCCAGGTCACCACCGGCGGGAACGAAACGGGGCCGTCTGGACAGATCCCAAGACGCCTTCCGAGCCAGCCCGGCCCTGTTGGCAGCCTTTCCAGGGCAGACGCAGCTGATGGCCGCGTCCTAGGAGCAAGGAGAGCTGGGCAGCTCCGGGCAAAGGGCCTGTGGCGCTGCGTGGACGCAAAGCCAGGCCCCCACACACAGTGCTGTCCAGCGCACCAGAGGCCCAGGACTGAGACCTGTGGCCCGGTGGGTCTGCAGGAAAGAAGGCTCTTGGCCCCCAGCGCACACAGGGAGCTGAGCGGACCCTCCGGGGCCATCCTGTCCAATAATCTGTTCGTTTATTTGGTGGGGGATGGGTGAAGAGAACCGGGGCTCCAGGGGAGAGATGGCACGTTCCGGGACCAAGCGGCTAGCTCAGTGTCAGAGTGAGGACAGCGGCGGTAAATGAGGACACGCTTGAATAGAAAGGGCTGGTCAGCTTTGCCTCCTTCACACAGCAGCTGTGACGCGGCTTTAGCTGCAACACCAGCATGTATTTCTGGAGTATTTCTTCCCCCTTTCCCTTCGGCTTTGAAAAGCAGATATGGCCAATCGCACTGCTGTGATTTTCAGATGAGACTGAGCACAGTGGTTTCCTTTGAAGCGAGCCCCGGTCACACTTCCTCCCTGTGACTCAGCGTCCTCGGCGTGCGCGAGACGGGTGACACATGCCTGCAGCCAGCATTTACAAGGGCTTCCTGGCTCCTTCGATAGAAGCCTATATGGCACTTGCGTTAGTATAATTTGCCCTGTGAGATGAAAGGTGAAGAGAGGAGGAAGCCTAGACGTGAGGGTTTGCTGTACCCAGATGGCTGACGTCCTCCCTGTCGGGCAGTGAAAAGAAACCGGACAAAGGAAACAGGAGAGCGGGAAGCAGGTGGTCACCTGTGTCAGTGCCCGCTTGTCCCCACAGGCTGTCCCGGGCGCCCGCCCACGTGCCTGCCGTGCAGGCACATAGCTGCTCGGCCGCTACAGCAGCTGCCCCGGGGCTCTGGGCACCAGGGCCGCCTTTCACCTGCTGCTCCCCCAGGGTGCATGTGAGCCTCAGGTCCCTCGTCTAAAGTGGGGGTGAGCACGGCGTTGTCCACGGGGGCCCCAGGGCAGTGAGACGAGTGAGCATTTGCAGGGTGGCCGGCCCCGGGTCTGGCAGGTGGCAGATGAGTGTTTCCTGTTCGGGCCGGCCGCGGTCCTGGAGTGCGGCTCGGTTGCCCAGAGCTCCAGGGGTCAGGGCCGGCCTCTGCCTTCTGTGGGAGAGGTCAGAGGTTCCTTTATCCGAGAAAGAGTTCTGTCATGGGACAGGGCCCTGACGGCAGCCCTGGTCACCGTGCCTCCTGATGCAGGTGCCTCTGCCCCACAAGGCAGCGAGTCGGGAAAGGCGCAGGGGATGAGCCCCCTTCCTGGCCCCTGCTTTGGGGCCACAGCAGTGGCGGCACAGGCCCGTCTTGGAGGGGAGTGAATGATTCTGTAGGAACCCGCAGCTGGCGTTGAAGGCGTCGGGAGGAAGCCGGCTGAATGGTGGGAGCAGACGTGGTCAGGGCGGGTGGGTCTGTGCGGCCGCAGCTGCGGGCATCGGTAAAGAGCTTGCCAGCAGCGCCAGAAGCCAGAGAACAGAGCCGAGCTGTTAGAGGGCTTCCCGTGGCATTTATCATAATGCCAAGTTGTGCCAGAGGACTGATTATAAATGATCTTCATGTTTTGATGCCCTTGGTATTTTCCAAAGTTTTGTACGATGAACACACGTTATTTGCCAGAAAAAGATGAGCGTTAAAAATAATTTCAAGGGCTGTCTTAAAAGCAATGATCTTTTTTATTTTTTAATTTTTTAGTCAGTGCTCAGTAAACCATGCAAGCTTAAATGTTCAGATCAGTGAGCACATTTACATGCACGGGACGTCCACCCGGGCACCTGCCTAAGACCTAAAGCAGATTCCCAGGCCCCTCCAGGCTCCCTCAAGCCCGAACAGTCAGTAGGGTGTCCAGCATTCTGACCTTTGCCACCATCGATGAGTTTACATCCATGACCTTTTAAATGAAAAACTCCTTACCAATATTGGTCATGTGAGTGCCGTTAGGTATGGCCGTTCCTTCAGTGTGGATAGTAACTTTCCAATAAATTCCAAGCTATTTTAGTCGATGACATTTGAACCCTGACTGCGTGGGTAGTAGCACCTGCGTGGGCTCAGGAGCTCTGGTCCCCTCTGGTCCCCACTGGGGATTTGGAAGAGGTGAGGTTCACAAACCCCCCCCCCCCCAGCCCTGGGTTCTCACAGGTGGTTAAGGGATGTTCTACCATGTCAGAAATGAGACTGGGGTAGGGGCATATTTATATTGATTTTATACCCCATATCGTATCTTCAACCCTGGCTGCCCAGAGAACAGTTCCTCCCATGCGGCCACCTCCCCAGTAGAATCTGAATCCGCCTAAGTCACTGGGGGTCGACTCCACAAGCAACAGAATCCTAGCAGGGCGATCATCGACTGTGACTGCAAATCCAGAAGTCTGTGCACAACTGGATGCCTTTGTGCACTTTTAGTTAATAGTGTTTGGCTTTCTTTTATGGAAGTGACACCTGCTGATTGCAGAAAGAGTAGAAAATAGAGAAAAGGAAAAGAAGAAATTAAACTCAAGCATAATCGCAGCCTTCCATGATGACTTTTATTAAAATTTCCCTGGTTTTTTTCCACCCTTTATTTTCATTTATGCAAAATTGAGATCAGCCTCAGCGAGTCTCCAAATCATTAAATATTATCAGAAGGCATGTTTTTTAACAGTTGCATGATATTCTATGCTATTAATGTATTATAACTTCCTTAAACATTGTCCTATTTTTGAACATTGAGGCTGTTTTTATTTACCATTATCAAAATTGAGAATTCGGTCACTCATTCATTCATTCATTCATTCAACAAATCGCACTGAGTTTACACTGTGTGTCTGGTTCTCAATACAATCAGGAATAAAAAAAGAGAGGTGGTCTCTTCTCTCCTGGAGTTGATGTGGTGGTGAAGAAGTCAGCAACTAACCAAATAAACTAGTCAAACAGGCTTAAGTAAATAACTCATCAAATAATTTAAAAATGCATCAATGCCCCCAAATAGCCAAAACTGAATCGATGAAGAAGAACGAAATTTGGGGGACTCACATTTTACGGACCAAAGTGTAGACACTTAGATCCGTGGAACAGAATTGAGAGACCAGGAGTAAGCCCATACATGTGTGGGCTGTTGATTCTTGAGAAGAGTGCCGGTGGAGAATTGTCTTTTTAGCAGATGGTGTGGGACAAGGGGACGTCCTCATGCAGAAGAATGAAGTCGGAGTCTTTCTTGCATCGTACAGGACAGTGAACTCAAAATGGATCAAAGTCCTGAATGTCAGAGCTACAAGCGCAAGACTCATAGAAAACACACAAGGATTAATATTTGTGACTTTGGATTAGGCAGGGGTTTCTTAAATATGGCCCCACAAGCACAGGGAGCAGAAGGAAAATAGATAACTGGAACTTTATGAAAATGAGAAACTTAGCCACCAAAAAGCGCGGCCATGCTGAATGAAATGAGCCAGAGGTACATGACTTCATGGAGGGTCTAAAGTCCGAAGGTGAGCGGCAGTTGTCTGGATGGGGTGGGAGGAAGGTGCTCTGGATAACAGGGCACAATGAGAAGGGTCTCGGAGGGATGGGGGGTGGGGCAGGACCTATTCCGATTGTACATCGTTTCCCTGGATTGGGTGGAAGAGACAGGGCATTGAGTTGTCAGTAACACGTCATTTATGAGGAGTAAAGTTCATTGTAAGAATTATGACATTCGGATAAATTACAAAATGCAAATGAATCACCCGTAACGGCATCCTGAGAGCTGGCAAAGAGGGAGGGGAAAGATGCTCTCCCACACCGTGAGCCGATGTGTCAGTTGGAACAAGTTTTATGAAAAGCCAATGGGAAATGCCTTTTGCAGGGCCGTGCTGGGGAGGTATAGTCCGTGTTCGGTGTACACTATCTATCACTCGTGGAGGTGATGCGTTAGCGTAATGCTGCTTGCTTAAGCCCCACGCGGTCTCCTGTGTTTCTCACGGTAATCTCACCCTACGCTCGAAGAAACAGGCACTCAGAGTGTCCAGTGATTTGCTGAGGCTCGCCCCGGTGGTCAGCCACGAAGTGAGTCTGTAACCTAGGGCTGTGTGGGTCCCAAGCCCACTCTTGCCTGGCTAGCGAGCGAAATGCAGAAATCTCTGCACGTTTTTCAGGGCCTTGTTTTTGGCCCGACCAGCAAGTATGGTCTCATGCTTTTCCACGGACAGAAGACAGAGGAGTGAAATTGGAAGCCAGTGGTTTTCCTTGTTCACTTTTATACCAGTGCTTGACGCATCCAAGCGCCAAGGGTTGAATTGTGGAATTATGGTATCCTTGCCTTAAAAGGGCGCATGCCAGTTAGTACCATTCAGGCTCAGAGATTAGGTAGTTAACTCACAGAATACATATTCATCTTAGAATTATAAATAATCATTGGGAAACTCTAAGCATGTGGTTAAATGGGGAAAATGTCAACCCATTGACCTTGTAGGAAATGCACCTGTAGCCCCAGCCGCAGGTGACCTGTATCTGTGTCCAGGACGCTGCCCTAGATGGGGAAGAATTGGCCTCCAGGTAAACTGAGAGCAGATGTTGAATTTATAGCTGTAGGGTCATAGGATATGTGTTATTCCCTGAAAAGATTTTTTTTTTTTTTGAGATAATGACAGACATGCTCTTTGCAGATAGAATGTAGTTTTGCTCCTCTCTTCCTTTGCTGGGGTGAGCGTCCCCCCCTTTCCCACACTGCTCCTGGGCTGTCCGTGCGCACTCTCTCCCAGTCACTTGGACTAATTCAGCTACGGGGAAAGGCCTGTAGAACAGTCCTATCTGAATTCCAGAATAATTTCAGGGAAACACAGAGAATGTTGAAATATATTACGTATCAGAAACCAGCACAAATGGGTGCTACTAAGTGAAATAAAAAGTTAATAGAAAATTATGGTTCGTGAGCCTCCTGCATGATCAAATGAAGTGTTATACGCTGTCTGCTTCTGATCACTGGAGGGACCGGAAAGCATCTCTAACCTCGTTAGCCTTGGTGAATGCGCCCAGCACACATTTATTTTGTACCCATCACGTGTGAGGCGCTCGGAAAGCGGAGAGGGAGAAAGGCCCGGCCCTGCAGTCTTCTCGGTGACGGTATACAGACGGGTGCAGATTTGGGGACGATGGCACAGAGCACTAGCTCAGCACTTTGGAGGGGGCGCTGGGGTCTCAGGCGTTGACAGTCAGGGAGGGATGGCAGTGAGAGAGAGCCTTTAAAGGTTTAAATTTCCCCTGTTTTGAATCCCGGCAGCGTGACTTTCTTACCCGGTAAGTACCAAGCATCCGGTATAACAGTGAAGGGGCACCGTGCACACAGGCGTGGGTTCCGTGGACGCAGAACACAGAACGTGCTCTCACGGGATAAGGAACACTATTGCCTTAGGCAGGGAGGGGCCCTTTCTCTGAGTCTGATCTTCGATGGGGATCACTGACGATTGGCATGGTTCGGGAAGGGGAGGAGGGAAGGAGTTGGGAGGGAAGGGGGACTTGCAGGCAAGGGAGATCACGTATTTCCCACAGGCCGTGGGACGCGTGGCACGGGTGGGGGTGGGGAGTTGGCAGTTGAAGCGACTTCACTGCTATTTATCCATCACACTGCTGGTGGACACTTGGTTTTCTTTCCAGTTTAGGGGTTTCATGAACAGTGCTACCGTGAGTACGTTTGTGCATTTATGTGGCGGGCAGATGGGTCCATCTCTGTCTCTCAGCGGAGATGCTGGGTCATGGGGAATGCACATGTCCAGCTTCGGGAGAAAACGCCGCACGAGTTTGCCCCAGTCGTCACTCCTGCCAGCACGTGCATTTACCCTGCCATCGATGACATCAGTAGGCTTTCCTGTGTATCTGCCACTTGAAATTACCTTAAAGCGTAATGTGCGATTTGAACTAGTATTTTTCTAACACTAGCTCTGATGTCTGCAGTTAACCAGTGTTCTGCCTCAAAGGGGGCGATGTGGAGGAAGTAAGGGTGTCTCCTGGAGACTCTGAGCTTAAATCATTCATAAAACGGCCCCATTCAGAATCTTAGTCTGGATGTGCCCTAAGTGTTTAGCCGTGGGTTTATTGATAAACATTCGAGAAGGGGGCTCACATTGTCATTCTGTGCTGGCAGCGAGGCAATGAATGTTTTGTACATACAATTTCACACACTGACGCGTGAATAAAGCTCTACAAATGAAGTTGCTGGGTCAAAGGGAAACACGTTTTCCATTTCTATAGATACTTCCAAAGAGTCTTCCAGAAAGGTTTCACCAAATTACACACGCTAGAGGAACACGAGGGAGGGCCCCCACCCAGTGTGACTGCTCAGCTGGGTGGAAAATTATCTTTGTGTTTGGCATTTATTTTAATTGCTCTGATCGCTAGTCTTTACGGACACGTTGGTCAGCTATTTATCTTCCTCCGTAAATTTCCGGTTCGTTTCCTTGCCCATTTTTTTTTTCTCTTGAGTGGATGCGCTTCCTTAATGACTCATAGAAACTCTTTGGGTAGTCTGGTCATTAATTTTTTCCCCCGGTTAAATTTATTGCATTTTTCCTAGTCATGATGTTTATGTCGCTTGTCTTTTCTTACAAATAATTTACCAGTTTTCTTGGGTTTACCTTATGGCCTTTGAGTTTTAGGTCGTGTTACAGAAATAGTATTCTGGGTTTTCTTATAATGCTTTTGTAAGTTTGTTCCTCAGCTTGAGCTCGTTAATCCTTCTGAGATTTATTTTCGGGGATGGAGTAAGGAGAGCCTGCCGCGTGTGAACAGCACACGGCGTACCCGACCTTACTGAGCAGCATGGGCTCTTGTGAGCCCATCACGTACTCAACGTTTATTGGCCCCTTATCTTTTCATCAGTGATTCCCACAGATACATCTGCCCTTTTCTTCTCCACCCCTTTGAGACGGGGAAGCTCTCCCATGAGAGAAAAAGCTGGTTTTTTAACTTTGCTTCTTTTCCGGCTTGTATCTTGCTAGGACCTGTACCCCTACCCCACTCTCCATATGCCTTGTGATGCAGACGGTGATTGTCCTCCTTGTAAGGGACAAGGAGTTAGTGATTTCTCTAGAGCAGATCACATCTGAGCAAGGGCCACGTGAGACCGACTAGAAGCCATCGCACGCGTATTCCAGACTTCCAAGCTAGACACTTCGACTGACACCAAGGCCCCCTGCTCCAAGGAATAAAACCTGGGCCCTTGTCTTTGTTCTCACTGGTTCTTGGATGCCTGAGGGGACATGTGCACCAGGCCACCATCTAGTAGAAAGCCCCAGATCCAGAATAAAGACGAGACTCCCTCATTTCCCTTCTGAGTCTCCTGGATGCTCCGTCTGTATCTCTCTATACGTGTTCACTAAACTCAGCTCTCACTTCCTGCTGGCTTGCGTTTGATTTCCATCCTTTGTGCAGCCCAGGGCCCTCTTGGCTGGTCCCGTGGGAGCCCCTCGGGGTCCCCGGCCTCTCCCGCATCACCACACTCCGTGCAGGATTGTTCCCAAGTCAGCTTCATGGAGTTATCACTGGTTCTTTGTCATTTTCATCTTCCTCGGAAATTTATTTGCGTTCTTCAAAGTCTTCCTTTATGATTACACGTTGGAATTAACTTTTCATGCAGTGGGGAAAAAAATACTGTTGAGACTTCATGTGGCATCCCACTAAGATTGTAGATTAATTTGGGGGAGAATTGGCATGCTTTTAGTATGGAATGTTGCAGCCCAAAACCATGATACGTCTGCTCACATATGCGGGCCTTCTTTTATTTATTCATCCTTCATGAAAGGTTTTCTTCAATTTGGTCCTGCACGTTTCTTAAGCTTATTTCGTGTTTTGTTTCCTACGATTGTGAGTGAGTTATTCTCCTGGTTATATCCCTGGTTTATTTTGCTGGCCTTTGCCTGGGAGAGAATCTGCTCTGTCTTTTCAGTGTTGTCTTTGTGACCTCATGTGACTTCCACAACGTATTCTTAACCAGTGTGAAAGCTTTGACTTTTAATTGGTGGGTTCAGTCAATCATGATTATTACGATTACTGAGATGTTTGGGCCCATTACTGATGTTTCAATTTATATTTTTCTGTGTCTTTTATTTGTGCATTTTCTGATTTCCTCCTCCTTTCTGCTGGCTGGAATCATTTGACTTGTTTCCTCCTTCTGTTCTCTAGCAGTTTTGGCGGGGAGGGGGGTCTCTCAATTTTTTTTGAGAGAGAGAGAGGGCCCAAGTGAGCGAGGGGCAGAGAGAGAAAGAGAGAGAGAGAGAGAGAAGCAGGGCTCACCCGACTCCGGGCTCAAGCTCAGGAACCACGAGATCATGACCTGAACTGAAATCAGATGCTTAACTGACCGAGCCACCCAGGCGCCCCAGGGTTTTACAATTTTTTGCACGCACGTAAACGTACATTGTTTTTGCCGTTACGGTTAATCAGTTCTGTGCTGCCTCCGCAAGACACAGTGGTGCCCAACGTGCCCAGTGTGCCCAGCGTGCATTTCCTGATTTCCCCCTTCTTCTCCCTGGCTCCAGCCTCTGTTTGTGTCTGCCCTGGCCAGCTGAGTCGGGGTCTTCTGAGATTTCGTTCCCTGTCGCTGTAAAATAGATGTTTAAAGTTAAGCGTCAATAATTATTAAGCATCAGATGTACCTGTGACTCTTGTTGATTCTTTCCTTATTCTTTTTCTCCTAGCCCACATACTCCTGTGTTTTGTATTCATTGTTCTTCTGGAATAATTCTTTCAGGGAGTGTCTGTGGGTGGTTAGCTTTCTGAGTCCTGGCTTTGTCTTCCCACTTGAATGCCAGTTTGGGTGGATGTAAGATTCTCAGCTCAATACTTCTCTTCCGACTTCCCGAGCGGGCAGGAGAACTCTCTCTAAGTAGCTGGTGTCTCTTCCCCTCACGGAGCACTCACAGGATATCTCTGTCTGGGTCCTTTTGTCCTGAAACGCAGCTTCCGTGCATCCACAAGTGGGTCTTTTCATCTTTCTTCTATGAGCCTTGAAAATATAGACACTCCCGTCTCCCTCCAACGCTGAACATCTCATTCTCTTTGTTCTTGAATTATTTCTTCCCCCCTGTTTTTGTCTCTCCTTTTACTGGAACTCCTATGATGTAGATGCAGGAACTTTCAGATCCAGACTCCAAGACTTACACTTTCTTTTGTGAGTCCATCTTTCAGTCCCACTGGGAGGTTTTCTCTGGTTTGGGGAGGTTTTCTGAGTCCCATTGTTCAGTTTTCGTAATTCTTTGTGCATCTCTGGAGCCCATTGATTGAGTTTTCTGTTTATACCTGCAATTCGATAGACTTCCTCTCTGCTGGTGAAAACCAGATTAGAAGTACAATGGAAAAATCAAAATGTCATCCTCACTGGTAACCAAAATTAAAAAAAAAAAAAATGTGTTGGAGGGTAAATGCCATAAAAACCACAAAGTCTTCCTAAAGGCAATGAATAATATCTAAAATGGAGACACTCCAACGATTATGGATAAAAAGCTTAACGGCAAATAGAAGTTCTTCTCGAGGTAATATGAAATCTCAAATAGAAGCCAGTTTTTGAGTGGTGGAGGGATTTCAGAACATGATTTTAAAGTTCTTCAGGAAAAATATACACAAAAGATGTGGGACTGACACACGAAGTATAACAGGATAGAGCTCAGGTAGAGGTCCACACAGAAACTAAGAATTTAATATACCGCGAAGTTGGCACATCACTGCAGAAAGACTTGGATGAACTACTAGGTCAGTGGCAGTGGTGTAGATCACGGTCCCTCTGGAGGCCAACTTTATTAACTCACGCCGCGTCCTGTACAGACAAGTGAATTCCAAATAGGTTAAAAAGCCAAATGGAAAACATTACCGAAAACACTTAAAGAAGTGAATGCGTAGATAAATCATAAATCAATGTTGTGAAATACAATTTAGGAGAATATTGTGACCTTCTCGTGCAAGACAGGACCCTCCAGAGCCATACAGAAAATGACAGACGTGTGGTTCCAGGAATCGGTACAGTGTTCACTGCAGTAACAGTTTGTGTTAGGTAAAATGCCGACACCATCAAACGAGAAATGACTGAATGGGAGATTATCATCCCCTTAGTCTATAATAGAAAGATAAGGAATATAATAGGAAACTGGGCCCAAGATCAAAGCAGTTAGTTAGTGGAAAAAGGGGTGAAAATGGCCAACACACATGCGAGATGAATCACACTGCCTTATAGACATCAGGGAAATGCACATCGGAACGAGGATGAGATACTTTTGCGTGTGATAGACAGAGATTCGGAGATCGATGCTGTATCGTGTTATGAGGGGTAGAAATAAGTTTCCTTAAACATTGATGGTAAGAGGGCAGATTGCTGCAGACCTGGGGGGCATGATTCAGGTCTGTGACACTCGTAGTGACCCTCACCTAGCACTCCAGTGTGGCAGTGGTGGTAATGCTGTGACTTCCTGGAGTTGGTCATGGTCTTCGTGTAGCTTCGGGACAGCTGCCGTGGTCGTATTCACACAATGCTGACGGCGGTAGGGGCAGTGACGTGGCTGGTGGTGGTGGTGGTACTTACATTACACACGACTGCCGGGGTGGCGGTTGTGGTTCCATAAATGCGATGGTCATGTTGCTCACAGAATTCCATATTGTTGGTTGTGGTCCATATGTAACTGTGACAGTGTTGGAGGTATTCACATAATTCGACGACACTGCAGTTTCCACACAACTGTGTTAGTGGAGGGATGCACGTTCGTCACGGTGTTGACAGAATTGTGCAGTGCAGCGCACTGGTGGTATCCACAAAACCTCACCATTGGTGGTAGTGGTGTTCATATAGTTCTCCTACCATGGTGGTGGTATTTGTCATGGTGGTCACATATGCCTGCTGTGGTGGTCATGATATTCCATACCTGCAATGGGGTGGTGGTGATGGCATTCAGATGTCACTGTGGTGTCGGTCGTGGCGTCTCCATAACCCTGTGGTGTTGTCATGGTAGTACATAACTTTATGATCATATTTCTGGTAGTCTTCCCTTAGCCGCATCTTGGCTAGCTAGTCACATAGCTCTAGAAACCGGTCATGGTGTCCACGTGGCTCTTTCATGGTTCTGGTGTTCATGTGTGCATAACCTGCAACTGTGGTACTTGCATTTCTGTGACTCTGTGACATTGCTGGTGTTGTCGCTTTGACTCTGTGATGTGGGTCGTGGTATTCACATACCACCGTGATGGGGGTGGAGGTGATAGTCAAATAACTATGTGACAGTGGCCTTGTATTCACATACCACCGTGATGGTGGTGGAGGTTATGTGCGCATGGTCTGTGAAGCTCAGCATGGTGTTCCTACAACCCTGCAACACTTATTTGTCATGGCATTAGCGCGACTGCACAGAGTTGATGGTGACAGTCATTGCATCTTGTGACGGTGGTGATGGTATAACTCAGACAACCCTGTGACTTGGTCGTGGTGTCTACATAACTCTATGACGATGGTGGTGTTGGCATTAGCACATCACTTTGAGATCATGCTAGTGATATTCATGTAAATCTGCAGCTTTAGTTAGGAGAATCACATAACTCTCCTGGTTGGTGGCCATGGTATTCACAAGGCTCCGCAACAGTGGTGGTGGCAGTGTTTGCATGGCTCTGTGACAGTGGTCGTGGTGTTCATGTATCTCTGTGATGGCCATGGTGGTAGTATTCTCCTAGCTCTGCCTTGGTGGCTGTGGGATTCAGATAATTCTACACGGCAGTAGTAGTGATCTTCACAAAGTGCTGAGATGGTGTTGGGTGTGCTAATCCTGTAAGTCTGCAAAGTCCATCATGGCCTTCTTGTAACTCAGAAATGGTGGTCATGGTGTTCACACAATCTTTCAGGGCTGGTGTGGCCTTCGCATAACCCTGTGATGGTGGTTCTGGTATCCATATAACTGTGAGGCTGTTAGTTGTAGTCATATAACTCTGTGATGTTGGTGACAGTATTCACAGACCTCTTCAATAAATTTGATCATCTTCCCATAAATCTGAGATGCTATTGGTGGGGTGTTCAGATAACTGCAGTGGTGCTTGGGGGGGGGCATTTGTGGTGTTGGTGGTATTTGCATAATTCTGTAGTGGTGGTGGTCTGTATATTACATAGCTGCAGTGGTGGTGTGGGGATACATGTATTGCTGCAAAGCCAGGCGTGCTATCCACATAACTCTGTGATGATCATCGTAGTACTGATGTAACTCTGTGATGTCGGTGGATTTGGTATACACGTAGCTCTGCAAGTTTTGTCCCAGGAACACATAACTATGAGGCTGGATGTGGCATTCAGATAATTCTGTGATGTTTGTGATCACGGCACTTATATATCACCACAATGTTGCTGGTGGTATTCACATAACTGTGATGGTGTTCACGGTATTCCCATTTCTCGGTGGTGGTGGTGGTGGTGGTGGTGTAGTCGCATAACTACAATGGTGGTTGTGGTATTTAATAGCTCTTGACAGTGGGCATGATATTCAGCTATCTGCAGTGGTTCTTGTCACAGTCACACATCTGCAATGATGGTCATGGGGTCTTCCCATGAGTCTGCAATTGCGGGTGTGAAATTGTGTAACTCTGTATCTTTGAGAGGTAGTGGTGTTGTTATCGACACCGTTCTGCCACTTTGGTCATATTAATGACTTCACTTTGTAACACTGCTGATGGTGGTATTCACATAGCCCTGGGATATCTGGGACACTGTTGTGGTGTCCCCCTGCTGTGACAGTGATGGCTGTGGCAGTCCTGCAGCTCAGCAAAGTGGGTTGTGGTCTTCACACATTTGAGCGATGGTGATAGCAATATTCACATAACCCTGCCGTGGTGGCGGTGGTGTTCACACAACCATAACAGCAGTGGTGGTGCTCCCACAACCCTGCAGTGTTGTTCCTGCTTCTCATGTAACTTGGGACATCACTGCGGTATTCACGCGGCCCTGTGATGGGATGTGGTATTCGTGTAACTCTGTGCTTTGGTGGCGGTAAGAGTCATGTAGTCCCATGGTGTTAGTCCTGGTCCACAGGTAGGTCTGTGATGTTGGTCAGTGTAATCACGTGCCTCTGCAGTGCTGGTGGTCGTCTGATTCGTGTGGCTCTACGACGTTGTTCATGGTATCCTCCTGACCACCGTGGTGGTGGTGTTCCAACAACCGTGTGATGTGGTGGTGGTGGTGGTGACATCACAGAGCCACCCAATGGTTGGAACAGTAGTTACATTTTATGGGTACAGAGGCTCAGGCTCAGAGAATTTTAAAGTTTCGCTTCAAGTTACATAACAAGATATGACAGAGTCAGGCTCCAATTCAGGTTTTCTGAATAATTCAAATGCAGTCTTTTCTGTGATACACCATGAGGTCTCTTCCTGCGAAGTCTAATTTTAAAGGCATTGGTATAAAACATCTGTCCTTCAAACTCCCCAGGGCTTTGGAACACAAATATTGTATCTCTACCATGCTAGTTGTTTATCTACAGCTTTCGTTATGTCCATATATTTACATACACACATGCACTTACATGTGTGAAACTGATTAAAAATTTAGCTACAAATTTAGATGTGTAAATTAGAACTTCTGAAAGTTTGTGTTATATAATGCAGGAGAGGGCTTTCTGGTAAACCAAAAGAAAGCAACTATGAGGGTAATGTATAGTTTGTTCATGGAACCCGAAGTATATTTATTAAACAATGAAGTTTACCATTGGTTGAAATGTTGGTGTTATAGCGTTTTCATTACTTCTTTAAAAATGATAAGCCTCTAGGCCTTCGTAAAGGACTAGAAATACGATGTTGGGATGTTGGGCTCTGAGTGGTGGTTACACGCAGGTACGTGTTTCGGCAATAATTGAATTCTGCATTTAAGACTTGTGTGGTTTACGGTACATGTTACAACTCAACACAAAGTTTTAAAAATGTACCTCTAACTAAAATGAAAATACTAATGGAACTCAGAAGAGTCAAGTCTAGTACCGACATAGGCACTGAGGTTAGTTTCGTAAGGGTGTGGGTTATTGCTTTTACAGAAGATAACAAAGCCTCATGATGTACATAAAATGAGATCTAAGAAATATATATGGCTTTCCAAAACGCCCTTTACACAGTTAAGAACTGTCTCTTCGTCTCAGTCCCCAGGGCTCATGATTTACGTTTTCTTCCCCTTCCAGTACTTGGGGTGCATTGAAGTTCTCCGCTCAATGAGGTCTCTTGACTTCAGTACAAGAACACAGATTACCAGGTAAGCCCTCTCGAATGTGGACTCCCATGATTTTACTTTGGAAAGGAATGATTTCAGAGTTTGCAGCCTAGAAATTTCCGAGGGAAACTTTGCCCCTTGAGTGCTGGTGACGGTGACAGGGAGGGTATTCAGGATTTCCAAGTGTTCGTCCCCACCTGTGATGCACGTCTCTGACATGAGCACCCTCGGGGACACTCCCTGCTCCTTCCAAGCTCTCTTTATAATGAAGCTTCAGACATGCGTGGTGCTTGTGATTGTTTCTTTACACACGAAGCCCTAATACAAGCTTGATATTTTAAAGTGTACTCAACTGTGTTATTTCTTTCCAAAGAGAAAAATGTGTCAGGAGAGAATTTTCAACTGTATACACAGGGAATAAAATGCATGGATTGGAGGCAGAAATATTCATGGCAGTAGTAGTTTAGGAAGCAGTTGGTTCTTTGAGGGGGTCAGCGATTTTGAGCAGGGGTATGTATCCTCCACCGTCAACTAGATTCTAAGCTTCCTGAGAGCCAGTTCTGTATTTAAGCATTGTTTTTAATGAAATCGTAACCTTTTAGAGCTTATACCTTTAAAACATGTTGGTTTGGAGTCACCTGGAAGAGGAAAACTGGAAAGTCAGGAGGGTTCATGAAATGGCACATTTCCGTGGGTGACCTTAGCTTGCTTTGGTATTTGTAGAATTATTTGATCTAAATAGTGACCTCAGACAATGCCTCATGTTTATGGCAGTCAAGTCACTGTATTGTCTATCTTTGGGTTAGCAAGCCAAAGTCTAACGTTCGAGCTTTAGAAAGTAATTATTTGTAGTAATAGCTGTAAATGATGCACACGCTTTAATTGTGGCAAATACCACAATGATATGTCTTCCTCACGGAAGAAATCTGTGTTCAAAAGAAGGGACGTTTCTGTCCCTCATGAAGCGGCTCAAGACACGTGTGGTGGGGACACAGCAGCATTGTAAACTGCACTCAGGGCAGAATCGTGTCCATCGATCTGCACAGGATGGCCTACAGGCCTTGCCGAGGCAGAGGGGCGGTACCGTGCAGCGGGAGCGTTCCGGAAACCAGCGGGAGCATTTGCGGAGCGAACCGTCTGTCCCACGCACCAAGTGTCAGGTGCAGGCGGCACGCTGAGCAGGGCACTCTGGCCGCGTCTGGGCCACGGGAACACACGCCTGTTCACCTTCTCGTGGTGGTGGCGGTTTCGTGAGAGAGAACTGTTGGCTATTTCTGCTGAATTCCTGTAACAGATCCTGCCCCTTCTGAGATGCTTTCGTATCGTTTAAATTCTCTGGATGTATTTATGGAGCTCTGCACGTGCAGTATGCCGGCCGCCGTGGGCTGTCCTTCCTGGCCTCCCGGTGTGGGGACGCAGACCTGGGGACCAGCGGTGGGTGGTGGAGGGGGGTGAACAGTCCCTGTGTGCCCTTGATCGGGGTCCCGGCACTCTCTGGGGCAGAGGTAGTGAGGACACTGCGGGAGGAAACTGGAGAACAGACATGGGTGGATTTGGACGAGTAGGTGTCTTTCTCGATCCCGTTCCATTTAGACGCTGGCAAAGGCTGGCGGCGTCATGGGCTGAGGGGGGGTGCCGTGCTGGGACTCAGGAAACTTGGTGAATTCTGGTTGCACCAGAATAGCCTCGGCTTTATTAGGCTTTTTGAAAACTACGTGTGCTTGTCTGCACGATGCTTTCTGCCTCTTGCCTTGCTTTTATATCACATGACACGGTCCTTATTTTAGGTAATAGTTGGAGACCCCTCGAAGGAAACTGACAAATCGATGTCAGAAAGAAGCCTTTGCCTCCCGGAGAGGAATGCCCAGCAGTGTCTTGTAGCTGGACACACGGTGGGGCTGCTGAGGCCCCTGGGGTCTTTGAGTGCTCACCAGGCCAGTGACTGCTCTCTCCCGCCATGGTTTTCTCTTAATACTAAAGGCAGTCTCGGAAGGTTGCCAGAAAATGTGAGGTTGTGGTTAGCTTTTATTAAATAGGCTCTAGGAAGTTGTGTTTCCAAAGGCTCCCCAGACATCACGAAAAAATTTTTGTCTATCTATATACATATATATGTCTGTGTATACACATTATATATATATATGCACACACACACACATATATATACACACACACACATATATATGTGTGTGTGTGTATACATATAAAGCTTATTTATTTATTTTGAGACAGAGTGTGTGAGCATGAGCTGGGGAGGGGAAGAGAGAGAGAGAGAGAGAGGATCCCAAGCAGGCTCCAAGCTGTCAGTGTGGAGCCCGATGTGGGGCTCGATCTCACAATTGGCAAGATCACGACCTGAGACAAAATCAACAGTCAGATGCTTAACCGACTGAGCCACCCAGGCGTCCCAAAATTTTCTCAAGCAAGTAACCAGCCACTCACTACGCCTCTGTTCCACTGTTTCAAGTTTTGGATGTAAGCGTCTTTGGAGGCTCTGGCGGCCAAACCGCGCGTCCTTTTGTTGGAGTCAATGTAGTTTTGTGCTGTTCCGTCTGAGTTGAGGTGGATCGTCATGCCTTCGGTAGAGTCACCCGTGGGTTCCCGACCTTTTACTGGTAGATAGCTTCTACAACTATCCCAGAAGTTGCCATCGACTCTGAGTTGCAGTGGTGGCTGTTAATCACCTTGTACCCCTAACGCTTTGGGCAGAGCCTTGGGGACTGCCTGCCGCGTGGAGGGACGTCCTGTCCTGTACATGGAGCCCCCCTCTGCAATTTTCCACTTGTGTGGAAAGGCATACAGGCATAATGCCCACATCAGTGGCTGTTGTGGGAAATCGGGTGCCCAGTGGGCGGGGCCTACAAAGTGTACCGCACAGCCCCTGAGGGGCGTCAGTGAGGGTCTCCAGTTGGTGTCACCGAGGCGGACAGTTGAGGGGGGGTCCCAAGCAGGGAGGACCAGCTCCCCGGCTGGGCGTCAATCAGAGACCTCTGCTTTCATCTGCCACTGGTTTCCAAACGAGGTTATGGTGGCCAACGGTGGTGGGCACCCACTGTCCCAGCGAGTCGCCTGCCTGGCCTGAGCCCGACCTTCAGAGGACCGCGCGAGGGGACCACATCGTGTGCCTCCCTGAAACGTCCTCTCCGAAGATGCTCCCACCTGTCACGGCGTGGGAGGCGGGGGTGTTGAACGGTGTTACAGAGGGACGAACCATGTCAGACAGGGAGGTCACGGGGGAGATCGTGTTCTCTGCCCGTCGGGCCCGCCCTCCACATGGATAGGAAGCTCCCCATGCGCCTTTGGTCACTGGACCGGCCCTGTCCTTCCTCCTTTCCTCTGATTTCCTCATCTGCTCATTTTTATCTTATTTATCGTGTTAAATTTTACCTATTATTGGGGGTCATCGTAAGCCATTTTTAGGACACGGAAGGTTATGAATATATACACACTTAAGCCCAGAGCACTCAGCGACGTGACCTGTCTTCAGCCACAAATGCAAACATCTGACGTGTGTTGTTGGGTGTCATTGACCCCGGCTGACCTCCCGCACCGCTTAGACTCCCCAGATAAAGGTCACGTAGGCATGTGGACTCAGCCACGTGTGACTTTGCTGCACTTCTGGATGAGCTCAGGTTCAGCACGTTGTCCTAACATAAACTCATTCTTCCGAATTGTGGAGGGTCCGTCAATAATGGAATCTAGTTTCGTGGGGTTTCGTTTGTTTGTTTTCCTCATTTTGTTTATGTAAAAAAATTTTTTTTAATGTTATTTACTTTTGAGAGACAGAGAGAGACAGAGCGTGAGCAGGGAAGGGGCAGAGAGAGAAGGAGACACAGAATCGGAAGCAGGCTCCAGGCTCTGAGCCGTCAGCACAGAGCCCGATGTGGGGCTCGAACTCGAGCACTGCGAGATCGTGACCTGAGCCGAAGTCGGATGCTTAACTGACTGAGCCACTCAGGTGGCCTGTTTGTTTTCATTCTAAAAGCTGTTGTAGTTTCAGTGGACCCCAAAGAGCCTGGTTAGGCCCACCACCCTGCGGATGTGACCTGCCCCCCAGTATTTCCTCTGGTGCACACACCCAGAATCAGCATGCTTGGAAGAATCTCTATAAAAAGGCACCAAGTCTATTTAGTCTGAAAATCAAAATCAAAGCCTGTGCCTTTTGGGAAGGTATTTCCCTTTTGTTCTGTTCCAGCATATCAGTGGGGTCTCGGGAGACGTTCGTGGCTGATGCCGTCTGTCGGGGTCGGTTCACTGCCGCGTGGCCACAACCTGTTCACGTTGTCAGCACGGGGCAGAGGGCAGTGAAAGTGGAAGTCGCCGTCGGCCCGCTGGTGGGAACGCTGTGACATTGCCGTGTTTTCTGTCTGATGTTTCACGCGTGGACTGTGTTCAGAAGGCGTGACCTTGGTCTGAAAGTGCCGGGCAGTTAGTTGGTGGCTGCAGGGTCTTGAGCCTGAGCAAACTAGCAAGCACGCACTGGCGAGATGACAACCCGGGGACAGAGGCCCGGGGACGTGGCGCTGTGATCGTGGGGGCTCGTGATAGCAGAGGATGTGGCCTGGCTTCCAGAGTGGTCTCTCTCCCGTCCTGTGCTCGGAGGGGCCCATCTTCAGCCTCGGCGTGGCCTTGAGACTCTGTCCACCCCCCTTCTCTGAGTCGCAATGCTCCCTCCTCTCCGGTCACTGCGGGCTCCCAGGGTTTTCTACGAGCCCTTAAAGAAGACAAAGTCCGAGGTCAAAATTCCACCACCTAGTCCGTCATCTGTGTGCATTCCACCCCAGTCCGCTGCGTTTCCTCTCGTGTGTGTGGCAGCCTTCCTGAGACCGCGTGTGCCCTGGTCACACGTCCTGCAAGCGAGAGGCCCCCCCACCTGCACCGGCGGCCCCCAGAACCCTTCCCGTCACGCCTCCCACACGGCGGTGTGGCGTGGCCACCGTGGCAAGTGTGTACTGTGTGGTGTGGGGACAGGCCGCATTTGCTGACGAGGTATCTGTGCTTACAGAGGCCGTGCCGGGCTCGGGGCAATGCCCAGGCTCTGGGCAGCTGCTGTGGCCAGAGACGGACACGGAGGAAGAAGGGCAGATAAGGCGTTGGTGCTCCCAGCGGCTGGCAGAGTGGTCCGCCTGCATCACCCTGCCCGGGACAGTGACGGAGACACAGGACGGTGGGCTCAGGCATGTTCTGCACAGATCTGAGAACAGCGGTGGGGGCTCCACACGCCCCGCCACGTGGGCAGGGCTTGGTTCTGTTATTTTCTCAGTTTGCAGACCCAGAGGAAGCAATCCGGAAAGTCCTGTCTTGGAACATCCACCCGATCCGTGGATTTAAGACGCGTGCTTTACGCATGGCACGGGGGGGGGGAGCCCGGTGCGGCCCGATCGCTGCAGCGAGAACACTCGGTTATGGTGTTGTGGGGCTCCCCTCCCGCTGCAAAGTAAACACCTCTAACGTCGGTGGAAGTTCAGCGGGCCGGAAGAGGAGCAAATCTGTAAAGATCTTCCCCGGGGCGGGTTGACTGTCAGAAATAGAAAGGAGACGGCGGTGTGAACGGTCTGCCCACCCATCCCTGCTACGCGGGGAGCGCGCAGCCGCTCTCTGTGACTTTAGCCTGACTGCTTCATTCTAAATTTACTCATTCTGAACGTGTTTCACGGGCCGAGCCTCTGGCAGCCCCGTACCCCCGGGGTGAGGCCTGGCGGGGGGGGAGCTGGCGTGTTCTCCGTTTAGGAGTCTTTTTTGAAAACGCCAGCTCCCTGCGTGCACGCACACCCGGCTCTGGAGTAAAGCTGAGTCCTCCTGCCTCGCGGTCCATCACTACTCAGTCTTACCACCCCCAGGATAACCTCGTGCCTCGTGTCTCCTTCGTCTGCATCTGCGTGTGAGGATGTACCAGGCACAGGTCCACACCTCATTGGAGGCCCCGAGTCACAAGGCAGTCGGGCAGGCGTTCGGTGCAGGCATGCTGAAGTACCACAGAAACTCGGGAGAGCATCCCGAGGGCCTGAGCTAGTCTGGGAAGACTTCCTGGAGGAGGGCACATTTAAGCCAGTGGATTCCTCCCCCGACTACAAGGCAGATCCAAAGGAAGCATAGGACCGAGGCCGTTGCTTACACAGGGCTGGGCTCTGAAGCCAGACGACGAGGGTGTCTGGGGTGTGGGCGGTTACCCCTGAAATCCTTTCCGCCGGCCCCACACGGGGTTCTGTCTTTCGGACTCTGCCGTGATTCTGGTGTGCGCCACGGTACGGAGCCGGAGTGGAGAGGGAACAGGGGGGCCGTGTGCACCCAGCTGAAGTCCCGCCTCCGGCTGGCTGGCTGCCGTTAGGATGCCAGGCCGGCCCCGGGGGCAAAGGGAGGCGGGGTCTACTTTCCTACGGGCCTCGTTTCTGTGTCCAGTCTCTGCTTCCGTAATGCACGCTGACAGATTCACTCACTTGGGGAGCATTAAAGACGTTACTTCTGGAAACAGCCAGCACAGGCCATGCATGGGGAGGGTGTCCAGGATTGTTCCCTTGACCGGACCCGCATGCACTCGTGCCTGATTCTGGGCCCTGAGCGGACCTGAGGTATTTTGGAGGGTGTTTAGGGAGACTGGGTTGGGGAGCAGGAAGGGGTCGCGGACAGAGACCCCCGTCACTGGCCGGCCTCGTTCTCCCATGGAGGGAATGGGGCACTGGTGCATTTGCCCACTGTCTGCCTTCCGCTAAGTTGAGTTAAACTGAGGATTGCCCCGGGCAGAGGACAGAGGCCCACAATGTGGGGGCACCCTGGCCTGGCTGAGGATGCCGGACGAGCCTCCATCGGAGCGGCCTGTGCCGGGCTCGGGCCCCCGGGACAGCATGGTGGGGTCACGGGCACCACCCTGTGAGCCAGAGTGGGCTTGGGGCAGTGGGGTGACGGCTCCTGGCCCGTCCATCTGAATCAGATTTTTCAGTCTCTGCCCGCCTGAGCAGCTGTCCTGGTCCCGACCCCTCGTGGCAGAACCCTGTGTGCACGGGGTGCGTCCAGGGACCCTTGGACACCAGCCCAGCACCACTTCCCAGCCACTCATGACCTCTGTGGGCTCGGGATCCTCACACGCGGGTGCGAATGGAACCATCTGGGAGACGTATCGAGGGTCTTAGCAACGGGACCCACGAAGTTCTGGGGCTGCCCTGGCCTGTGCTTAGCACACCTGACAGGGTCTGTCAATTAATATATTAATTAATTAATATTATAATTATAATTATAATTAATATTATAATTATAATTATAATTAATATTATAATTATAATTATAATTATAATTAATAATTATATTTAATAGCATTTGATATTAAATTTAATATATTTAATTTAATTGAGTTAAATTTAAACTTAATTATACATTAATAAATGATATTTGATTATATTTAATTGCATATTATATACATATTAATAAATATAACATTTAATTATATCGATTATACCTTGTAAATATATATTTCATATATATTATATGGTATATGTTAAAATTTATCATGTTATGTATTACGTATTTATTTTATTATAATTATATAATTATAATTAATAATATTATAATAATAACCAATATGATGCTTAATCTGTAATATTATTTGCTGATTGATACTATTACTAATGATCAACACCAGTTCGGTCCAGGGTATTTTTTCCAGCTGAAGAGAAAGACTGTAAGTTACTGAGAAGAGTAAAATATTTAGTAAGAAGGCATCGCCTTCACTCGAGCAGTATTTCTAGTATTTCATTCTGTGTCCCTGCTTTGCCAGCGGCTGATAGTAGTAATAATAATCGCGAATAGGACCCCGGCGTTGAGCACCTACTGTGTTCCAGGCTCAGCGCGCTGGTCCTTTGGCCACCGACTACGTGTCTATCGCATGGCACATCCGGCCACCGTTGAGATGTTGGTCAGAAAGCCCGGAGTAAGAGCTCGCCTTCTCTTTTTTTTTTTTTTTTTTTTTTTTTAATTTTTTTTTTTTCAACGTTTATTTTTGGGACAGAGAGAGACAGAGCATGAACGGGGGAGGGGCAGAGAGAGAGGGAGACACAGAATCGGAAACAGGCTCCAGGCTCCGAGCCATCAGCCCAGAGCCCGACACGGGGCTGGAACTCCCGGACCGCGAGATCGTGACCTGGCTGAAGTCGGACGCTTAACCGACTGCGCCACCCAGGCGCCCCAAGAGCTCGCCTTCTCTTGCGGGGAGAGAGAAGATCAACACAGACGTAGACACGAGTAGGGTGCGAGAAACCACATGACCTTGACATTTTTGTGGATGCAGAAGGTGAACACGGTCAGATGTGGGCAATTTCGTGCCACCCGGCAGAGTGATCTGCAGGAGGGACGGCCACGTGCAGGGCTTTTCTGAGGAGCCCCAAACCTGGCCGTGAGCTTCCCAGACAGGCGTGAGCCAACAGGATGGGCAAGGTCACGCCACCAAGACCTCGCAGGCTGGGACGCAGCTGCAGAGGCCCGAGCCAGAGCGGTGGGTGTCAGACGGGCTCTGGAGCGGCACTGTAGCCACATCGGGGATGAGGGAGGGGTGCGGCTTCAGGAAGCATGAGCCAGGCAAACCTCGGAGGCCCTGCTGGAGGAGGGGGCTCACTGCAGACGCCCTTCCTGACCACAGTGGAGCAGTGGTCTGAGCAGCCACAGGGGGAAGGAACTCGAGAGCAGGGTCTGCGTGAGGCCCTCGAGGTCCGTGAGGACTCTGCCCCTGTCCTGCTTCTTTGGCTCATCCTGGGACTGGTCTCCTGTGCTTCCACAACTGCCCGTTAAATTTCTCCAAAGAATAGGAGGAAATGTAATTAGAGCGTTCTTAACAAAAAATTTCACGCGGGTGGTGTATAGAAAGGATGAGACCCTCACCGAGTCAGCCAGCTTGACGTGAGTGGGGGACAGAATGGGGCACGGTGGGGTGGGGTGGGACGGGGTTCAGGGATGAGGGAGGTGAGGAAGGACGAGCCAGGTGGGTGGGCCGGTGAAGGGGAAGGCGCCATGTTTTTCTCCAAGCTGTCGGGGGGGGGGGGGGGAAATGCTTCCTCCTCTTCTGGCCCGGAACACCCGAGTAAACCAGTCTGGTTCCCATTTTCTCCCCCCCCTGGAAAATCTGGACGCCCTTCTGTTTCCATTCTCCCCTTTCCTTTCAAGGCCTGGTTAACACCACGTTAGGATGGCCTTGTCGTTACAACTTTCTGAGCACAGGGGCAAGTGATGTAGCCGTCTGCCACTGAGGGCAGGCAGTCACCGCCCATGGGCATGAGAACATCCAGCCAGGGGCCTGTCCGTGGGAGCCAGGGTGGGGAGATGGTCCTAGGGACAGTCTCCTGGGTGGGGCGTGGGGGTTGGGCAGGTATGGATGGGCGTGGGTAGCCCCTGGACTGCACAGGTGAGCCAGGCTCTCACAGGGTGCAGGGTTGGCAAGGAAGGGCAGCTGGCCAGGGCAAGCCCGGCTGTCACTGAGATGCAGAGAGGGGGTTAGACACGGCGTCTACAAGTTCCAGCAAAGCAGGCTGAGGAGCGGGCAGAGCCTCCCACACAAAGCCTCGGGATCTGTCTGTCTGTCTCCTTCTTTGACAGCTTATTCAGCTGTCTCCTGGTGGAACTTTCTGCTCAGGAAGGACACATCTCACTTTGCAGGCTAAGGATGAAGAAACTTTGTTAAATGCCATGATGCCCTCCTGTGGGATTCTGCCGCGGTGGGTTGGGGCAAGGCCAGGTGACCCCCCGAGGTGACCCTGCTAAGATCTCTGGATGAAGGCAGCGTGCACAGAAGATCTTCGTGTTTTCTCTGCCATTTTGCACCAGAAGGAGAGGACCCCCCCACCCAACCTGACCTGGGCTCCCCCAAAAAGTCTGGATTCCTTTCAGAACCCAGAAGGCTGGGCACAGAGGGGCCACAGGGCTGATCTGTGCTCTGTCAGCGCTCTGACCTGGGGCGGGGACTCCAAAGATTTGATGCACATGAACAGATCATCTTATTTTCTAGAGCAGTGGTTCTCAAACTTTGACACTTCAGAGTCACGTGGACAGCTTGTGACAGCAGACGGCTGGGACCCGCCCCCAGAGTTTCTGATTTGGTGGGTCTGGAGTGGGAGCTGAGAATTTGCATTTGCAACAAGTCTTCAGGAGAAGCTTCTGACCCGGCCCAGGGACCACCCTTGGAGACGCGGTGCTCCAGATTTTATCTTTAACTTCTGAACTGTTTGCAACTCCCATCTATGAAACCACCGCTTTGAAAATGAGTCCATTTTTTTTTTCAAGTGATCCCACTCATCCAGAAATTTTAAAAATGGAGAGCATAGTTGACTCGGTGGCTCACAATGGTTTAAATAGAATCCACGAGATGAATACGTGGCATTCACTCCATACTCTCCTTAAGGACCATCTGGCATGGTGTGTATTTATAATCCCCATGCCAGAAGCACATTTGTGTCAGGACGCACCTCTCTGATTGCTCCTTTTCTGTCTCTTTCTCTGAGTTCATTTGCCCCCCAACTGTATCATTCCGTAAGGACTTCCTTGCCTTTGCAGACATTGGTCAAATGTTACAGGTTCTAGAGTCAGGTGATCTGGGCTTCTGTGTGTGCTGAACCACGTTCCAGCTGTGTGGTTGTGCAAGTGACTTAAATTCTCTGTGTCTCTGTGTCTCCATCTTTAGAATGGGAATCATTATGGTACCTCCTGACAGGGTCGAGCGATGATCGAGTTAATATCTCAAAAGCACTTAACATGCTGTCTAGTGCGTGGGAGAGCTCGAGACATGTTCGCGGATTTCGACATTTTCGTGTTCGTGATGTTTTGTCCGTGTTGGTCATCTCATTGGTTTACATAACACTTCCGGGTGCATAAGCCACAGATCTGTGTCCGCACCTCTGGATCTTCTTCTGAGTCCGGCCCTGTACTGGTATGTCTTCCTGGACACAGCTGCTCAGTCAGTTGCCAGATCCCGAGCATCGTATCTCTGCCTCCTGTTCTCACCTCCCACCACCTCACCTCCAACACCACTGTCGGGCCAGCTCACATCTCCTGGATGCTTGTAACGACAACCCACACCTTCTCCCAGAGTAGAAACCGGGACTGTCCTGCCTCATCTTCTCCCTTGTTCAACCGCTGGGGCTTGTGGGCTCTCCCTGGGCAGCCCCTTGAGTACTTTCCTTCCTTCTGCTCTCTCCTTCAATTCCCTGGGCACCGGCTCATGGGTTAGTGTGCCTGAGACATATTACTCCCTATTTATCCATTACTTGCAGAATACAATGGAAAATTCTTAATTTAGCAGCCAGTGTTCTACTTGACCTGCCTCAGCATACCTTTCTAAATCTATTCCTCATGACACCCTATCACTCTTCCTTTGCACAGCCATGCCGACCTGCGTACCGCCTCACTCTCCTGGCCCGCTGTCCATGCCTCAAGGCCAAACGTTCAGCCAAAGAAGTGTCCATGTGTGCCCTGAGCTATAGGACCACATTGTGTGAACTGTTCTACAGGCTCATTCCTCACTGGAAGTCTTGAAGACACCACATTTCGTCTACTATAAAATACCATCTCCTTTAAAAAAAAACCCAACTAATTATTTTGTAACCATTAAAAGAAAAGCACTGCCTGTTAAAATATAACACAATGCTTTAATATCACTTAGAATCAATTTGGGTGTTTGCAGGCACAGATTTATATCATTATAACACCTGTACATCTGTAGGGCGCCTGGGTGGCGCAGTCGGTTAAGCGTCCGACTTCAGCCAGGTCACGATCTCGCTGTCCGGGAGTTCGAGCTCCGCGTCGGGCTCTGGGCTGATGGCTCAGAGCTTGGAGCCTGTTTCCGATTCTGTGTCTCCCTCTCTCTCTGCCCCTCCCCCGTTCATGCTCTGTCTCTCTCTGTCCCAAAAATAAATAAACGTTGAAAAAAAAAAATAACACCTGTACATCTGTTAAAAGGAAAATATAAGCAATATGAAAAAGATATCCCTGAAACTCTTTTCCAGTTCGGAGTCTGAATATAGTGAACCATTTCTTGGCTCAGAATCATTGCTGTGTTTTCGCTAAGTTTTATTGTTCTTTAGGCCATTTCAAGAGCATTGCAAGTCAATGGAATTGGAATCAGAAAAAGATTAGAGAAAATATTTGAAACCAAAAGGTAGGTTTTTTTAAGGAAAAAACACTAACATTGGTAAACTATTAGATCAATAATGAAGAGAGAGAAAATTCAGACAACCAAGAGCAGGAATGAATGAGGGGACATTACCACAGATACCACAGACACTGCAAGGATAATAAGGAAATATTATGAACAACTTTATGCCAATAAATTGAATAATTTAGATGAAATGGACAAATTCCTTGAAAGATAAAACTACCAGAGTGGCTTAAAGAAAAAAAATAGATAATCTGAATTGGCCTATATCTGTTAAAGAAATAAAATCCATAGTGAAAACAAACAAACAAATCTTCCCATGGAGAAAACTCTAAAGCCACATGGTACCACTGATAGATTCTACCAAACACTTAGGAAGAAATAAGATTTATTCTTCACGATCTTTTCCAGAAAACAGAAAGGAACATTTCCCAGTTTGTTTTAGGGGGCCAGCATTATCTGGGTACCAAAACCAGACAAAGGCATTACAAGAAAAAAACCCAAAACCTTGTGAACTTAGACACAGAACCCCAACAATATGGTAGCAAGTTGGATCCAGCAATTTATCAAAAAATAATACAACATATACTGGAAGGGTTATCCAGAGATTGTAAAGTTGGCTCAACATGAAAAATTTAAACAATGTAATTTCCCGTATCAGCGGACTAAAAAAGAAAAAAATATGAAAAGCAAATATATGTAAAGAAAAGACTTTGCAAGAATTCAACATACGTTTATGATAAAAACTCTCAACACACTGGGAATAGAAAGATCCTCCCTTAACCTGATGGCAGGACATCCACAAAACCCTGCAGGCAACTTCATAGTTAGCAGCTTTTATTTAACACTGTACTAGAGATCTTAGTGTGATAAGACAAGAAAAATGTAAGAGGCATACAAATCGGACAGGGAAAAATGAAACAATCTCTATTTGCATATGACACAGTCATCTACACAGAAAATCCTGAAGAAACTATATAAAAGCTTCTAGAACTAACAAGGGAGTTTAGCAAGGTTGCAGAAATTAACTGAAAAATGGAAATTTGAAAGGACCATATACAATAGCACAAAAACATGAATTAGTGTTAATTTTAGCAAAGCACATCCTAGATTTATATGCAACAAAATACTAAACATTGATGAGAGAAGGATCTAAATAAATGGAGTTATAGACTATGTTCACGGGTTTAAAAACTGCATTGTTAAAACATAAAAATCTTTAAAAATTATCTAGCGATGTAATACAATTCTAATCAAAGTCCCATTGAGCTTTTTGTGGAAATCAATAAGCTAGTTCTTCAATGTATATAGAACAGTCAAGAGCTAGAATAGCCAAAATAATTCTGGAAAAGCAATGCTATGTTGAATAAAAGTGGAGAGAGTGGACATCCTTGTCTTGCTCCTGATCTCAGGGAAAAAGCTCACACTGTTTCCGCATCGAGTGTAATATAGGGCTCGTCCTACATGATCTTTATGAGGCTGAAATACAGTCCCGGTATACCCAGTTTGCTGAGAGTTTTTATCACGAGTGGATGTTGAATTCTGTCAAATGCTTCTTCTGAATCAACCGAGGTGATCGTGTGGTTTTCATCCTTCATTTTGTAAATTGTGGTGTATCATGTCCCTTGATTTGCAGACCATCCTTACATCCCTGGACTAAATCCCATTTGATGATGGTGAATGATCCTTTTAATGTACTGTTCAGTTTGATTTGCTGCTGTCTTGACGATTTTTGCATCTGTTCACCAGGGGTGTTGGCCTACAATTTTCTTGTGGTGTCCTTGTCTGGCTTTGGTATCAGGGTAATGCTCCAGCCAGGACCACGCACCGTATGTGGTTGTCGCGGCTCTGGGCTCCCTTCCACTGCATCAACTGCCCAGCCTTTCTTTGTCTTTCTGGACATTTATTGGAAGTACACACCCGGTATTTTGTAGAATTTGCCTTAATTTTAACTGTCTGTTTCTCTTAGCTTATATGTTTCTGGCAGTAAACAATAGAAATTGTGTCCTTCTCAGTGTGCGTTAGTAGGCGTGTGAGGTCACTTTGTCTCCATAGCGATGTCAGTTTTGATGACTTAGTGAAGGTGTATTTTTTACATGCAGGCTTGATATAATAATGTTCAGACTGTACACAAAAGGTTATGTTCACGGATCCTCCCTTAGAATCATAAGCATTTCCCCCTCATCAAAATCTATTCATATTGTTGGTCATTATTGGGAAAGAACAAAGTCTAAAGTGTCTAAATGCGGCGGGGCAGGGAGATGGGGCCACATGGCCTCCTAAATGCACAGTCTGAGTTGCCTTGATGAGTTCCGGGTGAGGAGTTCTCAGAGCCCATCAAGGCCACGGGGCATCCCAGAAGGGCCCTCCAGAATCTCAGAGCCCAGCACAGTAGGTAGTCAAATAATACTCATCAAAATCTTAAATTTTCAGGAGTCGAGGGAAATAGCTAAAGATGGAACGTCAGGAAAAGCAAATGGTTAACAGTGGTGGCCCAAGGATGTGATTAGTGAGACAAACTGTGTGGAAAAGGTGATATTAAAGCACTTCTCCTTCCTTTCTGCCCCCAGGGCCTTTTCTGTGAAAATTAGCACGGTTGTGTGTGCTGAGCACGTTGAAAGTCATTTATTTTAGAAAACACCGCTTTCTTTGAGGATAATGTGGTGGCATAGTGGCCTTTATCTTCAAGTTTTTATTTACTGCTTATGAAGACTTGGATAATTTCGAGATCGGCAATTTATAACTCCTTTTGAAGTACAGACTTTAAGTGCTGGAGAGCAAATTCTAGTGGCCAGTCTATAAGTTGTTATAATTTATTTAAGCACACTAAAATATCAGGTAAGAGAGGCGTGTAGCCGAGCAGTGGGTCTGACCCTGCCTCCTTCAGAGGATGTGGTTTATGGCTGGTGTTCTTTTAAGGCAGTGAGCCCTGCTCCCCGGGCTGCCCGCTGGTACCCGGAGGGGTGGGCGGGTGTCCTGGTTCTGGGACACCTCCCCAGGACCCGGGGTCCCTGCGGTGCATGCTCTGGTGGAGCTTCTGGCTCTGCCTGTCCCACTGGCAGGGGCGCTTGCCCCGGGGGGGCTGCCCTGCTCCCCGTGGCCCTGTGCGGCTCCCTCCTGGCACTCTCCTCTGCTTCAGCAAAGCCTCTTCCCCTTCTCAGGCCCCGGGTCTGGCGGTATCAGCCTCGCACAGGTGACCACCAGACCCCCTGTCCCACCCGCACTCTGTCCAGAGCCCTGGGACCTGCAGGACAGGGAGGTGACAGCGAAGGGGGGACTGTCCCTACAGCGTGTTCCCGTCAGCAATTTTAACACTGAGCCTACCTTCCAGGGACGCCCTTCTCTTGTGTGAACGGAGCATCCGTGGACGGTTCCTATTGGTGCCGATGGCGTGGGAGCCCAGCATGGCGGGCCAGGGGCCTGGACAGGAGATGATCCCTGGCCTTGGCATCCCTGACATCTGGGGCCAGGTCATGCCTTGTCGTGGGGGCTCTTCTGGGCATTTTAGGACATCCCGCAGCACCCCTGACCTCCCCCCCACTAGATGTGCCCCAACACTCGGACGACTGAGAGCCTTCAGACTTTTCCCAGTGTCCCGGGTTAAAACCGCCACGCTCCGCTAACCTTCATGCCCCCAGCCTCAATTCTGTTTCATTATGAACATGGCACGTGCCCGTCCACTAGAGAAAGCTTCGAAAACAGAAGTACCAGAAAAACGGAAGGGTGAGTTTTCTTCCACAACTTTGCGAGCACACTGTGTGCGGTTTCGTGTCCCCCATACCCTCAGAGGTAGAGTTAAGTGATCAGGCTCACGTAGTAATTCAATTTTATGCCGGGTGCACGTGTGATCTCCAGACTGCCCCGTCCAGTGATGGGGATGAACTTGACCCTTCACATCCGGGGGAATCGAGTCCAGCACAGACCTTGCTTAGGGGTGGGTAGGCTGGGGCCAGAGTCCTGGTCTCCCCCCGGCTCGCCGAGTCTAGGACACAGGCAAGTAACACGGTGTCGGTTCTCGGGGAATCAAGAGTCATCTTACGCCCGCTCATCAGTGGGCACCATTTTGTCTGTTTGGCGACATTCTTGTTTCATCTGAGTGCGACTGTCCTCCGTATTCGACGTTAGCGCGTGGAGTGGGGTAGAACCTGACCCTCTGAGACGTACGTGCCTAAATATATGTTATTTATTATTTCGTAGCTGTGGTTTGTTTACATGTGAGGCAGCGCTTTCCGACATGTGGCCAGACGCCCACAGAGCCTTTTAATAGCAGCGGAGCACAGGATGTGCTGAAGGACGTCCCACGGAAGCTGTTATCACGTCTGTAAGGGCCTCAGCTCAATTATTTATAGTCTGACCAGGGATTCTATCATTATGGGCCTAAAAGTGCGTCGGAAAATGATGATGCGTTTGACAGGAAATACTGAAGATTTAATTACGCTCAGAATGGAGGAAGACGTTAAAATTCGTATGAATCTCAGTGGGCTGCGTGGGCCCGGTGGTCGGGCCGTGGTTGGGAGCCCCTGCCGAGGCCCCGACCCCATGAGCACAGCACATGGTCCGCGGTGGCTGGTTTCTGGCTTCTCCTTAATTGCTGCTTTAAAATTCTTCCACTTTGGGGCACCCGGGTGGCTCAGTCGGTTGAGTGTCCGACTTCGGCTCAGGTCATGATCTCACGGTCCATGGGTTCGAGCCCCACGTCAGGCTCTGTGCTGACAGCTCGGAGCCTGGAGCCTGCTTCGGGTTCTGCGTCTCCCTCTCTCTCTGCCCCTCCCCTGCTTGTGTTCTGTCTCTCTCTTTCTCTTGCTCTCAAAAATAAACAATTTTTTTTTAATTTTACCACTTGAATCATTTTTAAGTGCACAGTTTAGTGGCCTTAGGTGTGGTTTCAGTGTTGTGCCACTGTCCCCACCACCCGTCTCCTCCACACTGAAACCCTGTCCCCATAAAAACCAACCCCCCAGGCCTCCTCCCCAGCCCCCGGCGCCCTCCACCCACGTTCCGTGCTTGTGAATTTGATGACTCCAGGCACCGCGTGGAAGTGGAGTGACTCTTGAACGACACCGGTTTGAGCCGCACGGGTTTGCTTAGACGTGGATTGTTTTCGATGAATCCAGTCCAGCGCTTAAATGTACTCTCTCTGCCTTACGATTTTAACATTTTCTTTCCTCTGGCTTACTTTGTAGAGAGAATGCAGGCAGGATATCACATACGTGTTAATCCACCGTTGACGTGATCAGTAAGCCTTTCGGTCAACAACTGGGCTGTTACTGGTTACAATTTTGGGGAGCCAGAGGTTATACATGGATTTTCAACTGTGGGGGGGTCTGCACCCCTAACCCCTGGGTTGTTCAAGGGCCATTTGTCTTTTTGTGACTAGCTTATTTCCTTTAGCACAATGTCCTCAAGGTTCATCCATGTTGGAGCAGGTGTCAGACTTCCCTGCCTTTCCAAGGCTGAGTGGTGTTTCCCTGGATGGATGGGCCACATTTGCTTTACCCACCCGCCTGGCCAGTGGGCACTGGGCCCACTGTTTGGCTGTTGTGAGTCAGGCTGCTGTGAACACGGGTGTGCAAACACCTGTTCGAGACGCTGTTTTTAGTCCTCCGGCGTGTATACCCAGAGACGGAATCACTGGGCCCCGTGGCCATCAGTGTTTTATTCCCCAGCCGCCTGCCGGAGCTCACACCTGCTCTCGCAGTGGCGGGGGTGGGGGGGTGGGGGGTTTGCAGCTGACTTGGGCCAGGTGTCCGGCTCGTGTGGCAGGCTGGGTCCACCTCCCTCTCCCAGCTGTGCGGCCTCAGGCAGGCCTCCTAACCTCTCTGGTCTTAGGTTCTCACCCGCAAAATGGAGATCGTGCGGACTCCACGCTGGGAGATTAATGCCCTCGCAGTGGTACAGCGGGACCACTTAGCGGACACGTGATAAGCCCTGGTTGTGGCTCCGTTGCCCCTTTTACATCGTTCATTTTAACCAGGTTTACGGTCAGACGCCGTTGCTGTTGCTGGACTTTGAGGGTTTCACGTGCCGGAAACGTGTCCTTCTTACCTACGTGCCGGCTTGGAGTCCTTTGTAGTGAATTCCCTGTTGACATCCCTTGTCCACTTTTCTGCTGGGCTCCCCTCTGTTTTCTTAGTAATTCGTGGCAGTGTTTTGCACGCTGGGCGTGTGCTGGAAATATTTTGCATTACAGTGAAACTTTAAAATTTTTTTTTTTCAACGTTTTTATTTATTTTTGGGACAGAGAGAGACAGAGCATGAACGGGGGAGGGGCAGAGAGAGAGGGAGACGCAGAATTGGAAACAGGCTCCAGGCTCTGAGCCATCAGCCCAGAGCCCGACGCGGGGCTCAAACTCGCGGACCGCGAGATCGTGACCTGGCTGAAGTCAGACGCTTAACCGACTGCGCCACCCAGGAGCCCCTGAAGACTCTTTTAAGCTTCAGTTTATCAACTCAGATATTCATGAATTAAGAGTCTCTGCGTATTTTCAACGTTTATTTATTTTTGGGACAGAGAGAGACAGAGCATGAACGGGGGAGGGGCAGAGAGAGAGGGAGACACAGAATCGGAAACAGGCTCCAGGCTCTGAGCCATCAGCCCAGAGCCCGACACGGGGCTCGAACTCACGGACCGCGAGATCGTGACCTGGCTGAAGTCGGACGCTTAACCGACTGCGCCACCCAGGCGCCCCGAAACTTTTAAATTAGAGTGTGCTTATCAAGGCTCGTGTTCCTGTCTTGAATATCTCCCTCGTGGGGAGATTACGCCGATGATCTTCTAGTATTTGTATTTACTTTTCACATTTGGATTTTCATGCCACCTGTGACAAGATAGCCACTGTGCCCAGCCCGGATTCCCCCGTGGACTCGAGATGCCTCCGTCTCGTCCCCTCAATTCCCTTGGGCATTTGGAGGTGCTCCTGGACACTGATACGTGTGCGGTTCTGATCCATAGACACATCCGCCCTGGTGGGACCCGTCACCCTTTGCTGTGCTTTCTTGTCGACTAAAAAGAATTCTTCATCATTTTCCAACTTTCTTCTGTGTTCTGACATCGTAGTGTTCAGCACAGAACGATCTCATCAGGATTGCATTTACGATCGAGGTGATCATAACTGTTTTGGGGAGAATTATACTTAATGATACCACGACCTTATGTCCAGGACGTGGCACGAGTTTCTGCCTGTGCGGGTCCTGCTTCTGTCCTCCAGCGACGCTTTCTGCTGTCTTCACGCGAGCACGCCTCGTTTGTCGCTGCGGCCGCGGTTTTGGCATCCACATGCATGGGATCCCCCTTCGCCCCGCGTCTCTCTGTTGATGCGCTGCTCCTGAGAGATTCTTCCGTGTCTGTCTGTGTCACAAAACCTCTTATCTGCCCCAGACATCTTCCCCTCGCGTCTCTTCAACAACATAACCCCTTCCGGATTTAAGGCACCAGCCGTGTGGCTTCTGGCCTGTTTTCCTGGCTCCCCGTCCTGGGTCATGCTCTGGGTCACCCTCTGTCCGCTGTGCCCCCGGAATACCAGGGCGTCAGCTTGTGCTTAGGAACAAATGGCGTCCCCCTCTGGCCCTGCACCTGAGCGGAGATCCTGTCTTTCTCCAGGCCTTCGCCATGTCACAAGGGCTGGACGTGGACCTGCCTCCTCCTCCTCACTCCATGTGACTGGTGTCGCCCTCTCTCATCAGCTCTGGGCCCACGCAGCGGGACTGGCTCTTCTCCTTGCCCATCCCGCCGCCCGTGGGTCTGGGTTGCTGTGCACACACTCCAGCCCGAGGGAGGGAAGGGCCGGCCCCAGTGCTGGCTCCGTGGCCGTGGCCGTGGGTGGAGAGCGAGATGGACAGTGATGTATCTTCTCGCCTATGCCTTGTGCATGGGTGCATGGGATGCGCGTCTGAGTCCCTCCTGGCCTGGCGCAACCAGCCTGGGTGCCAGCCCTTGGTGTATGTTCATGACAGTGTCCTTGGGGAGCTTTCCAGGACAAGCCCGGCATGCTGCGTTCTCATGAGAGACAAAGACACAGGGCACAGGGGCCATGCCCAGTGCTGCGCTGACCTGGTGGGGGGCACCCCTCGTTCCCGTGATACCTGGGGTGCATGCCTGCTCACTCTTGTGGGGCTGATGGCAGTGTGGCCCCGGGTCATCGTGTGCATTACATGAGTCTTAGAAGAGACCACGTGTGCCAAAGCTTGGCTTTGGAGCCCGGAGGATCTAATTCGGAGTTTGACTCCTCTAATACGGTGTGATTCTGGGAAGAGTTAGACACCTTCTCTGAACTTAATTCCTTTTGTCCTCGTTATTTTTTTTCCAAATGGGAAGAATGGCTTTGACATCTGAGGGGGAGTGGCTCAGAGAGACGAGGGGCGTGAAGACAGAGGCCAGCTGTCCCCCTTGCTGGGGGTGCTGGCTCTCCATGACACGTGTGTACGTGTACGTGTGTTCATGTGCGAGCCACCCTCCTACACGGCGGAGTCCGTCTTCGTGAGTCCGGATGCCGCCCTCCCGGCCGCATCGCCCCCCAGGTCCCCTTAGGTTCCGCCCCTTAAATCAAGACACCTTACGCCCAGCGAGTGCCAGACATGTTCCCTGAAGGTTGACCCGGGTTGACCTCGTTCTCTCGTGCCCGTTCTCCCCACCAGAGTCAATCAGAGGGACTTCGTCTCCACATGTACACGGGAGCAGAAGGATGTGGACGGAAAGCCGATGCCCCGTCCAAGCAGAGCAGATGCCCCCGGTCTGCAGTGAACATACTGTGCCATCAGGAAAGGGAAACGCGTCTCGTCCCAGTAAATTCTCCAGAGCGTGTGCCTCCCGCACGAGGGGAGCGAGTCACAAGGTGCTGGATGAGGAAGAGTCAGACCAGCCTTCCTCTCCTGCCTTGCAGATGGGCTCTCCCCAGAGACCCTTCCCTCGGCCTCGGGCAGGCGCCTCCAGGAGCCAGGGCCGCCTGACGAATCCTGTCGTTCTCCGTGCCCCCCACCCCCCACCGCTCTTGTCCCCACCTTGCACCTCGGGCTGGCTTTGCCCGACCGTCGTCCTTTTGGCCGATGGCGCTGTAACTCTCTGCCTGATATTAAACACATTTTTGGAAAAAGAACAATGGTGTCCGTGGAGTGCTTATTTCTAGGGGTTTCTTCTTTGGCTTCTTGTATTTCACGTCTCCCGTCTTCCAGAGTTAGCTTGCGTCATAATCTGGAGTTGTCCTTGTCGGTAATCTGGCGGCCAGGAGCATCCCCGAAAGAGGCAGGAGCGTGGGGTGCGGCCTGGCTCTCCCAGCCTCTGGCTCCTGGGCTCCTGGGTGTCTCCTGACTCCCAGGTGTCCTGAGCGGGGAGGTGGCTGGGACGGCCCCCCAGGGTCAGGAGGGAAGCTGGCTGGGACGGCCCCCTAAGTTGCTGGGAGGCACGAGTGAGTTTGCTGTGGGCAACATATCGGTTCTGCTTCGCCTCAGGGGATCTGCACATATTTCCTCCTGATGCGAGAGGCCAGTGCTGGGAGATAGTGGTCTTTTCCCTCAGGACTCAGGGAGACACGATTTCCTTCCTTTGGGGACAGAGCCTCTGCACTGGCTGACAACTCCTTCACTTTGTGTGCCGAAGTCTCCTTGACTGGAAAACGGGAACATTCATTTCATTTCTGGTTGCACTGTTGACTTCCTGAGGATTTGTGCCCCTCAGGCAAGAATGTCTGGGGCCACCGGATGCGTGCACATGTGTCTGTGTGCATGCAGGGGTGTGCACGTGCACAGTGGGCCCATGGTGGCTGAGGACCCGCGACCTCCGGCCGCCCTCCACGCGGTCTCGGCAGATAAGACTAAGGATAATACCGTTAATACACGTCCGAGAGTGGGCTTTCCAGTAGCTGGTGCTTACACACGGATCTATTTATTTTCCTATCGTTTTCTAGGGACCATATGTTTCTAGGGACCATATGTCTGTAAATGAATCTGATTATGGTCAATGTGAGTGTGTGTCATGTCTGGAGCCAGAATTAGCCGCCGGGAGTCTACAGTTCTCTGCTCTCTCTGTCTCTGACGCCGTCTCTATGTATATACGTGTATATATGTGCACGTATGTAATTACGCATTTACGGTTCACCCTTGAACAGCGCGCAGATTAGGGCCACTGACCCGCGTGGATTCAAAAGTCCATGTGTAACTTTGACTTCTCAAAAACTTCCCTGCTCGTGGTCTGCTGACCTGAAGCCTCACTGAAAACATAAACAGGTAACTAATGTGCATTTTATGTCATGCGTATCATGTGCTATGTTCTTACGACAAAGTAAGCTAGAGGGGTGCCTGGGTGGCTCAGTCGGTTAAGCATCCTACTTTGGCTCAGGTCATGATCTCACGGTCCGTGAGTTCGAGCCCCGCGTTGGGCTCTGTGCTGACGGCTCAGAGCCTGGAGCCTGCTTCGGATTCTGTGTCTCCCTCTCTCTCTGACCCTCTCCCGTTCATGCTGTCTCTCCCTGTCTCAAAAATAAACGTTAAAAAAAAAATTTAAAAAAAAAAGTAAGCTAGAGATAAGAAAACGGCATTAAGACGATCAGAAGGAAGAGGAAATACACTTACAGGACTATATGGTATTTGTAAAAGAAAATCCACATCCAGGCGGATGCCTGCAACTCACACCTGTGTTGCTCGGGGGTGAGCTGAACAATCAATTTGAGGATCATTTCCTACACCTCCATCGGTTCAAGCTCCTCTCTCGGTTGTGAAGGAAGATGCGTGTTCGTGGCTTTGATTAGAATATTGCGGATGGGGACATGGATCATTATCGTGCGTTTGCCCCGAGCCACACCCCGTGAATGTTAAGACGCTCTGTGGGTTCACGGATGGTGCCACTGGGTCCTCAGAGACCACGAGACAGTGCCTCACACAGAGCTCGGCGGCGGGGGCAGCATTCACGTGTGTGCCCTAGCCACCCCCTGTGAACCTCCGTGCGTGCCGGATCCACAAGGTCTGACTGGCAAAGCAGCGTGTGGCGCCCTGAAGGCAGTGACACCCTCTGGCCCCACCCCGACCGCATGCGGACTCGTCCGCCTTACGAAACTGTGTCTGTCTAGGTGAGCAGTTCCAGGGCATGCGTCGGTCCTGCCTTCGGCTCATCAGCGTCTCGAAGCCGTGGGCTGGAAGCAGGCTTTTTCTAACCAACAGTGGGAATTTTAAAGGGAAGAGGAAATCAGGGAACGTGTTTGTGAGGCGAAAGCAAGCCCCCCCCCCCCCATCTGTCAAGGATGTCTGCGACACTCCTTGTGACCTCAAGCCAACTTTAAACTTCATTCTTTTAAAAATTTTTTTAATGTTTATTTTATTTTTTAATTTTTGAAAGAGAGAGGGAAAGAGGCAGGTGCAAACAGGGGAGGGCCAGAGAGAGAGAGACACAGAATCCGAAGCGGGCTCCAGACTCTGAGCTGTCAGCACAGAGCCCGACACGGGGCTCGAACCCACGAACTGTGAGATCGTGACCTGAGCCGAAGTCAGATGCTTAACCGACTGAGCCACCCAGGCACCCCTAAGCTTCGTTCTTCTAACCAAAAGGAGCATCAGCCTCAGTGTTGCCGCAGGTGGGCATTACTCTTGCGTCCATACCTTCCCCTCAATCCCGAGGGCTCATCTTCGTGAGATGCTCGCCCACGGGGTTAAGGAGCCTCATTCCTGGTTTCCTCTTGGGTTTTATGAGGACTTACAGGGTCTGTTGCTTCTGCACGTTTGGTCATCATCAGCCGGCAGGTATTGGCGCCTACTGTGTACGTGTGTGGGAGGCAAAGCACACGCTTGAGACCGTCGGGGTTATGAGGTCTCGGGTGACTCCGCAGGTTATGAGGCATCGGCGAGGGTGGGTTGGCTGCACCCTGGTTGCTCGAGCGCGGCACAGATCTCCGGGTTCACGGCCCCGCTTACGCTTGCGACCTACGTGCGACACACTTAACTTTGGAAGGTTTAGGCAGTTTCAACCCATCGCGGGGAAATGACTTTCGAGAAGTTAAAGTTGAAGTGTTCCCGGTGTCTGAGATTCACGTGTAACTCTGCGTGTGCCGGATGGAGGCTCTGGGTGGCCGGCGGTGCCCGTGGACGGCACGAGGGGACGCCGCTTCCTCCCGACTCCGTCCTCGCTGGGTGGCCGGCTGCGTGGCTCTGCGTCGCCCGTCCGTGTCTCATGGCTGCGGGATGGAGATGGTCACCTGGAAGGGAGAGAGGCCGCCGTCCCCTGCCAGGACCACCTGGGCGTCGCTGGCCACAGCTAGGCAGGCCTCCGGGTGTCCTCCCCAAGGGTCTGCTCTGTCGCTTCTGCCATTGACCTCTCGCTGGCCTCCCTGCCCGCCATTTCTCAGCCACCGCCTCGTCCCACACACAGCGGCTAATGTCCATTCAACTCTGTGTCTATCTCGTCAGCCTGCTTGAAGGGCCTCTGTGGTTTGTCCGTCCTCAGCCACCTCCGGGTCAGAACCCCACCCGCACGGCTCTGCAGATCTGGCGGCCTTTCACCTCCCGGCACACCCCTCTGCGTGGCCGCACCTCGTGCGTCCACCGTGCGTCACGCTCCTCTCTGGGCCCGGACCCAGCGTGCGTTTTCTCATGGTATCTTGCTCTCCCTCCACTTGGCCTCCAGCCCGCTTTGCATGGAGGCTTCTTCGCTGGCAGGTGCCCTTGCCTTCTCCTTTCTCTGAACGACGGGTCTGTGCTTGAGTAGTAAACAGTGCACAGCGCACAACAGCTGTTGTCTCCTTCTAGACTCTCCCACGTACCCCTGGTCTCCTCCACACGTTTCTTGAAAACACACACTGTCTTGCCTGGTCCTCGGTGGTCGGGAGGGGATGGGCTTGGTGTGGGGTGGAAGTTCTTGGGGGGAGCAGTCGAGGCTTGGTTTGAAGCGTGACATCTGAGAAGACTTTAAACAACGCGGTGGAACCGTCACTTGGGTGTGGGAATGGTCTCCACAGTCCTGGCGCTGGAGGAGATGTGGGGGCTGGAGGTAAAGAAGAGCGAGGTAATTGGAGCAGAGACAGTAGGAACCCTTACGGCGAGCGCGGGTCGGGGAACCGCAGAGGCCCCAGGGCTCGGCTCCAGCAGGCCTGACAGGCTGAGGCGTGGGGTCACCCGACAGGGCCTGGGAAGACAAGATGGCGGTGGGAATGTGTTTCGCTGCTGTTTGCCCAGCACCCAGCGCAGAGGACCCACAGGACAAGGGGCCTGATATGGAGGCAGTGTCTGTCTGGCAGGCATAGAGCCCTGTGATCCCACCCCTGTCCCCCACCAGAGAGAGGCCAGGTGGTTCCTTCTCGCTTCAGACAGAGTGAGGGGCTTCATGGAGATGACACAGACTGGCACCTGTCACTAGAGTCCAGGATGCCCAGTGCACTGATGGTCTCCATACTGGGAGTGGGCATTGCTGACAGCCTCCTGCTGGCGGCCAGGCTAAAGGGCTAAGGTCAGGGGGCACCTCATGTGGGCCCTGAGCCCACAGGATCCATCCCGAGGGTTTCCTGCTAGCTTGAGTCCCTGTCAGCCGCAAGAGGGTTACAGCTGCCCCATGGGTGTGGACGGCGGAGGGGATGGGTGTGTGGGTGGGTGAAGGACCAACACTGGCCATTTCACAGCACGGGCACCCACATATTCCCAGGGGAGGGCCTTCCAAAGGATCAAGGAGCCAGATGCAGCCCTCAGTCCCGCCGGGGGCCCAGCCCCGGGGCTGGTGGGGTTGCCGCGTGCACCTGACGACCTCTCTTCACGTAACCCTGCGCCCCACCCAGCCAAGGGGTCAGACGCTGCAGCTAGAAGGTTGGAGGAGCCTTCTTTCCTTGGCTGCGGGGGAGGAGGGCTCTGCTTTTAAATGATGTTCAGAGTTTTTACTGTTATGCTGGGCTGGATATCTTTATTCCTGAAAATAGAGAAACTTATAAGTGACTGGGGACATTTTCTTGTCCGAAAGTGGGTGCGTTAGGTACGGGTTGTGTCTGGGGCTTCATCCAGGGCCAGGGAGGAGCTGGGCCCCTGCGTGCACTGAGACAGGAGTTGGGGGCAGTGAACTGGTTCTCGGACTGTACCCTGATCGTCCACTTGTCCGAGTTGCACAGAGGACAGAGAAGAGGTGGGCGGGATGGAGTCCTGTGGCCACATCACAGGAAGGCGAGAAACTGGCAAAGAGCACCCAGGAGGGCAGAAGACGTCAGAGGAGCGTCAGCTGAGGGTGGCACAGTGCCCACTGCATTTGGGGCCGTGGCGGGTGTTGGAATTTGCAGGGCAGATTGTGGGAACAAGACCTGGCTTGGAGGGAGAGGGTTAAGGGCACAGAGGGCGCCACCACCAGCACCGTGTCGGTGGTCTCTTTGGAGGAGTTGCCGTCATTTATGGAACTGGCTCTTGTGACAGCCACCGAGTGCTTTCCGTCCTATTAACAACCTGGCTGCAGTCAGTGGCGGTATGCCCAGGGCCTCTGGGCCGCCTCCGAGGTGTTAGACTGTAGGTTCCCGGGAGTGGGTCTGCTGGATGGAGGGTCTGTGTGAGTCTCGTCCTCCTAGGATGAGGCCAGGCTGCCCCCCGGAGGCTGTGCGGGGCTTTTCTTATAATGTCTCAAGCTCGAACCTTTGGCTGTTTAAGTGGCATGTTAGCATAGGCTTTAGTTTATAATCTTATTTTGAGTAAAGCCAAGAATTTGTTCATATTTCCAAGAGCTGTTTGTATGTCCTTTGCTGTGAACTCTGTGTGTATCTTTTAACATTTCGCATCGGGTTTTTGATATTTTCCTTATTAAGTTATATTAAGGTAATTAACTCGTTGACTATGAAATGTTTGTTTTTTTTTCTTTTTTTTATAAAAATTTTTTTTAACGTTTATTTATTTTTGAGACAGAGAGAGACAGAGCATGAACGGGGGAGGGGCAGAGAGAGAGGGAGACACAGAATCGGAAACAGGCTCCAGGCTCTGAGCCGTCAGCCCAGAGCCCGACGCGGGGCTCGAACTCACGGACCGCGAGATCGTGACCTGAGCCGAAGTCGGACGCTCAACCGACTGAGCCACCCAGGCGCCCCAGTTTTTTTTTTTTTTCTGCATAAAATTTTATTTTTATGCTCTGGAGTGTGTCAATATGTCCTTTTATGTTCAAGATTTGTGTCATCCTTCAACTCAAAGATGATATAAAAAAATTCCTCCCAGGTTTTTTCCTTTTTTTTTTAAGTACTTTTATGGTTTCGTTACCATGAAGTTAAGTTTGCAATCCATTTAGGATATATTTGCATATAAGGTGCAAGATAGAAACCCAGTGTGATTTTTTTCCTGAATGCTGCCCAGACACTGAAAAACCACTCACTGGTCATTCTGTCCCCCTTGGGTATGGATGTATTACTGTATTTGTCACTCCACGGGAGGAAGACACTTTTTCACTCTGCCCTCTTGTGTTCTCTGGCTAGGGTTCTGCAAATAAGGCAGGCAAAAGACAGACCAACAGGAGAGAAGCAGGTGATGAATGTATACAGTACGCATGCAGGCAGGGAAACTCAGTGATGAGTAACTCAAAGAAGTGGTTAGAACTTGGGCTTATCTCACATCTTACCAAAGAACAAGAAATCCATAGGGAAGTGACAAAACCCAGGAAAAGAATTTGGGGTTTCTAGGGGGGAACCTGTTGGAGAACCCTTTGTTGACATGTGGGGAGGCAAGTGTGTGGACAGGGGTGGGGTGGGGTGGGGGGGATTGATGGGAGGGGGGAGCTAGCTGCAGCCCAAGTTCCTTTGCTGTGTCTCAGGGCTGCTGTGGCTCACCTCCGTTCCTCCCTGTGGAGAGGGGCACAGGCTGTGTGTACAGATTTATGACCTGCTTTTAGGCAAATGGGGGGAGGGCAGAGAGCTCTTCTGGCTACTTCTCCGTGGCCTTCAGCTCAGAATACTCCGTCTGCCAGCGTGGCCTGTGTGGGGTGGCGTCTTCGGCTACCCTTCACCGTGTATGTCTCTCCTTTTTGGTTCTTCATGAAGTGGATCGCACTTTGTCGTTCCACGTGTTTATTTATTGCCCCTCCGCCTGCTAGAACATAAACCCCTGATGGCAGAAATCACCACTTGGGACACCTGCTATTTATTGTTTTAGGCTGTGAAATGTGTGTGTGTGTTTGGGGAGGTGGGGTGGGCAGGCTGAGATGGCTGAGTGGGGACAAAAGTGGGGCTACATGATTCCAAAGGACCCAGTTCTCAAATCCCGCCCTCCAGCCTGACACGTATGACGTGTGGGAGGAGCTGGCTCTCACGATGAGAACTTCATACTGAATGGGAGAGATGGTGGGACCAGGATGGAGTGAGGCTCAGTTACTCCCAGGTGACTGGGGTCGTGCCAGAGAGTCCACATTCCCGTTAGCTGAGCTCCCAGGTCACAGTTTGGCTCGCCCCAGTGGGGTCATGCTGAACAGGTGGATGAGCGATCTCCTTTAAAAACAGAGGTGCATCGTCACCCGAGACTGACCCGAGGACTCGGTGGAATTACAGAAAGCCAAATCATTTTTGCTGAATGAAAAGTTGAGACAGTACCGTTCACCGAAACGTGCTGTGCTGGGTGGTAAAGAGGGACGATGAGAATGGTTATCTTTGCAGTCAGACGGTGGAGTTAAAGCTTCTTGTGTCAGCATCAGGCATCTAAGTGTGGCAGTTAGTACGTTCCGCCACATTCTTATTTCAAAGGGAGACGGACACCGTTAGCCTCCGTGTGGTGAGAATTCACACGCACGCAGGTTATCGTGGGAGCATTAGAAGCAAATTGATGGACGGAGGACATTTTTTTCTGAAGAGTAGCTTGATCTGCAGCCACGTTGGGGGATTGTAAATCTCACACAGGGGATCCTTAGGACTTTTTTGGGTGGTGGAGCTCAGAGAACTTTCTGGAATTTCCGACATTTGCACATCTTAAGGACAGAAGATGGAGTCTCTGAATGTGCCCTGGGATGCCGCCGGAGTCTCTTGGGGAGGATTTGCTCGACGGAACGGACTTCTTGGGCTGTGTCCGCCTCCCCCACAGAAGTGGCACACGGGCAGCCAGGGAGGCCTGTGGCCCTGACCTGCGTGGCCCACTGGCTCAGACACATGCTGTACAGGTGACCCCGCTGACAGCTATCCTCTTGGGAGGCTGTCGCCCAAGGCTGATTTCTTTCTCTCCTTGCCTGCGTTGGTGGATCGGAAAAGAAATCCGATGTTTGTTACGGATATTTTAGGAGAGACCTACAGAAAGCTTCCTGCCGTGGGGTATCTTCCCGGCCTGCTGGGACCATCGCGGATTTTGGCGCTTTGCTCAGCCGAATGTGTCATAACAAGCACAGTGCAGAGATGCGCCGAGCTGCTGCCTCTTCTTGTTTTTAAATTAGACAGAGAAAATATAGATGCTGGGGTTTATATAGTTCCATAAAGAGACAGCTTGACCTTCCTCAATAGGAACTGCCTTTTAAAAGGTACTCAGGTGATCCTTTTGATAGAACCACAGTTGGAACATTATTATGAAACAAATGGCTAAGGATAAACATTGAAAACATTCATGCCTTTTAAAGGAACTTTGTCTGAGTCATGGTGATTCAGTCTACAGCCTTCACGGTATTTGAGTTTCTAGAATAGTCTTTCCCCACTCTCTGCAGTGAATTCAATGGCAAATGTGAGCCTCACCTGAATGGTAATTTGACAAGGACAGATCTCTCTTAAGAGCATTATCTTGTGGTGGGGATTAGATTTCTAGATGATAGAAAATGATTTCAAGTATTTCACATAGAAAACGTGCAGAATGTTTCTGAGGACCTGTTATCCTGTTTGTCCGGTGGTGTGTCCACATCCCCGTTTATTTCTTCCTGTGCTCTCTTACAATTGTGGCCGTCCCCACGAGGGGGCTGACACGTTCACCCATCCCCTTTCTGGGCTCCTGACTTTGGAGCCCCCTCTGGAGTATCCCTGTCATTACCCACTGAGGCCCGCTCCCGGAGTTGAGCCATTTGCTTTCAAGCACCTGCTACCAGCACGGCCTCCCCACCTGGAGGCCCAGCATCTGGACCCCAGCGGCCTCCAGCCGGTCCATCTCGCACCCTCCCCACGTCCCGAGGTGTCCTGCCCGGGCGAACCCTCTGCAGCCAGGTGCCCCTAGGCCTAGGACCCTCCTTGCCTCCTTTCCCCAGGGCAGCACTGGCACATGGTAGCTGCTCAATAAACGGGTGCTCCGGGGACTGCCCGGCACAGACCTTATTTCTTGCTCATTTGTCTATCACCCGAGCACCTCTCCGCCTTCAGAACCCTCTTGGTTTTATGATATTTACTAACTGCAGACGCTGGAGATAATACTCAGAATGCCAGATTTCTTCTGATAACATTCGGATTCACCTTGGAAGGGTGGTGACCCGTAGCGGTGCTTGGTCAGGGCCGGCCCCGTGCCGGGACCGTGGCCGTGAAGGGAACATCCGGGAGACCACGTGCCCTGGTAATGGTCCACTAAACGGAATCCCAGCCCAGCGTAAGACGGACTGTGGCGTCGACACCCGTCACACTGTTAGGATACAGCCATGCCAACAGGAGGCACTAGGGCACTGCCAGCGGGAGGTTCAGGACGACCTGGTCGCATTTTGTGCGGTTCTGTTTGCCAGAGAGGGAACCGGGTGACCCCCGCATGGGGAGCCGCGCTGTCTACGCTGAACTGCACGGGCAGGTGTCTCCCCTGGGGACGTGCGCGTGTGGTCTCTTGGTTGCAGGATCCTGACTGATGTGACAAATGGATCTCTCTTCCTGCCCCCTTAAGGGAAGCCATCAGCCGCGTCTGCGAAGCCGTCCCTGGCGCCAAGGGAGCCTTCAGGAAGAGAAAGGTACTGTCTTCTGTGTTGCCTCCCCACGCAGCACCTGCGGTCACGCCCCGCCCGTCAGGGCCCCCTGTCACCGCCTGGCTGTCGGCACTTTCCAAGCGACGAGAGCTCGGGGTCCCCCTGCCCTGGGGTTGGCAGGACGGCCGGCAAGTCAGCGCCCAGTTGTGCCCCCTTGGCCCAGACCTGTAGACGGTGAGGGGACGGCACGGAAGACGGGGCCGGTGCCCCTCGAAGCCTCTATGGGCGTTAGTTCTCTTCGCTAGAACAGTTAGTGGTGAACACCCGCGTGCTGTGCTGCTAAATTTAACCAGCGGCCCTCAGGGTTCAGAGTACGAAGCCGCTCATCTGTCCCGTGTGCCAGCTTCCGTGGCATATGTGCTTCCGCCAGGCGCCTTCCAGGCTCTAGCGACATCCCCGAGGACGCGCAGTGACACGTCATCTCACGGTGTTTCCACCTGGTTCACGGGTGCAGCGGGCACAAAGGCCTGAGCGGCACAGATGACCGGTCACGTAGCAAAAGCAGCTGGGAAGTGAGGAGTTTTGAGTACTTGTCTGTTTTTTTTTTTTTTTTTTAATGTAAGTTATTTGTTTGTAAGTTTACATAAATTAACTTTTCATAGCAGCTGTTTTTAACGGCCAGCTCCTAAAATTCCTAAAAATTTAATAATTGTCTCTCATTAGCCAGTACAACCAGCTCCAGAGTGCCATGGGATATCCCCATTTTACAGGTGATGAAAACTGAGGCACAGAGATGTGGGTAGGGGTAGGCTGGGCTCAGGCCCATGGCACCCGGCTCCAGGGACTATACATTCAACTTTGGGTTTGACTTTTTCACTCTGGAGATGGTTAGACGGCCAGGGAGGAAGTGGATTAAGAGAAAGGTCAGAAAACCTCTCTGGTTAGAAGTCTGGCAGGTACAGAACTAAATAGCCACTGTCAGGACTGTCTGTGCCCGGACTCTATTGCTCTGTCGTGAGGCGTTACCTCTGATGTCCCCGAATCCGTCCTGGGGCTGAGGTTTGCAGGCAGGTGGCCGGCCTGTTGACACCCCCCGCCCTGGGTGGGTTTTGTCATTATAGCTCGGGGACATCCGCGAAGCCGTAAGGCAGCTGGGTTTCAGGCAGAGAACTTTGAATCTTGACTGTCACGTAGGGTCACTAGGAGGGGGTCTGAGGACAGAGCTAAGGAGCGTCCTCTTTCAGAGCCCGGGGAGGGTGGCAGAAACAAGGCTGATGGCCTCGGGTATGACTTCATCAGAATCTCGGGGGACGGGGCCCAGGCCTCTCCATTTGTAAACACCTCTGTCAGATTAAAAATGGTTTAAGAACCGGCTGTAATTAGCATGTCAAAAGAGGGCATGTTCTAATCTGAAAGGGAAGGATGGCTTGGGGGCCCTGGACCCAGATACCGGTGTTGGCCTTTGGGTGGGGGTGGGGGGCGGGCAGGGATGGCTGGTGCGGAAACGCAGTCCTTTGGGCCCTATGCCAAGGACTTTAACTGAGTTGAGCCCGGTGGTCCGTCCCTGTGCCGAGCCGTCCGTGTGAGCACCGGCCTGGAGGACGTTCCGGCCCAAGGCCCCCAGCAGTGAGCAGTCTCGAGACGCCACGGGATGTTCATCGGCCCCACGAGCTGCACCCTGCTCCTCTGGCTCTGCCAGTTTAGCTCCCGGGGGGGCTGGAACCAGTATCTGAGCCTGGAAGCTGTGAGCACTGGCCCGTGGCCCTTTCCTGGGCTTACGAGTGACAGGAGACTCATCCCCACGGGAGCTGCCCGCACGCAGACGGTGCTGACGCCCGAGGGTCCTCCCCCGTGTGTGCACGTGACGTGTTTATGACGTGTTTGTGGCTGCCTGTTGCGAGTCCCAGAATCTGTGTGCCCCTGTCGGATCCCGCCTGCCGGCTCCTTCGTGGCACAGCCTCCTTCACGTGGCCAGGGAGGGCGGGAAGGTGGGGGCTTGGGGGTGCAGCAGACGGGAACAACAGAGAGGCTGTGACAGCGCGGCCTCTCGGGAATCGGAAGCTAAAATCTGGCCGCTTGATTTCACAGCCTCCCAGCAAAATGCTGTCCAGCATCTTGGGCAAGAGCAACCTCCAGTTTGCGGGCATGAACATCTCCCTGACCGTGTCCACCGCCAGCCTGAACCTGCGGACGCCCGACTCCAAACAGGTCTGTAGGCGCCCGGGCCCCCTGGGTGTTTTGCAAGGTTGCCGGCTCTGCTGGGTCTGGCAGAGCACATTTGTCTAAAATCTTTACTAGCCTGCAGACTTTGGCCCCTTTGAACGGTTGCCCACGGAATGATAGGTAGAATTGGTTTTCTTGGAATCTGCTGCAAATTACCGTTTTTTTTGTTTTTTTTTTTTTTTTAAGGGTAACGTCTAAAGTCATTGAGGGACTTGCCGTGTAGAAGCAGGTGCATGTGTTTGCCACGGACTCCTCATCTCCTTGCCCGTCTTTCATTTCCTTTTACACCGTATTTCTTGGACTCCGCAGCCCACGTCTCATTTCCACATTTTGTCATCCTTGAAGTGGATGGCACCTCGTGGTTTCATGGGCCAGATTTTTTCTGTCTTAGCGGTTCCTCATCTGGAGCCACTCGCGGTCGACGGCGTCCTAGGTCGCTGCACGCGGCATACGGGAGGGAGCCCGCCCGGTGCGGGACGTCTGCCGCTCGCCAGCCGAGGCCGCATGGCGGTGGCGATCGTTGGGGCGGGTTCCGTGTGTGACGCTGGCCTCTCAGCAGCGTGTGTCTTAGGTCTCTCGGGCCTCAGTTCTGTCCGCTGGAACAGTGGGTGTCTCAGTGGCTGTTCTGGGTACCAGCAGGTGAAGACGCCCAGACGCGTGAAAGGGCGTGTTCCCCGCGCAGCCCGGGGCTCCGTTGCTGGTGGCCTGAGCTGGAAATGGGATGCGTCTCCACGGGGAGAGAGGCGGGCCACCCGCACACCTCTGACTCTGGCCGTGTTCCCGGGGGTGCCTGGGGTTACCTTTGCGTTGCCAAATATATTTATATTCATTGACTTCAGTGTCCCCCAGGTCAGCGAGTGGCACCACCTCCTACTCCATCCCTCACTTGCCGGGCAGATAATCCCTGTCTTTTCACGTTGGTCCTTCCGACGGGTGGGGTGGGGGTGGGTTAGGAAGGTTCAGCGGGCTCCACCTTTCTCTGGGGCCCTCTCAGGGCTGAGCACCTGTGACCCCGGGCTGCAAGGCGGGACCCCTCTGCCCCGCACCACATGCCCATATCCACTCTCACGCACTGTGGCCGTTGCTGTTAAGTTTCTAGGGATCCTCAGGCCGTGGCCCTCAATTCTGCGGGATACACGTCCCGGTCCCTGCCTATTACACCTCATTCCCCCCGTAAGAAAAACAAACAAACTCAGGAGGAGTGGAAGGGACGTGGCCGTGCTGGGGTTGGGGGCTGGTTGGCTGTGTCCTCACGGTTTGTGGAGCATGGGTGTGGGGCTGGGCTCAGGAGCGGGGGGCACCCTCTGGGACGATAAGAACACGGCCCGGGACGGTGGGTGCCAGGCCCCGCTCACGCCCCTGGCTGTCCCGTGGCGGCCTGGCTGTTGCAAATTAGGAGGAGTCCTGGCCGGACACTGCCCTCCCCCGTGCAGAGCAACCGTGAAAGTCCCGGCCGCTCTCCTCTGCCGAGCGTCCCTCGAAACTCCCTTGGTCAAAAACACCTGCTCGAGATTCACCGGCTCAAAACTCCATTTAATCTCCCATCTTTTCCAAAAGTCTGAGATACAATGATACGGCAACAGCCACACGTCGTGACCAAATAGGATTTCTGCTTTTTCCCCTCAATACAATATTCCCCTCAATAATACCCGCTTCAGTTTCCAAACTCCAGTATGAGGGCTGTCTTATGAGCAAAAACTAAGCAGAAATCAACACCTTTTCAAGGTTTATCCTCGTGTGGGGATTGCTGGTGCTTTGCTGCCCTCCTGGGAGCCCCCTGCCCTGGGGCTGGAGGCAGGAAGCTTCCAGAAGGCTGCAAGCGGCCGCTGGTAGCTGGATCCGGCCGGGTTGGTACAGGCTCCAGAGCGGCTTCCTTGTTTCCACCCATTTATATGCTCAGGTCTTTCTAGATCGCGAGTGGTTTTGCACATGCCATTTTGGCATTTTAGAACGAATGGTTTTCTCCCAGTTCAGACACAGGTTTGCTTCGAGCGTCTCGGGAGCAGAGTCGGGAAGCTCCTCGCACGGTGGGATTTCACCTCCGTTAATTTCCGACTGCCCGCCACCAAAGGCCTGAGGGGCTGTGCGGGAATAAACCTGGTGATGGTGTGATGGAGACGGGGCCACTGTTTCCACCCCGGAATTCAATTCAAGGTCATTCCATTGTCTTTGACATTATAAAAATAGCATGGGAAACTTACGTAGCAGCTTAAATTTAGGGCAGCTTCTAATTTACTGTCTACTGAATTCCGCTGCCGTTTGTAAAGCTAATGGAAATTTCCGGGTTTAATACTGACTTGGAATGTCCTCCCTGGCCTTTGCATCGATGGAACCGGTCGCAAGAGTGCCCGGGACACAACGAGACACGCTCCTTGCTCGCTAGCTGGGGGTCGGCACTGAAGACCGTATGTGTCTCTGGAAGCAGAAATTGCACCAGTGACCTGTTTCCGTGTGGGGGTGAGACCCTTTCCTTCTCCGAGAGGGAAGGTCGTTAGGACGCCCGTTAGCTGTGGTCCTTCAGCCTCGGGCTTCGCATCTGTGAACGGGGCGGCCGTGGCTCCCCCCTCAAGGGTGGCCTCAAGGGAGCTCGCCGAGCGAGCAGCTGACGTGTGGGGAAAGCCCACCGGCGGTCAGCTGGTGTGACGACTCCCATCCCTTTATTTGCGCCGGGTACCGGTTTTGCGGATTCTCAGGAAACCTTGTTGTATCGCCTGCCGACAAACGGTGGCTTTTCCAGGACGCGGGGCGGGCACTAACGACGTGTCTCCTTTCTTGTCCTGGGCCTGCAGATCATCGCCAACCACCACATGCAGTCCATCTCGTTCGCCTCCGGGGGAGACCCGGTAAGTGCCGGGGCTGCTTTGCCTTGCTCTCGTTGGGACTTTTCCAGAAGGGGCCTTCCTCCCGGGGGTGCGTTCTAGGGCACGATCGGGAAAGGTAACTGTGATGACAGCTGTCCCCCCACCTGGTTCCGTAAGCCCTTCTTGACCACCATTAGTTCTCGTGCCATTGGCCCAAAGCGGTCGAAAGTCCTCCAAGTGCTGGCTTTCTGAAGAGGTCCTGGGACCGCGCCCCAGTGTCAGCCGTCAGGCGCCCCGTCTGATGACCGTGGGTCCTGCTTCGTTCCTTTTTTCTCTTGGGCTCCGGCAGGGCCCCTCGGTTTCACAGTTGAAGTCTACGCGAAGCCTGTGAGTTGACTTAGTCTGGTTTATTCATAGATGTTTGAAATTGGAATTTTTGTACCCACATTTAATGTTGTAGTCTTACTGGTTTGCTTTGCCAGCAGGGAGGGAGTGCAGGGAGAGAGAGAGAGAGAGAGAGAGAGACAGAGAGAGGGAGAGAGAGAGGGCAAGGCAGAATGGGAATGTTCTATTTTTGCATTGCTGCTTTTATTAAGAAGGTCACAAGGTAATTCACTCCTCACGGTTGGTCAAGATGGTGTCAGTGCTCATTGTCAGCGTCATGAGAGGCAGGACCCACAAACCCCTTGCTCCCCCTCTCCCTCCTCCCCTCCCTCCTCCCGTACTCCTCCTCCCTCGCCATTCTCCTCCTCCCCCCTCCTTCTCCCCTCCTCCCCTCCTCCCCCTCTTCCCCTTCTGCTCTTCCTGCTCCTCCCCCTCCTCCTCACCCCACCCCCCACCCCCCACCCCTCCCCGCCCCCAGCAGAGCCAGACCCACACACACTAACTGCTGCTCAGTGTTGCTGGCCAGCCCTTGGAAACAGCTTGCAGGCAGGAAACTATCTCCAGGGAAGAAGAGCCAGTCAGCCCTCGGAGCCGTGAGGGAGAAAACCCCCGCCCCCAAGACCGCCCTCATACCATTTCTCATTGGTCCGGGCCACGTTTTCACCAGTCTGGGGGCGTCTTTAAAAATTAGGACGACCGAGTGAGTGTTTTCTTGAAGCTACCTTTCCTCAAAAAGAAAAATTGCTCTATGTCCTGGCGTGATGTCCTTTTGCTGTTGAGTAAGTCTTTTATAATAAAACAATGAGGCTTAGAAGTGGTGTTTTTGTTGTTATTGTTGTTTCGTTATGTGCAAGTTTCCGGGTCCAGGGCAGCCGGAGTAGCCGGTGTGGTGCGGAGATCCCGTCCTGGTCTGGCCAGGAAGGGGGTATTTCCCAGGCTGTGAGGACTTCGTGTGTCTTTCCCGGCCTGCCCCCTCTACCTGGGGAACTGCTTGCTGCTGGCTCATGAACAGCAAGTCGAGCCGGTGGGCGCTTTCCACTGCTGGCTCTCATCTCGACATCTCTAAAGGCTGGTGGAGTCACGGCCCCCGGTGTCTCGGCTGCAGACAGCCCACGCCCCCCCGCCTCTGCCCCAGTTCCTGCAGCCGCCCCCCCTCTCCCCCAAGGAGGCGTCAAGCCCAGCCAGACCCTTGGGCCAAGGGCATTGGCAGGAGAGGGATTCGGCCACCCTGCACGTGGTTCCTTGCCCTTACACCCCCGCCTGACCAAGAGAATATGGCAAAGCACCCTTGAACCACCCTCAGCACCTCCACTGACTCACGCTCTCTTCCTTTAGGGTCTAGTCCTCAAAATCTCTCCCCGTGGCTTCCTCTTTTCCTCCCCCTCCCCTCCTTTACTTTCCCTCCAATCCCTTAATCTCTTACATTCTATCATAAAGCGAAAGACCTCACTGAGACATACATTTAGCAAGTGGGAGTCTGCCACTAGAGATGGGATCTCGAGGGACAGGTGCACCTGCTGTGTACCTGCACGCGCACCTGTCCTCACGCCTCCACCTGTGTCTGCACGTGGCTCCAGTCAACTCGCAGAGGCGTCTCACCGCTGGCCCCGTGTGATGCTCGTAGCCATAGTTTCCGAAATTTGGGAGGTAACCCAGCCTGCAAAATAAAAGGAAGAAACAGTACGTACCCGCAGCGACAGATTCTTCCAAGAACTTGTCTCAAACCTCAACTTAATGATGCTATGAGTGGACCTGCAGAGACGGAAGGCTCAGGAAGCCAAGGACACAGGCTTCTGTTCAAATTGTCCTGTTCTCCAGGGTGCACACAGGTCTGCGAGCCTCAAATTTCCTCACCTCCTTGCTTTTAAAAAAGAAAAAGGAAGCACTGGGTGCTTTTAACCTTTTAATATTTTCTTCTTATTTGTTTCTGATGCATAAAACGTCATGATACCAGGGGACAGGAAACCTGGTCAGTTCCTATTTTAACCAAGCCCAAATGCACGTTCGCATTGTGCGTGGGTTCCCGTTCCGCACTGGCTTGTAACCATTATAATTGGAATGTGTTTCAATAAAACTAGCAATCCCAGGTTCGATCCCTTGTTCTGGTGCTCAGTGTGTAACTACTCATTGCTTTGTGCTCTAGTTGACCCAGTAAGAAAATGGTGTTTTGAAATATCAACTAAGTCAGGCTGAAAAACACTGTTAATCCCAAATCCCCCCAAAATATGCCCTGTAATCATAATCTGCTGTGATTACCAGTGTTCACAGGCCACCAGAAGGGGGCCAGGGTGCCGGCCAGGCTCAGAAAGGTTTGGGGGGTGGCAACAGGGGCGCAGGACGGGCAGCCGGCAGCCCCATCTGTGGAACTTGGTGTTCAGTGTGACTGGATGATGTCTAGAACAACGTTCTGAACACCAATACACTCCCCCAGCGTGCCAGACAATGATCAACATTGGCTTTAGAAGAGTTCTGTCCTGGCTTGACCCTAAACCATCTGAGGGACGGGACACATGTCATGTCTCTTTCCTGGCCTTCCTTCCCCAGAGCAGCGTTTCTCAGACTGGAGTAAGAATTTAAGAAGAAGAATTTCTTTGCGTATGCCACTAGTGTTGACTCAAGTTAATTTTGTCACCCAAACATGCACAAAAATAAATCAAGTATACACTCCTTGGGTTCCTACGTCCTATTGAACTGTAAGCCCCGATCACGTTTGAAAGTTTAATCCTGATAAACACAGTAAAGCCAGAAACATTCAAAGTGACAGGAATTTACCAGGATGGGTGGTTTTGCTGACGCCACCCAGATCTCTGCTCTCAGAGGGACTCTCGACCCGGCCGCCACGGTGCGGAATCCTTCAAGGTCAGCATCTCTCTGCTACGTCAGGCTCCTGGGTGACTCAGTCCTTCCACTAATTTATTCTGTTGAAGTAAGCACTTCAGTGATGCATCGTTGTGTACAAATGTGACGTTAATTGCTTGAGTTGGGGCAAAAGCATCTAGTCTGAGTGTTCTTTTTTCTCGAATTCTTTAAAAACCTGGCATCTATAATGTCGGAAACCCAAGTGACAACCTTGTCGCTGACATTGCAACGCAGAACCGATGACGCAGTGGTCATTCAGATGGTCCCGGATATTCTTGTATTAATTTGTAAGATTATTATGGAAACTAAAACACGAAGTTAGAAAGAAAGTCTGGTCACATCTCAAACACTGGAGAATATTCCTGACCAGCCCTAGAATTCCACGGAGCTCGGACGGAGAGACGCCGGTGCTGTCCTAGGACCCTTCCAATGCTGTCATCTCCTGAGTCCACAGAAAGCGTCCGTGACTACAAGCTGGAGTCCTTACTTGGCTGTTAGTTTCATATTCTGACCAGATCTTCCTTGATGGAAATGACTGGAAGCTGGGTTGATGGTCTGTTTTTCACCCCCCTTCCCAGCTCAGGGAATATACCAGCAGACAGTGGCCTAAGGAGGAGCATGGAACAGCGTAGATGGGCAGCATACTGGAGGGACCCTTGGTGGCAACCAGTCATGTCAAAACCCGCTGGAGGGCCCTCCTCCCCTCCTCAGACCCAGCGGGTCGCTGTGAGTTCTGGGAAACCATGTACCACATATGGAAAAGCACCCTGTGCCTGGTGCTGCCTGCTGGGGCGCTCAGTAATCATTGCATGTCCCCAGGCTCCCAGTCGTCCCTTCTCCCATCAGAGGGTTTTCCTAGAGCATGGCAGACAGAGAAGGGGTCATCCCCTGCCCACGGAGAGTAGTAATGAAGGCAGTCACGACACAGAATCTTCCGGATGCTGAAAACCTGGGGCTCATCTGTAATGTTGGAACCCTTCGAAGCAATGACATTTGGGAGAAATCTGCAACGACGGGGTGAGACTTTACCGGTCGCCCCCCCCCCCCCCGAGACTTTACAAATGTTGTGAATGTCAGCTTTGCAGGGAACGTCTGTTCTGCTTTCCAGAATGAAGAGAATGATTGGTTCCTCTGCCTGTTTAGAGGCGGCCCAGCCTACGTCTGAGGACAGAGCCTCCTCCGTGCACGGATCAGATGAGGCCGCCGCGCAGACTCGGATTTCACCCGGAACAGCCAGGCTACTACTCAGAGCTCATATGTGTGAAACATCTTAAAAGATTAAAGTTACTACTTATTTCCGAGAAGAAAAGAACCATCACATGCCATCCACCCAGGAAGGCGTTCCCAACCAACCTTTGAACGTCTGCTTCTGGTTTCCTCGTGGCTGCTAGACCAGCAGCACCAGCACCGGCTGGAAACTTGTCAGAAATGCACGTTTTGGGGCCTCCCCTCAGACCCACAGAATCCGAAGTCCCAAGGCAGCACCCAGCAGCCTGTGTCTCCACAAGCCCGTTGTGGGACTCTGACGCCAGCTTGAACTGACGACCGCTGATTCAGGCAGAGCTCAGGAGAGTGGCTGTCAGCCTTGACTCACGGTAGAACCTTCTGGAGAGCTTCAAACCGTCCTGAGGCCTCACGGCCTCCAGTCCAGCAAGGGCGGATTATCCGGGAGCTGGGACTCCGGCAGCAGTGCGTTCAGAGCTCCTGGGGGGATCCGCCATGCAGAGAACGGGGTGCCCGTCACACGGCCGTGGCCCAGAGCATGGGCACAGACAGGCGGTGTCCGCACCAGAGCCTCAGGCCCCGCCCTGGACCCGCCGAGTCAGAACCCGCACTTCACAAGGTCCGGAGACTCCTGGCCACGGTAGTGTGAGAAATACCGTCCTTCTGGGCTGTCCCTTGGGAGCGTTCGATTCCTGGGCTGGGTTGCGTAGTGTATGTCTGGCTGTGCTGTCTTGCTCGTGGTTAGTGACGTGGGTGCCTCGTTTTTCTCTGACAGGACACAACCGACTACGTTGCGTACGTAGCTAAGGACCCTGTTAACCGCAGAGGTAAGCAATGCTCGACCCTTACGGTCTGTCACTCGTGCGCGGTCAGGCTGAACACGATGCCAGGTGCTCCCCCTGGTCCCGCCCCCTCCGCCAGCACGACCCGTGTGTCCCGCCGTGCCGTTAACGGGAATTGAGGGCTGCCTGCCTTCTCGGTGGGGGCAGGAGACACCGGGCGGCCGGGGGCCTGAGACACCCACCTGCACGCAGGGAGTGCGGCTTGGAGCACGTGACCTGTTTGGTGGCTCCCGTTCGTGCCCTGAAAGCGGCCTCGGCCACACCTGGAACGCTGTGTCCCCGCCCTCCCGCCCCCGCCCGGCCCCAGCCCCACCGCCAACCACGTCACCCCGAGAAGCCTGCGCTGCCCTGAGCAGTCCACGCTCGCGTGCCATCCACTCGCACCCCACAAAGCTGCCGGGGCCTCAGACGAGGCTGGAAATGGGGGATGTGGGGCATTCACGAGCTTTCCATCCTCATGGGCCCTCTATTCCTAGACCTCCACGCTCACCACCCTGTTCCTTTTATCATGTACAAAACCGAAGCCCCACCATGGGCGCCGACAGCCCGGGCGGGTGGGCTGATTACAGGTGCGCGCTACCCTTGGATACTGACGCACCCTGTGACCCCAGCTTAGAACTCGCTGACGAAGATCGCCAGGGGGTGTCGATAGCAATCCAAAGCACTGGCTCCCCTCTCCTCCCACCCTCCACCCCAGGTACCGGCTGTTAAGATTTTCTAGTTTGCTTTACGGGACTTTTTATCCACATACGTACACATATATTCTTTTCTTTTAAAATGTCGGTGCACGTGAGATCTTAGCATGCTGTCGTGCCCTCCCCCCGGTACTGTATCTTGGACACAGAGAACGGGTTGACTGTCCGCGAGGTGGCCATGTGGTGAGACTTGTCCCCCAGGTGCACCGACCCCCCCCCCCCCCCGGGGTCCGAGTACAGACGCTTTCACTGTTGTGCGGCCCGACCTGGAGGCGTTTGCAGAGACGTTAGATGGTTGATAGGTCAGTGAACCTTGCAAATCAGAAACCAGTCTGGCTGTAAAGATTTGGTCCTCCCCACGGCCGCCTCCTGCCCCACGCTGGTACTTGGTGGCGTGGCGGGACCGCTTTCCTTCCTCAGAGTCACAGACGATGACATCATACGGTGTTAGCACTTAATTCTCCCCCAGATGCGTGGGTGTCTGGGGGGCGAGGGGGACCCCGCAAATGAAGCGCCATGTCCTGGATTATGACTGCCACGTTGTCACTCCTGAATCAGAGTGGGGGTGTTCACAGAGTTCTGAGGGTAGACGGGAAGGGGGCATGGGTGGTCTTGAGCCAAGGACTGTCCCCGAAACCCCTGGCTAACACGTGGAGCCCACCCCGTCTTGACCTTGCAGCGACTTTCATGTGATGACTGTGGATAACCAGTGCTCGGCTGGGTGAGGGCAGCAGGCCGGGCTTCCACACAAGCCCGTCCTTCCAGTGGGAGGCAGTTTGATCGGTCCACGAGGGCTCCCATACAGAACTCTGCACGGCGGTGGCTGAAAACGACAGAAGCTGTTGTCTCACGGTTCTGGAGGCTGGAGACCTGAGAGCAAGGCACTGCCAGGGCCGGGCTCCGTCTGAAGCCTGGAGCAGGGACCCTGCCTGCCTCTCCCAGCTCCTGGCAGTGCTCTGGCCGTCTGGGCGTCCTGGCTTGTGGCCATGTGGCTCCAGTGGCCCATCTTCATGCCGCCTTCTGCTCCGAGCATGGCTGTGTCTTCACGTGGGCACCTTCTTATAAGGTGTGCGGTTATCCGGGGTTGGGGCCTGCCGTCCACCAGCCCGCCCTCACGTCAACCGTGGTTAAGTTCCTGCCACTCCGATGGATTCCCCAGATGACAGACCAGTGTTGGCTGGAAACCATGCTTGAGTTCAGGGGGTCTGTGCCTCCCTCCTAGGAGGCCATTGCTGTTCAGCCTTCCGCCCAAGGGGTGAGGATTGTCGGTTTGCCGTGAAGAAGGGACCATGGTCGCTGTTCCTGGGGCATTTTCTAGTTGGGTAAGACCCCAGATGTCCACGGGGCCCCTACCAGCCCCAGTTGGCGGAGATGGCGGCCGCGTGCCGTGGGGGCATCGCTCGCCTGTGCTGGCGGAGCAGGTGTCCCGCAGACGCCGTGGGGACAGCATCAGGTGGACGGAGACCCCAGCCCGCAGCCCGCAGCTGTCAGAGGGCTGGGCTATGGTGTGGGCTCCGGACGTGTTTGGAGCCAATGGGGAAACCACGAGCTGGTGTCCCGATGGTGACCTCTGACCAGCAGCGTTTGCTGTGTGTGGAAGACACGTGGGGCTGGCCCGTCTGAGGGAACATGCCGTCCCCCCGCCCCCCCCCCCGTATGATTACGGGGGCCATAGTGCGTGTTGCTCCCAAGTGCCCTCCGTGACGCGGCCCGAGGACGTCTCCTCCCTCGTGTGAGGCCAGCAGCTCAGAGACGTGAGCGGTTCTCCCTAGAGCGACCTTGTTCATTGGTCTGAGGGGCGGGGGAGACGACGTGGGCACCCCGAGACCGCCCGCCCTGTAACAGGAGGGCCAGTTTCCCCCGGAAGGGACGGAACGAAGAGCGGCCCCGTTTTGTGGCCCTCACGTCCGTTTTGGGCCACATTTTAGGTTTTATGACGTATTTGAGTCTTCACGGCACCACAGCCGTGTACGTGCCTCTCAGGGGTCTGCTCCTTCGTGGCCCCTGAGTGACGCCCCCAGCTCTGCCCCCTCCTCAGGGGCGGTCACCGTGGGCGAGGGCCTCCCCGTTCCTGTATGTGCCCAGTCATGCCGGTGAGGGGGTGAGGGGAAAAGACTGTTGCGATGCTCTCAGAGAAAACGGCAGCCCCGGAGACCCTCACCCCAGGGTTCATTTTGGATTTCGAGTGCAGTTTGGAACAGAGAGGCCCCGGGACAGACCCTCGGACCCCAGCCCTCAGACAGTGTTTTCTCAGGGCACCAAGGACTGCAGGTGCCAGAGCCGGGAGGGAGACGTGATTTAATTCTGCGGCTACAGCCTCTGCCGCCCCCGGTTTCTGACCCCCAGGACTCGACCCTCGGCGGGACAGGGTGCCTGCTTCTGCCGCGGCCCTGCGTCTCCAGTTCTCAGGAAGCAGGCTTCCAGCTCCCTGCTGTGTAGACGGGAGCGATCGGGCGGCCCCCTGCCAAAACCCGTTCTTCCTTCACTGCGGCTGCTGTATCTCTTTTCAGAAGGACAGTGAGCTGCACTCTATTGGCCCTTCCCATCTCTACTCTTCCCTGAAGCACCGACCAGGCAGCCCTCGGCTGGCCCCCCTCGGGGGTGGGCGTGCGTGGCTGCAAACAGGCGGGTTCTTCCCCTCCCTCCTGCCTAGACTCCAGCCTCCTTACTAGCTGGAGGGACACTGCCACCCGTACTGCTCAATGCACGACCCTGCAGCTCTAACAGCTGTGTCATGTGGGTTCGCCCTGTGCCTCCCGGGCTGGTGTTTAATAAACTAAAATAATATCGATAATCAGTACTAAAAACACAGCCGGGCATCTGTCTCCTTGGGACAAACCTCTTGGCCATCCCCGGTGCTCCCAAGGGCTCACGCTGCGACCCAGAGCCTCAGGACGTGCTTTTCCCTGGGTCCCCAGGGTGCTCCCCTGCAGCCCGGGGGACAGGAAGCCTGCGGACCCCGGGGCTGGTGGCCGCCGTCGCATGGGCTCCACGGTGCCCTGCTGGCTTCGTGCGGCAGGAGGGCGGTTTGGTGTGCCTCCCCCGAGAGTTTCCCCGTCGTTAGTAACAGGATGGGGCAGTGCGGGTCACACAGGGAGGCCTGGGGTTCCCGGGGGCACGCAGACGTGGATCTGGGAGGAGGCCTTGTATTTCTCGGGGAGCAGAGCGGGCCCTCTGCCCCTGCAGCCTCTTCTCTGGTGGCTCCACACAGATGGTGCCGCAGCTTGGCCTCCGGGACGGCGTGCCCTCGTGGGACAGTGAGTGCCTGTCGCAAAGCCGCTGGGAGCTGCTCCAGGCCCCCCGAGGCCTGCCCTCCCCCCCACATCGGGCCACAGGAGCCCAGCTTTGGTCTGCTCTTTAGCACAAGCTGCTTGTCTGAGAACCTGTGCGAACAGCCAGCCCCACACTTGAGAGGCGCCCTGGCATGTGGTGGGGGGTCCCCGTGAATTAACATCCCCTGAAACTCCTCTTTTGAGGGGTCCTTACTGTTCCGAGTTGCCGCATTCGGTGAGGCCGCTTGACTCCCACGAGGAAGTGAGCGGACAGCCACGGAGTGGCTCAGGCGTCCCTCAGCAGGAGCCGGGTTGGGACCGTTGTCCAGGCTCAGGGGGCCGGAGGGGGACCCGTTCCTTCTTACCGCCACCTTCTTTATCACGACGTTTCCTTCCAAACCCTGTTTCTCTGTTGAGCTCTCAGTTGGTATTTCGTAGACGGTTAAGAAATTGTTAACCATTTTGAAATTTAAAAAATTTAAATGTACTTGCAAAGAGGACCTTTGGTGTTAGAGAGCAGAGCCCTTAAGAAATGCATCCCCGCGGTGACGCTTCGTGGCCATGGCCCAGGGATCGGGCTGTGGGTGGAGCTGCCGGGACAGCGAGTGGGGGACGTGGGCACCTCCCCAGCGGGAGCCTGGCGGCCCAGCGTCTCTAACAGGCCTGCATGCTTGCTCTCCCAGCGTGTCACATTCTCGAGTGCTGCGACGGGCTGGCCCAGGATGTCATCGGCTCCATCGGACAGGCCTTTGAACTCCGGTTTAAGCAGTATTTGCAGTGTCCTTCCAAGGTCCCCGCTTTCCATGACCGGTGAGTAGCGCTGTGACCCCCTGTGCGCGGGCCTTCCCGCGTTCTGTGGGCTTTCGTCTGAGAATGTCTCAAAGGAGAAACCCCGAGACGGCCTCCGAGAAGTGTGGTCTGGACAGACGTGGTCGGTCACGGGGCTCCTGGCTCAGATGCGCCTGGCGGGTCTGGGCCGGGGCTTGGGAGACCCACCGTCGGAAGGAAGCCCACGGATGGCTGAGGCCCCGAACGTTGGGGAAAACATTTTCTAGAAACTGTAGAGACGGTAGCCAAGGTCACGAAAACGCACTGTAATACCTTCCTGCCGTGTCCTCTGCAACCAGGTGAGATTTCCACGCGTCACCTCCGTGAGTCCTCTTCTCACAGGTGGGATATGTCCCCCGTCCGTGCCACCGTGGTCAGCGCGGTCCGAACTCTGGGCCCTTCCGTGAAGCCCTGAGCTGGGTAGCCTGAGGACCCAAAGCCTCCTGTGGCCCTGGGCACGCCCGCCCCTTGGCCAGGATGAGTCAGCAGCATTCTCTGTAAAAAGGGAACAGCATTCTCGCTTTTTTTTTTTAATTTTAAATTTTTATTTACTTATTTTAAGAGAGAGAAAGAAGAGGGAGGGGCGGGGGGGGGGGCACAGAATCCCAAGCAGCCACCGCACACTGTCAGTGCAGAGCTCAACACAGGGCTCGAACTCACAAACCGTGAGATCGTGACCTAAGCTGAAGTTGGATGCTTAATCGACTGAGCCACCCAATGGACCGTTGTTGTTTTACGTGTTCGGTGAAATAGTTCATACAAATATGAATTGTAAAACAGCCTTCAGGATCTAGCATTGAGTTTCCTTCAGACATAAGAATATTCCATGCAGCATAAAGCGTTAAAAGAAAGCCATGTGGGGGCGTATCAATAGTCTGTCCTTGATCGGACTTGCATAATGAAAGCCTCTTCTAAAGGTGTGTTCACTGCAAACAAACCTTTATTTCTCCAAAATTCGCTTTTTCAGTGTTGCGCTAACGTCTGCAGTCCCGTTCCGTGACTCAGGCACGGAGGCTCTGTTACTTCCATTATCACGAAGGCCTCGTTCACACCTCTGAGCTCTGCCCCTTTCCTGACTGGGTCATTCTCAGTCATTTTCTCACCTACTGGGAAGTGGCCTTTTTTTTTTTTTTTTTTTTTTTTTAGGTTGTTTTTGGTGGGGAGGGGCAGAGACAGAGGGAGAGAGAGAATCCCGAGCAGACTCCATGCCCAGCGAGGACCCTGACACGGGGCTCGATCTCATGATCGTGAGACCATGACCTGAGCCAAAATCGAGAGTTGGACGCTTAACCGGCTGAGCACCTCCCAGACGCCCCAGGGAGATTGCTTTTAAGGCGATTCATTTGGGAGGTGCCGGTGAGGACCCCACTTTTCCCCGTTGTCAAGCTTCCCTGCGTTCAGACGGGACTGTGTGTGGGAGGAGCAGATAGAAAGTGTCAGTTCCTACCCCATATACACACCCACTATCCATAAACTGTGTATACTGTGTATAAAATTTGAAAGTTCACTCGTTCTCCGCCACTTGTCAATTTTGTGTGTAACGGGACCTACTTTAAAAAAAGTAGACCGGTACATCTGTGCTCCCGGAATAAACCTCAAAAATCTGAAGTGCAGTGAAAAAGGATACGAAACACGGAAACTTTAAAACCAAACAAACAACACAGGCGTAGTTTACAGATACACGCACGTGTACGACGCGTGTATAACACGTCAGGATATCCCACGCCAACTCTGGACTATCTGGGACCAGGCGGCGGAGGGTGGGATTTAACTGTATTGGTGGGTGAGTCTGCTCCCTGACATTTCATAATGAAAACGTTCCAACAGACGGTGAGCCCCTGCACACCCACCTACGTGCCACCGCTCACATTTTACTGCTAATATGATGAACCTGTACACCCGTGATGAGTTTTATTTCTTTAAAAAAACAAGTGGGGCTCCTGGGTGGCTCAGTCAGTTGAGCGTCCGACTTTGGCTCGGGTCATGACCTCGTAGTCCAGGGGTTCGAACGCTGTGTCGGGCTCTGTGCTGACAGCTCAGAGCCTGGAGCCTGTTTCAGATTCTGTGCCTCCTGCTCTCTCTGCCCCTCCCCCACTCGTGCTCTGTCTCTCTCTCTCCCAAAAAATAAATAAACTTAAAAAAAATTTTTTTTAAGTAGGGGCGCCCGGGTGGCTCAGTCAATTAAGCGTCTGACTTTGGCTCAGGTCATGATCTCATGGTTCATGAGTATGAGCCTCGCGTTGGGCTCTGTGCTGACAGCTCAGAGCCTGGAGCCTGCTTCTGATTCTGTGTCTCCCTCTCTCTCTGCTCCTCCCCTGCTCACACGCTGTCTCTCTCTCAAAAATAAGTAAAGATTAAAAAAAAATTATAAAAAAAATTTTTTTTTAAAGTAGAGAAAGCCAACAGAGCAAAATGTTCACACTTACTGTCCATGGTGGATGCGTATCTTTTATGTTAATTATTATGCTTTTCTGTACTTCTGAAATTTACATAAAAGCCAGATAAATCTATAAAAATTATATGCGCAAAAATGGGTGGGGGAGCTCACTGAGTTGCCGTGCTCCTCTGAGAATACACTTAAGGTCAGAATTTTCTGTGTAGTTTTTTATATGATCAAGTTTGCCAAAGTTTTGGGGAAAGAAAATGAAGCAGGCAGGATCTTATCTGTTGAGAAGAACTTCAGCTCCAAATGCAGGTATGGACATAAAATTTCTTTAAAAAATATTTTTTTAACGTGTATTTATTATTAAGAGACAGAGAAAGAGCATGAGCATGGGAGGGGCAGAGAGAGGGGGAGACACAGAATCTGAAGCAGGCTCCAGGCTCCGAGCTGTCAGCACAGAGCCTGAGGCGGGGCTCGAACTCACAAACCACAAGATCATGACCTGAGCCAAGTAGGACGCTCAACCAACTGAGCCACCCAGGTGCCTCCAGTTATTAACATTTTAAACTTCTTCCCTGTTTCAAAGATGAGTGGAATTTTCCAGAAGGTAGGACAGCGATGAAGGCAGAAGTATCTGCTTTTCAGCCCATTCATCTGCTTCTCAGAGCTGAGATCTAGATAGTGAGGAGGCAGTGACTGAACTCTCTTTTCTGGGGTAGCAGGTCCTAACATTAGATTTGTTGGTTTTGACAAGAAAACTCCACTTTCGCCTAAAGCCCTGGAAAACCCCTCTTCTAACAGAATGCAGAGTCTGGATGAGCCTTGGACTGAAGAGGAGGGGGATGGCTCAGACCACCCGTACTACAACAGCATCCCAAGCAAGGCGCCCCCTCCGGGGGGCTTTGTGGACGTGCGGCTGCAAGCCAGACCCCACGCCCCTGACACGGCCCAGGTAAGTCCCACACCCCTGCCTGGGTCCGGCCCCTCGAGCACTTCCTTCCATTTTCTTCCACTGTGCTCGCAGGCTGGCCTTCTGTCCGGTCTCTGGCGCAATAACTCACCTGCTCTGCCCCCTTGGATTACACACGCAGACACACAGGGGAGGCTTTTGCTCTAACGTCCTCAGGCGTTAATCACATGTCTGGGAACTAGGTTGTGATTCCGGGGGTGCAAGTCTGGGGGTCTCCTCTCCATCCCGGGGCGGATGCCGTTATACTGGGAGCTTCGTGAGGGGACAAAAGAGTTCAGGACTTTTCAAAGGCTCGGGTGCTTTCTTTCCCCGAGAAGACGGTGGGCGCGGGCCCTTAAAACGATGAGCGTTTTATGAGCCTTCCCTTTTCTTCATTTCCCTGAGTTTTCCTCCAAATCAGCACCGTTCCAGTAAGGCGATTGCTTTTTAGAGTTACCGCGTCTCTATTTCGTGACAGAGAATTTTGTGAGGTCACCCACCTTGTGCAAATAATAATGACACTGACGAAAGTGGCAAAACAACACGGAAATCAAGCGTCCGCAGCTCTGAGGCGGAGAGATGGACGGGGCGGACTTGCCCGGGTGTGAATGGCCGAGGGAGGTGCGTTCTGACGCGCCTGAGCTTTACCCGAGGGCGCGTCCGGTGATGTGGCCGCGTGGATGTAGGAGAGCCCCATTTTCAGTCACACTTAGGGAGGGCTGGTGGCGTGAAACGAAGACAAGGAGGGGCGCGTGTGGTTTTGATGAGACGCAGCCTCTTCCCCACACCCGTGCAAACGCGTTTCCCGAACCCTAATGCCAACCGCGAGGCAGGAAGGAAAAGGTGGGTGTGATTGGGGATGTGGCGGGCCCGCCGTTCCGGTCCCTTCTACTGGGCTGTGGTTTTGGGGGACGGAGAAAGGGGAAGAGGCTGCTTTTCCTCTGGGCATTGACACACGTCTGTAGTTTGCAGGCAAAGAGCAGACGTACTACCAGGGGAGACACCTGGGAGAGCCGTTCGGCGAAGACTGGAAGCAAGCACCTGTCCGGCAAGGTGAGGGGCACGGCCGGGGGGGAGGGAAGAAGACACGGGAGCACGCGCTCCCGGCGGGGACTTCGTCCGGGGGCTGGCGGCGCACGCGTGTGTCCCGGCGAGACTGAGGCCCCCACCCGTCGCGGACACAGGATGGAGGGCTGTGGGGGCGCCGCTCGTCCTCTGGTGCCTCCCCTTTATCCCGGCGCTTCCCGTTCACGTGCACCCTGGACGTGTCCTTGTCCTTCCGGCGGGACGGCCTGCCTACCAGGGGGCTGAGGCGTGGGCCTCCCGACGAGCCCGCACCCGTCCGGGTGGCTGGTGGCTGGGGCCCTCTGACGTGTGTTTCGTGCCGTCCCTCAGCGCTCCAGCGGGGCTGTGCCCCACGACTCCTCACAGGCGCTGGTAGCTTTCCCTTCCTTGCCCGGCCCCCGCCTGCCCCGTCCAGGGTCAGCTTCGGGAGGGACGGAGCCCACACGCGCTAGAGGTGGCGTGGAGAAGCAAGTCCCGCGCGGGCCCTGGGCGCTTTCAGGGGCGCTTCCCCATTGTGTCGCGTCGACTGACGTGTCCCCACTTGCCACAGTTCGGCCGTGACCGGGAGTTCTCAGTAGGCTCCGTACACCCAAGCGTGTCCGTGTGTGTGTTCTACAGGGTTCGTGCCACGTTCAGCTTCTTCCTGAACTCTCTCGGTAGCTCGGGGGTCCTGACCCCTGGCTGCTGACGCCTCAGGGTCTGAAGGAGAAGCAGCAACGGGGAATTAAGCTCTGATTTCTGATTAACGCGTCCATGTATGTATGTGTGACCGTATTTTGGCTTCATGTCAAGGCCGTCCCCGCCGGGGAATAGATGACAGTACATTTCTGGAACTGCCCCCTCGTGAGGCCGTTTCCGGCCTCACCTGCCCGAGCTAAGGGAGGACCCGTGTGTGGGGCCCTCAGTACAGCGTAAGGCCTGGTGGAGGCGGCCACGCGGCTCCAGCTCCCAGTAGGAAACACGTGGCAAACCAGAGTCCGAGCTGTGCCAGGAGCACCTTTTTTCTATGTTCTTACCTCTGTTCTACAGACATTTAAAAAGTATTTCTAGGGGCGCCGGGGGGGGGGGGCTCAGTCGGTGGAGCGTCCGACTTCGGCTCAGGTCATGATCTCGTGGCTCGTGGGTTGGAGCCCCGCGTCGGGCTCTGTGCTGACAGCTCGGAGCCTGGAGCCTGATTTGGATTCTGTGCCTCCCTGTCTCTCTGACCCTAACCCACTCGCATTCTGTCTCTGTCTCTCTCAAAAGTAAATAAGCTTTAAAAGAAAATTTAAAAGTATTTCTATAACACATGTGTGCTTAACCACATTAACAACTGCTAAGGACCAACGGAGACACGTTGTTTACAGCAGATGCTGGCTGTTATTGAAAAGTATGTCAGGTTCACTTGAAAATGAGTCTCTCCTTGTGTGTTCCCATTCCACCCCCTCCCCCCACCCCGGCCAGATCAGGATCAGACAACGTAAGAGACTCCAAGGTAGAAATCTACCTGAGGGTCATATGTCTCAATGAATTTCAAGTTCTTAGTTGAAAGCAATAAATATCTTTTTGCCATCGGATAAGAATATCCTCTGTTAATTTGCTGGCAGCCGTTGTCCCTTACCAAAATTAACACTCGGTGACCCCATCGTGGTGTGAATGCCCCCTGTCCCCAGCTCTGCACCTGCCATGGTCTCAGTGGGAAAGGGCCATCGTCAGGAAAGTTACTTGTTGGGCTTTTGATCTTCTCCTTTTAAAACTTAGTTTGTAAAATCCTTCGTACAGACTGATTTACTCGCCACGCACATGTGCATGCACACACACACACACGTGAGCGGCAAGAAGCCGCTGTGGAACCAGGACACATAACACGGGAGCGGCCCGTGAAACATGAAGTCATGCTCAGGAACAGGTGTAGACACACGAAGGACTTTTCACAGGACACCTGCGTCCTCTCGCAGTGCTGTGCTGCCCAAGCCCAACAACAGGCTCTGGGGAAAGCTTAAGAAGCCCTCTTGCCAACTGGATTGAGCCGCCCATGGGGTGTGAAAGGTGACTTCTCTCCAGAGACAGCGCTGCCAGAGGGCGGTGGTCCTGAGGGTCTGTCTGTGTAAGTGCGTCAGAGACGGGGCTCCCGTGGCAACCCGAGCAAGTGGGATCAGGCACCACCGTCACTCCTCGGGCCCCAGACCAGCCTTGGCACTCTCGTGGCACAGCTGAGAAGTCCCGTGGGGGCGCTGCCCCCGGGTGGGGTCCTCCATCACACGCCCACCCTGGGCCTCCTGCGTGGAGCCTGGGGCGTGACGGGATGCTTCGTTTTGTAAGGAAGGGGCCGGGCATCGCGTGGCTAGAACGGAGTTGACTTACGAGGCGTCCGCTTACACCGAAAGGGAGAACGAGGCGATTGAATGAGGCTCATGTTTCTGCTGCTGCTACTTCCTCAGGGGGCTTTGTAAAGGGGACGAGGGACCCAGGCAGCTTCTGCCGTGGCGCATCTGCTCCGCTCACCGACCCCGGTCGGGGCCGGAGTCTCCGGCAAGCCTGTGCCGTCAGGGTGTCCGTCCTCGGGGGGCTGGCATCTTGACATGGAGGCAGGGAAATCGTCCCGGCCAAACACAACAGTGGTGACAGGGTCAGAAGAGGGGGATTTAGCCAGTGGGGACCCACAAGAAGAATTAGCTACCAGATAGCCCGTCGAACGCCTCCGTGAAGTGTTGGGTGGCTTACGGATAGATGCGCGAATGGCCTTCCCCTCGTAAGAGAAAAGAGCGCTGGTTTTCTCGTTGCAGGGTCCTTGGACACCTACAGCCTGCCGGAAGGGAGAGCTCACGCGGGCCCCGGAGAAGCCCCCACCTACGTGAACGCCCAGCACATCCCGCCTCAGGCCACGCCGGCCTCCGGCAGCAGCGCGGAGAGCAGCCCGCGGAAAGACCTCTTCGACATGAGTGGGTTTCTTTTCGCGTGTGGTTTTCTTATCTTCCGGGGCTGCTTTCCACTGTCTGAAATCTTTGCTGCGACCGCACTTTCTGCTGGCAGGGTTTTGATTAACAGTGATGTGAATTACCGCCCCAGCTGAAAGGGGACCACCAGCGTGTGGTGGCCGGTCAGCACCGCGTAAGGCCCGCAGAAGCCACCGCATGGCCATGGCTCCACCTCACTTTTCTGGGTTATGGTTGGGCTTTTCAAGGCTTTGCACTTGGCCGACCTCTGCTTTGGGATGACAGCTCTCTCTGAAGTCCAGAGACAAAGCAGTTTCCCCCTCTGTGTGGAACTGACTTTCCTCTTGAAGATCTGTCTGCACGTATCTTGAGATAAATGATACACACAAAAACGTCCTCATTCGTTTATTTACTTAAATGTCAACCGGCCGTGACGTGCCAAATACTGTATCAGTTGCTATGGATGCCAGTGTGAAATGGCATATCACAGGGCCTGTGGTCTGTTGAAAATGACCAACATAGAAGCAAGAAATGGCGATACGCCCTCTCGCGTGCACGCACGCATGCACGCACGCTCTCCCGTATTCCTGTCCAGTGAGCATCTAGTGTGTGTCTACACCCATCTACTTACTGGGGTCTACAGGAAGACAAAACAGAATCCTTACTCTCCTGGAGCTTGAATAACCCCTGTGCTGTAACCGGTAGCAGCAAGTGCCCTGAAGAAAAACAAACCAGGATGAGGAGTGTGATGGGAAGCTACTTAGCAGTGTAGTAACGTGCACCCTGGACCTTCTGTTTGTCGTGTAGACTGGGACAGCTAAATCATCCGTGAACTGAGTAACGAAAGTGGAAGTCGTTGCTAAGGCATTTTGAGAGAGGCTTCCGAGTTCACAGAGAGCTTTACATCCCCATGTGGCTTTGGTGGTTCCCTGAGAACTTCACAGGGGAGGAAATGCCTCGATAATTTAACAAGTGCTGGGCATTCGTTGTTCTGTTTAATTTTCGCAACAGTCCTGCAGGTCCCTGCCATTATTATTTTTACCATTCCGTTATTATCACGCTTTTACAGAGGAGAAAATGGAGAATCCTAGAGGTTCAGTAACTTTACCACTTGGTCAAGGCAGCCTTACTGGTTTGACGTGTGCTGTTTGTGGTGTTGCATGTGAATGAGGACGTGGCGGAGTGCTCCCACGATCAGGTGGCGTCCTGACGACCAGAGTCTGTTTCTCCTCAGCTGCTTTGGTTTCCCAGACAGTGGGTTCCCGTTCTGACCCCATTCTGTGTACAGAAGTCACCACACACAGAAGAACTGTGGAATCTCAGGGCTTAGAGGCACCTTCACCACCATCTAACCAAATCCCATCTCTTAAAAAATGTGGCAATAGCCTCAGAGGTATGAAGCGACTTTCCCAAGATGCAGACCAAAGTGGCAGTTTTGTGAGCCTCTGCTTGCGCTGAAATGGTGTCTCCCAGCTGCAGTTTAGTACTTGTATTTATGGTCAGACAGTTTTCACTGTTTAATCTAGTCAGTTTACCAGTGGCTCCTGGCCCCAGAGCCCAAGGGGAGTTAGATAAGGTGTGGGTTTGAGATGGGAAAAATGAGAACCAGAGCCTCCTTTTGGTCATCCATCATTTTCTACACCTGCTTCCAAAACTAGAGAAGGGCATAATAGAAGAAGAAAGGGCCCTGGAGAGGCTAGTTTCTATTGAAAAGTATGGAAAAAAATGAAGCTAGCAGTCTGTGTTGTTTATCTTAAACCACTAGTGTGAAATAATGATGGTGCCATTGGTAAAGATGGTGATAGTTAATGGTGCTCATCGTGATGCTGATGCTGATGGTAGTGGCGATGGTGATGATGGTTGGTGACGTGATGATGATGTTGATGGTGATGATGGTGATGGTGCCTCTCCTGGTGCCTTTGGCAGTGGTGGCAATCGTGATGGTCATAATGGTGATGGTGGTCATGATGGTAATGATGATGATGGTGATGTTGATGGTCATGATGGTGGTGGTGATGGTGATGATGGTGATGTTGATGGTGGTGATGGTGATGGCGGTGATGATGGTGGTGATGGTGATGGTAGTGGTGGTGGTGATGATGGTGATGGTGATGATGGTGCTGGTGATGGCGGTGGTGGTGATGATGGTGCTGGTGATGGTGGTGATGGTGATGATGGTGGTGGTGATGATGGCGGTGGTGGTGATGATGGTGGTGGTGATGATAATGGTGGTGGTGGTCATGATGGTAATGATGATGATGGTGATGTTGATGGTCACGATGGTGGTGGTGGTGATGATGGTGGTGGTGATGATAATGGTGGTGGTGGTCATGATGGTAATGATGATGATGGTGATGTTGATGGTCACGATGGTGGTGGTGATGGTGGTGGTGATAGTGATGATGGTGATGTTGATGGTGGTGATGGTGATTGGTGATGGTGGTGATGATGGTGATGGTGATGATGGTGGTGGTGGTGGTGATGGTGGTGGTGATGATAATGGTGGTGGTGGTCATGATGGTAATGATGATGATGGTGATGTTGATGGTCACGATGGTGGTGGTGGTGATGATGGTGGTGGTGATGATAATGGTGGTGGTGGTCATGATGGTAATGATGATGATGGTGATGTTGATGGTCACGATGGTGGTGGTGATGGTGATGGTGGTGGTGATAGTGATGATGGTGATGTTGATGGTGGTGATGGTGATTGGTGATGGTGGTGATGATGGTGATGGTGATGATGGTGGTGGTGGTGGTGATGATGATGATGTTGATGGTGGTGGTGATGATGGGGTGGTGGTGATGAGGGTGGTGATGGTGATGATGGTGGTGATGTTGATGGTGGTGATGATGGTGACGATGGTGGTGATGATGATGGTGATGTTGATCGTCATGTGGTGGTGGTGAGGGTGATGATGGTGATAGTGATGTTGATGGTGGTGATGATGATGATTGGTGATGGTGGTGATGATGGTGGTGATGTTGATGGTGGTGGTGGTGATGATGGTGGTGATGGTGATGACGGTGGTGATGGTGATGGTGGTGATGATGGTTATAGTGCTGATGTGGCAATGGTGATAATGGTGGTGATGATGGTGATGATGAGGTTAATGATGGTGGTGACAATAGTGATGGTCTTGATAGTGATAATGGTGGTGGTGATGGTGCAGAAATGGTATAATACAACTTGCAACTACTCCAGGTAATCAGGAAGAAAAAGGATAAAAACAGAAAATCTAATTTTAGGCAATAGTTTTAACCTGTTTGTATTCTTAGGTCTGTAAATGATTTAACAAGTATTAAAACACCCCAACTTGGGTTTCATTTATTCACCTCGCTTTTGCCCACCCTCTACTCATAATTGGTCTTATTCTGCAGTATTTGTTGAATACGTGTAGGGCGCGAATTACATCCCAGGGACAATGTTGGAGTGTGGGGACGTCGTTGTGCCCAGGAGAGAACTGTTCCTGTTCTTGTGGCACTCGCACCGTGCTGCTTTGGCCACGTGGTCCCATGTGCTCATCCTCGCACCTGACACTTGTGTGGTGCCGTGGGCGTCTTCAGCACTTTCGTACACATTGCCTCATTTTGAGGTTTAATTAGATGTTCCTGGCGACTTCTTGTGCCGCCGTGTCTGTTCCTGTTAGAGCAGCGGACCTACCGTTCACTGACCCCGGGGTGGGAAGTGTGTCCTTGGGGGACTTGTGGTCATGCCGGGTCTCAGATGCCCACACAGGAGCTTTTTTCCACAGAGAAACGAGCGAAGGCCAAGGAGAGGTGGGGCTCCTAACCCGGGCCGCGTCACACAAAAGGCACCCAATAAATGTCACTTTTCTTCTCTTTGAAAAATGTACCTTGATGCCAAGGTTTTGAAACAAATGTGTGATGGGCTGGGTATAGGTTTTGCAGTGACTCTAACTTTGCAGATTATCCTTTTCTCTGCGTATTTCCAGGAGCAATGGCAGGTTTCCATTCAGAAGAAAACAGGTTTATTAAGAGGCTAGCCGATGTCCCAGAAAAGGTAGATGGAGGGCGATATGCACGGCCTCTCGCAGCATGCAAAAGTGAAGTCATTCTGACCGGCTAGACAGAGGGTGTGCTTGAGTCCTTGGCGCACGAGGCGCAGCGCCCAGCTGTCTTGGGAACGCAGGCTCGTCAGAAAGAGTCGTGGCGGGGTTCGGCCTGTGCCTCCAAACACGGTCAATAGTACCAGCCAGTCACCTTTCTGTAGGTTTGTTTCCGGTGGAAGTTGCCTCGGCTTTTCCATCGAGATCACATTGTGCATGTTATCATTTGCTCTTCGTGGGGTTGACTTGTTGCTGGCAATTGCTGTTGACAGAACCCTTTGAAGACGCTCTCAGGAACCAGTCCTCGGGGCCTGTGCTGAGCAAGGCGGCCTCCGTGGAGTGCATCAGCCCTGTCACGCCCAGAGCCCCCGATGCCAAGATGCTGGAGGAGCTGGAAGGGGAGCCTTGGTACCAAGGGGAGATGAGCCGGAAGGAGGCCGAAGGGCTGCTGAAGAACGACGGGGACTTCCTGGTCAGGAAGAGCGCCACCAACCCGGGCTCCTTCGTCCTTACGGGCATGCACAACGGCCAGGCCAAGCACCTGCTGCTCGTGGACCCGGAGGGCACGGTGAGCACGGGCGGGACATGACCTGCCTCCTTAGAGCAGTCTCCCCTTGTCCTCTGTGCTGGGTGACCACACTTTCCCTCTGCTGCCTGTGCGCACCTGCTGACGTCCTGGCGGCCACTTCTCGGGGACCCAGCTGCCCAGGCACACGGGCCTGCGCTTGGCTCGCGCTTGGAAACCTCACGAGGGCCCAAGGCGAAAGCTGTAACTCTGACGTCCTTTACAATAAGTACAAAAACAGGGAAAGTTTTCCTGTCCAATCCATTCATAGTGGATGAGGAAGTGCAGGGTTCCTGGGCTTCTAATATTGATCTCGAGTGTCTCCAAGAGTTCCTAGAGTAGAAGACGTGATGAAGCAGTAAACAGACCCCCTCTTAATTAGCTTCCCGCTTTCCCACTCGGGGACAGTGTGTGTGGCCGTTCTTGGTGGTACAGTCGTGTCTGATGAACCGTGTGGGTCTGACTGAATTTCCCGTCTTCCAGTCAGTAAATAGATTGGACTTGATCTTGGCACAGTCTAAGAACTGCTAAGTTTAATAAACGTAATTACATTAACTGAACCATTAAATAAGTTCCAAGATTGTTGTGTAAAACCTTTTATCCAGTGAAAACACAGAAGCAGGTAGTTATCCGAACAGTAGATTAGAACATGGCCTGTCCTGATCGATGGGTAGGGACGAAGCCTCCGTCTTTGGTTGGACTTGAACGCAGTTTAACCGTGTTTGGTGGGGGAGGGGAGAGTTGTTACGTCACATGATCTGCTGCTTGACATCGTCCTCCCTGCGGGGCGAGTCCAGGACTCCAGGGAAGAGCATATCCCAGTGTCGCCCTACGACCGCGTGTCCACAGGTTCTTCCAGTAAATGTTATGCGCCCACCTCCCCCCTGCTTCTCTCCTGATCTCACCCAGCTCACTTCCTGAGTTTCTCAGCCATAGAATTTCCACATGAACCCTCCCATTTTTTCCCCGAATCTGATCATTTTGTCTGTGATGTTCTTCATCAAATAGAAGTTTCCCTTTTATGGTTTATGGCCTTGAGTTTTGTTTTGTTTTGTTTTGTTTTGTTTTGACTTGAGAGAGAGAGAGAGAGAAGGAGAGCAGGGGAGAGGGGCAGAGGGAGAGAGAGAATCCCAAGCAGGTTCCACAATCAGCACAGATCCTGACACAAGGCTCAAACCCATGAACCATGAAATCATAACCTGAGCCGAAATCAAGAGTCAGATGCTTAACCGACCAAGCCACCCAGGTGCCCCTGTGGTCTTGAGTTTTAAAAGATTTCCTCATGGGGCACCTGGGTGGCTCAGTCGGTTGAGCATCTGACTCTTGATTTCAGCTCAGGTCATGATCTCATGGTTTGTGAGTTTGAGCCCCCACATCGGGCTCTCTGCACTGACAGTGCAGAGCCTGCTTGGGATTCTGTCTCTCCCTCTCTCTCTGCCCCTCCTTGTTCATACTCTCTCTCTCTCTCAAAATAAATAAATAAACATTAGAAACATTTAAAAAGTAAACATAAAAGATTTCCTGACCTGCAGTCATAGATGCACATTGTTCCTCTGTGACTTCTGTGTTTGCTTATTTTTCACAATTAGGTTCTAATTCTGACTAGAGTTACTTTGACAGTGACATAAGACAGGGACCCAGCATTCCTTAAATCTCCAGGTGGTGAGCCAGGCTTCTGTCCTATGGATGCGCCTTGAGTTAACGTTCTCCGTGCTCTGTGTCCCTTGTTTTTCTCAAGAGTCTGCCCTGTCCTGTTGAGGGGACTGTTTAGTCCTGATACGAGTACCACATCGCGTGGTCACTCTGGCTTTGAAACGGTCTTAACATGTGGCAGTGTAAGTCCTTCCTCTTGCAACTCCTATTAGCATTCTCTTTTTAAGCTGTTCTCGGACCTCTATTCCTCTTTGCTGTGGTTTTGGAGTCCGTTTATCCCCCCACCGAAAACGCGTGCTGGGATTTTGGTAGGACCGGTGTTGAGTTCACGGATCACTTTCAGGGAGAGCTGACGGTTTTCAGCATTAAATCATCACATCCACGAACATGGCATGAGTCTCTACTTATTTAGTTTTAAGCTGTCCCTTGTTAGAATTTGAAAACTCTCTCCGGAAAGTTCTTGTGTTTCCTTTGTTTGGTTACTCCCTGGAGTGTCTGGTTTGAATTCTTGGCACAAGAGGTTTGTGATTTTGGCCACGTTTTCTCAACAGTGACTGCTGCAGGGAGAGGAATGTGGTATGATCTTGTGCCCAGAAATCTTGCCGATGGCAGCGGTGTTACCGGAACGGCAGTCAGGCCATGGCCCACGTGGACAGTCGCGTCTCCTGCCTTCCGGTTTCTGACCCCGTGGCGCGCTCACCGGGGCGCCCTGGAGCGTTCACCAGGAGAGGGCGCCCTCGTCTCGTCCCCAGCCTGAAAGGGGACGTTGGTGGGTTTTGTTCTACTGAGGGTGATGTAAGCTCTGGGGGATTGTCTTCATCAGCCGAAGAGAGGACTTCGTTCTCTGATTCATTCAGTCGCTCAACAGCTGTGCACCAAGTGACTGCTAAATCTGGGCGCTGCTTTTGACACCTGGGATACGTCCGTGAGCAGGTTTAAGAGGACAGTTTCTGCTTGTGTGGAATTCATAGAAATGAGTTACCGGATTGCTTTTGTCATGTATGGGCATTGGATTTTGTCAAATGCTGCTTCAGCACCAGCTGAAATAGTACAATAATCATGGGGGGTTTTTTTCTGGAGTCTGTTAACATGGGGAGGGGGCAGTTACACAGGCAGATCCTTCTGACGCTGCGTCCTGGCACATGCCCTGCTTGGTCCTGACGCAGCCGTCACGGACCGCGTTGCGGGATTTGGGCACCCGACACTTCCTCTTGGGTGTTTCTGGCTGCCCTTCACCCGTGGGGTCGGTCTTGGTTGCCTTGGCTGCCTTTTGCTTGTGTATGCTGGTCTGCTTTGGGGGCCAGGGGTATAGTCACCTGATAACAAGCTAGGGCGGCTGCAAATCAGAGAGGCCGTCCCTCTTCGTATGTCACATAGAGTGTCCTGGAGAGCCCCTGTTTCTGCACCACGATTCGTTGTGACCTTCAAGGCCTTGTCACACACAAGCACTCATTTATTTGTTCATTGGTTCGCTGACTGGTTCCCCCCACTGCCCTGTCATCCCTGTGAGGCAGCCTTAGTTACTGCATTACACCCAGTACCTAGAATAGCGCCAGGCACATAGTAGGTGTTTTCCGAGCACGTGATGGCGCCGATCGACCTCGGGCTTTTACGGGAGCCGAGGGCCCCCGCAGGCCACGTGGGAGCTGAGGGTCCCGTGCTGCTACAGATGACTCATCACAGATAGGCGTCTCTAAACAGAATGAGCCCAGAGAGGTTTCCCTTTGCAAGGGCTGCTACTAATCCATCTGTTGTTTTCTGAGACAAAATAGGAGAGAAAACACCTGAGCAAGGCCAAGAGAATGCGAAGATTTCAGTTGCAACATTTAGGTATTGTTGAGAAAAGAGAAGTTAACAGTTTAGCCACGTTACGCCATCTCGTAGAGCAAAGACGGTTAATGGGTCATATACTCAGTCCTTGTAGACAAAGGATTGATTGATGATTACGAAACGACACGTATTGGGGTGTCTGGGGGGCGCAGTCGGTTAAGCATCTGACTCTTGTTCCAGTCACGATCTCATAGTCAAGGGATCGAGCCCCACATCAGGCTCAGCACTGAGCATGAAGCCCGCTTGGGATTCTCTCTTTCTCTCTCTGTCCCTCCCCTTGCCTCTCTCTCTCTCTCTCTCTCAAAAAAGGACATGTGGTACTACTACTAATATATTCTGCATTCCCAAACCAGTATCAACGTAACGTGTAGGGGCACCCGGGTGGCTCAGTTGGTGGAGCACCTGTTGCTTCATCTCAGGGCTGTGAGTTCAAGCCCCACCTTGGGTGTGGAGCCTACTTACAAACATTTTTTTTTTTAAGATAATTTGGAAGGTGGGAGGGAAGGAAGCTGAAGGAGTGTGGTTGAAGCAGGTGTTCTTGTAAGCCACGACCCCAGCTGTGCTGTCTACAAGACTTTAATTTCTAAGGGGAAATCTGGCACCTCAGAGAAAAATCAGTCGCACCAACTAATAAGTGTTCTTTGGGGAGGCTTTTTGCTGGATCTGATGATCTAATTTAATTGATCCAGTGGAGGAGAGCTTCAGCTGAGAAAGACTTAATTACGAATGTAATGTCACTTCCTTGCTGTTAGGACGCCAAAATAGACGATGAACACATTCTCTTCAATATTTATTCATCTGATTTTCATGGTAATTGGTTGGTCCCTGACTATAAAGGGGGAAACTTGGCAGAACAGATTACTCGGAGAAATAAGGATGCAAAACAGTTCTGAGGCTATATTTACCGCAGAGTGTACGAACCTGCGTGCCTTCCCGCTGCACACTGATCGTGCAAGACGAGGGCTCCTGGGGTCGCTGGCAACGTGGGTGACCCAGGAGCGTGGAGGCGGGGCTCCTGAGCTCCCAGGCAGGCGTGGGGCAGCAGCTGCTCCGGCCCCACCGACGGGCTCTGCAGAAACAGCGCCAGAGATGGCGTCTGGAGCCTCCTCACGGTGACTTAGCCCTCTTGAGGCTAAGATTTTGCCTGGAGGCACCTGTCCTCGATTCATCCCCTCGGCCGGTAGGGCCAGCAGGGTGGGCCGGGCGCTGTGCTTGCTTTGTAACGAGCCTCGTGCCGCACCCACACCCGCCCCTGCACCCGCCCCTCCAGCACACCTGCACTTGTTCCGTGGCTGGCTGTTCCGTGGGCTTCCGGACCGCGGTCTCGGGAACGTGGCCCATTGAGAGCACCTGCTGGGGCTTCGCATTCAGGACATCGGAAAACAGCAACCGGCCAACACCCCACATTTATTAGGATTTTATTTTATTCTGAGAGTAACTAAGAAAATAATCCCTCTCCATCCCTCCGCTCAAACAAGCCTTGCTGTTATTGTAAATTTTCCTTTGTCTCCGGCAGACTAGGCGGTGCTGATCTAAAAGATGACATGGGAAGCCTCACTGGTCTGAGCCAAGGGAGCTCAGTTCCCACTCACTCACTCTTGCCCCTCGGGTCCTTGGTTCGGCGACTCACATCCCAGGGCCCCCATCTTCCAGGCCCGTCCCTTCAACCCGGGGGCTCCATGGAGAAGAAGGGGATGGGGACGGTGGGGACGGTCAGTGGCCTCGTGGGAGAAGCCACACTCGGGCTGCCTTACCGGTCCGAGTGCAGGATAGACTAGGGATGTACGAGCAGGGCCACTGGCCGCTGGCGGGTAAGGCTGTCGTGTCTTTTCACTTCTTACCAGCGTAACACCTGGAAAGTGTGACCAAGCGGATGTTACCTGCGGTCTTTGATGAGAAGTGACAGCCCAACCGAATCCCGGGGGAGCGGGGTAGTGCTCACGGCCAGGCTCAGGCTCCCTCTCGGAGTCCTTTCCTGGTGCTCAAACCGCTCTCGGTGGTTTCGTGTCTTCTTCTTTTTTAACGTTTATTTATTTTGAGAGAGAGAGAGAGAGAGAACAGGCAGGGGAGGGGAAGAGAGAGAGGGAGACGCAGAATCCGAAGCAGGTTCTAGGCTCCGAGCTGGCAGCACAGAGCCCGAAGCGGGGCTCGAACTCACAAACCGTGAGATCATGACCTGAGCCGAAGTCGGAAGCTCAACCTACTGAGCCCCCCGGGCGCCCCAACAGGTGTCCTTTCTTGATTCTCCCTGGAAACTAAAGCGTAGCCCATTTTTCAATTTTTGACAAGTGTTTTCATTTCCCAGGTTGTCTCTGTGTCTGTAAATACATCAAGCCTCTCTCTCCCCAGCAGCGCTGCTCAGGTCTGTGCGACCTCCCTGTCTCACCCTCTGTCTCTGTCAACAGCACTTTCAGTGTTTTCTGAAGCACAAAATAGAGACAGAAGCGTAATGAACTCCCGTGGTCCCAGTATTCGCTGCACAGTTTACCAATATCGTTCCGATCTCGATTCACCCGTCCGTTATTTTAGAGGGGACGATAGTGTTTGAAAGTAGAGGATAGCGTTCTCCCACGGAATGATTTGCGAGTACCCTGCCCAAAGTCTCCGTCGCCCCCGGCCCCCGAGTGTGAGTGTGATGCACACAGAATCGTGCCTTCGCCCTGATGGCGCCACTGCGGCCTGCTCCTGCCGACCCCCTTCCTGTCCCCTGGCCGCTCCTGGAACAGCCTTTACTGGAAAGGATCCGTTCAGAATCCCTCACCACCTCGGGCTGTCCTGTGTCTTCAGTCCCCCTCACCGCAGGTTCCGGCTCAGTCCGATTTTCTGAGCTGTCCTCCGAGTCGGGGTCAGATTATGCGTCCAGGTCACGCCGTCACGGAGACGCCGCGCTGGGAGTGGTGTCCGTGAGTGTTCTCCTGGATGCCGGACGAAGGGGGCGTCTGGCAGGCTTCGCCCCTGCACACTCTCGCCTTCCCTTGTAATGATTACATATTTGGGAGGAGGTACCCTGAAACTACATGAATCCGCCTTTCCAGCTGTTAAGTAATTTGTTTTCATCCGTGTGGATTCACAGCTGCCTGACTGTTCGGTGGCTTCTCACCGCGTCCCTTCGACACTCTTCTTTGTCTTTGCTTCAAATACACACGGACGTCGCGGGACCGTCTTCCTCCACTGCAGTTGGAGGCCTGGCCTGCTTGTTTCTCACGGGGAGACCAGGATCTTCAAGTGGGGGTGCTGCCGCTCCCGTGTCCTCGAGATGGACGGATTGGTGTCGACAGAGGCACACGCACGCACACGCGCACGCTCGTGTCTGTGTCCATTTGTGTGTCCGTCTCTGGATGTCGCAAGTGGTACGCTCGTGGTAATTCTTCCGATTCCAGTCTGATATCACAGGGCTCATCCGTTTTTCTTTTCCTGCATTTCTAAGTCTCTCCTCCAGCGATGAGAAGCCTGACCCCTTACCTTCATATTTTCACCGACTTGGTTAACCCCCCACGTGTGAGCTGCACCCCATCACAGCGGCTGCCCCTGCCCTCGCCCTGCGGGGGCGCCAGTTCCCTGCCCAGCCGTTCCCCGGGGGCTCCCTTCCCCCTGAGCTCGCTCTGACCACCCCTCCTGGCTCTGATGCCCACGCGGGCCACCCACCTCCTGTCCTGTGTCCTCCTGTCACCTGTCCTGTGGTACACTCCTCACCGCCCCTGGACTCCAGTCTCCCACTGGGGACCACCGTGGCTGCCCCCCCCCCCCACCCCCAGAGCACAGCACTTGTCTTCCTTGGCATTTGGACCGACCGTTCAGTCAGGAAGGAAGGGACTGGAGAGAAGGGGAGGGAGGGGCTTTCTGAAACATTTGGTCGCATATCCAGGCATCCTGCAGTGCACTGCTCTTGTAAATATCTCAGCATCATTTCCACCAATAAGGGTATGAAGGCAACAACGACACGACATAGTTGTTATATCCAACAAAACTGAAGATAGTCGTTCAACATATTCAAATTTCCCTGATTATCTCAAAGATGTTCTGTGTATAGTACGTTTGTTGGAATCAGAATTCAAGCGTGGTCCACGTGGTCCATTTTGTGAGGTCTCTGAAGACTCTTACTCTGTTTTCCCTCCATCTCCCTGGACTCCGGTGGTTTCCTTGAGCGACTAGATAACTTGTCTGTAGAATATCCCACGCTGTGATTTGGGTCGTGGTGTCCCTGTGTCACTTGTGCCCTGACCCCTGGCTCTTCTGTAAACTGGTAGACAGAGAGACGTTAAAGGCAGCCTTATCAGGATGTACCTTACATACAGGCCCGTTTCAGGAGTACGATCCAGTGGGTTTTAGTATATTCACAGACGTGTGCATCCATGACCACAGTCCATCTGGAACATGTTTACCACCTACAAGAGAAATGCCTCTGCGTTCAGCTGTCACCCCCCAGCCTCCCGTCGCCTAGTCTCCGTGGGTTTCTCCCTTCTGGAGCTCCCTCTGAATGGAATCCTATAAATACGTAGTCCTTTGTGACCAGCCTCTTTTACTGAGCGCAGTGTTGTCAAGGGTCATCCGCGTTGTGGTGGGTGTCAGCACCTCATTCTTTTCTGTGGCCGAGGAACATTCCGCTCACGGACAGCCCATGCTTTATTCGTGACGGACATTTGGCTGTTACGAACATTGCCGCTAACATGACGTCCAAGTTCCTGTGTGGACGTGTGTTTTCATTTCTCTTGGACATATACCCAGGAGTGGATTTGTTAGGTCGTGTGGTGGCTCTGTAATCTGCCACCCGAGGGACCGTCACACAGTTTTTTTTTTCAAAGCAGCTGCACCATTTTACATTCCAACTAACAGTGTGCGAGGGCCCCGATTTCTCCGTGCCGTCTCCCACCCTTGTTATTAGCTGGCGTTTGGATTCTGGCCATCCGTGTGGGCGGGCAGTGACAGACCACTGTGATTTTGATTTGCATTTCCCTCGTGACTAATAAGGTCAAGCATCTCTTTAGATACTTATTGGCTGTTTACGCATCTTCTTTGGACTAACGTCTGTTCGAATCCTTTGTCCATGTTTTTCTTCTTTTTCTTCATTTTTTTTTTTTGTTGTTGTGGTAAAATACACAGAACATAAAATTTACCATCTAAGCCAGCTGTAAGGGTACAGTTCAGTGGTGTGGGTGGTGTGCGTGTAGTTGTACAACCAATATCCATCCCCAGAACTCTTTTTGTCTTGCAAATCTGAAACTCTGTCCCCATTAAATAATTCCCTGTCCCCTCCACCCCCAGCCCCTGGCATCCACCATTCTACTTTTTGTCTCTATGAATTTGACTCCTCTACGGACGTCATGTAAGCGGAGTCACAGCTCATTTGTCCTTCTGTGACTGGCCTGTTTCATGCTGTCCTTAGGGTTCATCCACGCTGGAGCACGTGTCAGGATCTCCTTCCTTCCTAAGGCTGCACAATATTCCATTTATTGTGGAATAGACCATATTCCAATATCCAATATTGTGGATAGACCATATTTTGCCCACCCATTCATGCGTGGATGGACTTGTTGCTTCCACATTTTAACTATTGCAGGAAACGCTGCTCTTAATACAATGCACAGGTATCTCTTTGAGACCCTCCTTTGAGTTTCTCGGGTGTACATCTAGAAGGGGAATTGCTGAGTCATATGAGAATTCATTAACAAAATGTTTTTGAGAAGCCATCACACAGCCCACAGCGGCTGCACTATTTCACATTCCTGCCAACAGCGCACAAGGGCTGTAATGTCTCCTCCTCCTGGCCAACACCTGCTATTTTCTGGTTTGGGGATGGTGGTCATTCTCATGAGTGTGAGGTGGTATCTCGATTTGCATTTCTCTGATGATGAGGGTTGTGGAACATCTTTTCATGTGCTTATTAGCCATGTCAATGCTTGTTTCAGCAAGCATTGATGGGAATGGAGTGAACTGGCCTATTTAGGCAGTAAATTTATATCATATAACTCTTCATGCTTTTGTTTGTATGTGTGTGTCCATTGTGGCTCAGCCTTCATACCCCAAAGATGCCCACCAGGGGGCAGCTTGGGCAATATGTTGGAATCATGGGGGCGGGGATCAAGAGACATGCCAGTTGGCCGAGCCCCACCCCAAGCTCCTGGTAGAGTTGGCCTGGGCACGGGGTTACTGAACACTGTCTGGTGATTTGGACGTGCGTCCATGCTAAGACTGCTATCCCAGACATTGCCCTGTCACAAACCGTCTTTCATTCACCCCTGCTGCCCCAGAACTTCGATGAGTGTTCATCACTAAGAAGTGGGAAGAAGAAGTCAGCGTCAAGGCAGCAGCCAATAGTAGTCTCAGGCTGAGTCCTGCGTGCCCCTCACCTCCCAGAAAGGGGCCTTCCCATGTCACCTCAGGGTCTTTCTGGGGTGGGGATTCTACAGAACTCAGGAGGATTAAACAGCCTTGATGAAAAGATGCCAAAATTTCTTGCAAAAAGATTCCTTTCCTAATGTGCCCATTGGGTCACATCCTTGGTGAGGCTCAGTGCCCAAGGGTCAGGAACCCCGTGGCCCAGTGGGTCCCTGTCCCTCCATGCTTACAGACACCTGTGGGGAAGGGGGCCTACCTCAGTGTGGGACCCCAGGAGAACAGAGCACCCTCATTTCTAAGTTTCTACTGTTGTCTGTGGCTGCTATCTTGTAGATCCTAGAGCAGACGGCTGGGGGGCGGGGTGGGGGGGGCTTTAATGGGCACATCTGGACTATAGATTTGGGGTGGGAATGAGATCAAGGCTGAAGGCTCAGAATAGGACATCCCATTGGTAGGTCGGTGGAAGGGAGAGACAAGAGTGGCCACATCAGGGGTGAGGATGGGATTAGAGGAAAGGAGAGAATACGGGGACAGGTAAGGAGGAAGAAACTAGATGTGCCCTCAGAGTCCCTGAGAGACAGGTGGGGGAGAGCTGTGGCCCAGGGAAGGGGGGGGGTCCCCAGAAATAAGGCTGGAGAGAGAGGTCAGACACCCAGGGCATCCAAAAGCCATCATGAGGACCATCTAAGGGCTGGAGGGCCATCAGATGTAGCCAGGCACCTGCTCCCTGACCTGTCTCCCATCCCCTCAAAGGAGGCCACGGGGGCTGTGTCCACAGCAGCTGGGAGACTGTTCTGGCCAGGCGTCCTCTGCCTTCTTCAAGTGTGGTCTACACTGGGAGTGTAGCAGCCCAGGGACCAAGGCGCAGGCCCGGTGAGCAGCAGAAGTGGTGACCCTCCCCCACACCCCCACCCCACCCCCAGCGTTCACTTGCTCGGAGGCTGGCAGGCGGGCATTGCACCAAGAAACCAGGAGCGTGCCGCGCTGCCCCTGCGTCCCAGACAGGCTCGCCCCCAGTGCGGGAGACGGAAGGGCTACGTGGACCCCCTCTGGGTGCGAGTGCAGGACGGCCAGACGGGTCTTTCGAGGGCAGGAGAGGAGCAGGAGGGAGAAGGCTGGCAGCAGAGGGCAGGGTGGTTGCTGAAGGCACATGGCAGGTGACAGGCTGAATGACGGGCCAGTGACGATCACTGGGGACTTCGCAGACGTGTCTCTGAGAGAGTGCGGAGGCCCCGGGGAGGTTGCCGCTCCGGTTCCCGTGGTCTGGGGCTGGCTCCAAGCACGTGCGTTCTCTTTTCTCTGCGCGTGGGTCACGCATCCTGCCCTCTGTGTCCCTCCCAGGTCCGGACGAAGGACAGGGTCTTCGACAGCATCAGCCACCTCATCAACCACCACCTGGAGAACAGCCTGCCCATCGTCTCTGCTGGAAGTGAGCTCTGTCTCCAGCAGCCGGTGGAGAAGCCCCTGTGACCGGCCGGCCACCCCGTCCTGACCCTGCACCGGTGGTCAGGAGACCTGGTTCTTCCCGGGAAATGGGTACGGGGGCTATGGAAACTCGGGCAGCCGCCCACGGGCCCAGAGCCTTGTCCAAATGCCCCAGGAGGAAGGTGTCCGAAAAGTGCAAGTTTCATAAACTTGTCCTGATTTTCTCGTGTGCATATTAAAGGTGTACATACCTATACATCCTGTACAAATTAGCCCTCTATATTTATATTTTTTAAGACTAAGAAAGATGTAAGACTAACGTTCTGTGCTGTATGTTTTTAATGGAAAAAAAAGTTTGACTCTAGTTGTCCGGGCAAAAAATTTAATTCAACTGACCCGTTCTCCTGAGAAATTCCCCTAGGAAGGTGTGACCTGCAATCTTACCCGATAAGCACAACACGGGGACTAGAAGCAGGCAGGAGGGTTCTAAAAATATGGAGTAAAAAATACGGAGTCGGCGCAGAAGAAGGCGGGCTGCCACCCGAAAGGGCCTGGCTCTGGTCCCGGGGGCCGCCCCTCGGGGTGTTGGCGCCCCCTCCCTCCGCGATGACGCCCCCCCCCCCCGTCCCCCCGGCCATCTGCACTGCACCGTGAGCTCCCGGCTCCCGCACCTGACACGTGGTGCCGCCGAACTGTCAACCCGGCCGTGTCGGTGGTACCTGAGCATGGGAATCCCGTCCCCCTTGACCTCCGTTGTCCAGGGTTCTCAAAGATCTTACTGCCAGATGTGGCACGAAAGGAGCCTCAGTGACCAACATCTTCACTGGCAAACTCTTCCATTGCTCCCATCTGTGTTACTGTGGGGGTGCGGGGGGCTGGCTGGGGCGAAGTCTTGGCTTCTGTGTCCTTCCGGCCAATCCGATGATGGCAGGCCGCCGCGGTAGCTGCTAGAAAACCGTCCCTGCCCTGAATCCGACAGCGAAAAATGCACCGGTACGAGCTGTGTCGAAGGCAGATCTGACACACGTGCTCCGTCCTGGAGACGTGTGCGTGGCCGTGGCTCTTGCCCCACGTTTGCCTGAGGTTGGTGACTCGGGCCCGCGGGATCGGTCGGAGGTTTCCTGCTTCTCTAGTGGTCGGTGGGTTAGGTGGTTGGTTGTCTCTGCAGCAGATTTCCCAGTTGCTCCGTGGAAAGGGCCCGTGCCCCACGGAGCTCTTTGTCTCGGCCCCTTCCTTTGAGCTGGAATACTGGGATTTCTTACGGGGTCATTCGGTGTCAGGAGGTCAACAGTGCCTGTAACTTTTAAAAAACGCCCGTGTTGACGTTACCCTGTGATTTTAACAGATGCTGTCTTTTAAAAGATAGAAGAATCCATTCGTGGGCTGGCACCTTCTAATTGGTGCCACGGCACAGGCCCCCGTCCCATGCGGCCCCACGGTGCGAGGCACCCCTGGGTCGGAGCAACAGAAGGACTTTCCGCGCGCTTAGAGTGGGACGGTAATAAATTCGATGCTTCGAGAGTGAGGAGTTAAGGATGGATTTAAAAAATTCTGTTGAGTGAATCTGTGAAGTTCTAATGCTAAATGAACCCCATTTCTGTTCTTGGGGTGTGTGTGTCCAGGATGGAAGATGGGGTGAAGCTTGTGGGTGATGGGGGAGTCGGGCAGCTCCACAGATGTGTGTGGGGCTTCTTAGGAGTTTTTGTCCTTTGAGGGTCCAGTGGATCCAAGATGACGGTGGCTTCAGTCTTCTAGAATGTTCTGCCGTGGATTGGAACTAACGTAGGACCATCCGCCTCTTCCTGGAAAGAACAGTTCTGGTTTCAGTCACGGTGCGGATACTCTGCCCCAGGTCACTCGGAAGCAGTGGGAGCTGAACGGGGTTGGGGTGGCATTGTTCAGGCTCCTGCCCTGTGACGACGCAGACAGGGCGGGGGTGGGAACCGCCCTGTGCCCCGTACCCCAGAGGCCTGCAGCCCTGCAGATGTACCAGAGGTCCCACCCCAGTGTGGGAGCGTCCACACATATAAAGATGGGTAAACTGACTTTTTAGTGCCCCACTGTGTCGTGTTAAGGGCACCTCCCAAATGCTAATGTTTCAGGGCAAAGTAGGAAGGGCTGGTTGGGGACCCCGAAGCCCTGAACACGTGACCTGCTTTCTTTTCCCTCTGGAGGATGTGACAGATGGTAATCTGCAGGTGCGGGAGCTCTCTGCTGTGAAGTCAATGTCCGTCTCAGTGGTGATAAGCAATATATATATATATATATATATATATATATATATATATATATATCATGTTTTCTTTGCATGAGAATCAATTTAGAAAATTAGAAGTATTGGCAGGAGATCAAATTCTTGTTTCAATATTAATTCAAAACATGTATTTTTAAGCTCAGATTCCAGGGTTTGCTTACAAAGGAACAGTGCCAGTGGGAAATCGTGCCTCTTTGTAGCCACCGGAGCAACCTGGAGACCCAGGGGTGCCTTCGAGTCTCTCTTCCTTGGCCTTCCCCTGTGAAGCATGTTGGGGCTCCGCGGGGTCATCTCAGCTCCCCTTCAAGGCCGTGTGAAGGGCCTCATTCACACGCGGGGAAACTGAGGCAGGGTGGGTACCCCACCTTCAAAGCCACGCGGTGGGCGGGCAGCCGGCCGAGCTGTCCTGCTCCGTTGGTGTTACCGGGTTCTGCCGTGCCTGGGACTCAGGATTCCCCGGGCCAGCCTGGGTCCCCCGTCGCCCAGTTCCCAGCCTGCACCTCTGCCAGGGCAGGGCTGTGTGTCCCAGGGTCTCTGCACCCCGGGTATGTTCTCTGTGCGCTGTGCCTGGCCGCCCCCGGGGTGCATGGTGGCAGCGGGCCTGCGCCCCCCTGCTGGGCCCCTGCCCCCGGCTGTGCTGGGTGTACAAGGCAGGCCCGGCGGGCCTCCGATGCCGCATCGGTGCGGCAGCCCTGGAGACCCCCCCCCCCAACACCTCCATGTGTGTGAATCAGCGGTATTTTCAAATGACATCCTCGTTTGTCCCTCTGAGCGCCCACAGGGTCCCTATGGGGCTGCTGGCCGGTGGTTTCGCTGAGCTCTGATGCTTGAGGCCCTGGGTGCTCAGCGGACTGATGGCTGACGCATGCCAGCATCTCCCGACCCACCCCTGTGCCCGGGCCACCGCTCCCGGGCTCCTATACTCGACGGCCCAAGGACCCGCCGGCCACTCTGCTGCCCCCCGTTTCGTTTGAACAAGGATTGCTTATCGCTGTCTCGGCTGTTGGGGTGGAAGGATGGACAGAGGCCCAGCTGCAGGACATACGGTGTCCTGAGGGTCTCACAGGGAGGAAGGCACCGAGGTAATTTCCAGAGAAGACAGAAAGTGACAAGCTGCCTGCAGAGGAAGAGGGAGGCCTGACTTCCAAGGAGGGGCAGCAGCGGGAGGGGGGTGGAGGGGCAGGGCGGCAGTTAGAGCCGCCCCTGAAAGGGTCCTGTGTTCGGACACTGTGGCCGCGTGTCTGCTGGCCCTGCCCGTCCTGGGCTCCTGAGATGGACAGTTCCTTTCAGGTGGCGTCAGATGCCTGGTGGGGGTGGGGGGAGGCGTCCTTCCCATAAGTGACACCTGAAACCTGAGGCCCTGGTCCTTATTTCCGGGAATCGGTCACGGGGTGGAGGCAGTTCCCACGAGGTCCCAGGCCTCCCCGGGCGGCGCCCCAGAGCCACGAGGCCTCACACTGGTTGCTGGGGCTTCTCTGAGCGCTGGCCCGCGTGCCACCTGCACCGCAGGGCTGTGCGGTGTCCCCGCCGTGAGATGGGAGGTGGCGGTGAATATACGTGAAGAGGAAGGACAGCTGATCCCTGGGACGCTTCGTGCACACGTGTGACGGGCTCTCTGGCTGGCGGAGTAGCATATGCGTGCGTCCCGCCCCCCTGGGTGCACGCTCCCCCTCCTCGCCTTTCTGTGGCGGTGGGGAAGGGGGGAGGGGGATGGTGGAAATACTGCGCTTGGGTCACCGCGTGTCGCAGACAAATCTGGGTCACGTGTCTCAGAACACCAGGCAGTGTAGTGAAACTTTAAAAATGGTCCTGGGAAAGATGAAGTGGAAAAGCCACTCTGCCGGCACGTGCTACGAACCCGGATGTGCCGTGCCCCGCCCCCCGAGGGTCACAAGCAAGGGAGGGCTATGCGATCAGGATCCTGCAGCTCCAGACCCGGCTCTTCAGTGGGGGCACTAGGGCCAGGGGACTTGCCGCAGCGCGGGGACAGTCAGTGGCTGAACGTAGGACAGAGCGCAGGACTCATGAGGGTCCTTGACAGTGTGTGTAACGCTCAGCCCCCGATGGAAAATGGCAAACGGCTCTTCCCGCTTGCGTTTGCATTCGTGCCCCTTCCGGGACGAGGAGGTGTTTCTGTTTGGGGCCCTTCAGCCGCAGACCCCGAGAGGGTCTGACTGGCTGTCGTTTCTCCCGCGATGCCCCAGGGGTGGGGAAGGGAAGGAAGTCGAGGAGGAGGAGGAGGGCGCGATCGGCCCGGTCACCGTGGTGTGGCAGAGTGAGGGGCAGCGAGGAGGCCCCAGGGCCCCACCCCAGGAGGGCTGCGCGGGCCCAGGAATGTGTCTTTCTGGTAAACAGGGAGTGTGGACCACCGTCGGGTGCGAGCTGCCAGCCCTCCCCTACTGAGGGCTCCCCTCCAATCTACGAGTAGGTTTTCCTACCACTTCGTGTTCTAGATCCCAGAGCCCGTGCTCTGAGTTTTAAAAGTGGAGGATTGATAAGCATCGAGAACCCGAGCAATCGCTGCTGGCGCATAGAGTGCCGTCTGCCAGCCACAATTTATTTATAATGGGGCTTATAAATATTTATAAGTTTGCAAGCAACAAATGCACAGTGTTAAAACTGGCACATTTTATAGCAGCCAGAAAAACTGCGATTTTGTACCAGGACTCTGAATGTCAGTTGCGCGTGCGCGCGTACCTGCGCCGATCACGGCGGGTGCACACCTGTGTGTGTGCGCGTGCGCAGGCCGGCGGTGGACCGGGCACCTCGGCCTACCCTCCCCGGGCTCTGGTATTTTAAGCCACAAGGACAGGCAGGAAGTTAAGCAGGCGTGAAGAGTTTGGGGGCTGACAGGTCCTGGCCTCTGCAGACTCGTGGAGGAGCGGCCTGGATGCCGCCGGAGGTGGGACCCAAGAGCAAGGGGGAGCACGAACAGACAGGAGCGCGGGGGTGGGCACTGTGGAAGTGACCGAGGGGCAGGAGGGAAGGGAGGCCAGCAGGGAAGACAAGGAAGGAGGGAGACAGCGCAGGAGGCTGAAGGGAAGAAGCAGCGTTCGGGGACGAGCACGTCCAGTCTTATTCGCTGCTTGCATCCGGCGGTGTCTTTCCGAGGTCAGAGACGACGGGCAGGGAGGGACAGGTGCGGAAAAGCTGTCCGCACCAGGTGTGCTCGGGGCGAGCGGTCTGCCTGGGCACAGCTGTGCACCCCACAGCTGGCGGGCATTCGTCTTGGCCCTGTCTGTGCACAGGTTCCCGTGCGGCAGGCTCTGTGCTGGGCTCCCGGGAGAGACGGGAATCTGTCATCCGGTAGGAAACAAAACACACCCGGGGCACGAGGGTCAGACGGGCCTGATGGCCGGCGTGGCCAGGTTCAACAGGACAGTGGAGGCTGGGGCTCCCGGTTGGGCCCGGGGGTCTGAAGGCTGTGCGAGCTGGAGGCGGGTGGGGCGGGAGGGTCACAGGGGACATTCAGAGCCTGCGGGGCACCCTTCTCATGCATGCCCCACGGCTGGTGTTGGCATGGGCGCTGGGGACTGGGGGCTGCACCCCTCAGATGTCCTGAATAAATGACTCTCCAGGGCTCCTCCCCCGAGCTGGGAGAACCATTCTCACGGAAGAAAGTGCCAGGCACGAAACCTCGTGCAAGGTTACATTTCTGTGTCGTTGCTTCACCTTGAGACTCTGTAGGTAGCAAAGCATGCACACGGAGAGTGCAGGCGTGGTCCTGAGTGTCCCACGCACCCGGGGCATCCTTACCACAACCAAACTGTCTACCCGACCAAATCCAGCAGTGGTCAACAAAGCAGGAATACGTGGGCATCTCTTTGAACGCTGAGTTACCTTTCTCTGTAATGGCTGTGTGTCAGCTGCGAGTGCAATGTTCTGTGTTCATTTGCCTTTTGAATAAAACTTGTTCCAGAATAAATATTGTAAAAACTTGAAGTATGTGAATGTTTCTTTGCACTGAGAATTAAACAAGAATTAAACATGGGATGTTAAAAGTCCAAGGATTAGGAAAGAACTCCGTGTAAATTCAATGTGTAATAATAAGATATTTATTACTTTTTAAAAAGCATTTGGATGGGAAATTATATATATTGATAAATATCACTTGAGAATCCTGTGTTTTGTTTTCCATTGACTTTTGCGGAACAAGAAAGAATTGCCGTGAAAGTCTCTGCCTGGGCGAGTCGCCGATGAGCCACTTTCTGCTTGGATGCTGGGACAGAATCGCCTTTGGGTTCCGAGGAGTGGCATTCTCAAACCAGCCTCGAGCTTTCTAACCTCCTCCAGGAAGCGACGTGGCTTCTGGCCGCATCTGTGGCGGCCAGGCGGAGGGGCCGCGTGGCGTCCCCGAGCGTCAGCGCCATGGCCCGGGGCACCGGGTGTCACGGCCGTGTTGGCGATGGTGCCCTTCTTCACTGGTCATGGGAAAATGTGCCTTCATCTTCGGGAGACAGGTGTGTGCGTTTCTGTGCAGCAAACCCTTTGATATTTCGACTTAGACGCGAAAACGTTTGGGTGGTGAGGCTTTGTCCTCACAGACACAATTTAAGAGCCCGGACTTGCTAATTCAGTGAGGAGTTTTCTATGAAGTGGGCCTGGTTCCACCCCCAGGACAGCCTCTTGGGCAGCACAGGTCACGGGGCAGAGAGCAGCGCCTGCCGCGAAGCTCACTGTTGGAGTGACCGTCACCGAGGTGTGAGCAACGGAGGCTGCGTGGCCAGCCTCTCTCGCGGGCGGGGGTCTTGCGTCGCCTGGCGAGGCAGAGGGGCTGGAGCTTCTCCGAAGGGAGCGCGTGCCTCTTCCAACAGCAGCACCTGCACAGCCTCGCCCCCCTGACGGTGTGGCGTGCACACGGGGCCTGGCGTCGGCCTTCCTGACGGGGTCTCTGGCCGCGTCCGCTCTAGGGGAGCCGCGGTGGTCCTCGCTTGTGCAGTGAGGTTTCTCCACCAACATCAGCATGAACATCCCCAGTCAGGCCGTCTGCGGGCCTAACACAGAGCAGACACACACGCACAAGCACACGTGCACACACGCACACACACACACACACACGCTAGACGTGGCCCTTTGTCAGGAATGACGTGGGGCGAAGGACCGGTTCTGACCTACTCTCTCCTGCTGCAAACGGAGCGGAACCAGACGCCCTCTGTCGGCCACGCTGTGCCGGGACCTGTGATTTTCTCCCCAAGGAAGGGTTAAGGGTTGACCCGCCTCCAAGCCCTGACCCAGGGCAGCTGCCCCGGGGGGACTGGGCAGGGGAGGGCACGGGCTCCTAGAGCCGTTTCCATCCTGGAGGGACAGTGGCCCCAGGTGGGAAACCAGGTGGCCACCCTGCACACGGGCCCCCACGCTGACCCCCAGCCACAGGTTTGTTTTTTCATTTTTTTTTTTTTTTTAAGTTTATTTATTTATTTTGAGAGAGAGAGACAGAGCCAGGGAGGGGAGAGGCAAAGAGAATGGGAGAGAGAGAATCTCTGTGCACTGTCAGCACAGAGCCTGATGCCGGTCTTGAACCCACGAACTGTGAGATCATGACCCGAGCCGAAGTCGGACGCTGAACCGACTGAGCCACCCAGGCGCCCCGATGACCAGTTTATATGCAGGCTTTTGGTTTTGTTTTTTTTTTTAACGAACACATGGGACACTGTGAAGGTTACTAACCGAGTGAGATCTAGCGCAAGCTCGGTAGTCTCAACTCCTAAACGCGCCCCCGCAAGCTGCCGAGGGCCGTGCACACCGGTCTTGATGTTCGATCACGTTCTGCATACAGCAAGCAAACACCGTGCCTTTTTTGGCGTATTTTTCATTCAGACTGCTTGAAAGTTCTGCGTTCTCTCGACGGGACTGTAGAGCGAGTGTCACTAACATTAGCACCAGAGAGGAAACCCCCCGCCCCCACAACGCCCCTCAGAGCCAGGGCACCGGGGTCCTGAAGTCACGTCGTCACCCGGCGAGCACCGATGCCCAACACTCCAGCTCTCTGGAATGCGGCTTTGTTTTCTCAACCCAGTACCTCAATGCTTCACTTTTCGAGAAATGCTCTCTGAGTTCAGAAAGAAGCCCCTTTTCAGTGATGTAAAGAAGCCACCAAAAACGCCACCGAAGACATCTCCTTACAAGTACAATTTCTCTCCTCGGCAACAAAAACGAGGATAGTCTTTGGTCAGTACAAGGAAACCACCCAGGACCCACCGGAACGTTCCTCGGTGTGGGGAATGTGCATCAGATGACACACGGGAGCCAGCTTCTCTTGCAAATCGTGAACATGTTGAGACTGAGTCTTGACTCGGCCAGAAATTCCCAGCCAACCTGAGAAACCCCAGGGGCTGCGACGTGGGCTCGCCCGAGTAAGGGTCCTTTTAAAGGTTGCTCGTTTTGTTTTTACCAAGAAGCCATCAGCTCTATGGTTATGAGATCTCTACAGATGCACACACGTTTGTCCTGCGGGTGGGGGGTCCTTGGGGAGGGCGCGCACGGAAACCCCTCCTAAGTAATCCCTTTACCCGACCATCAGGGACGCAGGGTCAGCCCAGGCTGCAAAGGCAGATTACAGTATCCTTACGTTTCCCTGGAGAGCACACGCGGACACGCTCCTGGCTGTCACTGTCAGGGTCAGCTTTGGGGAGCGTGGAGACCGCCGACCTCCCCAGCTACGCCACTGAGACAACACGGGGCTGCCGCCTCCGAGCTTTTCTGATCAGAGAGAAAGAGACTCAACACAGCCCTGTAAACCTCTCCTAATTCAGTACAAACGTTCCATTGCATTAAACAGACCACTGCTTCCAGCTTCGGGCGGGGGGGCGGGGGGGCGTCTGTCCTCTGCTGCTCCCTCGTGGGTCCCTTTCTTGGTTGGTCTGGGGATGGGCTCCTGGAAGTCCCTGGCTCTTCTGTGATCTGTAGGAACCCCAAACAATCAGGGAATTTGGTCAACGTGGGTTTGGATGTGCAGGGACACAGGAGCCCCAGAGGAACAGGGACACGGCTCCCGGAGATCACCAGATCGCCCGGTCTCCCAGGATGCTTCAGACCCACACATCTGAGACCCGCCGGGAACCAGCCCTCTCTGGGATGGTGGCATTCGAAGCCTGCTGAACACAAGACTTCACGTCGGTCTGCGGAGCCCGGGACTGCCGTGTCCACCGAGTTTCCAGCCACATCCTTACACCCGGTGGTTCAATCAGGACACACTTGCACTTACGGATATTTAACTGTGTCACACACTGCCGCTCACCGACACACCCAGGTGCCGCGTACCAACGGCAGACATAAGAGACAGAAGAGCTCCGTGACACAGAAGTGACCAGCACACAGGCATCCACTCCGCTCACAGTGTAGAGTGAAGCTACCAAACATCGTCATGACGTTCTGAGAAACCCCCTGCACGTTGTGGGGCCCGCGACCTTCCCTGTCCAGGCCCCGCGGGGAGCAGCCAGGGGGGCTCAGGGGAAGGCGGCAGATACTGTCGCAGCGTGGTGCATTCAGAAGACCGGAGCCAAGACGGACAGAGCGCACGGTCTGCCGTGACACACGCTGGCGGGTCCTTGGGTCCCCCTCCTGACGTGACGTCCACGCCGGGCAAGCCACTGGCGAGTGGACTTCCCGAGTCCCCTCTCTGGAACTCCCAGGGGCGAGGCGTGCAACAGATACGGCCGTGGCCACAGAGCGGGGCTCCCCTCCCCCGCTCCCGGAGGCAGGCGCTCTCACTTGCAGAGAATCCCGTTCTGCAGGGTTCTGTTTCCGTCGGTGATGCAGGGTGAGGCGACTCTCTGGGGAGGGTCTTCCTTGCTCTTCGGCGAGGGGCTGCTGTTGTTGCTGCCGCTGGACTTGCTTCTGCTGGGATCGAGGGCAGGCTGGGTGGGTGAGGAGTGGGCGCCGCGGCCCCGGACCAGGCAGGTGCAGACCAGCCGGAAGAAAGCCCGCCGCATCTCCTTGCTGGCCAGCGTGTAGATGACGGGGTTCATGGCGGAGTTGAGCACGGCCAGCATGATGAACCACTGGGCCTTGAACAGGACGGCGCACTCCTTCACCCTGCAGGCCACGTCGACGAGGAAGAGGATGAAGAGTGGGGACCAGCAGGCGATGAACACGCTCACCACGATGACCACGGTCCGCAGCAGGGCCATGGAGCGCTCCGAGTTGTGGGGGCTGGCCACCCTGCGGCTGCTGGACTTCACCAGGAAGTAGATGCGGGCGTACAGGATGACGATGGTCACCAGGATGGCCGTGAAGATGCTGACACAGAACGCGATGTACTTCTTGGAGTAGAGGGGCAGGATGGTGGAGCAGTCGGGGAGGTCGTGCACACAGTTCCAGCCCAGGATGGGCAAGGCGCCCAGCGAGAGCGCGATGAGCCAGCACATCCCGATCAGAAGAAACACGCGGTGTTTCTTGTTGGCGTCGTACGGCCGCATCTTGATCATCGTCAGGTGCCGCTCGATGGCGATGGCCAGCAAGCTGCAGGTGGACGCCCCCAGGGCCACAAACATGCTTCCTTCCCGCAGGAACCAGACCGTCGGGGACAGGCTCAGCGTCCGCTTGCCCGACATCAGGATGTTGACCTTGTAGGCGATGCCGGCCAGCAGGTCACAGAGGGCCAGGTTGCCGATGAAGAAGTACATGCGGTTGTGGAACTTATTGTTTCTCCAGATGGCGACCAAAACCAGGAGGTTCTCCAGCACGATGAAGCTGCAAATGACCAGGAACAGCACGGTGGTCAGCGTGCTGCCCTCGGGGGCCTCCTTCAGCCTGCCCTCCAGCTTGCCCACGTAGTTGTAGTGCTGGTGCAGGGTCTCGTTCCCGGGGGAGGGCCTGGGGCGCGGTGCGAGGACGGCGGCCGCCATCGCCGCCGGGACTCACCGAGGCTCAGCTCCGGGAGCCACCAGAGGGCGCCCTGGGCACGTCCATTTCCAGAGAAACCAACCCGGCTCAGGCTTTGGAGGTGGCCCCGGGCGGGACCCCGGCCAGGGCATGGAGAGCGGGCGCCTGCGGAGACAAAAGAGGGGCGCCCAGCGATTAAGGGGGAGCAGCGGCAGCGGCAGAGTCGGAGGAAGGCACCAAAAACGCGGGAGCGTGGGACTGGCCGGGGCTCCCCGGAGGCAGAGGCAGAGGCGGCCACAGGCAGCGACTTGCCGTCTGCAGCCGCCTGGAGGGAGACTCGGTGCCCGAGCGCCCGTCGTTCACTCTTGTAACATGACACAGACCCAAATAAACGTCCATCGGGGACTCTCCAGGCATGTGGGATGCTGGCCACCCGGCCTCATCCACAGGCGGGAGCTGCTAAACCATGATTCCCAGTTACCGGGAGAGAAACGGGGTCATCTCAGGACAACAACAACACAGGAGAGCCCAGAAGCACGCCCACCCAGCTCCTGAGGCCTCCCTGGTGAGCCCGGAGCCACGTGGGGCGACGGCGTCCCGGGTACCAGGGCCGGGGACAGAGTCTGGTCCAGACGGCCCGCAGGCGAGGCCTGAGACAGGGCCACGAGGCCACCAGAGGCCTTCCCTGGGGGCGGCGGGACGTGGTGGGGGGGGGGGGCAGACGGGACGCAGTTCTATACGTCCACCCAGGGTGAAGGAAGGGAAGGCAGGGACCAGCGCTTGGGCTTTGAACTTGGCTGAAAATCCAGAGCTCAGATGAGACCGTCTGAACCCCCCAAACTGAAGGCGAGCACATGAGCCAGAAGCCACGGCCCCCTCCGGGGGCACTAGACAACCGGTGAAGGTGAGAAGCCAAGCTCCAGGCTCTCCAGGGCCCCGGATTTTAGTCGTCCCCCAACCTGACACTTCCCACCCTCACCTGGGGCCACACTCAGCACCTCCGGGGACGTCACCATCACAGCTAGACGTGGCTTTCAGGGGGCCCACGGGTTTTAAAACGACAATTATTCGTGCAAGTATCTACTTAAGATCCAATGAGGTGAGCTTAAGACAGCCCACCGACTCCCCGGCCATGACTTCTTTGACTTTTGGAACATTCAGGTCAGAGCCCTCAGTCAGAGTCCGGCCACTGAGCTCCACTGCCAGGTACCAACACGGCCTGAGAGGGGCTCGTCCTGGAAGGACCCAGGGCTGCAGTGCTGGCGGCCGCTCTCGGAGGAGAAAGAGAGGAAACCGCGGGTCCCCTCAGGGCACCCTCCAGGTCACTGCTCCCCGGCCCCCGGCGCTGCTCAGGGCCCGGGGTGCCGTCAGCCTGCCCTCTGTCAGCGGGGGGTCGGGTTCTCTGAGACAGAAAGAGGCAGTGCCATTTCTTCTTTGCAGACTTCCCCAGCACGCAGAAGCGTCGATGCCCTGCTGCTTCCAGAAACCCCGGGGGCCCGGCCTCTGGGAGGCACGGGTGTGTCTGGAGGCGCACAGGTCAGCTCAGTGGACGGCTTTGCCACCAGCCTCTCCTGGCACCGGACCTTCATCTAAGTCCATCCTGAGAACGGCGATGTCCCCGCCCGCGGTGGGCACACACAGGCCCCACGCCAGCCCGCCCGCTGCCCCCTCTGTCCGCTGGCACCCAGTCCAGTCTGCCTCACACCTGCGCCCTCACCTGGGTTTCCGTCCCTGGAACTGACCATGGTACACACGTGGTCCACGTGACTCACGACCACGGGTGAGTGAGCCAGCATCACAACAGTCTGAACCGCAGAAGCATGTGAGTGTTCCCTACACGGACAAGGTGTGCGAACTGCTCGTGAATCGACGAGACAGGGCTCCAAACATCCACATCAGGAAGGTTCTTAAGCCTCAGCACAGCTGCCGCTGGTCTCCGGCCCGATTCCCCGGAGAGAAGTCCACGCCACGCACGGTCCTGCCTCTGCACGCTCCCACCCCCGGGCTTGTGCGGACAGCGTGGACAGAAGGGACCTTCCAAACCTGCTGGGTCTGGACCTCTTGGAGGTGAAGAGAGAGGACGCACAGGTGCAGGGCTGCAGGGGTGCCCTTGCCCGCATATGCGGGGTTCAGAAGGAACTGAGCTGAGCGACAAAGTCAGGACCCAGCAGTAAACCGACCACAATGAAAACAGGAAGACGTGCCAGAGAGCCACCGAAACCATGCATCTTGAGGGTGGATGTATCTCCCCACTAATGCTTGATTGATCATTTCCCTTGATGAAATATTCATCATTCAAAAAGCATACTTTTTCAGAACATCCTTTGCTAAATGCTATTCTCCGCCTTGTGTGTAACTGGAAGGCATCTGGCTCTCTTTGGAACTAAAAGCTTATTTTCTTTGGGTTTTCAACATTAGGACGTAGATTCCATCCCAAGAGTTACGTGCTGGGCTAAAGGCCAGACTGATTTGGGATACATCTGAGGGCTGCTATTTGTGGGCAAGAGCATCACAGAGGAGTTCTGCCTCCATGTCTCAGGGGCGCGGCAGGACCTGAGTTTTCCGGAAGAATACTCTCCCATCCTGCCCCCAACTTCTCAGGGCCAGGCAGGGCCTCAGCCCGCCGGAAACGTCCCTTCTGGGCAGTGTCGGGCTGGCGGGCACCAGCTCCTGGGAAGCCAGCCTGGCCTACCCTGCAGAGAAGGGGACCCCCAACACTCCTCCCAGTAAGGGGACCCCCAACACCCCTTCTGGTAAGGGGACCCCCAACAGTCCTCCCAGTAAGGGGACCTCCCAACACCCTTCCCGGTAAGGGGACCCCCAGCACCCCTCCTGGTAAGGGGACCCCCAACACCCCTCCCAGTAAGAGGACCCCACCGGCCAGCTTCTCATACCCTCGAGGGCCATAGTCTATTTCCGACCTCTGAGTAAATGGGGCCCCACAGCATAGTACTGTGCCTGGCATCTTTGTGCCGATGTGATGCTCAGCAGAGTCCTACGTGGAGGTACATTCAGATCCAGTAATTCCTGCTCCTGTCAAGGACGGCTGCACCTGTCTGTGGACACAGGATGGCTGCCGCATGTCATCGTCCTTAGATGCGCGGCTGGGGCTGGAAGGGGGCGTCCTCAGGAGTCTGTGTCTGTGCTTCTGTGCGGTGCCTTGGATTTCTGGACATCACGTTGGTGTCTAGGAGGGGCTCTGATACAGGGGTCCCTGTAGAGACTAATGGCACTTGACTGGCTGGAGAAGTCCCCACGGGGGTGACATTTATACATTATGCTCACATTTTGTTTTATTTTAAAAAATAAGCATCTGGGGCTGGTAGTGACCGCCGTCTGGCTTTTCATTGTAAGCATCTGATCACTGCTTAATTCCCCCGAACAACCCAGAAATAACGGCCGAAAAAGGATGCTGAGGAAGGTGGTGGTGGGCCTTCTTGTCTTGTATGGCTCGGAGCGCCGGCCCTGTTCCAGAAGCTGCTGCATGGTGCGGGCCGTCGGGGGAGGAACCTCTGCTCGCGGCAGACGACTTCCAGGCTCCGGAGGGCTGATGTCCACCGGCAGGACTCTCGCTCCCACGGGCTGTGCCCGCGTCCCCGGGACTCCCGCACACCCCTCCCGCTCACCCGTGCCGAGCAGGGAGGTGTGTGCATCTCGCGGTGAACAGATGTACTGCCCACGCCCAGTGCCCAGGGGACGGACTCAACAGAGATCACTACCTACAGTTTTCCCGGCATCCTCACGAAGGGGGGGTCAAGTCTGCCTCAAGGCATTTCAGCACCAACGCTTTTTCCCTTTGCTGAGAAGGACTAAGACGCCTTCTAGAAGGTGGTGCCACCGTGAGCCATCCGGGTTAGACCGTGTCCCATCAGTGGGGCTCCCCACCCCTCCGTTCCAAGGAGGTGCATCCGCGGACAGGGGCCAGCCCGGGTCGGCCGATGGATTCCAGATGTGCTGTCTACGCTAGTGATTCACTTTCTCTACACATGGCAATTTGAAAGATAAACAAACTATAAAAAGAAGGAAAAGAAAAAAGTAAAGGAAAATATTTCCACTAAGTCTGGGGTCCGTCCCTCTCCCTCTCCGTACAGGCAAACAAGAAAAGCACAGGAAGACAGTGAGAAATTCCTCCTGGTCAGAGTCAGGGTGAGATTTCTCAAAGGCACGTTCTCCCGGAGAAATCGACTCGTGCATCCTCTAAACTGAGCTAAAACGCCCAGCCTTTGCCGATGCTTGGAAAATTTCTTGGAAAGCAGTACTTTGTTGTTGTCGTTTATGAGAATTTAGGAAGGAAGTAGGGGGCCGGCCATTTCAACGCTCCAGGAAATTCTTTTGCTAATGAGTACTTCCCCTTGCCCCAGATTTCTGAGGTGACCCCGCGGGGCTTTTAGAGGTGGTCACGGCAAGAGGCTTCACACACAGCCCGCGCGCCCCATGCCAGCACTCTGCTCCAGCCCAGGCTCGGAGCCCCCGGTGAGTAACCCTTGTGAGCAGGCTCCCTGCTACCCGGCGGCTTTCCCAGGGGCCATTCTCCCGGGCAGGTGAGCCTCAGACGTTAACACAGATCTGGCACACTCCAGGCACGCGGGGTGGACCCAGGAGCCCGGGCACAGGCCCCAGGGTCTGCCTCTGCGCTCTCTCTCTCTCTCCTGGGTCCCCAGGCTCGTCCATCAAGGTTTTGATACAAGAGGGCTTACCCTCTGCTTTCTGTTCAGACGCCCCCTTCTCTGCTTGCTCTTAGTGAGGGCACAGGACTGGACTCCTGCCACAGTTGCCCCCCTCATGCGTGACGGTGTGAGCTCCCCGGGGGGACGCAGGGCATATGCAAATAAGAGACATCTGGGCCCAAGAAGCCCTAACTGTGGGGTCCCTCCCATCCTTTCCCAGAACGACGGGGCCACAGCACGTCTGGTCCCCATGGCGGCATCTGCCTTTTGGATGTTCGAAGAAGGAAACAGAGGCTGCGGCGTGGTGGTCGCCGTCCCTGGCGGCACAGCTCGGAAGACACGGCTGGGCTGGCTGGCCCGGGGATGTGATCCCCATGCACCACGTTAGGGGGCAGCTCTTCCGGAGCGTCCGCCCCTCCTCGCGTTCTTCACCCAGACGGTGACAAGAGTGTCACCAGGGGCCGAATGCTGGAACGCATGCGGACGGACGCCGGGGCGATGGGAGTCACGTCTTGAGGCCGAAGGGCCTCGCAGACTGACTCAGGACGGGCACCCGCTCGCGGTGCCGGGCAGATGCCAGAGCCACCCCTGGGTGCCACGCTGTGCAGTGAGCAGTCTCGTCACAGACCCACCCGGTGGCCTGCCGCCTGGCCTCCCACAGACACGGTGGCAACTCCACCAAATCAGAAGGAAAAGGACAGAGACCAAAAGGCGACTGCGTGCCCACTGCTGACACGACAGTGACCGAGATACAGGAGTCTCCACAACGGGGCAGAGGTCACCGCGCCTCCCGTTAGCGCCGAAAGCTCCGGAGCATCTCCTGAGGCAATTAATTATTTCAGCAGAAAATGGGGGCCGAGGACCCAAGCAGTGAGAAGTGGCTCCAAACCCATAGGAGGAGGAGGACGGAGCCACAGGAGAGGGAACAGAAGGCTGGGTGACCCCCAGCAGGCCCTCGGCTCCGTCACAGATGGCCCGAGGGCGCCCCGTGGCCAAGCCGGCTGTGTCACAGCACAAAGTCCTGGCAGAAAAAAAGGGGCTTCACAGCAGGGTAACCCCCCTTTCGAGACGACGGCACGCTCTGATTCTCGTTTCTCGATCATAAAAACACACGCGTACGCTGTAGGTATCGAAGCATCTTTAGAAGGACGGAAGCGATCCCAGACGACCAAGTCAGTGTCCTAGTTCCCAGGGACAGGAAAAGCGGTGCCTGCGTTCCGAGAACATCATTGGGCCGACGTGGGAGGAAACGGGAGTTTCTACTACCCACACGTGGTAGCAAATCTTCACCAAGTTCAGAAACGCAAGGGGAAAAGCAGCATTTTCAAAGATGGGACTGGATGAGAAGCCATGCCTTCTGTCTCTTAGCAGGAGGCTCCGAAGGGCTGACTTTCAGTCTCTGGTGTCAGAGGCCGGATGTGAAGGTTTGCTGACTGAGAACACCCCACGCGTGGCCCTCCTACGGCCACAAAATTACTCATTCCGGCCCTGCGCTCGGCCTCGGTTACGTGAGACATCGTACAGATCCAGACATCCCACGAGCCGTGGAGTGCCACACACACACACAGCCACACCATCAGCCGTGACACGGCCGTCTTTCTCCGCCACGTACCCACGGAACCTAACCCAGCCCTGGTACTTTCTAGCAATTGTTTTCCTTAACCGTGCCTGCAAGCCCGCCACGAAGGAAGACGAGAACGTTGACGAGCTGAATTACAAGTAGGTGATTATGTACCGTGTTGTCTCCAACGGCAACCTCCAGTCTTTAGAAAGATGCCGAACTCTGGAGTTGGTAAGGGTGCACCCTCCCCTTTAGAAATAATCTTCCAGAAGAGCCCCCGTATCTTCCTAACCCAGTGTGTTCTCCCTTTCAAGAACCCACAGTAAGTTCCTCTCTTACATCTAAATATAACAACCCACAAAGAATATGTCCCCGGGACTGGCCAGCGCCAGAAGGGACAGGGGAGAGGCAGGCCACTTGGAGCCCGGCGTTAGAAGGGTTAGAGCACGGCTTTCCCGCGATGGCCCCTTCCCCAGGCCTCATGTCAGCTATGAAGGCGGCGCACCGCTGTCCCATGGGACCCTTAGGGCTGCACCTAGGGGGTAGGGGCCGTGACCTCCAGCCCTGAGTCCTGCGGTCTCCACCGCCTACTTTGAGAAACAGAAGGAAAAGGTGGAATTTTGCCGCGCATGTGATGTAAAGGAATGGTTTCCAGGAGAAGGCCACCCCCGGAGCCCCCAGGCGCTCGTCCTGGAAGGGCGCCTGGCCTGCTAACCGTCCCGTCCCGGGAGGGACAGCGGCACTCGGGTCTTTACGGGGAGGCTCAGTCTAGCCGGTCGGGCCGTGGGCAAAAAGGAACCATCCCCTGTCCGCCGCGGAATGGGTGGCCCGGGGGACAGCGTGATGCTGAGGTGGTGGCTCGCCCTGCCAGGTCAGGTCCCCGTCGCGCCCGGGACAGGCTGGAATTTGGCAAGAAAAGGGCCCGGCTGGACTCGCCCGCCCAGACTCTGCACCCCGGGCCCCGCCGCCGACTCACCTCCGTCTGGGGAGGGCACTGGGGCCGCCCGCGTCCCGGCGACCCCTCCTCCGCTCCCAGCGGCCTGGACCGGGACAGCGGGGCAGTCCTGGGGCGGGGATGGGGGACGGGGGGTCGCACTCCGGCCGGGGGTCCCTCCCGCGCTCGTCCTGCCACCGCGCTGGCGCCGCGTCCCCGTCGCGTGTCCACGGACCGACTGGCTCAGCCTCTACGCGCGCGCCGGGGCGCAAACTTTTCCAGCGGCCTCGGGGCGGGCCCGCGCTCCACCCCTGCGCCCGCCCCTCCCCGCCTCCTCCGCCCCTGCAACCCGCCCTCTCCTCTCCGCCTCCTTCCCTGACGCCCACCCCCTCCACGCCTCCTCCGCCCCTGCAACTCGCCCCCTCCCCGCCTCCTCCGCGCCCCGCGCCCCTGCTGCCCCCTCCCCGCCTCCTCCACGCCCCTCCCGCCCGCCGCCTCGCCCCCCTCCCCCCTTCCCCCGCGTCCTCTGCCACTGCAACCCGCCCTCTCCTCTCCGCCTCCTTCCCTGACGCCCACCCCCTCCACGCCTCCTCCGCCCCTGCAACTCGCCCCCTCCCCGCCTCCTCCGCTCCCCGCGCCCCTGCTGCCCCCTCCCCGCCTCCTCCACGCCCCTCCCGCCAGCCGCCTCGCCCCCCTCCCCCCTTCCCCCGCGTCCTCTGCTCCTGCAACCCGCCCTCTCCCCGCTTCCTCCGCGGCCTGCGCGCCCTCACCTCCCCGCCTCCCTGAACCCCCACTTCCCCTTCGCCTCAAGTCCCAGACCATCTCCCCACCCCGCCCCCTCCGCCCCTCTCACCTCCCCACCCCCGCCCCCGCTTCCCTGCCCCCCTCCCTGTGTTCTCCCCTCCCCACCTCTACTCCTCATCTCCCCTCCCCATCTCCCCGCCCCCCCTTCCCACCTCCTGGCGCCTCGGCCCGCTCCCCCACCCCCCACCTCCGTGCTCGCCCCCCTCACCCCGTGGGCTCCTCTTCCCGAGCCCTCCACTCTCTCTCCTCAGCCCTTGGGGCCGAGCTCGTCCCAAGCCCCTGCCCCAGGAGGCTCCAGACACTGCAACGGGCTGGCGAGCTCCAGGCGGCCGACCTCGGGGTCTCAGGCGGGACCCAGCTGGACCAGGTACCAACTGGGCCCGTGGATGGACTTGGGCCGGGCGTCTGCAGCGCTGACAGCGAGGGTTTGGGGCGACGAGGACGATGGTGACGACGACGGCTGTTACCGTTCCCGTCCTCGTGATCTTAATGATTTCCATCTGAAACTACCTGACCGCGGGCTGGCTGCCGGGTTAGCTGGTGGCTCAGACCCTGTTCGTTGGCTCCCAGCTTCGCGTACAACCCCGCTCGGCTCCGGGGCCTGCGGGCCAATCGCAGTGATCGCTGTCGCACACAGGTTGGACCCTTTTGTGTGGCTGAATAAAGTAGTCCATGAGAGGTGCTGCTGAAGAACACCCGGGGAGGTGACCAGACTACAGAATTTCCCACTGGAGAAGGAAGGTAAAAGCCAAGTGAATGAACACAGCAACCGCTCCTGGAAGCTTCTGGAGGTTGGGAGAAAGAGAGGGACGAGAAGGAAAGGAGAGCAAGAAGGAGGCAGGGCCTGATGCCCGAAGCCAGGGTGCACGTCCCTGGGCAGGCAGGATGGAGGCCGCAGGGGTACCAGGAGGGTGGTGGAGGACAGGGGAAGGGTCCCTGGGGTACTTGCCCCAGATCTGGAGGCCTCTTGCTTCCAGAGAACAAGCCCTGTCCAGCATTCTCTGGAGCTGGGAGCGAGTGCTTCTTTGGGGCGGTTTGAGCCCTGATGGGCACCAGGCGGGGTTTGCGCTTTGCTGGCAGAGAAACCCGTGTCCTGGAGAACCTGGGGCTGGGGGCGCTGCGGAGCTCCGAGTCCCAGGAGGGCCGATGCTGGTCCTCCGTGCTGCTTAATGAGTCCCTGACTGCTGCGAGCCCCATCTGCGTGGAGGCCTTCCAGGCTGACCAGCGAGCCCTGCACAAGCTTCCGGAAGCCACTTCTGTCCCAAGTTGCAAGTGGGATCGAACGTGCCTCTTTCAGCATCCAGCCCAGCGGAGGGGAAGAGAGAGAGAGAGAGAGAGAGAGAGAGACACTCCCTCGGCCCACGCCAGAGCGGAGGGCACACGCGGCGTGCTGGCTTCTGCATCGGCACCCCACCGGGCACTTGGCTTATCGGTAATTCTGTTCAACTAGGTGCCTCATGCCGGGTAAGATGAGCTGCAGGTTGCTGTTCCTTGTGGCTCGGGCCCGCGTCTCCACTCACTGAGGGCCTCTGAAATCAGACGTAACGGGGCAAACTTGAGGCCTGGTGATGCCTCCAAAAACAGCCCCAGAAGCCCTGAAAAACAGGGGGGCTTTTTACCGCAGGCGCCCCAAGGGAGAGGCGGGGACGTGACACAGAGGCATTCCTGAAAATCCTCTCAGGAAAACCTTCCTTCCCCCAGAGATTCTCCCCACACACAGCCCTCTCACTGAAGCAGTGCTCCACCCCCACCCCCAGCTCCTCCCTCCCTGGGCCTTAAGGCTCAGACACTGGACCCTGACGGGGGGGGGGGGCCCTCTGTGTGCCCCCCACAGCCCCTAGAGACATATTCTCTCCCTCCTTCTCTCCAGGAAACCAGCCCTCCCTGAGGGTCTCTGCCTCCCGGAGTAACGAGGGAAAGCTCGTCACAGAAAATGTCAGCTCATCAGTACGGGAGGAATGGAAGAATTAGGAGCTCTGCATTCTGCACCCCTCAGATAACTGAGCGGGACAAGGGGACGTGAAAGTGTGTCAATCACACAGTGCCACCCGGGAAAGAAAAAACACCCTCCACTTTCATCGGAGATGTCTGGCTGTCAGCGCCTTCATGGGGATTCAAACTCAGCATCACCCATGCTGGGTCAGTCTGACGTTAGGGGTCGAAAACTCCAGCTCACGGAAATCGCCGACGCGTGGTCTTGCTGAAAACATTTCAGCCCTCACGTCCAGTTTACGGGAAGGAGGAGGGACAGAGCACGCGGTAAACAACCCCAGGAGAAAGGACCAGACGGGTGCCGAGAGCCAGACCTAGCGCATCCCTCAAACAGGGTAACGTCAGGAAAAGGGTAGGGTTGGTTCTAGGATGAAAACAGCTAGAAAGAAGCAACGTTTCCAACAACAAGCATGAACCTGATCACCTAAGCAGCACGAAAGTATTGTGATGACATTTCGGTATGAACGGAGTATCACAGACCCATCCGTACTGCTAATTGGGTGTGGTGACAGCACAATGCTTATCCGGAAGAATGGCCTTATTTCTAGGAGATGAGCTGTTGAGGGTGAAATGTCTTGATGTCCGAAACTTGTTTTCAAATGACTCAGCAAAGACGATACGTGCACAGAAGGTAGAGAGGACAAAATCAGCGACCGGAGCTGGGGAGCGGACGCGGTGGGGAGTTGTACAACGTGTTCCCCTTCTCTGGATGTTTGAAATTTTTTCGTAACACAAAGTTGGAGAAAAATAAAATGTCAGGTACCAAATAACTTAAAAATTTCTCCAGCTCTTTTCTCAGGCCGTCAAATCCAGTCTAGACTTAGGAGAATCAAATCAAAAGATAGTCTAATTTACATGTGAATGCTTTTGAAAAACCATCTGGCCCCAGACTTGACTATAGTAGGTACAAACCTATTACATATCACATATCACCGTATAAACGTAACGTGTACTTGTTTATAAGTTTACAAAAGGAAACATTCACCTTCCCAGCGGTTGGGCCTACAGCCTGGCCAGCAGGTACAGGGAGCTCGGACGTGGAGCCACGGGGGACCTTCGACGTGGAGCCACGGGGGACCTTCCCGGCAGGGCCAGGGTGCTGCAGGCAGTTTGCAGGAGCTGAGTGGCTGCGAAGGCAGGCCGGACGCTTTGGCCTGCAAATGCGCCTCCTCTCTGCCTCCCTTTCCTCTCCCAGCCTCTGCCTCCTGGATCCCGGGTGCTGTCTGGGTCCCCGGGTCAGAATTAGTGGGCACCACCCCTGTTCTGAGCTCTGCGTTGGCTCTTCTCTTGAGTAAATGTGCACCCCACCTTCCTTGGTTTCCAGACGCCTCTTTGCAGGTGTGCACCCAGGACGGTGTGGTGTGAGCTCACTGGGGACGAGCCCTGGGAGGATGGGAGGGGGGGAGGGGTGCTGGGTAGGAGGAAAGGAGCCCGGCACCGGGGAGAAATGGCTTTCAAACAGCAGCCTGGATACAGACTGGCAAAACAAAAGTTGGCCTTTGTGCAGTAACCCTGGCTGGACCCGAGTGAAGCCTGGGACTCGCTGACCTCTTGCAAGTAAGTATTCACTGGCCGACAGACACCGAGCGAAGCTGAACCTCATGCGTTCATCGTGGCTTCCGCAGTTAGCACCTTGGCGACCCGTCTCCCTGCCTCAGTCACACCTGCCTTTCGCCTCCCACGCTGCGCGGTCAGCCAGGAGCCAGCGGAGATCCCGAGACTATTCTGTTCACATTTATTTTGTACGGGCACCTAAGTAGTGTGTCTGCGTTCGTGCAAGTGTGCGACTGTGTGTGCACGTGTGTCTGTGTGTGCACGTGTACAGCTGTGTGTGCACAGAGGAACTGCACTGTGAGGGACCCTCCACGGAACATGAACACGTGGACCCTCGGGTAAAATACAAAATAAATATTTGGTCTTTGTTTTTTTCTCCGCACAGAGCTCCTAAAAGCCTCAGTTTATTTTCTCTTGTATGTTAATGAGATGACTGGGGGAGGTGGCTGGGGGAGACAACCGCCTCAGGATGGGGCCGGACGACGGGGACACCGGCCCTGTGATCAGAGGGCTGGCATTTGCGGGTCTCCCGCCCCCATCCCCGGGGAGGTGTGAACACCCCGGGCTGGTGCTGGGAGGGACACGCGGAGCTCTGGGCCCCCTCCCCTCCCCTGCCTGTGTGTCTCTTCCCTTTGGCTGCCACTGAATTGCACCCCTTGAAATAAGCCCGGAGACATCCATAAAGTGTTTCCCTGGGTTCTGTGGGTGGTTCTAGCAAGCGACCAGACCCAAAGTGGGTGTGGGAGCCTCGGAATTGGTGGTCGGCTGGGCAGAAGGTTCAGTGGGAGCAGACGGGGAAGTGTGAAATCAGCCTGGGGAGGCGATCTGATGAGGTTGTGCGCTGTGCATGCACATGCTTTCCTGCAAGACTGTGTGTTCTGGGAGCCGGAGGAGAAAGGATGGGCTGGGGGTGGGGGGTGGGGAAGGGAGGCGCCCCGGATCCCGTCCCATTTTGAGAGTGGTCCGAGGGCTGGCAGCGGCGTCTGCAGCTGAAGCCCACAAACGGGGGGCCGGGTGGGCAGCAGCCCTTGGACGCTTGTAGTCCTATTAGTCCAAAGAGTGCCCTGTGTTCGCAGATGCCCCTCCTGCAAGACGGGGTGGGGGGGGGCGTGGGGTGGGGAGCGGCTTGCGGGAGCCGCGGCCTCCGCTTAGGAAGCCTGTCTGCGCACACCGTCTGCAGCGCAATCCAACAAAAACGCCGGTTGTGTTTATTCAGTCGCTCACAGAGCGTGCAGCCCTCGGCGTGGTTGTGTGCAGACCTGTCCGTGCTCTGCTCGGACCGGTTCTGTGCACTCCTCCCGTGCTCCTGGCTCTGTGAACGAGTGTCTGCAGCCGCGCTGAATTACTTTGCTTTTTCGTGGCTGAGAGAGGGTTTGCTTGGGGGTGGGGGTGGGGACACGGGGCGACCATGGAAGAAGGTAACCGTAATTGCAGATTTCCTCACTCCTCCAACATCAAAGGCCTGTGGGTTTAGAGCAGAAAGGACCGAAGGGGTTTGATGAGACCGTGAGAGTGGAGATCAGCGCTGGCCTGGTGCTCACTCCTGCCCCAGACCTTCACACAGAATCACTCCTTAACCACACCAGGAGACCCAGCCCCCAAGACTGGGACCATCCCATTCTCCAGATGAGGAAACCGAGGCACAGAGATTGCCGTTCACTTGCCCAAAGTCACACAGCTAGTAAGTGGCAGAACGCCCCCCCAACTTGGACTTTCTTGACCTAATTTGGCCCTTTGGAGGTTGCAACCTTCTTGAAGCACATTGGCCTGAACTTACTGCACAAACGACCAGTACCTGGGGTGCCTGTGGGGTGCCTGCGTAGGGGTCCAGGGGCCGCTCCCTCCACTGCTCTTGGCTGGAGCAGGAGGGCGGGGAGGATGGACACCATCCACAGACCCTCACTCTGGCCAGCCCCCACATCTGCTCTCCATTCTGGACTGTGAGTGGCCGGTTTGGGGAGACTGGATGGAATCTACCCGGATCCTTTAAGGACGGCCCCTACTTCAGCCTGTGAGCATGGCTAGAGCAGGCTGGAGGGTGGTGGTGGGCAGAGGAGTGGGGGACTTGCTCCTACTGTCGTTCTTAATTCCTCTGACACTTGAATTTCTGCGTGTCAGAGTCCCCCTCTGGAAAATGGTACGTTGCACCACAGTCAGTGGGGACCACGTTAACTATCTGGGTATTTCAATGGATCATAGAAGTTTGCAGCTTTCTACAAAATGCACACGTGGGAAAAGCTTTCCTTCTTTATTAATTTAATTGAAGCCGTGCACAAACCCTTCTCCTTGATTAAAAGATGTTTTCAAAAGCTGCATTTAGAAAAGAGGAAAAGTCTCAGATCAATCATCGAAGCTCTCATCTCATGAAACAAGAAGAGGGGCAGAAGAAACTCCAAAACAAGTGGAAGGAAGGATAAAAGAAAATCAGTCGAAATTAATTAAATTAAAACAGAAAAATAATCAGTGAAGCAAAAGGAGGTTCTTTGAAAGATCAATAAATTGACAAATTTGTGCAAGACGGGATCAGACAGAAGTGAATCTTGGGGATGAAGCGGAAGGTATCACACCCAGAGGGCCTTACGAGGATAATAAGGAGAGACTATGAACAAGTCGACACACATACGTTTGACAACTTAGATATCATGGACCAGTTCCTTGAAAAGCACAAATGTCCGTAATTCTTCCAATAGGAAGTACACAGGCTGAGAAGTGGAATTCATAATTTCTGAGATCTCAAAAAAGTAATCTTCCAGTTCAGATGGTTTCACTGAAGAATTCTACCAAGCCATATAAAAAAAAGGATGAATAATACTAATTCCAAAAATCCCTTTCAGAAAATAAAAAATGATTTTCCAAATCATTTAAAAAAATTTTTTTTAACGTTTATTTATTTTTGAGACAGAGAGAGACAGAGCATGAACGGGGGAGGGGCAGAGAGAGAGGGAGACACAGAATCAGAAGCAGGCTCCAGGCTCTGAGCTGTCAGCACAGAGCCCGACGCAGGGCTCAAACCCACCCCCCGCGAGATCGTGACCTGAGCCGAAGTCGGGCGCTTAACCGACTGAGCCACCCAGGCACCCCTCCAAATCATTTTCAAAGCAAGAATTATCCTATCCCAAAACCAGACAAAGATGGCATGGAAGAAGAAAACCACAGACCAATATTCCTCATAAGTATAGACACAGACATTCCTAATAAAATAGTAGCAAGTAGAATTCAGCATTACATGGAGGTTACAATTACCATGACCAAATTGAGGTTATTACAGGAATGAATGTTGGTTTAACATTCAAAAATCAAGCAATACAATCTGTAATATGAACAGCCTAAAGAAGAAAAACCATATAATCATATCAATTGATGGAGAAAACATATTTGGCAAAATTAACATCTATTTATGATAAAATCCTCAAAAAACTAGGAGTAGAGTAAATCCTCAACTTGATAAAAGAGCATCTGGCATCTATAGAAATTCTATGGCTGGCATCATACTTGATGCAAGACTGAATGTTTTCCTCTAAGACCAGGAACAAGACAAAATGCCCTCTTTCACCACTTGTATTCAACATTGTCCTGGAAGTCCTAGATAAAGAAAATAAAGGAAATAAAATGTATACAGACCAGAAAGGAAGAAACAAAAGTGCCTTCATTTGCAGATAGCATGATGGTGGCGGTCCTCCTAAGAATCCTAAGGAATCTATGAAAATACACAAATAAAAATTCCTAGAGCTAATAAACTAGGCTACAGGATACAAGATCAACTTACAAAAATCAATTGTTTTTCTCTATACTATCGATGAACAGATGGAAACTGAAATTAAAAATGCAGTGCAACTTAAAATCACTAAAAAAATGAAATTCTTGGGTGCAAATGTGACAAAACAGGCACAAGCTGAAGACTACAAAGCACTGAAGAGAGAAATCAAAGATCTCAATACATGGAGAGACATACCATGTTCATGGATTAGAAAACTCAACATAATAAAGGAGTCTATTCTCCAAAAGTGATATACAGGTTTAACACAATTCCTAACAAAACCCCAGTAAATTTTTTTTTGCAGAAATAAACAAAATTATTCTAAGTTATTCTAAATATTCAAAATTATTCTGTTTATACGGAAAAGCAAAGGAATTAAGATTGCTAACACAATTCTGGAAACAAAGAATAAAATGGGAGGAGTCACTGTACCAGATTTCAAGACTTACTATATAATTACATTAATCGAGACCATGGTGTTGGCAGAAGGAAAGACATGTGAATCAATAGAACAGAGAACCCAGAAATAGCCCCACATGGAATGGTTAATTGATATTTGACAGATATTTGCAAAAGCAATTCAGTGAAGGAGGAATTGTCTTTTCAACACATGAGGCAGCAGCGACTGGATATCCAAAAACAAAAACATATGCGTGGACCAAAAATGTTTGTAAGATGACCTTGGAGAACGAAAGCTGGTGAAGGCAAAGGTGCAGAGAAACTGAGTCACTCTGGTGGGAATGTAACTGGTGCAGCCACTCCAGAAAACAGTTTCTGGAATGGAGCCTGGAATTCTATACCCAGCCAAACTGACCACCATGTCCGAGGGAGTCACAGAGATGTTCTTCTCAGACGCAGCAAGAATTCAAACTGTCTTGGGGAGCTACCTGCAAAAACACCTGCAGCAAAACAAGGGAGTAAGTGAAGGAAGAGATAAGCCTAGGCCCTGAACCTGAGAAATCCAACCCAGGGAGGCAAATCCCAGGAGGCCTGAGAGGGAAAGTCTCGGGATGGCGGCTGTGCGGGAGGCTCAGGGAGAGGCCCTGCCTTCTTCCATCGGTTTCCTGTTTGGCTATTCCCACTCGGTCATTCCCAATGCTGTCATTGTGTGTGTCTGTGTGTGCCTGCGTGTTTGCATGAGTGTGCATGTGTGTGTGTGTGTGTGTGTGTGTGAGTGTGCTTGTGTCTGTGTCTCTATGTGTACATAAGTGTGTATGTGTCTGGATGAGTGGATGTGTGTCTGTGTGTGGCTGTGCTGTGTCTGTGAGTGTGTGTGCATGTGTGTGAAGCCTGTGTGTGCACATGTGTGGAGCAGAGTCCCCAGGTCCAGACAACACGGTTCTCTGCAGGCAGAGTTTGGGGGCCACCTGGCACCCCCTGAGCTCCTCGCTTGGCCGTCATTTCTGATGCCCGGAGGGTCTGAGGATGATGTTTAAAGCTTTTCTGCAGTTACCACTTTGTCTCTTGTATTTTCACCCCATTTCCTGTACACTGTGTTGAAAGACAATTTAAGATGAAAACTCCCTTACTTTCTTCCCCCTCTGAATCTTACTTGATTTGGATTACAATGAAGCAAAGAATTTTCTGTGTTAGCCTAGAATTTTCCAACACCCGTGTGGCATTTATACCACACTCGCCTGATTTTCCAGGACAGCAGCTGCCCTCCAGCATCCTTCCAGCTGAAGATTAGCTTCACTCACAGGCTCATGCTCTGCCTCCTTGGGCTTTGATAAAGACCCGGTGATGTCACCAGTCCCGCTTTTCCCTGCACTGTGTCAGGTAGAGAGTAAACTCCAGGGCCTGGAAAGATCCAGAAAACAGGGCTTGGACACGAAATGCTCCCCCTCCCTCTCACCTGTCATTTGTTTACATTTTATTCGCTCCACCAGCTACCATCGTGGTGGCAGGCCAGAACAGGACCAAACGTCTGTCCTCAAAGAGCCAATAACTGATAGAGTGAGGACGACACCCTCTAGGGCGGCTCTCACCCAGGGCACAGTGGGGGAGGGTGGCGGGGTGGGCTCCAAGCCCAGATAGCATGTGCCCTCTGGGCATCACACACAGGTAGAAATGGCTTGAGGTCTGTGGGTGTGAGGGCGGGGGCGAGGGGTCCAGCTGGCAAAGTGGCAGGAAGGGTCAGACCTGCCAGTGGTCACGCCAAGGATTTTCCAGCTGTCCTGGAAGGCCTGGGCCTTTGCAGCCTTTGAAGCAGGCGGGTGTCCCAACCCAGTGGGCATGTGAGCTCACGTGGTGGCCATGCCTTCTGCTCTTGGGAGGGGCTCCCTGTTGCAGCCTCGATGGAGAAGGCAGGCAGAGGGCCGGGGGCAGCCCTGGGGGGGGGTTGTCCAGAACATTCACCTCTGAGCCGCAGGGTCGGCAGGTGGCCTGGCAGGCGTGGACAATGCTGTGGTCGCTCACCGGGAGGCTCACAGACATGGTGACTTGTGCTTCCGGTCGGCTGCTCTCTATAAACAGGTACATTATCTGTCGACATCCAGAGAGCTACGAGGCGTGTTCCACTGGCTGGTGTCAGGCAGCAGGTGAGCCTGGTGGCAGATCCTGCTCTCGAGACCTTCTCCCAGAGCGGGGACAGAGCTCAGCACCACTGGGAGGTCGGGAGAAACGCAGACTTGGAGCCTCGGGGCCCTGCAGCATCCAGTCCTGGGCAGCGGGGCTGGGGGCTGCCGAACCGGGTCTGGGTCACCCGAGCCTGCGTCCCAATCTGCTGGAGGAGGTACGGGTCGTCCCACGCCCTTTGGATCTCGAGCCTCCCACCCTCCAGGGCTTCATGTCCCTGTGCTTGGATGGCTCCCCTCACTCTCCTGCTCACGCTGCCGGCTTCTGCCGGTCCTGCATCAGGATGTCGCTTGGGGCTGCTGCGTCTGTCTCCCGAGTGTCCTGGCCTCTCCCCAGGGAGGAAGAAGTCCGTTCCCACAGTCAGCCCCCCCGCCCCCCTCGCTCCAGCCCTCCCAAACTCCACCCTCTCTGTGTGGTCCTGGGAGCAGTTCAGCCAGACCCTGTGCTGACGGCACCACTGGCCGAGCGGCCAAAGGCGGGCGGGGAGAACTCCAGAGCTCCTGCTGACACCCCTGTAGCCCTGAGAGGCCTCAGCTGCCAGCCCCCTGTTCACCTTGCTCGGAGACAACCTTTCCCCAGCTCCCCTCCACACGTAGATGCCCGCGCCCTTTCCGTCACCCCCTGCTTTGTTCTTCCACTCAGGAAACAGAAGAAACCAGAAGGGACGTGTACACGCTCCCATGTCACAGCCACCGACCCACCAGCTCTGCCCTGGACCTCTACTTCCCTCCCGTTGGAAGGGAGGAACTCTACGGAAGCAGCCCACGCCAGCCTTACCGTTGGCTCCCGGGCCCGGCCATCGTCCTCTCCTTGGCAGGAATGTGACAGGCCAGGGCTCAGCTGTCCTAATTAGGTAATTAGGTAAAAGTGTTGGCCCTGAGGTGCGTTATGGGTAAAAGCATTCCAAGGAGGAACAGGCCGAGTGAAGGGGACAGGTGGGTACACGGCTGTGTGGTTCTGGTGACAGGACCCTGGGTGGCTCCCAGGAAGATGCAGGCACCCTCTGGCCCCGGTCCGCACTCCCCCTTGGGGCAGAGGGAGGGAGACTCCCCTCCCAGGCTGGACCGGTTGCCGGGGCCCAACAGCAGAGCTCCCAGAATGCCCTGGGCCAGGGCAGGATGTGGTCAGCTGGGGCGGGCTCCTCCGGCCCCCGGCCTCGGAGTTACTACAAGTCACCGGTCGGTGGCCCGCAGACCGTCCAGGAATTCCCAAGGCAGGCCCGCAGGAGGGAAGTGGGCAAAACCCTGGCTTGGTGGTCTAGGGAAATGCCCTCCTCCTAACCACCACCTGAACGCGGATGCTCTACTGGCCATGACTTTGGATACAGGAAGCACGGTCAGAGGCGGTGGCTGGGCAGAGTGTCTCATCAATGTGGAAAAAACTATACCACGGCAAAGCTCGAGACAGCTTTCTGGCACTCTGAACATAGCTGCTCTTCAAAAATTCTTCTAATGTTTTTATTTATTTTTGAGAAAGAGACAAAGCAGGGGAGGGGCAGAGAGAGAGGGAGACACAGAATCGGAAGCAGGCTCCAGGCTCCGATCTGTCAGCACAGAGCCCGATGCGGGGCTCGAACTCACGAACTGCGAGATCCTGACCCGAGCCGAAGTCGGACGCGTAATCGACGGAGCCACCCAGGCGCCCCCCTGAACACAGCTGTTCTTTAAAGTTCTGAGGCACTTTGGGGAGATGGATACGGACAGTGCAGTCAGGAGAGTGAATGACACCAGGCGGTTCTCATCCTGGTACTTTTCACGGATGACCTTCAAAGCAAGGGCGTTCGTGACGCTTGGCACAGAGTCTGCGAAACAGAAGCCAGACGTTCAACTTAACCTGTGGGCTCGTCGCTGGGGCTCTCCTTCCTCGACTCAGCCCGCTCCCCCTGTGTCTCTCTGAGACGTGCAGACGATTTCTGCGTCAGACTTTCTGAGCAGTGTCCTCTCCCGAATCCCTATGCAGGCAGAGCCTAGACTGAGAGGACATCTGTCAAGGCGAGGGCCTGACCAGCGCTCGCTCGCGACACGGCACAGAGCCGGGCACGGCGAGCAGGAAGGCAGGCCCAGACGCACAGTGACAGGAAAGGCTGGTGTGTCAGGAGGCCTTCGGGAGACGGTAGTGCCCCCGGAGCAGGAGGACCCCTCAGCGCGGCAAGCGGGAGCTGGGGCGGATGCCCTGGGCCACAGTCGGCACTCGCCGGGGGCCCATCAGATGGACTCAGGCTGGGAAACCGTGTCAGAGTCCCCATGCAGACTTGGCCTAAGTCCACAAGAGGCGCGGAGCCCGTGGGCCCCAGAGAGGCCGTGCACGCGGTGTGGCCGGGAGCGCTTTGCACGCTCGCCCCGCTGAACTCAGTCCGCCGTGGACCCCTTCCCAGGAGGCCTGAGACACGGTGGCCTGCTTCGTGCCTTCCTCGGGGGGAAGCCGGGAGACCCGGCCGGAGCTAGGGGTCACGTCTCCTTATTCGCGAAAGTCTTGGCCAATTTCCCGCTCGTGTTTCAGAAGCTCAACTTACGTTTATAACCAAACCGGATTCTGTAAAGCACCCGTCACTGCTACCAATGTCTTCGGCTTTCACCGTGGATTTTATCTTATTTTTTCCTTAGAATGATTCTGCCTTTGACTCAAGACATTGGGGTCAAATACTTCGGAGGGTCTCTTGGGGAAGGTCATCCTCTTGTTTCAGGAGTGGGAGCTGGGCACCCCCACCCAGGTCTGGGCCTACAGGGCGAGGGGACAGCTGCTGTTTCCCCGGCCACATGTGTGATGTCAAAGTATTTGTGGCTTTTTAAAAAAATGTAATTGCAAGGCGTGAATCTCAAATATGGCTGTTACCATGTTCCCAGGGAACCATCTGGAAAGTGAAAACAGTGTGTTTCTACACTGATGCGCTTTGCTTTAACGGCCCCGCTAGGGCCCCTGGGCAGGTGAGACTGGGGGTCGGGGTCTCCAGGAGGCGCCTGCTGGGCCTTCCGTTCTCAGCCCGACGTGAAGCCAGCCTCGACACCCGCGAGCTACAATGAGCAAGGGTGTGTCCTCACCAGGGCCAGGTTTAGGGAGCCCATGAAATGTTGCCAAACCAACAGAAGAAACACAAAGGGAAATGATGATGCAAAGAAGAAAAAGCAGTGACTGTGGGAATAAGATAGAAACAGAAACGACCAAGAGTGAGCACATTCGAGGCTGTGCACGCACATGTCATGGGACGTCGGGGTGAGTGTGTCGGGTTTGATGGCTTTTGTGCAAATCACTGCAAGTCAGAACGGGAGTGCTGAGGTCGGCGGGGAAGACCTCTCTGGAGACGCGCTTGCCTGTGGCTGTGGCTGCTTGTGGAAGGAGCAGCCAGTGCAAAGGCCCTGAAGTAGGAATGGGTGTGGCCTGCCGGGAAGAGTGAGACAGTCCTCTGCCCAGACATGCTGAGACAAGATGGGAGGGAAGCAAGCCAAGGTCAGAGGGACAGACCCTGTGAGCCGTGGCATTGGGTTCCTACAGCCGCTATGACAAGTGGCCTCAGACTCGGTGGCTTCAAATCGCACAGATGTGTTACCCCGCGGCTCTGCAGGTCCAAAGCCTGACACCGAGGTCCCGGTGCCTGCCTGCATTTCTTGGCTGGTGGCCCTTCTGCTTCAAACTCTGGGGCCACCGGGCCAGGTCTCCCCATGCTGCCGTCTGTCTGATGCTCTCCTCTCCTTTCAAGGACCCTCAGGATTACGTTGGGCCCACCTGGAAAGCCCAGAATGCTGTGCTTTCTCCTGAGTCAGCTGAGGGGCTTCCTTCCACCACCTTCGCCATGTTGGGTCACATACTCGCGGGCTCGGGGGGTTCGGACGCGGCCGTCCAAGGGGCTGGTCACCACCAGCCGGGTAAGCAGCTTGGGTTTTTACCCCGGGTACGGCAGGAAGGCGCTGGAGGAGACCTCTGGCAGTGCTCTGACTGTGCCTGGGGCGCCCCCGAATCTGAGGCTGCCCGCCGTGTGTGTTAGGCACGGAGGAGAAGGGGAGCTGGAGAGCACTGCCCTGCACTGTCCAGCTTCCCGGGGCCCCGCTTGGCCCTCACTGCACCCCGAGCTCTCCATGCCACCTGTTCGAGAAGAGAGGGCAAGGTGGGCTTTTCTGGGGAGAAGCCCGGAGACCTCAGAGTGGGGCACGAACCTGTGTCCCCGCAGGTTACAGGAGAGAAATCCATACCCTCGGGGCTCCCAGCCTTATTTTTGGCAACTGTCTCCTTTGCTTTTCCGCCCAGTTTAAGATTTTCTGAGTCATCCCTACAGTATTTAATCATTCACGTGAAGTTACATGCTTCCCAGGATCAATGTTCCGGTACCATGGACGGTCTTTAGAAAGGGAGTCCTATTCAGCTGCGTCCAGAGGCCGGCATACGAAGCTCCCTGCGACTGGCTAGAATCGTGGCAAATTGGTTTTGTGAATTAGCACAGGTCACGAGCCCCCCTCCCCAGTGAAACTAGAAAACCGTCGTTTCAGGGGTCATCTCCGCCAAAGCCTGGAAGTTTGCGCCCACAGCTTGCGCTCAGGCAGCACACTGGGTCTTACTCTGCAGGACGCGTTACAACATTTTGAGAACCACCCAAAGGGAGGGAGGCTGCTTGCAAGGCAGCCAGGGGCAGGAGCGGAAGAGGAGCCCCAGGTCGTTCCTCCTCGCTGTCCAGGTCGTGGATGATAACGCACGGCGGGTCTGGCGCACCTGGGGTCGTTCGCCGACGTGTGGTCCCCGAGCCTCGGAATAGGTGGGTGTCCCGGGAGGCCAGTAGATAAGCTCCTGTGGCTTTGAGCAGCCAGAACATCCAGGCTGCGATTCCGGATTACCGCTTCTCCCCGCTCAGCCCCCTCAGCCGTCACCCCACCAGCCCGCCGCGGCCGCGACAGCCAGGACCCTCTGATCGTGCCCGCCCGGCGCTCGTGGTACAACGCGAATTTTCTCTGCTCTGCCCTCCAAACTTTCCATCGTTTCTTGCTCATTCTCACTTTTTTTCGTTTGCTTTTCACCTCTGTTTTTCTGGTTTTCAACTGTTCCGTCTCAATTTTTATCAGTTTTACACATCACATCAGTCTGCGGTCTACTTGTCCTTCCCCATTTTCCTTCCTTGGTAATGTTTGCTCTTCTGGTCTCACACACTTCTTTTCTCTCAAACCTCAGATTAAGATAAACAGTTGCTAAAAATGCACAAGCTTCTTTGAGCAAACAAATGCTCAGAAATCATCACTGGGGCATAACTGTAAATATCCTACTTCGTCCAATAACTCGTGCTTAACGATACACAGAAGGGACAAGCTGATTGGCAGAATATTAAGCAAATAAATTCTCAGCAGCCAAAGTCCACAGGTGTACGATTTGGGGGCGATTTCCTGGACTCCCCGTCCCGAACTGCAAGCGGCAGGCTGTACCAAGGGCCCCGCCGCGCAGAAGGACGCCCTTGTCCCATCAACCACCGCCGGGCCAGCCTTTCTCCCAAGTCCTGAAACGCGTGCTTCTCTAGCTAGGCTGACCCCGATGTGCTCACCACTGTGACCAGCCCCCCAGGAATCTGAGGGCGGGAATGAGAACAACTCGGCCACGGTCGACTCTGGAGAATGTGTGAAGCTCCTGATCCCGTGTCCTGCGGGGAAGTTTTCTCATACAAGGTTTGCTTCCTTCAATTCGTTGCCCGGTCTTCCTGGAACAAATCCAACAGGAAGCTGGAGCTGGCTTCGGCGGCCGTGGAGCCGTGCGGTGGCGGGTGGGGGGGGCGCCCGAGAGATGGGCGGAAACGTGGTGGGGCAGGTGCAAGGCCAGGGGGCGACCGAGTGCTCCGCGTCTCAGCGCTCACTGCAGAGTTCTTGGGGCTCCTCATGGACTGGAAACACCTCACAATATGCTGGGGGAGAAAGGGCAGAGGGAGGCGGGCTGACGGCTCAAGATCTCCTAATCTCCCCCTGCCCGTTGTGCGCACCTGAAGCCCGTCCCCGGAGCCGCTGCTGCTCTGGTCCAATGTCGCGAGCTCCGAGCCCCCTCCAGGAGATACCAGTCTTCCCTGGCAGGGGTCACACTGCAAACCCCTTCTCTTCTCGGCCGTCCGGATCAGTGCTGAGCAGAGTGTTTCCAAAGACTATCTTAAAGTGGATCGGCCAATCGGCTCACCTCTCCCGGTGCGTTTCTGCTCTGCTGGCAAAGCAGGCGGGGTTGCCAGAAGCAAAGTGACCCGTCTCCGTCAGCCACTTGGATGCTGCGGGCGTTCAGTTCCTTCCTCGTGTGACCAGTACATCTGGGGGCTCCCGGGGGCCAGACTGTGGGAACACAAAGCTGAGTGAGGCCATCGCTGCTGGAGTTTATAGGAAAACTGAGGGTTACAGTGCCCACGTTTGCTGGGGGAGGTCAGCTGGGGCAGCGCCCACGGGTACCCCGCCCTGGCCCCTCGCCCACCCCAGAGGCCACCTGCCGTTTCTGCAGACAGCTCTGGAGAATGGCTGAGCAGTCAGCTCCTGGGATTGCCCTGCACGGAGAAGGGGCCCGGCCACGGGACAATGCCGAGGAGGGGGTCCCGGCAGCACTGAGCACAGGGGCCCACGGCTTCCTCGGTACCCTCCTCTCCCCCTGACCCAGAGCTTCCTGTAATCACCTCCAAATGAATGACTGCCACCAAATGGTCTGGGCACCTGCCTTGGGAAGGACCCAGACTGAGACACAAACACCAACAGCCTGGGGCCAGGTGGGGTCCAGGTCTGTGGCTCTGTGCAGCGGGCAGGGTGGTGGCGGGTGGGGAGGGGCTCACAGCCGTGAGGAACGGACACAGCCCCTGGAGACACGAGACAGCCCTCCACATTCAGAAAGCGCTCAGGAGCCTACGTGCCCGAGAACCACTGCAGGGGAGAGAGAAGAAGCCTTGCTCCAGGCTCCGCTCAGGCAAGATTCAGCCCGTGCTCCTGAACACCACAGCCAGTGGCCCCTTTCTGCCATCATTCTGACTCCACTTTTCCAGGGGAACCAGGGGATTTCCATTTCTCCAGCTATCTCTCTCCATGCTGGCTTTTCTCTGGCCAGAAACTTTTGTTGTCTGCTTTGTCTGAGACTAAGCTGTGTCTGCCTCCTCTTAGCAGCCTGGCAGCTCTGTTCCCTACTTCCTTCTCTGGCTGGGGACCGTGGAGAGCCAGGACAGTGTCTCAGGGGCACGGTCACTGACGGTGACACTGCTTGGCTTCTGCCCAAGAGAAAGGTGCCATGAGCTCGTGATCTTGAGTATCAGCGTTCTCCAGAGAAACAGAGCCAAGGTAGATAGATGATAGATGATAGATAGATAAATAGATAATAGATGATAGATAGATAGATAGATAGATAGATGAGGGATTTATTTTCAGAAATTGGTTAACATAGGGGCACCTGGGTGGCTAACTTAGTTAAACATCCAACTTTGGCTCAGGTCATGATCTCATGGCTCATGGGTTCGAGCCCCGCGTCGGGCTCTGAGCTGACAGCTCAGAGCCTGGAGCCTGCTTTGGATTCTGTGTCTACCTCTCTGTCTGCACTTCCCCCACTCACGATCTCTCTCTCTCTCTCTCTCAAAAAATAAATAAAAACATTAAAAAAAATAAATTGGCTAACACAACTGTGGAGGCTGGCAAGTCCAAAATTTGCAGGGTAGGCTGGCAGGCTGGAAACCCAGGGAAGAAAAGCTGATGTTGCATCTTGGGTCTGAAGGCTGTCTGGAGGCAGAATTCTCTCCTTCTCAGGGGAGGTCAGTCTTTTTTCCTCTTAAGGCCTTCAACTGATTAGACAAGCCCCACCCACATCATGGAGGACAGTCTGCTTTACTCAATGTCTACTGATTTAAATATGATGCAGATATGTAAAAATCCCTTCACGGCAGTTGTTTGCCCTGGCCAAGTTGATGCGTAGAATCGACCACCGTGCCAGGGCCACGGGCCGGGGAGCAATGTGCTTTGTGGAGCTGCATGGAGACGACTCAGGCGGCAGCCATTGCCCAGCGGGGCTGGCCGCAGGTGCGTCTGCTCAGGGACACACGCGTGTACACATGCACACACGCGGACATGGGTCACGGGACGTAGCCACGAGCACCCAAGAGTGCCCCTGAGGTGAAAAGATCGTCACACTGAGGTTTTGATCTGCACCATCTCCCGACACGCATCGTCACTCCACCAAAGTGTCACGTGCCAGTCTGTGTTTACGCAAAGCCCAGACGACACCGCCGGGAGCCCAGGGCAGGTCAAGTAATTCAAAACCCACAGAACTTTGCCAGTTTCTGCTCTGACCCTCCTCACCGGCTGGAGGCTGGGTAGGGAAGTAGGCTTAGTTTACGAGGCACAAATTCCCCGGTAAGTACAGCTGACTGGACACACGCCGGCCATCCCTAACCGTGCCACCATTCCCCTCTCTCCTGGTCTCACCTCGCAAGAAGCTCTTCCGCGTGATGCACGACTATCTCAGAGACGGCACTCAGTGCCTCGCCTTGAGTGGGCCGTGAGCTCCTCTCTGCCATGGTCCTTTCGACCACCATTGTTCACGCTCATCCTTAGAAACGTTGGGGATGAAAGTGACCCAAGAGCCACGCCACTGATTTCTCCCAGTCTCCAACCGGGCGTCTCGCACGCAAACGATCGAGGGGCGTAAGTCTCCCTGAGCTTTAACTGCGCGAAGACTTGGCCCATTTAAACTGATCATGGCCCTGAGCGCATGTAAGTGGCATTTTTCTTTTTTTTTTTTTATTTTTTATTTTTTATTTTTTTAAACATAAGAGACTTTTTTTTTTTTAATTTTTTTTTTCAACGTTTATTTATTTTTGGGACAGAGAGAGACAGAGCATGAACGGGGGAGGGGCAGAGAGAGAGGGAGACACAGAATCGGAAACAGGCTCCAGGCTCTGAGCCATCAGCCCAGAGCCCGACGCGGGGCTCGAACTCCCGCACCGCGAGATCATGACCTGGCTGAAGTCGGACGCTTAACCGACTGCGCCACCCAGGCGCCCCGAAATGTCTCACCTTCTAAGCACGTGGCCGTGTGCAGGTGGGGCCAGCCGGGACGGTCCCGGATTCAGTCACGTAGCGGGTGCTGCCTGGACTGCCGAATAAACGTTTCTATGCTGGGAAGCGTCTACTCCACCTACGAATTTCGCCTAGCGGGCGGGAGTGTGTGTGTGTGGATGTTATTGTCTTTAAATAAACTGCGGCCAGTCTGCAGGCCAGATTCCAGATGCCGGCCAATGAAAATGGCTCTCGGGAACCGAAGGAGGCTTGTGTCCTGCAGGGGTATCTCTCAGCTGTGCAGAAACCCTGCTCTCCCACTGCTTCCACAGATCAGCACGCAGAACGTCAGCGTGGCCACCTTCTTTGTTTAACTTGGTTACCTTTCTAAAAACTCAGAGTTGCTTCTCAGACTAACTTCATTGATGAGGATGCTATTTTTTGTTTAATCCTTTCCCCCCTTTGAATGCTTTCGGGTGTCGGTGCTTCGAACTGTCGGCGCAGAGCCCGACTTGGGGCTTGAACTCATGAACCGTGAGATCCTGACCCGAGCCAAGATCGAGAGTCAGACGCTTTACCGACTGAGTCACCCAGGCGCCCCAGTTACAACCCTTCTTAAGGGAAAAATGCCCCGGTGGCCACCGCTCTGGGTGGAGCTGGGACCCCAGGCTGCTTCCTCAGCAGGGGGAAGGCCCCAGGACGGGGACAGCGGGAGGGGAGGGGACCAGCATGCTGGGTACACCTTACACGCCCGGTTATGCGGTGATTCCTCAATAGGCTCTCCTCCTCCAGCCTCTGATGGCCGACCCCCTTGTTGGAAGTTTCATTTCTTCTGTTTACAGAAGAGTCATGAAAATAGTGCAGAGAACTGTCGTCTTCACCCCGTGTCCCCGGTGGTGCAATCTCATGTAACCACAGGACATTTGTCACAACAAAGAAACCCACCCTGGTGGCACATTATTCACTGAAGTCTGGAATATTCAGACGTCACCCGTCTTTCCACCGATGGCCTCCTTCTGCCCCGAGCCCCCTCCGGGATTCCCCGTGGCATCTGCTGTCTGACCTATTCCCCTGGCATCTGGGGGATTCTCAGCCTTGCCTGGTTTCCGTGACTCTGATGGTCGGATACTCCGCAGAATGTCATTCGGTGTGTGTTTGTCTGACGCCTTCTCATGGTTCAGGATTTGGGGGAGAACGCCAGAGGCATGCATCCTTATGGCCTTGTGTTGGGGGGCTGCGGGCTACCAGACGGTCCCAGCACCTCCTGGTTAAAGGGTGGTCTCTGTGAGGGGTCTGTTTCCTCTTCCGTAAGTTCGAAGCCAGCTGGCACTCAAGGGGAGGACAAGCAGGAACCACCTCCCGGGGGCGGATCAAAGAATCTGTGGACATAGTTACAACCACCGCGGTAATTAATAACCATTTTGTGGTAGGTACTTTGAGGCTTTGCCTGCTCCCACTAACTTAGCCTCAGCCGTGGATGTTGCCAACAGCAACAGTGGCTCATGGGGATTTTCTCTTCCCCTGAGTCCTAATGGATTTGTTATTTGTAATTCTTGAAGGAAGATTTGTGCCATTTCCCCATTTATTTATTTTTTAGTCATTTATTTGTACCAGCAGGCACTCACGGATATTTGGTTACTTCTCCGGGTTACGGTCTGATCTCCTCGTTTATTTTGTTGCTCAACTCGCTCGGGCTTTGGCCTCTGGGATTTTCCAGGTCGGCTCCTGTGCTCGGTCAGAGCGCCCCACCTCGTTGCCTTTTCCTTCTTTTCCGAGAACTTCCTCAGTTTCTGGCACCACAGAATGTTCCAGACTCATCTCGTGTTTTCTGCCGCCATGGCGGGGGGGGGGGGGGGGGTCAGACGTGTCTCCGGAGGCTTGCTGCTGCACTGATTGGAAATCGGTATTTAGGAACCCAGCCCTGGGACCTGGATTCATTTGCTGCTCCCCGTGTCCCTGCTCTGAGGCCCTCGTGGTGTTCGGAGCTGGCCGCCCTGTGTGTCCCCACACGTCTCTATTTTCCCGTCTGTGTAACAGCAGTCATGGCTTCATGCCAATGGCTTCAACTCTATCCCACCATGTGCCTGCTGATTCTGCAGTAGGATTTAGGACAGGGAAGTTAAAATGTAATTTTGGGGGTGCCTGGGTGGCTCAGTTGGCTAAGCATCTGAGTCTTGGTTTCAGCTCAGGTCACGACCTCATGGTTTGTGAATTCGAGCCCCGCGTCGGGCTCTGTGCTGACAGCGTGGAGCCTGCTTGGGATTCTCTCTCTCTCCCTCTCTCTCTGTCCCTCCCCGACTCACGCTGTCTCTTTCTCTTTCAAAACTTAAACTTAAAAACTTAAACTTAAAAAAAATCTTTTAAAAATGTAATTTTGGGGGTTCAGACTAATGGTGTTTTTCACAAATCCTTTTGTTTCATACGTGGTTTTCTGAAGTCAAGAAAAAAACGAACCCACAACCAGAAGCTCACGGATGTGCTGATAAGCATCAGGTTTGAATTCCAGAAAACCAGTTCGGGTTAGCAAGACAGACTCACTTCTCTTGTCTTTTCTGAGGACGGACCCAGCATCTCCGTGCTTCTGGGCTGTGGAGAACTGGCTTGGGATCTCCTGCCCACTCCCCACCCCCGCAGCGAATATCCGTTTGTCCCCTTCGTGGCCGATATTCCAGATGTTCGGGTGACCTGCAGCTCAGTCTCAATAATAGAAAAAAAACATCCACTTTTGTGATTGTTGTTTTAATATTCGTGTTCCCGGCCTCCTACACATCAAAACTTTGTGAAAGTGTCTTAAGGTTCATTTTGTTCTTCCGTGTTACCCTAGCATATCATTTTTAGGAATAAATCATTGGTAGTTCCTTAGTTCAAGAGGCCGCTGATTTACATGCAAAAGTTTGGGGGAGGAGAAACCCGCTGCTAATTTCTGTTAGCAGAATTCCTCCAGCTGAGTTAGTGTCGGGGAGGGAAGAGTTGGAAACACATAAACCACCCCTGTGCAAATAGCTCCCGTATCTGCGGGGGTGTCTGAAGCTGCAAATGACAGAGCCCCCCATCACAAGTTTGAAGCGATAGGAGTGGGGTTCAGATAAGGGTTGATCCAGAAGCTACGTGTGGGACCAAGAACCTTGAATACAGGATGTGCCGTAGGGCTCCTTTTAAATCTTATTCCTGAGAATATTTTTTGAAGGTATAGGTTCCTAGAAATAAAATGATTAGAAAAAGAGGCTGATGGTTTTCATGTTGCTTTTTTGTAGCTCTTCGGATGTGGAACCAATTCCACATTTACACAGTTCTCCCACCAGCCAGGGACAGCGCTGCCGGAATCGGGGACCACTCCGGGGCCTGTGAGCAGCCGGTGAGCTACCGACCTTCACCCATCCACGTGGTACCATGCCACGGGGCCGTCTTGTCACTGCTCGAAGCCACTCCGACTCCGACATGACCTAGCCCTCTGCTTCCTCCTGTGTGCGAGGACCTCTCTGGCCTTGTAGGGGGTCCTGCTCCTTGGCCTTCCCTCCACACCCAGCTCTCCTGCAGCTCTGTGTTACCTCCTCTCTACACCTGCAGACCCTCGTCCCCCTGTCCGGCTGCCTCAGCTTCTCTACCTTGAACCCTTCCAGACACCTGCCTCCTCTCTAACTAAGGCTTCCCCCTCGGGTCCGTGCAAACACCCCCCTCAGAGCCACGCAAACACGGCTTTCCCGCTCCCACCCACAGCCGGGCTGGCGGAGCGGATGGGCTGTGCTTGTCCCGCCCACGCTGTTCCCGGGATGGCCCCTGCCCCACGGGTGCCCCCCTCAGGAGACGCCCGCCCTGGGCACAGAGGAAATAGGGGTGATGCACTCCCACCCCACTACCCGTACTCACCGGCCCTTGCCTCCTTCTCCGGAGCCCTCGTTCAAGGACTCTTGTCCCACCATCGAGTTCCTGTCCCCTTCCTTTCCTCCAAGTCTAAGACTGCTTCCTGACCATCCCTCTCCCCGTCCTCACCACAGCCTCCTTCTCACTCCAGAACGTCTCATCCCATAACAAGATCCAGGAAAGACCAGCCCTCCTCTGGCCCACGTGCCCTCTGACCTCCTGCACTCACTGCCCAGAGCCTGCAGTCCCCCCGCACACCCCTCCCTCCCGGCCTCTCCCGAGATGCCCCACTGCCCGCCCCCATTCTCCTCTTTGCACTTTGGTTCTCCTTTAAATACAGACGAAAAAACCAGAGAAGGGCCTGCTTCTGCCCCGTCCATGCCTCCAAAGGGGTGCCCACCGGACATGAGAATACATGAGAATCAGAAGTTTCCACAACCCGACACCTGCGGGACCAGTTAGGAAGAGGCACTCTGACCCTCGTTCCAGCTAAGGAGACTGGAGACTTGGGAACACATTCGTGCATTCAGGGCCGACACTCCCGCCAACCCTCCTGCGGTCTGAGGCCCGTGAGGGCGCTGATGGCAGAGAAGTTGCCCGCTTTCTCGTGAGGGCTCTCTGCGGTGAGTGGATCCCAGATAACCCGCGTGCCAATGCGGACGGTGGGCAGCAGGCTCACTTTCACCCGAATGATGCCAGGATCATAGTCACAGCCACTGCAGGAAGAAAATCCTGTCTGCTGCACTCGGGGCTCAGTAACTTGTCAAGAAAGAGAAGGATTAACTGGGTAGCGTCCTACTTACTAGACGGTGAGAGCCGGGTTCGTGGAAGCCGAAGAGCCCCGTCAGACTCCGCACTCACGCTGGGCACAAATCTAGAAAGTCCCTACCCCGCGCCTGGGGGTTTGACAAGCCTGTTTCCTGCTTCTCTGTCCACCCCTCGCCCCTCCTGTGTACAGAACCCCACGCCGAAAGGATAGGCACTTAGAGGAACAACAGAATCATGCAGCTGGCTTTGTCGCCAAAAGAAAGAGAAAAAAAAAAATCCCCCGTTAAATTGCCCTGTAGAAATCTTAATTGTTTTGTACAAGCAAAATGTTTCCACTCCATTACTCCACAAAACATCACAACAGTTCTGCACTAGAAGAGAGACTATTCTCTGAGGATTTACTAAGAGCACCGTCTCACATGCATCAGCAAGTAAATAAAAACCAAAACGACACGTCTTTTCGTCTTCTCGGTGGCGAGATCTCTCGGGGCAAAGCATTGCCTAAGACTGTTTGCTAACTGCAGTGACGCCTCACTCCCCTGGGGAAAGGTTGAGGCGTGAACGAGGTATGTGACTGAAGAAGAAAACACCGGTTCTGCTAACTTCATCAAGAACCGCGTTTACTGCCTTGAAATTTGTGTCCATCAATCCTTCCTTGCTGGTGAAGTGTTGTACCCACAACTGTGTATGGTTTCATTTTGTTTCCTTTTGAACTTTGGGAAAGGATGCCATCCTGTATAGTCTCTCCCGGGACTCGCCCTTTGCACGCAACTTTGTGGCCGATGCCCTGGCTGTGGGGCGTCACTCCTGCTGGTCGTTCGGATGGCAGTGCAAGTCTATTTTAAATAGACCATAGATGGACTTTTTCCTGGTCTTGGAGCCTTAGCTGGCATGGGCTTCTCTGTGCAGAGCTCTGGGGCACATGCGTAGGAGTTTCCCACAGACACACACTTAGGAACAGAGTTGCTGAGTCATCTGTATGTGGTTATCCAACTTGGAGAGATAACAATCAGTTCGCTTCCAAGGTGGTCCTGTGATTTGCACCCGCAGGGCTGTGTCGGGAACCCTGTGCATCCTCAACCTTCCCCACTGCTGGTGTTCCCAGGTTCCTTTATTTTTTGGGGGGGGGGGTGGTGGCAATCAAATATGAGTATATTAGTATACATTTTGGTCTTAATTTGCACTTCATAAGGGGCAACCTCCAATTTTCTGATACCAACTAGGCGTCCAACAATTCAATTCATTCCATTCTGACACTGTCGACCCAGAGTGAGCCCAGACCTCGCACTCGTGGCACCAGCAGCAGGGGACCCACGGCTGTCTGACCAACTGCAAATGTGGGGGTTCCCGCTAAACCCTTAGTTCTGATCGTTGTTTTAACGTATTGAATGCAGATAAATATACCTTGTGTTAACTTCCGAGGGCTTCTGTAACGAGTATCACAAGCCGGGCGGCTTATAACCGCAGAGGTCCATTCTGATGCATTCTGGAGGCCAGAATCCTCACATGGAGGTGTTGTGAGGACCGTGCTCCCTCTGAAGATGCTGGTCAGGATCCTTCTTCGCTCCTTCTGGCTTCTGATGGCTGCTGACAATCCTCACTCTTCCTCAACTTATAGCCACACCGCTCCAACACCCGCCTCTGTCTTTGCACGGCCTTTCCACCCCCAGGGGTCTGTGTCCAAACTGCCTTCTCTTATAAGGACACCAGTTTTGGGATTTAGGACCATCCTCATGTAGTATGACCTCCTCTTGACCTAATGACATCGGTCCAGACCCCGTTTCCAAATAAGGTCGTGTTCATAGGTGCCAGGTGGACATTAGTTTGGGAGGACACCATTCAACCCAGCACATACCCCTCTCACAGAGTTGTTGCAAGCAGTAGGGTGAGAGGCTGTTTCTCGGTCACTTAGCAGTGTGCATGGTGGGGCACACAGCGAGCCCTTTACAAGTGTGTGTGTATGTGTGTGTAGAGACAGAGAGGGCGAGAGCGAGAGCGCCAAGTGGTGCGTGTGTATGTATTCGTGTGTATGTGTGTTTACATACAATATCTCTGAATGCAGCATGGGAAGCCTGTGGGAAACTACCCCCTGTTGTGCGACACAACTAGGACTGTGCATCACGTCTCCGTCCTGCTTGTTAGAATAACTTGTATTTTTTCTTTCCGCCATTAAAATTGACATAAAATATCACAAATATCATTTCCGGTGGCTGTTTTCCACCATACTGTGACCATTTACGTGGGATGCCCCCTCCTGCCTAATGTGTTCTGACCCTTCACGGGTATCAGTTCTCCCACAGTGAACCTCGTAGGCAGAGCCCCGGAGGCCCCGCGTGGACGCACCTTCCTGCCCTCGACCCTGCCAAGAGGGACAGCAGCAAACACATGCTTCTGTGTCTTGTCTGGGCCTCTGATTCTGCTTGCCCCGTCCTCTGTGAAGCTGACTTCACCTGGAGGTCTGGAGTCACCACCTGACCTGAGTAAGTCAATGATTCCCCCACAGGGTTGATGCCTATAATTCATGAACTTGCCCGTTGGCATGTGAGAGCTCTTAGAAATAAGGTTGGATTACTGGAAGAAGTCAACTTGACTTCTACAAATGTTAAGCCTTTTTCTAAAACAAGACACAGGAATTCCGTGAATCCAGTTGTACTCAGGTATAATTTACCAGTGGTCTCAAACAGGATGATTATTTGCTAGGAACTTTTTATTAAACTGGACTATTATCTAGTCCCTGTGAAAGTCACACTTGCATTTAATGTCTCAGGTTACCAGTTACTTCACCCTGAGCTTTCTTTCTAACACTCGGGGTTTAGGCGACGATGAGTTCCTCTGAGCAGATGCAGTCAGGTCAGAAATTGGGCCATTGTGTCCCCCAGCGCCCCTGTTCTGTGGGCAGGAGAAGAGAGAGCCCGTGTGCACCTGTGTTCGTCCCCCCATCCCCGTGGGCCAGGGCCTCAAGGTGCACGCCCTTGGCCACCCCACCCTGGGTGGTGGCTCAGGAAGGAAGAGTCTTTCAGAGAAGCATTTTTCCCATACTTCTCTACAGCTGCTTTTCCATTCTCAGTAGATTAGCAGTCAGAACACAAATCACACTTGTATTAGTTTTCTAAAGTGTCTAAATGACGACGTGTTTACAACAATGTAGAGCGTGTCCAGAATGACGAGTAAGGAGTCCCATGGACCGTCTCTCCAACAAAACCACACCTTCAACTGGTGAAATTATAACAAACAAGCAAAAGATCATTTAAATTCTCTGAAGATCATCCCACGGCCATCCAGGAAGTGGTGAAACATTCGCGTAAGAAAATCCACCAAATCTCAGGAAGGGCAGTGAGTCTGCGGCATTTGAGCCGTGACCTGTCCCACTCGTCCCTCTGCCGACAGCTCTGCGTGACAGAAGCTCTACTTTGGCTGCATATACCCAAGGATTCAGGGGCCCCCGCCCCCCGCCGTGTCCTAGTCTGAGGTTGCTACGAGACAAGCAGGCTGTGGTGTCTCTCGCCCCCCAGGGCTGGGTGTCGGAAGTCCTATTTCGGGCAGGCACAGCTGAGAAGACCAGGTCTCTCGTCCCCCACGTGGGCCCCACTCGTAGTGTGGACGTTCTACTCCAGGTGTGACAGGCCGCGTATGTGGGGCAGCAGTCACCATCTGCCCCAGTTCACTTGGGTGGGAGTTGCACGCCGGGAGGAACAGGCAGAGAAGACGAGGGTCCGCCATTCCCCACCCCCCCCCCAGGGCCTACGTGCAAAGGAGGGGTGTCAGCTCCAGAGGAGCAGGGGCTGGGTCCCAGCGCTGGGACAGTGATGCAGGGGTGGGAGGGCCATGAGGTAGCTCTGCGTCTCTGTGGAGTGGAGCCGGCTGTTGGGAACAGAGGTTTGAGAATCCATGCCTGAGTGGTTTGGGGAAAATGGCTCACATCTTGGTCAAGAGCAATTCAGAGGAGGTTAGTAACTCCAAGATACAGCAAAATGAAGAGAACCACAGAGGAATGTGGGACACCGTTAAACATACCGATATACAAGTCAAGGTCGCACCAAAAGGAGAGGAGAGAGAAAGGAGCAGAAAAGATTGAAGAAACAAGGGCCAAAACTCCCCAAACTTGACGAAAAACATTTTCCTACCTATTCAAAAAGCTCAACAAACTCCAAGCTGGACAAATAGAAAGACAGAGAGAGAGAGAGAGACAGATCCACACTCGAGCATGCACATCATAGTCACAGATGTTGAAAGACAAGGATAAAGAGAAAAAATTGAAATCAGCAAGAAAAACTGACTCATCATGTACAAGGAAGTAAACAATCAAATAAAATTAGCAGCTGACTTCTCGGCAGAAATAACGGTGGCCAGAAGGCGGTGGCTAACATGCTCAAAATGCTAAAAGAACAAAAAAATATCAAAAAGGAATCTCATATCCAGCCAAAACTATTCTTCAAAAGTGAAGGAGAAATGAAGACATCGCCAGATATGCAGAAACAGAAAATTCTTTGTTTGAAGCTTCACTTTATGAGAAATACTAAAGGAAGTTCTTTAGGCTGAAAGTAAGAGACACGAGATAGTAATTCAAATCCACCTAAAAAAACGAAGTACGCCAGTAGAGGAAACTATGCAGGTAATTATAAAAGACAGTAACATTTTCTATTGTTTCCTCCTTATGTAATTTCCATATATGTACATTATATATATGTGTATGTATGTATGTATGTGTGTGTATATATATATATATATATATATATATATATATATATATAACTTGTATAAATTGGTGTATATATATTATCTAAGTACATATAATCTGTATTGTTGGACCTATAATATACAAAATGTAATATATTTGAAAATAACAACAAAAAGGAGGTGGCTGAACCAACTCTAAAAAGATGCATTTGCTCAGCCTTTTCCTAAACTTTAAAAAAAAGATACAGAATTATGTATATAATATAGCATGGTATTATTGAGTTTGTAACATATATAGACATAATATGTACAGTAATAGTAACACAAAAAAAGGTTATAACCTCGCTGGACATCAGTGTCCATCTGAAGTAGAATATGATACATTAAGATGTATTTTGCAAACCCTATAGCAACCAGTACGGAAATAACTTTAAACAATAGTGGAAAAAATGTTAAAATAATTAAAATGTCACCCTAGAAAATATTCACTAGATTCAAGGAAAGTAAGGGAGGAACAGAAGAGCATGAGACGCAGAGAAAACACAGAGCAAAATGGCAGGTGTATTAAACAATCAATCATAAGCAGAGATTGTCCAAATGGACAAAAAAATAAAAATGAAACCACATGCCATCTGCAGGATTCACACTTTAGATTCAAAAGTTCAAATAGACTGAAAGGAAAAGAATGGAAAAGATATACCTTAAAACAGTAACCACGGCAGAACAGCTATGTCAACTACTATCCCCAAAATAAACTGGAGAAAAAACCTGTTAAGACAAAGTGGGATGTCATCTAACGATAAAAGGGTCGATCTGTCAGGAAGTTATAACAACACATACGTGCACCCAACCACAGAGATCCAAACACATGGAGCAAAACCTGACCAAACTGAAGGGAGAGACACAGACACGTGGCTGGGCCATGAGCACTGGGGCCGTGACAGTGGCTTTCCACAATGGGTAGAGCCACAGCGGAAGATGAACCGGGAAAGGAACACCTGAGCCCCATTGTTCACCAACTGGACCTAACAGGCTTCCAAAGACCACACATCCTTCTCAGGCACATGTGGAATGTTCTCCAGTGGAGATCACCTGCGGGGTGACAAAGCGAACCTCAAAAAATGTAGAAGGATTGATATTTTTGTGTATTTTTTGGCCACGATGCCTGCAGTGAAATGAAATGGAAAATTGTTCGCTGGAGATTTGGGTAATTCATAAATCTGGGAGAATACACAACACATTCCTAGAGAACCAATAATTCAAAGAAGAAAATCACAAGGGAAATTAGGCAAGTATTTGAGGTGACCGGACACAAAGGCGTCACAGGCTACAACCTAGGGGAGGCAGGTAAAGTGAGGCTTAGCAGGGAATTTATGGCTACAAACGTCTATATTAATGAGAGAATAACAATCTCTAATGAATAACCTAACCTCACCCCTTCAGACACTGGAGGAGCAAATTAAACCTAAAGAGAACAAAAGGAAAAGAAATAATAACAATTAGAGCAGAAGAAATGAACTAGAGAAAAGTAAAATAGAAACAAATCAATAGAACTGAAGTTGGTTTCTGAGAAGATAAAAAAAAATTGACAAACTTTACCTACACTGATCCAGAAAAAAGAGAGAAGAGATGAATTTACAGAAATAAAGAGCATTTTTAAGGGCTTACGAATTCAGTGCCAGCAAATTAGTTAACTTACATGAGATGGAAAAATTCCTAGGTAAATACAAATCATTATAATGAGCTCGAGTAGAAATAGAATATCTACACAGACCTAACAGGTAAAGAGATCAGATTAGTAATTTGAAACACTACCCACAATGAAAACCCATGCTGAGATGGGTTCACTGGTGGATTCTACCAAATATTTAATGAAGAATTAATATTAATCCTCCACAAATTTACCCAACAAATGGAAGCTGAGGGAACACTTCCAAACTCTCCAAGAGGTTAGTATTCTTCTGATACCCAAACCAGACAAAGACACCACAGGAAACTACAGACCACTACCCCACATAAATATAGATGTAAGAGGTGCTCAGCAAAATATAAACAGAATCTAGCAACATATGAACAGTATATATGCCATGACCAAATAGGATTTATCTCACTAATGCACAGTTGATTTAATCATCCAAAATTAATTAGTGTGAGGCAATATATAACAGAATGAAGGCAAAAAAAAAGAAAAAGAAGAAAGAAAAAGATCCTATCAATAGTTGCAGAAAAATCGCTTGAGAAAAATCCAACACTCTTTCATAATAAAACCACTCAACAAATGAGAAGTGGAAGGGAACTTCCTAAATCTGATAAAGGGCATTTGTGAAAAACTTGCAACCAACATAATCTTTTTTTTTCAACGTTTATTTATTTTTGGGACAGAGAGAGACAGAGCATGAACGGGGGAGGGGCAGAGAGAGAGGGAGACACAGAATCGGAAACAGGCTCCAGGCTCTGAGCCATCAGCCCAGAGCCCGACGCGGGGCTCGAACTCACGGACCGCGAGATCGTGACCTGGCTGAAGTCGGACGCTTAACCGACTGCGCCACCCAGGCACCCCAACAACCAACATAATCTTAATGCTGAAAACTTAAAGGCTCTCCTTCTAAAATCAGGAACAAGAGGCGGATATCTGTTCTTGCTACTTGTTGTTTGTTGTTTGTTGTTTGTTTTTGTTTTGTTACTGTTGCTGTTGTTCCTGTTACTGGTATTCAACCTTGCACTGGAAGTCCTAACCAAGACAATAAAAAATAAGAAAATAAAAGAAAAAGAAGAGAAAAGAATACATCCAGATTGGAGAAGAGGTAAAAGTAATTTTCACAGATGGCATGACATTGTATATACAAAATCTTAAAGAATCTACCATAAAATCTATTAGAATTAGTAAAGGAGTTCAGCAAGATCTCAGAAAATAAGATCAATATATAAAGGAAATTGTATTTTTATAAACTGGCAATGGACATTTTGAAAAAGAAATGAAAGGAAACAATTCAATTCTCAATGGTATCAAAAAGAACAAGATACCTAGGAACAAAGTAAGTGCAAAACTTTTGCACTAAAAACTATAAAATGTTGAAAGTCATTAAAGTAGATCTAAATAAATGGAAAGGCATTCCATATCATGGTTTACAGGAGCAAATATTGTTAAGAGTGCCAGACTACCCCCAAATCATCTACAAATTCAATGTGATCCTTATCAAAATCCCAGCTGGCTTTTTTTTTTTTTTAGCAGAGATTGAGAAGATGATTTTATAATTCATATAGAAATGCAAGAGATGCAGAATAGCCAAAACAATCTTAAAAAGGAAGAATAAAGGTGAAGGACTCATACAGCCCAATTTCAAAACTTAAAGCTACAGTAATTAAGGTATAATGACAGATATATAGAGCAGTAGACTAGAATCGAGAAATAAGAACTATCTATTTACATTTATAAGCAATTACTTTTTGACAAGGTGCCAAGACAATTCAAGGTGGGGGGTGCGGAGAATAGTCTTCAACAAATGGCATTGGGACAACTGAATATCTATATGCTGAAGAATGAAGTTGGTCCCATACCTCACACCATACAATGAACTCAAGATGAATCATCAACCTAAATGTAACAGCTAAGTCTATAAAAGTTAGAAGAAAATACAGGACTAAATTTTCATGATGTTAACCTAGGCAATAGTTTCTTAGATAGACACATCAAAGGTACAGTGACAAAAGATAAATATAGATAAATTAGACATCATTAAAATTAAAAAATTTGTGCCGCCAAACATACATCAAAGAGGTGGTAAGACAACCCACAGATTGGGAGAGGTATCCGAAAATCACATCTCTGACAGGGGACTTGTATCTAGAACATACAAAGAACTCTTACAACTCAATTATTAAAAGCACAACACTATTTAAAAAATGAGCAAAGGATGTGAACAGGTATTTCTCCAAAGGAGATACACAAATGTCTACTCTGTACATGAAAAGACATCATCACTCCCTAGGGAAACGCAAATGAAAACACAGCTCACTCCACCAGAAGGGCTATAATCAAAACGACAATGTAACAAGTGTGAGCGTGTTACACAGCAAATAGAGACCCTGGAACCCTCACACTCCGTTGTTGGAAATGTAACTAGTGCAGCCCCTCTGAAAACAGTCTGGCAGTTCTTCAAATGGTTAAACATGGAAGGACCACATCACCCAGAAAGTCCACCCCTATGTCTGTACCCAAAAGGATAGAAACATACCTCCGTGCACACACGTGCACACAAACGTTGACAGCAGTGTTATTCACAACAGCCAAAAAGGAAAAACAACCCAGATCCCCGCCAACTTATGAATGGATATATGGTGTATCCATACAGTATTATATTAGCCATAAAGATGACAATGAAATGATACAGGGTAGGTGAACATATCCAGTCACTGAAGACCTCATATTGTATGATTCCATTTATGTACAATGTCTAGAATACACAAATATACAGAGATAGAAACTGTATTAATGGTTACTTAGGGCTGGGCAGGAGTGGGGGAGAATATGGAGTGATGGCTAATGGCTATGGGGGTTCTTTTAGGACGGATCAGAATGTTCTGGAGTTAGCTAGTGTTGGTGACTACATAACCCTGGGAATATATACTAAGATGCATTGACTTATAATGGGTGAGTTGTATGTATGTGAAATATATTAAAGAAAGCTGTTTTCAAACAAACAAAAAACCCCCACCCTTTTATGATCTCACAGCATCTGTGAATCAGGAGTCCTGGCTCGGCTTGACTTGGCTCCAAGGTTAGGGTCTCCCAGGGCTGCAACCGAGGTCCCCATCAGGCCTTGCTTTCCTCTGAAGCTTGGGGTCCCCTGCCAGGCTCACATGGCTGTTGGCAGAATGTGGCTCCTCATGGCTGGTGCCTTCCGTGTGTCCCTGCCACGTGGACCCAGCCCTCGGCAGTCCTTCATCGAGGACAGCACGAGCGTCCAGGATGCAGCCCCGGACGCCCGCTCTCGCCTCTTCAGGTCAGGACCGGCCCACCGCCTGCGCCGGGGGCTCCTGGTGAGAAGCAGGCCCCAGGTCCACCCACAGTCACGGGCAGGGGACAGCACACGACACACCGCAGGGCTGCAGGTCGCCGCGCTGTCTCAGAACTCCCCCGCTCACCCACGTGCCGGCTCTCCCCTACGGCTGCCCGCTCCACACACACATCGTCTTCCCCAACGGGGCCACTTAGCTTTCAACCGAACTTTCTGCCAGAAAGTTCTGTGCCACTGGGGCCACGGGGGCCACTGCTCTTTCTCTCTCCCTGTCCACTGCCGTCCCTTCCAACATTTTAACCCCTTCAGAGGAGGCCTACTCGCGACAACCCTTCCCTAGGGGCCAACCGGGAGCCGGGAGAGCTGGAAGTCTCGGGCTGACACCCGGGCATGGGCGGTTCGTGCAGCGGTGGGGGGAGAAGGTGTTCCCACTGTCGCTGCGGCACAACTCCCCCCCCCCCCCCCGCCTGCCACAGGCTCCCCATAATTAATTAGGGAAAGTTTTTATGGGAGAGTTTCCGTGTTTATGGAGACATGAAAGGACCGTGCTAGTTTCGGGGGAACCAGAGAGCGCCGTCACTCTGTGCCCCGTCTCACATCAGACGCCACACACGACGTGCTCCGGCTCGTCCCCGCCAGCCCACCCCGCAGCCCGCCGCCACCCTCCGCACACGCACGCCCCTCCGCACGCCCCTCTACACACACCTATGCACACGCCTGTCCTCTGCGCCTCCCTCTGCACACACCTGTCTCTCACACACCCCAGGATCACCGTCTACGTGCTCTTCTCCTCCCCAAACATACACCCGATTCAGCCATGCTTAGAATCAGCAGTTTATATTTTTATTGCAGGCCCACCCGACGTTGCTTTCTGAGAATGAGCTCGTGCGATTCACCATTCCGGGGGTCCACAGCTGGCACGGCTTCACCTCTGCACATCACGTCGGTGCTGGGAGGAAATGCCCCTCTGAAACCCTTGTCCCCGTGCCCCCACCCGACAGGAGACCGACCCAGCAGAGGCTGTTCCCTCCGGGGCTGTGGGGCGGCCACTTTCTCTGGCTCACGTGTGCACTGCCCACAGCAGGGCTCTGATGTCCGGGATGAGGGAAGGCTCTGGGGAAGCTTGGAACTGCCGTCAGGTGTCTCCAAGAATAATGCTCCAGCTTGGAGGCCGTAGCGTGGGGCACAGGGGAGGGACACCTGGGCACAGACAGGGTTGGCTCTGGTGCTGAGTGTCTGCTGATAAGCAAGTCCTCCGCGTCACCGACGCTGTGCCCCTCCCCCAGCAGGTGGAGAGCCGAGCTGTCTGGTGCGCAGGGACCGGGGGGTGCGTGTGGCGGAGTCCGTGTGCCGCGACGGGCGTTGTTCCCACAGCGGGTGATGGGATTCGCTAAACCGCAATCTTGCCTTCACAGAGAACACACGAGCTAGGGTTTGAGCCAACTGGCTGGCCCACCTCCTCCCGACAGAAGAACGAGCTTGTGCAGTCGGGCGCAGACAGAGGAAGGACTAGGGGGTATTTCCAGTCTCAGAATGAATCCCTGCCCCACGTCCCCGAAGCCACCGCCCTTTGCTGTCCTCCAGGATTGCCCCAGAGGGGGACTGCCCCCTCCCCCCCGGAATGCGTGTCAAGTCCCACAGAGAACGTCGCCAAACGTGCTTTGCCAAAGGGAACGTGGCTTTATTTATCTTAAGTGTTTGAAGGGATTTTTTTTAACCAAGGTGCTCTTGACCTTGACACGAACTGGCTTAAACCTGGAATAAAAATAAAAACCTAGGCTGACGGAGCTCCGGACGTGGTTTTCTGCACTGTTTGAAGGCAGGGTGCTCCTGGAGCCGTTGACCAGCAGGGAAGCCTCCCTCTCTGTGGGGAGCACGGGGCTGCTGGGCCTGGGGTCCAGGGGCCTGACCTGGAGCCCACGTGGCGTTCTTGGCTCTGTGTCTTTGGGGAAAGAACCGTGGACCCTTGGGGTCTGAGCTCCCCCACGAATGAGATGACCTCGTAGAATGTTCTTCGTAAAATCAAATACCTGGGGCTCTCACACTCAGAAATATGTGGCGTGCCCCCCAAATAGCCCACCAGCCGCGGCAGGAGTCTGCAAGGGGACCTGGCGGTGGGTTGTCAGAAGGGCGGGAAACGCGTCGCCTGGGGAGGGTCAGAGCCGCAAGCCTGCTGCTCCACGGGGCGTGACGCGGCCGTGATGCCCCCGGAGACACCCCGCCGCCCGACCATCTCATCGGACCGTGGACGCGGGGCAGGGCTCCAGGGTCGCCTGACGCTCCGGGCCTGAGGTGGTGGCTGGTCAGCGGCAGAGCGGGCCGGAGCCTGGCGGGCTCTTGGAGTTCTTGCTTTCGGAGCCGAAGGGAGGCCGGTGCCCCCGCCAGGTACCCGCTGTCAGCCTGTTAGCTGTTGTCTCCAGGTATGGACACAGGAGACATACCCCTAGGATCTGGCCAGTCTGTTCCCGGTCTTCTGGAGAGTTGATTTTCTGTGGGGGGTAAGTCACGTGGCTTCTGGCTACGACTGGCTTTCCACGAGGCACAACCGCACAGCAGATGCGCGTGGCCACACGGACAGTAATCGGCCAGGCCCGTGGGCGCGTCAGTCCCAGGACGCTTACAGAAGCGGAAGCTGGTCCATCGCAGACCCACCGTGTCTGGGCCCGGGCGAGGGCGCACCGCAGCGTCGACGCCCTGGCCTGAGTCACTCCCACGTTGTTCCCCATCCGATGGCCACACGTGCAGTGACGCCAGCTCCTCTCCTGCTCCACGTGCAGGGAGGCCACGGCCCTGAGCGGGCAGCGGGGGGCCAGCAGCACCCCCCGGGGCTGAGCCGGCGCGCACGTTAACTCCTGGGGCCCAGCAAACAGACCAGTGAGGAAAACACGTGTGGGGAGCACAGCCTGGCCTTTTGTTGGTGATTACTGGGCAATGTCCAGCTGCAAAAGGCCCGGCTTATGCTGGTGCTCCCGAGGAGGGAGAAAGCCATCCTCAGCCGACATTCGGGGACAGGAAAACAGGCAGGAGTGAAACGTGTGGGGAAAGCGGACAGGGGCGTGCCTCCTGGCGGGAGATGCTGTACAATGGGAGGCCATGGCGGGATTCCGCGGAGGGAGTGTCCCCTTCCTTCGGCCGTGACACCGATGAGTGACCTCGCCACCTGCAGCCAGGGCACCGCAGCCAGCACAGACCCACGGCCACCCCCACGGCCCACAGCACCCGCCACGGGGCACCTCCAGCCCCGAATGCACGCCCCTCACGTCTGAACCCTCGTCACTACGCACGGTGTCTGTGTGTGTGGACCTGGAAGGTGGACACACAGACGGCAGAAAGAGAAAGAAAAAATACCCTCCTGCTCTGAATCCTAAAAACCAGTGAGTTGTCAGAATACGTAAAAATCAGAAGGGGAGGGGGGCGCCTGGGTGGCGCAGTCGGTTAAGCGTCCGACTTCAGCCAGGTCACGATCTCGCGGTCCGGGAGTTCGAGCCCCGCATCAGGCTCTGGGCTGATGGCTCAGAGCCTGGAGCCTGTTTCCGATTCTGTGTCTCCCTCTCTCTCTGCCCCTCCCCCGTTCATGCTCTGTCTCTGTCCCAAAAATAAATAAACGTTGAAAAAAAAAATTAAAAAAAAAAATCAGAAGGGGAGGGAAAAGGGTCTGAAATTAGGGCACATTAACAGCATGAGACTAATCCACATGGAAGAAAGAATTAGAGAGGGAACAGTCAAGCCACAGGATGTTCCAGGAGACTGGAGGTCCTCTCCTGCAGCAGAGCGAAAAACGAAAAGAGAAATGTCTCTTGTTATACATCTTCCTTCGGGAGATTATCTGGACTTGAGGAATCCAGGATACTTAACAAAAAATATGTTCATTTCCTTGAAACAAAATGTTAGTTTTCAGTCCCTCCAGTGAGCCAGATCTGGTCAGTCTCTCAGCTCTGTTGATGATCTTAGGTGCAAGACTGAAATCCGCTATTTTATTATGTTTAGTAGATTGGACTTGAGGGAGACAGTTGGTCAGAAGATTGAGGTTTTCGTTTGTTTCCAAATGTTCCTGGGTCAAAGGTGGTCAGGTCTCCTTCCTGAGACAGAAGAAAGGAGAAACAAAGGAGGCCCCATCAGGGAGCCCCCAAGTCTCTCAAGATGAAAACTGGGCCTTTACTCTCTCAAGTGCTATGAATCTACAGGGCTCTTGCCTGTGAACTTTCCAGCCTGTGACACCACAGGTAAAATTCCAAGATCAAGTCTTATGGCCTGAAGTTCACCATAAGAAAAGTCATTTACAGCCTCACACCCAGATGAGGCTTGTGGTTCATTTGTTCTGCCTGGAGAAAGTGGGGGTCTGGTCAGGGTCCCGAGGAGCTTCTGGGGGCATATGGGCAGATCTTCCCCAGAGGTGTTCAGTGCCTGTGCTGTGCAACGTCTGGGGGCTGTCCGACCCTCCTGTCTGGGTGGTATGGGTTGGATTGTGTCTGTCCCCCAGCCCTAACCTCCAGTGCTTAAGAACGACACTCCTGTCCGGGTGTCATGGGCTGGATTGTGTCTGTCTCCCAGCCCTAACCTCCAGTCCTTGAGAAGGAGCCATTATTTGGAGTGAGGGTCTTAACAAAAGCAATCGAGTTAAAAGGAGCTCATCAGGGTGGGTCCTAATCCAGTATGACTGGTGTCCTTACAGGAAAGGGAAATGTGGACACAGACACACACAGCGAGGGTGCAGTGTGAGCGTGAAGACAGCCAGCTGCAAGCTTGGGGGAGGCCCAGACCAGAGCCTCCCTCCCAGCCTCAGAAGGAGCCAACCCTGCCCACACCTTGACCTGGGACCTCCCGTCTCCAGGGCAGTGGGGGACGAGGGATGTGTGTTGTGGAAGCCTCTCCACCCGGCCTGGGTGCCTTGTTACAGCACCAAGCAAACTCCTAGGCTGGGACGGGGGTGGACGGGACCTGGGGTCACGGGAGGGCCGTGCAGTTTTGGAGCCCAGGGATCTGCCTGTCTGCATCCCACATCCTCTTCCTGCTGCTGGTGTGCTCATCACTTCTGGAGAGGTTCCCAGGTCCTCCCCTGGGCCACTGAATCCCGATCGCATGTGTGGTCCCTCAAATCTCCTGGGGTTGCTGTTACAACATCAGTTCCGATTGGTACATCCGGGTGGGCCTGGGTGATGTGAGGCCACCAGCCCAGGGTCACTTTGGGGAATTCAGTGCCTCGACCTTTGTTATTCAAAGCAGGTGTGTGGACCTGGGGGCTTTGTCCATGTCCGGCTGAAGAGGGCTCTGCCCGGTGCCTCACATGCGCTGTCCTTAGAGCACATGGGGACTCAGTGTCTGAAACAACCATCAACCATGAAGCCAATAGAACTCTTTCATGAAGCAACTGAATTTCATGGAATCTCTGGAGTCTTGAAACTATTTTGTCTTGTGTAAAACACCGGTATCAGAGTTTGTTTCTTATACATCATCATCATCCTCCTCACCATCATCACCATCACCATCATCACCACCAGCACCATCGTCATCATCACCACCATCACCATCATCACCATCATCACCATCACCATCACTATCACCATCATCATCATCATCACCATCACCATCATCACCACCATCACCATCACCGACATCACCATCGCCATCATCATCACCATCACCATCATCAACATCATCACCATCACCATCACCATCATCACCATCACCATCATCAATGTCATCACCATCATCGTCATCACCATCATCACCATCACCATCATCACCATCATCACCATCATCACCACACCATCATCATCATCACCATCATCACCATCATCATCACCATCATCACCATCACCATCACCATCATCACCATCATCACCATGACCACCATCACCACCATCACCATCATCATCACCATCACCATCACCATCATCACCATCACCATCATCACCACCATCACCATCATCACCACCATCACCATGACCATCATCACCACCATCATCATCATCTGATTCATACAAAGAAACATGGCAGAGTACATTTTCATTTGGTGTGGGGGTGCCAGGGCATATTTGGTAAGAATTTGTTGGGAATTTGTACCTTTCCATTGGGACTTCCCTTGTGCTAGTCATGGAAATTCTAAATCTCCATGTATGTGTGCATGTGTGTGTGGTGTGTATATGGGGAGTGTATATGTTGTGTATGTATGTGGTGTGTGTGAAAAAGAGAGATTAAGGGAAAAGACACTGTTCAAAAACGTGCTTAATTCGAAACACTGAGAAGACACGTTTCTCTTCCCACTGAGGCGGTTGGATGCCCGGCTCTGGCGTCCCAGGGCCTGACCCCCCGACACAGCTTCGGAACCATCCCCTGGCTGCCTCCCCTACGGATGCCATCAGCCAGTTTTCCATCTTGGGCTTCGGTCTCCCTGAAGGCAGACGTTTGGGAATCTCTGGAGAGAAGAGGTTTAGCTTAGAATCAGCGTGGGCCTCCTTACAGGATGCCCCACCCAGGGGAGGTGACAGGGTGGCCGGAGCAGGGCTTGGGCTGCGGTGGCTGAGGGAGTGAGGGTCAGCCTTGCCCCCTCCTGCATGGTGCTGGCTGGGCTGTTCCAAAATGTGATTTCCCTCTGCCTGGGCACCATCTGCTCAGAGCCACATGTCCAGCAGTTTGCAGGCTGACAGAGGTCAGCACCCCGACGGGGCCTCCCTCCCCCTCACCCAGGCCTTGGGTAGACCCCAGTCCCTCATGCCCAGCGTCCCTGGCCAGTGGCACGGGCCACACAGCTGCCACAGGTTTGCCGTGGGTAGAATGTCACACGTCTCAAGCCTGGGCTGGCCGGCGAATTTCCCGGAGATCCAGACAGGCTCCAGGAAACCTGTTGGCTTTGGGTGCAGGGACCACGCAGGCTCCTCAGGGGCCGGAGAACAGAGACTGGGGCCGGAGGGGAGAAGGTGTGGAATCAAAGCTAGTTCTAGCACCCGCTTCTGAAAGACCAATGGCCTCCAGAGACGGCCTGCCCACCCCCCCCCCCCAACACAGTTTTCAAATTGTGAATCTTGGCCGTGGGAGGACTCTGTGACCCCCACCCCCTCCCCTGAGCTTCAACCTTCTTCAGGTGGCCGGGCCTGTCGATGCCATTTGGTGCCACTGCCACCAGCAGCAGCGTTGGCAGTGACCGGGAGGGCTTGGGCAGAACCAGCCCAAAGCCAGCTCTCAGTCCCAGTCCTGCCCAGCAGCCCCCCCATCAGGGTCCATCCCTGCTGCCAGCGGCCCCAGGCCCTTTGCTTATACAGCAACGAGCATCCACACAAGGCTGAAGGCAGGAAATCCCAGTTGGCCTTTCCCGCATCTTTAAAAATGTTAAAACACTTTTACGGGTGTTTTATTTCATTTTGTTGTCTGATTGCTGAGGCTAGGACTTCCAACCCTATGTTAAACAACAGCGATGAGAGTGGACATCCCTGTCGTGTTCCTGATCTCAGGGGGAAAGCTCTCCATTTTTCCCCGTTGAGGATGATATTAGCTGTGGGCTTTTCATATATGGCTTTTATGATATTTAAGTATGTTCCTTCTATCCTGACTTTCTTGAGGGTTTTTATTAAGAAAAGTTGCTGTATTTTGTCAGATGCTTTTTGTGCATCTATTGACAGAATCATATGGTTCTTATCCTTTCTTTTATTAACGTGATGTATCACATGGATTATTTGTGAATATTGAACCAGCCCTGCAGCCCAGGAATGAATCCCACTTGATCATGGTGAATAATTCTTTTTATATGCTGTTGAATTCGATTTGCTAGTATCTTGTTGAGAATTTTTATTCCATGTTCATGAGGATGTTCATCCAAATTAGCAGAGAAGAAGTCAAACTTTCACTTTTCGCAGGTGACATGATACTCTACATGGAAAACCCAAAAGACTCCACCAAAAAGCTGCTAGAACTGATACATGAGTTCAGCAAAGTCGCAGGATATAGTCAATGTACAGAAATTGGTTGCATTTCCATACACCGATAATGAAGCAACAGAAAGAGAAATCAAGAAATTGATCCCATTTACAATTGCACCAAGAACCATAAAATACCTAATATTAAGCCTAACCAAAGATGTTAAAGATCTGTATGCTGAATGAAATCCTGCCATTTGCAACAACGTGGATGGAACCGGAGAGTATTATGCTACGTGAAATAAGTCAGTCACAGAAAGACAGATATCCTATATTTTCACTCATATGTGGAACTTGAGAAACTTAACAGAAGACCATGGGGAAGGGGAAGGGGAAGGGGAAAACAGTTGCAAACAGAGAGGGGGGCAGACCATAAGAGACTCTTAAACACAGAGAACAAAGTGGGGGGGGAGGGGAAAGTGGGTGATGGGCATTGAGGACGGCACTTGTTGGGATGGGCACTGCGTGTTGTATGGAAGCGATGAATCATGGGAATCTACTCCCAAAGCCAAGAGCACACTGTATACACTATATGTTGGCCAGCTTGACAATAAATTATATTAAAAAAAAAAAAACTTTTGCAGTAAAACACAGACACCATGAAGCCTGTGCTCTGAGTGGGTTTTAAGTGCACAGTTCACTGGCACGAAGCACATTTCACACTGTTGTGCAACCATCACCACCGTCCATCCAGAGGACTCTCTTATCTCCCCAAAGGGAAGCTCTGTCTGCACTACACCAGCCCTATGCCCCGCCCCCAGCCCCCACACCACCATCCTCCTTTCTGTCTCCATGGACGTGACCCCTCGGGGGACCTCACACAACATTTGTCCTTTTATGCCTGGCTCATCTCAGTTGACGTGATGTCCTTGACGCAGCAGGTGTCGGGACCTCTTTCCTTTTACGGCCAACTGATACCCCACTGTGCGCGCGCACCGCGTTTCATTTACCTATTTATCCATCCGACGGCACCCGTGTAGCTTCCACCGCGTGGCCACAGCGAGTAATATTGCTGTGCACGTGCCTGCACAGATATCTCTTCCAGACCCTGCTTTCAACTTGGGGGGTGGTATAAACTCACCATCTTCTATTATCAACATGTTTCGTGCTCAAGTTCTATCGGAATGAGGGCAGACGCGGGGACGTCTCCGGCAACCGGCACTCAGTGGCTGCTACCGGCCAAGGAGCTGATGACGCTCAGAGTGACTTGGGATCCCAGGCCCACCTTCTCAGCCCCGGCTTCTTCCTGGAGGAGCCGTTCTGTTTCATGAGGAGCTTCAGTTTTCTCCTGAGCAGTGACGTGCTGGTTTGGGGATCCACAGGCGTCATTGTGCGGAAATCCTGAGAAAGGAATTCATGCTCTTGGCCGCTGCGGCCCCCGAAGGGCAGGATCTGGGGCGGTGTGGAGGCCGAGGACGCCTGGAGGGGGCAGCTCGCACACGGTCCCCCTCGGTCCGTGGATCGCTAACACTCTAACCTCAAAACTATTTACTCAGAGAGAAGATTGAAGTTGATTACTCGTGGGTGCCTCTCAAAAAGTTAGAAGAGAATAACAACTTTAAGTGGAAGAAAGTTGACGGAAAGGAATCATGATGAGGGCCAGTGAAACAGAAGCAAACGTGTGACACAGAAAACCCACAGAGCCACCAGCTGCTTCTCTGAAAAGGCTGATAGAGTTGATAGGCCCCGGGGCGGGGGGCGGAAAGACGGGGAAAGGCAGGGGTAACTGAAAACGGACCACAAGTGCAAGCTCGTTCCATCAAAAGACAACATGAAGGTTATAAAAAGGCAATTTGCTATTTACACAAATATGTGACACGGGGCTCATATCTACAACATGTAAAGAACTCCTCTGAATCAATTAGGAGGAACAATAATGAGCAATAAAGGACAATGTGCGTCCTGATAGACACACACACGCTCCTGGAAGAAGGAAGATACATACACAGACACAGCTACTTGGGAAAACTGTTGGTCAACACCCCCCGGTAAAGCCAGACGCAGGCCTGCTGGGCGCCCCGGGACCGTACTCGCCAGAGGAACCCGCCAGCCCAGGGAAGAATGGCCACGCGAACGAGCGGGGGCTGCTGGTGCAAAACATCCCTGCTGCGGCACCAAACGAGAGTGCGCAGACACAGAGGCGCACACAGGCGGGTACGTGGGGGGAGGGCGCCCAGCAGGGAGTTGCTCGGGGACATTTGGAGCGCGGGTCAGTCTGTATTAACGTCGCGGGGTCGCCAGCCTGTGGGCATTTCCTGGGCTCTGGGCTTGTGTGCGCACGCCGTGCGGTGGACGGCCTGCTACCTTCCGTGGGAGCTCACCTCCCCGGGTGCGTGTTCTCCCCAGAGGCTCCCACGGAGCGCGGACACGCTCCCTCTTCACAGGCTTCATAGTCCCGCTCTGTCTTCTTGCTCCCACGTCAGAGTGCGCACAAGTTAGAGGAGGGAATACTAACAGGCTGTTCCTGGCCCCCCACGGGTGTCACCGCAGGGAGCGAGCAGTGGTCCCGAGTGCAGTGTGAGGAGGCCACTTCCCAGGCGAGGCAGGCGCCCTGGCGGGATCGAGCTCTCGGTTATCAGCCTGAGTAAGTGTTCCCACCCAGCACAGAGGCTGGCCTGAGTTTCAACCACACTCAATAAAAATGAGCTGTATTTAATGTGAAAGAGAACTTAAAATCCTACTTGATACTAATACAAATGCAAATTACTTTCTTTGTGGCTGTTCAAGCCTCTCACTAATAACTCTTTTTCATCATTAAGAAATCGTTTTAACAACATTAAGACTGAGTTATTTAAAGACCAATACTTGCAACCGTACAGAACAAAACATTTTTTTTCAATGGAAACAAGTTATAAATACAGAGTCAGTGATAGCAAGAAGGATTTTTTTTAAAGAATTTTCCTTTTACAGATGGAAAAGGCCTGTCTGATGATTTGCTGCCATTAGGGGCTCATTCTGAGTTGGGAAAAACAGAGGGAACAGCAAAGAATCACAGAACAGGCTGATGGACGGCATCTCGGCCAGCCGCCGAGGTCAAGGGCTCTGAAACACAGATGCTCCGATCTGCGATCTGTGTTTTTAAAAGCTCTTAAACACTCTAGAAATATCTCTCTGGGTGATTTTAACAATCAGACAGGATTGGGGACCAATACGGTTTCCCTCAGCTTTTCAAAAGAAAACCTTTTCTTCTTGAAAAGAAACCGCACAGACAGCTACCTTCCTATTAAAGGTATTTTAAAAGAACCCTCTTGTACTGTTGGTGGGAATGTACACTGGGGCAGCCACTCTGGAGAAGAGTGTGGAGGCTCCTCCAAAGGTTAAAAATAGAACCAGCCTATGATCCAGTCATCCCATTACTGGGTATTTGCCTAAAGAAGATGAAAACACTAATGTGAAAAGATATACACACCTCTATGTTTATAGCAGCATTATTTACAACAGCGAAGATATGGAAGGAACCCAAGTGTCCACGAATAGGTAAGGGGATAAAGAAGACTAGTATATATGTAATAATATATATTCAGTCATAGAGAGGATGGGAATCTTGTCATTTGCAACAACATGGACGGAGCTGGAGAGTATTATGGTGGAGACAAATACCATACGATTTCCGCCCGTGTGCTGGTCTGGAGGCTGGCCACCACGCACCGCCCGGCGCACCCGCGAAGGAGGGCTCTGTGCTCCCCCCGACCAGGTGAGGTGCGCCCCCCCCAACCCCCGCTCTCTGGCTGCGCGTGGGCCTGGGGTGCAGGCAGGCTCGGGCTGGAATCTGCCTTGGCCGCTCGTTCTCTGGAGGCCTTTGAACTTGTCTCCCTGCGTCTGCGCAGAGGAAGGAGAACAGCAGGAGGCACAGAGCTCGGCCAGGCCTCTCTGGGGAGGGCATGCCAGGGCACGGGGCCGGTGGGAACAGAGCCCAGGTCCCTACCGCACAGGCCGTAAGCAGGCTCAGCCCTCTGGCCAGCGGCCCTCCAGGCACCTGAGGTTTTATGGAGCATCCAGGGCCACTGGTGGGGGGCACGGGGTTCCATCGTGCTAAGCTCACTTTGTCCAAATACCCCGAGATTCCGTCAAAAACGTGTCTTCCCTAATTGCCCACTGGGGCCAAGGTTTGAGTTTCCCTCTTTCTCCTCAACCTCAGTTATTTTAAATGTTTCTTTAAGGTACGAACATAACTGATCGCTGAGGTTTCACTTCAGGTTCTTACTTTAAAATCAGTTACACGTTTGCAAAACAGCAGAATATTCTAGAGATACATGCAGTGTGGCACACACACACCCACAGAGCAGAGCTTACGGTGAAAATAATGTATTTTTTCTTAGCTACATTTTGTACTTTTTCTACGGGCCTATGTACTGATTTTTATCTCTTCATTTTGAATAAACGAAGATCTCGAAGGCCTTGAGACTAAATTCTACTTGCAGAACAGGCTCTACCACATGGGCTCAGGGAAGGCACAGACTCTCCCCACGACCCCAGAGGACCTTTCCACCTGCAGACTTGCCCCCTACACCGGGGATCACAACGTCTGCCTTGTCGACCTGAGCGTTGTAGGTCCTGGAAGGGATTTTAGGTGCTAACGTGTAAGCTGCTTTTAGGTAAGAAAATTGCAGGAAGTAGACTATCCTGAAATTGCCAACTTCACCCATTTCGGGAGGACCCAAGATGCAAACTCACACTTGCGTTTCCTGCAGGCTGAGAGGCCTGTCTCTGCCCCTGGCCTCAAGGAACTTTGCCACTGAACAGGATAGGTATGGGTTTCTCGTTTTTTTGTGCTTGAGAGATGGGAATTCAAGTCCCACCCTGCTAATGGGCTCTATGGTATTTCTTGTCCTGTTTTTTCTGAGTAGGCCCATGGGCAACCTCACAAGAGACTTGATTGAACAGCCAGGACGGGCTTGAAAGGCTGGGTCCTCAGCTCTGGTGGGTCCTGAGTGTTAAGGGAGGAAGCGTGGCCCTTTGATGATGAGGCCTTGTGCCCATCAGTCCCTGTTCCGACTGTGTGCAGCCCGGTGTCCCTGCAGGTGGAGTGGACCCCAGTGGAGATGCCGGCAGGGGGCCCGTAGCCTTGGGAGCCTTCCGGATTCATCCAGTGCCACTCACCTTTTCTGCCATGTTGGGTCATGAGGCCGGCGTAGTAGGACGCTGGCCCCTGAGCAGCTCAGGAGGCCCCAGAGGAAAGAAAAGCAAATGTTTCTCTCGTTTAAACCACTCTTGTGTGTTTTTATTCCCCAGGGAGGGAGGCTGGGGGAGCAGGACCAAATGCTTCCACAGCTAACGGAGCTGAACATGAGTTATTCGTAAACTAAGTCACTGAAACGCGGGTTTTCCCATTGTGGCGAGTTGCCGGGACCACGCACCTGTTGTCTTTCCTCGCAAGGCAGGTGGCTGCATCACTGTCACCCAAATCTCTGGCAAACGGTGAGAAGAGATGGGCCTTCTGTGGGCGTGTTCGCTGAGTGTCCCCTGAACCTGATGCTTGATTCCTCATGGGAGCTTTGGGTAGAGGAAGGTCTTGGCAAGAATTTGACTTCTGGATCGTCAACGTTTTCTCAACTCTGAAAATGTGCAGAGAATATATTGTTTAAAAGATGTTCGGACACCGCTATGTCAAGCACGCAAGCGTAGAGATGATAGTCTAAGGAATCTCAAGCCACCCCACGCCCAGTGTGTGATCACCCCTCGACCCCACGCCCAGTGCGTGATCAGTCGTGTTTTGCAATCTTGCTGTTTCCTTCACACAGTGGTTCTGAGAGTGTGAACCAGCAGCATCCACAGCATCCGGGACTTGTTAGAAACGAGAATTCCAGGTCTTACCCCAGCCCCACCCGACCGGCAGCTCTGGGGGCCCAGCATCGAGTGTTAAACATCCCTCGGGGGGCCCGTGAAGCTTGAGAACCACTGCCTCTCTCCCCCCTCCAACTTCCCCCTTTGTTGCATGGTTTGTGTTTGTTGACACTCATTGGTGCAAACAATGGGCTCCATATGTTTGTACTGCTAGACTCTTCCCTGTGCGTCTCTAAACCACAGGACATTTGTCTCTGATATGGCAGACGTGACGTTACCACCTCCAACGAGCGCCCGGTGGATATTCAATCTCCCTGGATTATCCCTAAATTGCTTTTTTTACCTTTATAATCTGGGGGTAGACAAGGTCACGCATTTCTGAGAAAGTGTCATGGGCATTCCAGCCCTCTGTGAGGTTCAGCGAGCCACGCCGTGACCCCACCCTGCTCCCCACCTGGCAGGCGACCGTTCTAGTTTCCAGCCACACCTCGGCTGGCACCACGTCTGCATCTAGGCTGGAGGTGGGGAGCGGGCTGGCAGGCCCCTGACACACGAGCAGGGGCGCCCGGCACACGTCAGGTGCTCTGGTTGATGCTTGAACAAGGAAGAGAAACAACAAGACCGATCACCTGCGCCCACAGCCCCAGAGGCAACACTGGGCCACACCGCCAATTAGGACGTCAGACGCTTTCTCCTGGAGCCCCGCACACGTGCCCAGGTCAGAGACACGCGGGTCCCCTTGCAGGTACTGACCATGTTGTGTGGTTTCTGCTGTGGTCTGGCCACTCCTGCCTGACACGGAACAACTGAAGCCACGGGAACTCCCCTTGGTGGCCGGGGGGAAACGCAACGTGGAAAACGGGTAGGTGGTTTCTTAGCAACTGAACTGCCCTTAGAACGCACAGACTTGCCAAATCACTGTGTCATACATCGGAAACCAATGTGGCACTGTGGTACAACACTCTATTTCAATACAAAACCTTAAGAAAGGAACTAGGAACCGAGAGGCGGACAGAGCAATCAGAGCTAACTGCTCTTTCTGTGGGACGCAGCCATCAGCGATCACAGCCCACAGCGTGTCTCCAGTGGACGTGAGCACGGATGTCCACACCACCTGCACGCGGTGTTCACAGCAGCTCTGTTCATAATCGCGCCAAGATGTCCTTCGTGGGTGAATGGATAAGTAAACTGTGGTCCATCCAGACAACGGAATATTACTCAGTGTTGAAAAGAAACGAGTTGGGGCGCCTGGGTGGCTCAGTCAGTTGAGTGTCTGACTTTGGCTCAGGTCATGATCTCACGGTTCATGGGTTCGAGCCCCACGCCGGGCTCTGTGCTGACAGCTCGGAGCCTGGAGCCTGCTTCGGATTCTGTGTCTCCCTCCCTCTCTGACCCTCCCCCATTCGCGCGCTCTCTCTCTCTCTCTCAAAAATAAATAGACATTAAAAAAAGAAAAAGAAATGAGCTATCAGGCCACGAAAAGACATGGAGGGACCGTAAGTATGTTCAGTTAGAAGGAAGCCGGCTGGAAAGGCTGCGTGATTCCAGCTATGTGACATTCGGGAAAAGGTAAAGCTGTAGGGACCGTGGACAGTCAGGGGTTGCCCGGAGGTGAGGGACGGGGAGTGAAGAGGACACAGAGCACTCCAGGGCCGCGGAAGGACTCTGTGTGACTCTGTAATGGTGACACACATCATCATACATCTGTCCAAACCCACGGAAGGCACATACCCAAGTGAGCCCCGTGTAAACTGTGGACTGTGGGGGGATGACGATGTGTCCCTGTGGGTTTGTGGGTTCATCACTTGCCACGAATGCCCCCCTCTGGTGGGGGTGTTGACGGTGGGGGGGGGGCGTGCACAGGGAGTGGGCGGGAGGCATGCGGGAAATCTCTTCCCGGGTTCGGCGTGAGCCTAAAACCACTCTAGAATAAAGTCTATTTTTAACGTTTATTTATTTTTGGGACAGAGAGAGACAGAGCATGAACGGGGGAGGGGCAGAGAGAGAGGGAGACACAGAATCGGAAACAGGCTCCAGGCTCTGAGCCATCAGCCCAGAGCCCGACGCGGGGCTCGAACTCCCGGACCGCGAGATCGTGACCTGGCTGAAGTCGGATGCTTAACTGACTGCGCCACCCAGGCGCCCCAATAAAGTCTATTTTTAGAAGAAAAGGTGGACAAAGAGAGCTGGGACTGGGAAGCCCGCTGCATCTGCCGGGGCCTCGTCTGGCAGAAACCAGGAAGGAGGCAGCATGCAGGTCCTGGGAGCACCAGCGGCTCCGCTCCCCGCCCGCCCCCCAGCCCCGCGGCCCCCTTTCCTCTGGGGGCACCCCAGGGCCCGCAGGCTTCTCAAGCCTCCCTACCCCCCTTTCGGCAGCATTTCTGCATTTGATGTTTACTCCACAACAGTGTTTTGTTGCTCAAGTTGCTGTGAACCCAGACAAAATAGCAGGGATGGGAACGGCTTTAGATCTTCAGAAGAAAGGCACCCTATAAATCCAAGCCATTACTCCTAATGAAATGATTCACGACCTCCGTCTCCCACTTGTCCACTCCGTCAAATAAAAAGTACTCTCCGTTCTTCCCACCTCCGCTTGTCCCACCGCCTCCTCCAGAGAATCTGGTTTCGGTTACTTGTGGGGCAGAGTTTATATTTGCTCCCGGAAACCTTTAGAGATAGCACTCGTTTTGAACCAAACTGTAGCTTCCAGTTTGAAGCTGAAGGCGGACGGGACCTGCCACCTTGAATCCTAAATCCTCAGGATTTAATCAGAGTCTGGGGTCTGGCCGGCAACCAGCTCAGGTGACATGTCCTGGGCTCAGCCCCACTCTGCCCCCTCCCAGCAGAACCACCTCCCAGCCCGGACGCTCTCTGAATCTTGAGAAGCCGCAAGCCCCCCATTTTCCTTGAATATCCATGACACCTGATGTGAACTTCTGAAAAGATGTTCCTTTAAACCTATAGACTTATTTGCAGCATTTTATCATCACTGTTCTCTGTTATCCCCTGGTTTATGTCAACCTAATAGCACTGCACGTTTCTAGCAAGGATTCAAGGTCCGGAGTTGGCGGGTGGCAACTGATCCCTTTCACCCCACATCCCCACCATGTTTTCACTCTGCGAAATAAAACAGTGCCATCTTAAAAAAATTTTTTTTAATGTTTATTTATTTTTGAGAGAGAGACAAGAGTGTGAGCAGGGGAGGGGCAGAGAGAGAGGGAGACACCGAATCCGAAGCAGGCTCCAGGCTCCGAGCCGTCAGCACAGAGCCCAACGGGGGGCTCGAACTCACGAACCATGAGATCATGACCTGAGCCGAAGTCGGACACTCAACCAGGTGAGCCACCCAGGCACTCCAGTGACATCTTTTTTTAAAAAAAAATTTTTTTTTTCAACGTTTATTTATTTTTGGGACAGAGAGAGACAGAGCATGAACGGGGGAGGGGCAGAGAGAGAGGGAGACACAGAATCGGAAACAGGCTCCAGGCTCTGAGCCATCAGCCCAGAGCCCGACGCGGGGCTCGAACTCACGGACCGCGAGATCGTGACCTGGCTGAAGTCGGACGCCTAACCGACTGCGCCACCCAGGCGCCCCTCCAGTGACATCTTTTAAAGTATGAATACCTGATTGTTGCAGGACCATTTAGTGAAAAGGCTATTATTTGTCTATTAACTTGCTTTTGAAATTTGGTCAAAATCAGTTGTCCATACAGGGTGGCTGGATTCCTGGACTCCTTTCCACTCCACTGATCTTTTTTGCCTGTATTTTCAAGAAAGATACACTGCCTCAATTACTGCAAACTCATTATAGTCTGGAAATCAGACAACGTTAGTGTTCCAAATTAGTTCTTATTTTTAGAAATTACTTTGGCTGTTGTAGGTATTATGCATTTCTGTAGGACTTTTAGATTCAATTGTCAGATTTTTAAAAGCCTGCTGGAATTTCTGTTGGGGTTGCATTGATCAATTTGGGCAGAAGTGACATGTGATCGATACTGAGTCTATCCATGCCTGATTAATGGGCTTTTTTTTTCCTTTGGGAGGAGGGTTCACGATGCACCTGAATTTTCAAAGGAGTAAAGGGCCTGAGAATCACCACTATCGAGGACTTGTGTGAGGAATATCTCAATGGGGACAGGACAAAACGTCCCGGACGTGGGGAGGACACACAGCCCTGAGCGCGGCCGGGAGTCTTGCATGGAGGTGCCTCTCCAGGACCCCCGGGGACACCAGGCGGAGGGAGGGAGGGAGGCTTCAGAACGCTGGGTTTTCCCATTTCCAGCTTGCAGGCAAGAGACCCGGAATCTCAGCCAGGTTGAGTGGGCGGCCAGAGTTGGGAAGTGCAGAAGCGGCATCCCATCTCCTGGTGACTGCGTCACCAGGTTCCTCGGCCAGCCCTGTGGGTGTGGACGGCCTGCTGGCTCGAGCGCACGACCATGGTGCGCTAGCCCTCATGGGTGTAGACTGTGCATTAGCCCACGCGGGTGTAGACGGTGCCCTAGCCCGCGCAGAGATGAGTCACTGAGGGTGTGCTGCTTTGGGCTGAAGCGTCTCAGGCCCCCCCGGGGGAGAAGCACCCTGCCGTGCGGGTCGCAGGCAGGAGGACACCAGGGGCGCGTTGTCCCAAAGCCCACAAGCCAGTGTCAGTTTCAGCAGGCTCCACGTTGATGAGGGCTCTGCTCTGCAGCTCCGTCCGGCTCACCAAGTGGGCCACCGTCGTCTGTGGGGGCGGCGGAGTCCCCAGGCGGCGCCCGGCCACCACGGCGGGCCCGTGTGGCTGTCAGCCTCGTGACCCGCAGCGTGGTTGTACCAGCAACGTGTAGCCGGCAGACCTCCTCCGCCGGCGCTCGAAGTTTCCTGGTGACTCTCTGGGGGAGACGGTCACAGTCCCCACACTGGGCACCATGCTGTGCGACCATGATTCCTTCGCCGTGTGCGGCCCGCCGTCGGCACACGTGGACCTGCCCCGGAAAGGCTGAGCCGCGAAGAGCACCTTTTACCCCGTGAAGTATTTTAACCTCTGTGTTAGGACGCGAGGACGTTTGTCACCAGCCAGGTCCCCAGCGATGTACTTGTGATGACCGCCCTGCCAAACCTGTGCTCTGTGCCAACGCGGTGCTATAGCAACGACCCCGCCGCTCGCTCCCCAGGATGCCCGGGCTGTCCGCGTGGTGACAGCGTGGACGAGAAAGCATTTCACGGTGGGCAGCTGCACAGACGTGAACAGACTTCTGTTTCCCGAGGGCGTCTGCAAACCACAGACTGTTCCCGGATGCAGGCGTGCGGGCTGAGCTCCCGGCCATGCCGCATGTGGCTCAGGCTCCACTCATCCCGCGAATCCCAAGACGTGGGAGCGCATCTCTCACGATGAGAACAAGCACCGCGGACGCAAGCCTTTAATGGATTTGGTCAGACTTCTTGGGAAATATTTGTACGTATTTCTGAGCCGAACGCTCAAGTGCGGCTTCTCAGAGCTCCTCGACCGTCTTCGGCAAGACAGCTCGAAGAGGGGCTTTTCTCCGTGGGGGAGGGGAAGGCAGGGAGGCCACGTCAGGTCCCGGCAGGAGAGCCTCCCCGGGTAGGATCTGCTGACTCCCTGGCAGGGGAGGAAGGCGCAGGAAAGGGGGCAGGAAGGCCACAGCCGCTGCGGCGTTAGGACGGCCTCGGGGAGGAGGGTCTGGCAGACGGGACTGGTGACAGAAGCCTCCCGTCCACCTGCTCAGCACCTGTTAGCTGTGTGTCTCTGGGCACATTGGCCAACGTCTCCGATGACCAGGCCCTCACCTGGAGAACCAGAGCAATAACCGTGGTAACAGCAATTTCGTATTCACGAGGTCACTGGGGGCAGCCAATCAGATGATGCATTTAAGTCACTTGCAGAGAGCCCAGCGGACAGTGGGTGACCATGGACGGTGCTGTAACTACCAGTGACTTACCAGGTTGGTCACTTAAATGTCCTGAGCTCTGCTTCTGGGAGTAACTCTCAGAACTTCTGCATGCGGAGTGCCCGGACGTGGGGTCACCACTTTGTCCCCAGGCGCTGGGCCCCCACAGTGGCCTGCCACAAGGGACAAGGGAGCTGCCGGTCCAACAGGCCCCAGAGAGAGGGCTTCCCTGGCGGGACGGAGGAACTTCTGGTTCCGGCAACATCGCCGACCCCGGGAGCTCTCCCCACCACTTTAACTCTGTAAAGCGGGGATCCCGTTTCTGAAGCCCAGACCTCAGCTTCGGGCTGCCCAGCACCGAGGTGGTTCCAGCAAGAGGGACTCGGGCTCTGCCACGAAATTCCAAAGCTGTCTGAGCAGAGGGAGCGTTCCCGAGATGAAGTGAGGCAGCCACTTCCCAGGCCACAGGGAGGCCGTGTCAGGAGAGGGGGCTCCCGACTGGTGAAGCGGCCAGAGGAGGGGGTGGCCGTGGTCCTGCGGGCAGGTGGTGGACAGATGGACAGACACCCCCGGCGGGGGGGTGGGGGGACAAGGAAGCAGCCCGGGCGGGCTTCTCCGCGGTGGACGTGGGCAGGGTGGGCTCTAGGGGTCCCCGAACCGGGGGACCCCCAGATGCCTGTCAACAGGTGCATGGTAACCAGAACGAGGTAGAAGGGACACGGTGCTGCAGACGTGGAAGCAAGGCTGAATCTCCGTCCTGCTGAGTGGCTCAGCCAGTCCCAAAGGGCCACGTACTGGACCGATTCCTGACATAAAACCCCTGGACTGACTTTTAGCGAGAAAAAGCAGAGCGGCGCACGCCCGGGGAAGGGCAGAGGGCGGGCGGGCAGCGAAGAGGCGGGAGGACATGTGGGGGGTGGGGGAGGCGTCCTGTCTGGCTCACTGGGCTGCAGGCGTTAACACTCGCAGGGCGACAGGCGCACGCCGTCCCCCCTCCACAAAGCTCTTCCAGCCTCCTCCTGAACCCGGAGAACCGAAGCCACTGGCAGGTGAGCCGTGTGTAGGCGACCTTGCAGAAGGAGCCGCTGGGAGTCACCGATGCGGGAGCACTGGGAGGCGGCCGCGGCATTCTCAGGGCACCCTCGGGCCGCAGAGCGAGAGTCCGCCCCGTGTTTACGGGCAAACCGAGGCAGGTCACTCGCAGGGTGCATCTGTGCGTCGGCACCGAGTTCACTCTGAAGAGTAAAGTTCTTTCCCCGAAAAAGACTAAATGGTGTCCTGAGACAACTTTATGTCTCTGAGGAGCTTGGCCACTGGTAGCCACGAAACAGCCACGTGAAGGGCTAAGGGCCTCCCCGGGGGCTCTGTCCCCAACTGCCTGGGGCCCCGGGTGCACTTTCCTGGGAGCTGGACACCGCCAGGACACCCAGGGTCAGGGGACCAGAGGACCTCAGCTCAGGCAGGAGAGTCAATCACCCACTGCTCCTGCCCCAGAGGACACAGGACCCCTCCCCAAGAGGGTGGCTCTTTTTTTTTTTTTAATGTTTATTTATTTTGAGAGAGTGGGGAGGGGCAGACAGAGGAGAGAGAGAGAGAGAGAAAGAGAGAGAGAGAATTCCAAGCAGGCTCCGAAATGTCAGCACAGACCCCAAGATGCGGGGCTTGAACCCAAGAACCGTGAGATGGTGATCTGAGCTGAAATCAAGAGTCCGACGCTTAACGCACTGAGCCACTCGGACGCCCCAGGGAGGGCAGCTCTTAAGGGAGGAGCGGCCAGAGCAGGAGCCCAGAGCCCAGGGCTGCCCCAGCGGCTGAAACCGTCCTGCAAAACCGCTCAGTCTCAGCAGATTTCCCGTTAGAAGATGACAGGGTTTGGGGGGATGTGTATGATTGCCATCTGGATTATCGTGATGGCTTCGTATGTGATACGAATGTCCACCGTGTTCTGAAGGTACCTTCTAAACACGCATTTGACGTCAATTAGATCCATCTCTTTAAATCTTTCTTTTCTTACAAAAGATTTCAAAGGTTACGGCTCCATTGCCAAGTAGGGGGGGTTACTCTGTCTCCTCCATCTGACTTGGAATTCTCCTGCCAGCTGACCACCTCTCCTTGAGATCTAAGATGTTCTCCTCTGAACCACTGCAGGTTCCCTCACTAACGGGTTAGGCGGGTGCTGACTGGGCGCTTGATGGAGAATTGTTTGTGTCGTCTTGCAAGCCATCCCGATAAAAATTTACACCTATAATAATCATATACCTATGACAGTATAAACAACTGTCTGTAAGATGTCAATACACATCCTTCAAGAGACGATAGCTACAGACTTCGTATCTGAAATATTCTGTCCTTCATTGCTCACCCCGTGGAAGCAATTGTTTTGCGAGTAGATTTCTGACCACTTGAAGATTTCACGGGAGTACGCCATGAACCTAAGGACAACCAGCAACATTTCATGACCTAGGGCATGATGTGAAGGTGAGGACTAGACAGGATAATACCCGTTTTTCAAAGCGGGTGTCCAGATCTTTCTGGGAACGTGGGGGGATGGTGCGGAATCCGGGGAAACTGTGTAAAACAGAAAGCACGTGGTCCGTAAAAGGAGGCGCGTAGGGAAGTTGCGGTAGTGGGATTTGTGCTTTGGTGTTTGGACTCCCAGAGACCTGCCACAGGAGCACTCACGTCTATGTTACCCACTCAGAGGATTAAGCCAATGCAGGAAAATGACGGGCAGAGAGGCTGCGGGGAGAAAAGGGTCTAAGGAGAAAACTGGACAAGACAGAGGGTAACAGAGGGTTTGGACACATTCATCCGCGCTGACTTAGCCTCAAAGAGAGGACCAAACGTCCTGAGGCAGGTCACACTGGTCTGTGCACCTGTCCGAGACACGCATGCGCAGGCTCCCCTCTCGAGGGCTGCTCCTCCAGGTTCACACGAGGCGAGGACACAGCCCCGAGGGCAGGTGACTCAGCAGACGCGCACAGAGGCAGACCCCCACTGAAGGTTTGATCCCACCACACTTCCTCACCACCGTCTGGCAAGTACACTCATGGAAAGAATTACAGAAGGAAATGTCCCTCTTTCCAATTTTTCTTGAGCAAAGAATGTTCAGTGTCAGATCTGTACATAAATATCATGCTCACATTTATCATGGCTACTACCCTCCTTGAGGAAAAGAGAGAGAGAGAGAGAAAGAGATAGAGAGGGACAGAGGGAGAGGGAGAAGGGGTGTAGGGAGTAAATGAGGAGGAATACATTCCAATTGTCGGTTGTACCTCAGCTGGAGGTACAAGCTGGAAAAAACAAATCTAATATCATGAATAAAGGCTACTTTTTAATGTAGATATAAATACACTGCAAGATCAGAATTGTTCAAGCATAAGAAAAAAATTCAAACGATTCGATCTAAGCTGTCAAAGAAATGAAAGGGAAGGGAGTTTCGGTTCAAGATGGTGACGTAGGAAGACCCTGAACTCACCCCTTCCCGGAACGTGGCAAATCACACCTGCCCATAGAGCAGCTCCTCCTGGAGAACGAGGGCTGGCTGACGACCACTGAACAACAGAGACAGAGAGAATGGCAAGAGAGAGAGATACAAGTAACAAAGGGACCCCCGCCCCGGATGAGCCAAAGCAATCCTGAGGAAGAAAAACGAAGCCAGAGGCATCACCCTCCTGGACTTCAAGCTGTGGGTCCTCACCCGAGCAACTGCCCCCCACCCCCGCAGCAGCACCAACCCCCCTCCAGAGCCCCGGGGCCCGCATGCGTCCTCACCCTGGGCTCCCCGGGAGAGGGCAGAGAATGCACAAACAAGAGCACGGCCCACCCAAGGCCCCGTTTCTTTGTCCTTCCCGCCACCCATGGGCGGCCTGGCCTCTTCCAGACACTCGGGAACCCGACTGAGCCACCTGGACCCACGTTCAGCCTCCACACCCTGTTCTGGGCCAATGGCCTGGCCGGTTCTCCTGGGAGCCCTGTTCTCACCGCAGCACATTCACTCCCTTCGGTTCTTGGCCAGAGACCGTCCCGCACATGGTGGGGACAGCAGGAGGTGAGACGTACAGTTGTCATTCTCTCCCCATCCAAGAGGAGAACTTCTAGTTTGGCTTCAATTCTTCAAGCACTTACTACGTAGTGGGTGTCGGGGAGGCCACATGAACCGAAACACACTTTCCGTCCTTAAAGAGCTTTACTCTTTTAGGCTTTGACAGTTCGCACAAACTGCTCTACGGCAGAAAAAAAGAAGGGGAACAAGTTGCTGGTCTAGGTAAAGCTGGTTTTTATCCCACTGAGCAGACCCTTACGAATCATCCTCCTGAAGAGCACACATCTTGGTGAGGCCCCAGGAGGGGGGTTCTGTCTTGCAAAGATTCCCAGCAACAGACTCTCTCTACACTGGCTAAGCCTTTGCCGTGAACTTAAGACATGGTTCTGTGTCCTTGAGATTTTTGTAAGGAGCCACGCTGTGGTTTCCCAGGAGTTGAGATTAAAAATTACCTGTCGGGGCGCCTGGGTGGCGCAGTCGGTTAAGCGTCCGACTTCAGCCAGGTCACGATCTCGCGGTCCGTGAGTTCGAGCCCCGCGTCGGGCTCTGGGCTGATGGCTCAGAGCCTGGAGCCTGTTTCCGATTCTGTGTCTCCCTCTCTCTCTGCCCCTCCCCCATTCATGCTCTGTCTCTCTCTGTCCCAAAAATAAATAAACGTTGAAAAAAAAAATTACCTGTAAGTCAATCAAAACAGATGGTAAATTCTAGGAGATTTTTTTTTCTGCCCTCCTATGGCTTTCCAACACAAGAAGAAACATAAATTTATCTTTTCAGCTGCTAGGAAACTGCTGGCTTATAAAAAGGATCTTAGGATTTTGGGCAAACAACAGATTGAAGGTCTGGTGATCATAATTATTGAACATCTCTCTTTAAAAAAAATTTTAATGTTTATTTACTATTTTTAAGAGACAGAAAGAGAGCATGAGTAGGGGAGGGACAGAGAGAGGGAGACACAGAATCCGAAGCGGGCTCCAGGCTCTGAGCTGTCAGCATGGAGCCCAACGTGGGGCTGTGAGATCATGACCTGAGCTGAAGTCGGACGCTTAACTGACTGAGCCACCCAGGTGCCCCCACTGTCTCTCTTTTTAAATATGATTCACGAGGGATATTTCTTTACTGGTTGCCATTGGCTCTCTGGTGTCCTTACATGTCCTGCAGATCAAGAGCCGTGAGTGAGTGGGTGAGTGGAGAGGGTCCTAGACCGGGAGGCAGCGCGAGGCTGGGACTGTGGGCTGTTCACCGCGGTCTCCCCAGCTCTGACCTGGCACGTGTGGTGCGTTCCATAATGACTTTGTTTCATGGGTAAGTGAGAGGCAAGGAATCTGGAATTGTGTCCCGCTTTCCTCATCCCAACATACTCTGTGACAAGAAAACTCCTTTCAGATGTGAAAGAGAAAAATGTGATTTTTGTCCTTGCTACACAGCGACCTAGAAACCACCACGGAAGACCCGGGCCAGCATCGAGAAACTCCTCCAGAGTGAACCGCCCGCCGGATATCACGGGTTAGCGTTCTCTGCCTGTGGATGCCAGGCTCGAAGGACAGTGATGAGCAAAACTATGTTTGGAAACTCTTCCTGCAAAACGTGTGGGCTAATTTTGCCACAGCCTTTGCCCTTGAACAGGGCGGTGGTGCCCTCGGTCCTGTGGCGTGCACCTCCTTAGCGCTTGTCGACGCTCGCTGGTGGAGACCGGGTAATACGTGGTTGTGGTTGCTTAAATTATAAATATTATAGACCCAAGCGCTGTTGTCTGCAGGCCATTCTTCCCAAGATTTCAGGGTCGATGTGAACTTTGAGATGAATCCTCATGCTTCCTGCCTGTACGTTTGGGAATTCTGGGCACTGCCCGGGCTGGGGTACCCACTTGACTATGCTTTCAAAAGCAGCCGCGAAAAGACCCCAGGAGCACCAAACACAGTAAGAAACTTGGTCTTTGTTCAAAAAGGAAAGAGGTAGTAACAGTAAGTTAAATATTGAGGTTAGTCACATTTTAGTAAATAAAGACTTAATTGAAAACATCAAAATGGGTTTTAAGCTCTGGTTCTGGCTTGGTAACATCAGTGACTGGGCTCGAGATTTGCAGTGATGTTTTTGTTTCCAACACTGACTGCCCCTGGCTTGTTGCTTCTTTGGAATTTGGGCCTCTCAGTAATTTCAGTCTCTTTCATCTGAAATGGACAATTGATAAGAAATGTATTGCTAGAGGGAGTGTCTTCATTTCTTTCAACTGTGAACTTTGTTAAGTTTTTCTTTAAGTTTATTTATTTTTGAGAGAGAGAGAGAGAGACAAAGTGTGCATGTGCCTGTGTGTGTTTGTGTGTGTGTGTGTGTGTGTGTGTGTGTGAGCACCAGTGGGGAGGGGCAGAGACGGAGGGAGACACAGAATCCCAAGCAGGCTCCAGGCTCTGATCTGAGCTGTCAGCACACAGTCTGATGCGGGGCTTGAACTCACAAACCGTGAGATCATGACGGGAGCCGAAGTCAAGAGTCGGACACTTAACCGACTGAGCCACCCGGGCACCCCGACTTTGTAAGTTTTGAGTAGGAGGCAAACCACACTGGGAATTCAGAAGATTGAAGTCCGAGAGCAAATGCCCTCCCTCCCAAGGTGTGGGCTGAGGGGCGGCCGTGAGCTTCCCCCAGTGAAGAGGGAGCAGGAAGAGAGCCCGTGATATCGCTCTCTGTCCCTTTCTCACATCAGCAGCCCTGAAGCTACCAAAACACAAACTCTCCAACCATGTGAACACACGAACGAACCAGGGATGAATGAATGAACAGGAATTGTAGGGAATATTTAGGCTTTAGAAAGCTGCTTTTTAAATTTTTTTTTTTTAACATTTATTTATTTTTGAGACAGAGAGAGACAGAGCATGAACAGGGGAGGGGCAGAGAGAGGGGGAGACACAGAATCCGAAGCAGGCTCCAGGCTCCAAGCTGTTAGCACAGAGCCCAACGCGGGGCTCGAACTCACGCTTAACCGACTGAGCCACCCAGGCGCCCCTAGAAAGCTTCTTGATGTTTGACCATGGAATGCTTTCCTTCTGGTTCTGATTTGCCTTATTTCATTCCTACTTATGCCAGGAAAAGGCCATGCCCTTGAGAAGCATTTAGGGCTCCTAAACTACAGGAAGAAGCATCAGGTCGCTGTCCCTGGGCCATGTGGAAGCTCAGAGGACACAGAGAGCAACACAGGGACAGCTGGTTTTGGCCACGAGGTCACAAAAGGGAGGAGAAAAGCTAAGCTTGCAATTAATACAGAGGGATAGTGACAAAATGAGAATGGTCAGGGAGCAACTTAGAGATGAAATCGTTGCATTTGGAAAACAAACCCAAGTTTTAAAGTATGCAGTACAAACACACAGGTCTTCCTGCACACCCACGTGGCTCTGGGACGCTTTCTTGGCTATGCTGGGCACTGCATTCATTTCCAAAATAAAATAACAGACAGTAAAGAGCCAGGCTAAGTCACAAGCATTTTCAAGTGAAGTTAAAAAGATTTTGTAGGGGCGCCTGGGTGGCTCAGTTGGTTACGTGTCCAACTTTGGCTCAGGTCATGATCTCCCAATTCATGAGTTCGAGCCCCGCGTCAGGCTCTGTGCTGACAGATTCTGTGTCTCCCTCTCTCTCTCTGCTCCCCCCTGCTCATGCTCTGTCTCTGTTTCTCTCAAAAATAAACATGAAAAAAAAAAAAACTTATCCAAAAAGATTTTTTAAAGTGAAAACCTTGTATCGTTAGAATATTAAGTCACACAAAAAGCCTGCAAAAGAAAAAAATCCTGATGCAAAAAATCCACCAAGATTCTCCACAGATACCACCTTTTAATTGTTTAGCTGTTTCTTTGGGTTGTTATCTCTGTAACCAAATGACATGCTTTTGCTGGGTTTTGATTCATTCACTTTAGCTCCTGACAGTAGGCAGTCCTGTCTCCTGCCCCCACCCCGGGACTGTATGGAGGTGTACCCCCAACACAAGGTATTCTTGAAATCTCGATACCTGCCACAGCATGGATGGACCCTGAAAACATTACACTTAGTGAAAGAGGCCAGTCGCAAACGGCCTCACTGTGTGATGCCACTTACATAAAATATCTGGAATGGGCACATCCATAGAGCCAGAAAGCCTGGGACTGGGGGGCTGGGGAAATGAGGAGTCACTGACATGTGTATGCAGTTTGGGGGACGGTTAATGCGCATGTTCAAAATTGATGATGGTGGTGGTTACACAGCTCTATAAACATACAAGAGCTACTGAATTGTACACTTTAAGTGAGTGATTCCTATTACGTATGCATTAATCTCAATAATGTTACATCTATCCCTACGTTCATCTATCTATCTTCTATCATCTATCTATTATATATCATCTATTATCTATCATCTATCCATCTTTTATCTATCTATCTATCTATCTGTCTATCTATCTATTTATCTCTATATCTCCTACAACTCAATAGAAAAAAAAACAACCTGATTTTAAAATAGGCAAAGACTCAAAGAGACATTTCTTCAAAGAAGACATACATGTGGTCAGCAAATACATAAAAATGTTTTCACCATCACTAATCATCAGGGAAATGCAGATTAAGACCACAATGAGATATTACCTCACACCTGTTAGGATAGTCATTATTTAAAAAGATAACAAGTATTGATGAGGATGTGGAGAAAAGGGAACCTTTGTACACTCTTGGTAGGAATAGAAAATGGTATAGTGCAGCCACTATAAAAAACAATATGAGGGGCGCCTGGGTGGCGCAGTCGGTTAAGCGTCCGACTTCAGCCAGGTCACGATCTCGCGGTCCGTGAGTTCGAGCCCCGCGTCAGGCTCTGGGCTGATGGCTCAGAGCCTGGAGCCTGTTTCTGATTCTGTGTCTCCTTCTCTCTCTGCCCCTCCCCCGTTCATGCTCTGTCTCTCTCTGTCCCAAAAATAAATAAACGTTGAAAAAAAAAATTAAAAAAACAATATGAGAATCCTCAAAAAATTAAAAATATAACTACCAAATAATCTAGCAATTCCACTTCTGGATATATACACAAAAGAATTGAAAGCAGAGGCTTGGGGCGCCTGGGTGGCTCAGTCAGTTAAGCATCCAACTCGTGATTTCAGCTTGGGTCAGATCTCATGGCTGGTGAGATCGAGCCCCACATCAGGTTCCATGCTGGTACATGGAGACTGCTTAAGATTCTCTCTCTCCCTCTGCCCCTCCCCCACCCTCTCTTTCTCTCAAAGAAAAAAAAAAAAAGAAAAGAAGGCAGAGGCTTGAACAGATATTTGTCTGCTAGTGTTCATAGATACGTTATTTACAACATACAAGAGGTGAAAACACAATCCAAATGTCCTTCAACAGATGAATGGATAAGCAAAATATGTGTGTGTGTGTGTGTATACACATACACACAATAGAATGTTATTCAGCCTGAAAAAGGAAGGAAATCAGAATGCATGCTACAACATGGATGAACCTTGAAGACTAAATGAAATAAGCCAGACAGGACAAATATTGATTCCATCAGCGTGGGAGAGCTAGCACAGGTAAATTCATAGGCACAGAAAGTACAATGGTTACCAGTGACTAAGAAGGAGGGGTCATTTTTTTTTTATTAAATTTTTTTTTCAACGTTTATTTATTTTTTGGGACGGAGAGAGACAGAGCATGAACGGGGGAGGGGCAGAGAGAGAGGGAGACACAGAATTGGAAACAGGCTCCAGGCTCTGAGCCATCAGCCCAGAGCCCGACGCGGGGCTCGAACTCACGGACCGCGAGATCGTGACCTGGCTGAAGTCGGACGCTTAACCGACTGCGCCACCCAGGCACCCCAAGAGGGGTCATTTTTTAATGGGTAAAGTGTTTCAGCACAGAATGATGAGAAAGTACTGGAGATGAATGTTCACGCAACAGTGTGAATGTGCTCAATGCCACTGAATTGCACACCCAAAAATGATTAAAATGTTGATTGGACCCTATTAGTTGATGGTGTTATCGAGGTCTTCTATATACTTGCCAATTTTCTTTCTAGTTCCCCTATCAGTTTCTGAGAAAGAAGGGTTGAAGTTGCAAACTCTAAGTGTGGATTTCTATTTCTCCTTTCCTTTCTATCAGTTTTGCTTCACAGAGTTTGAAACTCTCTTGTTTAATGAATACATATTTATTGTTAGATCTTCCTCATAAATTGACCCTTTAATCATTCTGTAATCTTTCTCTCTGTCTCCGGTAATTTTTGTGTGTACTGTGGTCCATTCTATCTGTTATTATTATAACCACTTTTCCTATCTTTTGATTAATGTTTCCACAGCATATGGCATATATCTCCCATCCTTTTGCTTCCAACCTACCAATATTGATATATTTGAAGTGAATTTCTTAGAGACAGAATATTTTGGATTATGAATTTTATCTACTCTGCCACTCTCCATTTTTAATTTGTGTGTTTAAAGCATTTACATGTAATGTAATTACACTTAATATAATTATTGATATAGTGGGACTTAAACTATGTATATGTGTATGTACGTATGAATGTATTCTGTTCTCTCTTGTTTTCATTTTTCTCTTTTCCTTTTTCTGCCTTCCTATAGGTTACTTAAACATTTTAGACTTTCATTTTGATATATCTAGAGTGGGGATTTTTAGTGTATCTCTTTGAATAGCTTTTTGCATGGCTAGCTTAAAAGCACTTTCTCTAGTCCTTCTTTTAACGTGGGTAAGCTGGTGACAAATACTCTTACTGATTCTTCATCTAAGAATGTCTTTATTAGCCCTTCATTCTTAACAAATGTTTTCATTGGATACAGAATTCAGGGTTGGCAGGGTTTTTCCCCCCTAAGCACTTAAAGATGTTGAACTATTTCCCTCTGGCTTCCATGGTTTCTGGTGAGAAATTACCTGCATTTAAATAGTTTTCCCCTACGAACGTGCCATTCTTTATCACCGATTTCAACATTATTTTTCTTTGCTTTAGTTTTCATTAGTGAGACGATTATATATATCTTGACATGGATTTCTTTGGGTTTATTCTGTTGGGAGTTTTCTCAGCTCATTTTGTGTGTGCATGATAAGAATACTTGACATGAGACCTACCCTCTTAACAAATTTTTAAATGCAACATATGGTAATGTTAACCAGAAACACAATACTGTACAGCAGATCTCTAGAACATAATCATGTTTCATAACTGAAGTTTTATATCCATTGAGTAGCAAATCCTTATATTCCCCTATACCCTACCCTGGCCACCACCATTGTACTCTCTGCCTCAGTGTGTTTGACTACTTTATATAACTCCTATAAGAATAACATCCAGTATTTGTCATTCTGTGACTGTTTTATTTCACTTGGGATGTTATTCTCAAGGTTCATCTATGTCTATATACCACCTTTTTTGTATCTACTTGTCCACCAGTGGATTTTTAGCTTGTTGCCACATCTTGGCTATTCTGAATAATGCTGCAATAAACACAGGACTTCAAATATCTATTTGAGATGGTAATTTCAATTCTTTTGGACAAATACGCGCAAGTATCATTGTCACATACTAGAGTATATCTGTTTTTAAATTGCGAGGAACCTCCATACTGTTTTCTACCATTGCCGACCACTTTGCATTCCCACCAACAGTGCACAAGAATCCCCATTTCTCCACATCCTCGCCAACACTTGCTGTCTTTATATACAATAGCCGTCCTGACATTCTAATCGTGTGAGGTGATAGCTCATCGTGGCTTTGACTGCATTTCTCTGGTGATGGGTGATGTTGAGCATCATTTTATACTCCTGTTGCCATCATATGTCTCCTTGGAGAAACTGATATCTGGGTCCTTTGCTCTGTTTAAACTTAGGTATCTACGTATGCTTTTGAATTAAACAAGTTCCTCATATGTTTTCAATATTAACCCTGTATCAGATAGATGGTTTGCAAATATTTTCTCCCATTCTGTCAGTTGCCTACACTTGGCTGCCCTTCCTCTCTTTTCATTGTTTCCTTTGCTGTGCAGATGGAGTTTAGTGTTTGGCTATACTTCATTTTTAGTTTTGTTGCTTGTGTTTTTGGTGTCCTATTCGAAAAATCACTGCCCAGAACAATGTGATGGGGTTTTCCCTCAGGTCTTCGCTAGGAGTCTTAGAGTTCCAGTCTTATGTGTCAGCTTTTCATCGCTCTCCAGTTGAATTTTGTGTGTGGTGTAAGATAAGAGTCTAATTTTTTTTTTAATTTTTTTTCAATGTTTATTTATTTTTGGGACAGAGAGAGACAGAGCATGAACGGGGGAGGGGCAGAGAGAGAGGGAGACACAGAATCGGAAACAGGCTCCAGGCTCTGAGCCATCAGCCCAGAGCCCGACGCGGGGCTCGAACTCACGGACCGCGAGATTGTGACCTGGCTGAAGTCGGACGCTTAACCGACTGCGCCACCCAGGCGCCCCGATAAGAGTCTAATTTTATTGCTTTGCGTGTGGACAGTTTTCCCAGCACCGTTTGTGGAAAAGACTCCCCTTTCTCCATGTGTGTTTTTGGCACCCTTGGCCATATATGCATCGGCCAGCAGTTGTTTCTGGGCTCTCTACTCTTTGCCATTGGTTTGTATGTCTGTTATTATGTCAGTATTATACTCTTTTAATTATTGTAAATTTGTAATGCATTTTGAAATCAGGAAATGTGACACATTCAGCTTTGTTCTTCTTTCGTAAGATTTGAGCTTCTTTTTGGTTCAACATGAATTTTAGAATTCTTTGCTGTTTCTGTAAAAATGCCATTATGATTTTGATAAGGATTGCATTGAATCTGAAGGTCATTTGGGGTAGTATAGACATTTTAATAATAATTCTTCCAATCCATGAACATGGATGTCTTTCCATTTATTTATGTCTTCTTTAATTTTATTCATTAATGATACATGTTTCAGTATACAAGTCCTTCACCCCCTTAATTCATTCCTAGGTATCTTATTCCTTTTGATGTTGTCATAAGTGATAATTTCTTAACTTCCTTTTTGGATAGTTCGTTGTTAGTTTACAGAAATGCAACTGGTTTTTGTATGTTGATTTTGTATCCTGTGACTTTACTGAATTCAGTTATATTATTTTTTTTACTTTAAAATGTTTTTTTTTAATTTATTTTGAGAGACAGAGACAGACAGAGAGAGAGAGAGAGAGAGAAGGAACAGGAGAGGGGCAGAGAGAGAGGGAGAGAAAGAGAACCCCAAGTAGGCTCCGTGCTGTCAGTGCAGAGCCTGACATGGAGCTCTTACTCATGAACCGTGAGATCATGACCTGAGCTGAAATCAAGAGTTGGATGCTTAACTGACTGAGCCACCCAGGCGCTCCTCAGTTATTAGTTCTAACAAATTTTTTATGGAGTCTTAAGGATTTTTTACACACTATTATATTATCTGCAAAAGGAAATTAATTTTACTTCTTGCCTTCTGATTTGGATCCTTCTATACATTTTTTTCATATCTAATTTCTCCAGCTAGGCTCCTCATTCTACGCTTGACTTCAGAATCTAAACCTCATTTGCAATCAAAGTCAATCCTGCAGACCAAATTTGTGATTGTGGAGGTGTTTCTGAGAATGGACATTAACTAAACACACAATCAGTTACCAAGATGTTAAATTTGTTTACTAACATGCAAAGCGGTAAACGAGTATTGATAGGAACAAATGAGCTCACAAACCTAAGTGGCGAAAATCCAGCTACTTAGAAGCACTAAGGTGAAAATATTGATTTGAGTTTCAAAGTGATTATAGGACTTTTTAACTAACTGCATGTTAACATGGTTTTTTGAATGTTGTCTAGTGCATAAATCCATGATGAAATATTTTACACTTTGTGCCTTTGATTCCATAAACTCTTGAGAATTTGTCCTATTTTGACTTTTAAAATTGTCTACTTCTCGAAAATCAAGGACGATATTGTTTTCTTTCCCTCTCTAATATTAGACTCATGGTCATGTTTGTGGTTATGTTCTGGCTGGGGCTTTTATATTCAAGGTATCATTTGGAAACCAGTATCTTAGCTTTTACTTATTACACTAATGAGGAAACTTGGGAAAGTCTTAAGGGGAATTCCTGACATTCTGCAGTTCCCTGCCCCAGATCTGTCACAATAGATGCCAAACAGTGGGTGTTGGTCTGTCGGACTCTGTTAGTTACTATTCTCTTTTTGGCCGGGCCCCACGATTCAAGCTGAAAATATCAGATATTCATTTTACCAGCTTTCCTTACAGCTAAACATAGCCATGTGACCCAGTTCTGGCTAATGGAATCCAAGGAGAGATCTCTTGGAAGATTTCTGGAAGATTCTGTCCTCCCTGATAAAAGAAGAAAGGAACGCGAGAAGAGATTCTTTTCCTTTTTTTCAGCCTTCGTACATATTTGTATGAGGTTGTGAGAGTCAACTGTGGCAGTCCTCTTGTGGTGACCAGGTGACAAGACCAAAGGAAAAGCCAATAGGTTGAGGACAGAGGATGTAAAAGAATGTACGTAAAATGCCAAGATAAGACAGTGAGAGAAAAAGAGAGGAACAAAAGATGTACGAAACAAATAGAAAACAGTAACGAAATGGCAATAGTAAGTCCTTACCTATCAATGATAACTGTAAATATATATGCGTTAAATTCTCTAATCGAAAGACATGGAGTGGCTGAATGAATAAAAATAAAAAGATCCAATTATATGTTATCTTTAAGAGTCTCACTTCAGTTTAAGGACACAGAAGGCTAGAATTAAATACATGAAAAGAGATATTTTATGCAAATGGCAACCAAAAGGAAGCAGGATGGCTATGCTCACATATGCTAATATCAGGCAAAATAGTCTCTAAGTTAAAAACTCTCACAGAAGACAAAGTCATTATATAATGACAAAAGGTTCACTTCATCAGGAAAATATATATGCATCCAACACCAAAGCACCTGAATATGTAAAGAATACTAACAGAACTGACGTGAGAAATAGACAGCAATACAATAATAGCGAGGAGCTTCAATGCCCCACTTAGAATAATGGATATTGCAATATCTCCTCTTCCATTTCTGATTTTATTTATTTGAGTATTTGCTCTTTTTTGCTTGGTCCAGCTACATGTGTGTTGATTTTGTTTACCTTTTTAAAAACCATCTTACTTTTGTTGGTATTTGATATTCAACAAGGGTGCTAAAAACACAAAATAGGAAAAGAATATCTCTTCAATAAATGATGTTACTGGGTGTCCACAAGCAGGAGAAGGAAGTTGGACCCTTACCTCACACCACACACAAAAACAAACTCAGAATTGACTGGATAATTAAGCATAAGACCTGAAACCACAAAACTAGAGAAAATAAAACATACAGAAAAACTTCTTGGACAATAACTTTTTGGATGTGACACCAAAAGCACAGGGAACAACAACAACAAAAAAGATAAGTGAGATGACATCAAACCAAAAACTTTTGCGGAACAAAGGAAACAAATGGAAGATGGAAAAAGTAATCTATGGAATGGCAGGAAATATTTGCAAACCCCGTATCTGATAAGGGGCTAAGAACCAAAATACATAAGGAACTCCTTCAACCAAAGAGCAAAAAAGCCAAATAACCCAATTTAAAAAAAAGCAATAGACTATCAGTTTCTTCAAGGAGGCTACAAATGGCCAACCGGTATCTAAATGACTCTCAACATCACTAATGTCAGGAAAATGCAAATCAGAACCACATGAAACAGCACCTCACACCTGGCAGAAATGCTATTATCAGAAAGATGAAAAATAACAAGTGTTGGTGAAGATGTAGGGGAAAAAAGGGAACTTTTGCTCACTATCGGTGGGCATGTAAATTGGTACAGTCACTGGAAAACAGTATGGAGGTTCCTCAAAAAATTAATAAAAGGACCACATGTGATCTGCTATCCTACTTCTGGGTAAACATTCAAAGGAATGGAAATCAGGATTACCTGAGACAAGACGTCTTCTCACTGCCATGTCCCCTGCGGCATTATTCACACTAGTCAAGGTATGGAAACGACCTAAATGTCCACCAGGGGATGAACAGGTAAAGAATATGTGTGTGCGAGGCTGTGTATGCACACGACAGAATTATTAACCTTAAAGGAGGAGGAAATCCTGCAAAACCTGCATGGAGCTGGAGGACATTATGCTGGGTGAACTAGCAAGACACAGAAAGACGAATATTTACCTGTGAAACCAAAATAGTCAGACCTGAATCAGAGAGGAGACTGGTGGTTGCGGTGGGGGGGGGGAGGTCAAAGGTTACAAAGTTTCAGTTATGCAAGATGAAGGTAGAAAACGACAACTGTGAGGTGATGGATATGGTAATTAGCTTTATTGTGGTGATCTTGGCAACAGTGTATATGTATATCAAAACATCACATTGTGCGCCATGAGTATATACAATTTTTATTCATCACACTGATAAAGGAAGGGCAGGGGAAACGTTTTGAAGACTGAAATCATACCAGGTATCTTTTTTGATTACAATGCAATGAAAGTAGAAGACAGCAAGAAAAGGAAAATGGGAAAATTCACAAATATGTGAAAAGTGAACAACACACTCAAACAGAGTCAAAGAAGAAATCACGTTGTGGTCAGAAAAGGTATTTGATGTGATTTCAAGCTCCTCAAATTTGGGAATGCTTGTTTTGTGTCCTAACAAGGGATCTATCCTGGAGAACATTCTGTGTGTGCTTGAGAACAATGTGTGTTCTTCTGGTGTTAGGTGGGATATTCTGTGTATGTCGGTCAGGTCCATTTGGTCCACAGTGCTCCAGATTTCTGAATCCTTGTTGATTTTCTGCCTAAATGATATATCCATTATGTTAAGTGGGCTATTAAGTCCTCTGCTATTATTGTATTGCTGTCTCTTTCTGTCTTCAGATACATCAATATTTGCTTTGTAACATTAAGTGGTTTGAGGTTGGGTGTGTATATTTATAAATGTTGTATCTTTCTGTTGACTGACACTTTTATTATTATATAGTGACCTTGTTTATATCTGATGACACTTTTAGACTTAAAGTTTATTAGTAGCATGGCTACTCTGGCTTTTGTTGTTGTTGTTGTTACCATTTGCTTGGAATAGCATATCCCTTCACTTTTAGCCTGTGAGTGTCCTTAAAGGTAAAGTGAGTCTCTTGTCACATATGGTTGGATTCTGGGTTTTTGGTTTTGTTTTGTTTTATTTTAAATTCCTTTGGCTACTCAATGCCTTTTGATTAGTGAATTTAATCCATTTACACTTGCAATAATTATTAATAGATAAGGACTCACTATTGCATTTTGTTTGTTCTTTTCTATTTTGCAATTGTTTGGTCCCTCTCTCACTGTCTTCCTTGGATATTTGATGATTTGCTTTGATTCATTTCTCTTTGTCTTTTGTGTGGCTATTACAGGTTTTTTTTTTTTTTCTTTTTTGTGGCTATCTTTGGGCTTGCATGAAATATCTTATTGTTATAAACCCTCTATTTTATTTTTTTAATGTTTATTTATTTATTTTTGAGAGAGAGGTTGAGAGAGAGCATGAGCGAGGGGCAGAGAAAGAGGAAGAGGAAGAAAATTCCAAGCAGGCTCCATGCTGTCAGCGCAGAGCCCAACATGGGGCTCAAACCCACAAACCATGAGACTGTGACCTGAGCCGAAATCAGGAGTAAGATGCTTAACTGACAGTCACCCAGGTGCCCATGAACGATCTATTTTACATTGATAACACCTTAGCTTACATTGCCTATAAAACTCTACACTTTACTCCCTACCACACACTCTTTGTGTTTTTGTTTTCGGAGTCTGCTTCTTTTTCTTTTGTGCAGCCATTAATAAATGTTTATATTTTAACTTTTATGTCAGGGTTAAAAGTAATATCAGCATTATAGTGTACAGCATTCTGAATCTGTCTGCAATGTTGCCTTTACCAGTATGATTTACACTTTCACATGCTTGCGTGCGACTGTTCAGTGTGTTTTCACTTTGCCAGGCTGGCCCTGCTCTCTGTGCCCAGGCCTCGGTGGTGGGATGGGGGTGGGGGTGGGGGCGGGAAAGGGCTTGGGGTGGAAGTGAGCTACTGGTAAAGACCCTCTTTGGCCAAACTTCAGTCGGGCTCCTCTGAACGCTCTTCCCAGATATGCCTGGGCTTTGGACTTCTGCATCTGCCTTTGCACTGCCCAATTTTAGCACAATTCCTGCTAAGTCAGCTTAGCCAGAAGCCCTCACCCTCAATATCTGATCACCCCCAGCGTCTCTGAGATCCCCTCATCCTTCTCCATCCTTTGGATGATGCCTGATCACCTGCCCTGCCCTCAGAATTCCTGTCAGGTTGGTTCAGCCAGAAAGCACCCCCTTCCCACCAAGCCGTGACACTTCCTCTTAGTGATTTTCCATCCCCTGACCCCCACCGGCTCCTTGGCCATAAATCCCCCTTGTCCCTGCCATACTTGGAATGGAACCAAGTTCCAGATTGAGGTTTCTTTTCCCCTGTTGCAGTAATTCCTGAATAAAATCTGCTTTCGCTGCTTCAGCTTCCGCCGGCTCTGCTTTTCTTTACCACTGTGACCTGGCATTGCCCGAGGGAAATCCAGGCTCTTCCCTGGACGTGCGGGCCCTGCGGCAGCGGCCCACTCGTTCTGTGCTCAGTGCATCGTGGGTTTGCCTGGGGCCTTGCCAGCGGTTATCATGTCAGTAGGAAAATGAGCTGCGGGCTCCGTACGACAGACTCCAAGTGAGATTTGACTTCAGCAGCCGCACTCCCCCTCCACCCCTGGCCACACGTCCTCCCCCTCCCTCTTCCCGGCCTTCCAGGGACTAGACCCCACCCTGCGCTGGCTCATCTCAGCCACAGCACCACCACACAGGGCGGACCCCTTTCCCCCTCACCCCTGCCCGACGGTCCAGCGCGGAGTCCTGCTGACAGACTCCTGAAACCTGATCCAGCTCGGTCAGTCTCAGCCCCTCATTCCGACCACTGCCAGATCCCTCAACTGAGGGTCACCTTGCGATGACCTCCCGGGGACCGCGCTTTGTTCTCCCCGGAGCAGCCGGATTACCATGACTTGCTGGCCGTGGCCCCCCACTCAGTGGTCACATGTGGAACGGGTACGGTCCCTCGCTCCCTCCCCAGCAGAAGCTGGCCCCGCCCCCTCCTGACACTCGTTGCTTCTCTGCCGCCCCTGTTCCGGTCAAGCTTTGACCCCATCGGTGGGTGTGTTTGGAGACAGCTGAGCTCCTGCCACCGGCTCCCTCTTCTGCCCCTCTCTACTCCTGTGCTCATGGCTGCCTCCTGCCTGGTGTCTGGGGCTCCCCACAACGTGACCTCTGCTCCCTGGTCTCCCGGGACAAAGCAGCCACACAGAGCTGCTGTACCCGACTGGACAGTGTGTACTGGTAGGACACGGGCTCGGGCACACGGAGCTGCCCCTAAGTGTAAGCTCAGAACCAGTGTTTGCACCAATGGGAGACTCCTCTGTGTCACCAATGTCCAGCCAGGGCCTGACACCCAGCAAGTGTCTGATGGCTGTTTGCTGGGGGCGGGGGGGCGCGGTGCTGAGCTCGGCCCCTGGCCTGAGGAGTGCTGGGGAGAAGGCAACCTGAGCACACCTTGCTGTAACCTCCTTTTCCCTGGCACCCGTGACCCTGGGCAGAAGCCGATCTCTCATTTCTCCAGGATGGAGGGGAAGCCAAGGCCATGTGTTGACTAAATGCCAACTCCGTGTTGGGCACCGTGTTTGGACAGGATCCACATCTGGTCCGGAAGGCAGACCATGAAATAACTGTGAGACAGTGTGGGAAGAGCTGAGGTCGGGCCTTCAGCAGGTGACAACGGTGAGGGGACCCTGGGCAGGTGGGCCACGGCAGACGTGTTCACCGGGACACGAAGCAGGCGTCACTCCCAGGGGCGGCACGTGGCTTGGAAAGGCTGGCGTCACTCAGCGGAAGATGGGACCGGGCAGATGTTGGCCTGGCCCTCAGCGCAGCAGGGGGGGCTTGTGGTCAGGGCTCACGCTGCACCTGCCTGCTGGGTCCCTTCCAGCAGACGCATTCACGGGGTCAGGAGGCCACACCACCCGGGGCCTGCACTGCTCCTTCTAGATCACACTCGAGGGACCCTAAACCCTTGGGTGCAAACACCCAAGCCCACCTCCACTAGTCCTCTCCCCGAAGGCTGACCACCCCTCCAGTGTGCTCTCCTGCCCCTGGGGGTGACCCAGAGATTAGAGGGACCGGCTGGCAGGCCCACAGGCCTGTGCACAAGCACCTGGGTTGTGGGTTCCTTTGGGCTGGGACCAGGGCTTTAACACACTTAGACATACGATGCGTGGACCATCCTCACTGCCCACCCCACCCTGGCCCCAGCAGTCGTGAGCCACAAGATTTCATCTGAGCCCGCGAGCAGCGGGGGTCCGGGTGAGCCGTGGGAGGGCAGGTGTGCCTCCCCGGCCCCGAGATGCCGTGCGGGCGGGTGATGGGTCAGTGGGCATGGGCCGGGGAGCCGTGCTAGAGGGACCCCCACGGCCGCAGACAACACGTGGCTCTGAGGGGCCCTGGGCTCTGGTTACGTAGGTGGGCTGGGGCAGGTTCCTTCTCCCTCCAGTCTCGTTTCCCACGTCACAGGGTCGGTCACCCAGAGTCATCTGAGAATGCGAGCCCGTCCCCCTGCCATCACTAGAGAACACGCATCCTGCTGCACTGGGAATCCCAGAAGCAGCCCTGGGCACACGTCATGGCCTCGGGCTCCTCGCCTCACTGAAAGCAGGCGGCCTATTCGGGAAACGAAACGTCCCCTCGAGCTTCGCCTTGGCCTGCTGGGTGGAAACGTGCAGTGTCCCCCATGTGGGACCCTCGGGGGCCAAGCGGGGACGTCTCTGCCCCACAGTGTGGTCACTAGCAGGTCCGGGCTCCTCTGGGGCCCAGCGAGGGCTCCCATGGCTTGGTTAGTGTTCTGCCTGGAGGGGCGACAGTATTTCATTTCGAAAGCCCATCCAGATGACACATTGTAATGGCTTTTGCAGAAGGTCAGTTGCCTTCTGAGAATCCGACGTCCGCCAATGAAGCGTTCAAGACTTCCTCGAAATATGGTGGGAATAACTGTCTTTGGATTTCCCCTAGAAATTCAGGGGTATTTTTTTCTCTTGTTAAATTAAAAAAAAAGAAAGAAAGAAATTGCAGCCTGTGCTGTTCTTGGAAAGGAAAGGGCCCCCAGATATTCTCGGTTGTCTGTTTTGATGCAGCAAGGACAGCCTCCTTCAGGCTCTTCTCAGGCCTGAGTGTGGGGGAGAGACCCCCGCGGGAAGGTCTGCAGGGGTCCGGCCTCCTGTCTACCCTGGAGCGTCTGAGGGCACCCAGTGACTTAGCCATGGACTAAGTGGTTAAGGCAAACGGTCCTTCCGAGGAAACAAGACCAAAACATTTATTTAGTGCTTGCTGTGTGTTAAGCAACAGAAACTGACTTTCTGTGATTCATTTAATTGTCGTGCCCATGGGCCACTCGCCTGCTGGAGGCCCCACTTTCGTCTGCACGATGGGAAGTGCGAGAGAACCAAGCCCTTTAGTTTTTGTGAGAAAATAATGAGTCGCAGAAAAGTAAGCCTCCATATCCTGACATACAGCAAGCACTAAATAAATGTTCTGATTTTCCCGTGCGGAGGTCGGCTCAGGATCGCTGCGCTCAGGGGGCAGCTCTGTGGCCGGCACCCCCTTCTGGGGACCGACATGGGCTGTCAGGCTGCGTCCTGGGCTCTGGGGCCGCGGACAGAGGGCAGTGATGAGGGGAGGGTTGAGCACGTGGGAAACCACTCCACCTATGACGGCAGGGCGTCCTCTGCCAGGTCCTGTGCTGGGGGTCTGCGTTCGAAAGCCCCTGTCCCGGCATCAGGTCTGGTTCTGGGTGCGAGGGATGCTGCAGTGCCCACGCGTGCACCCCTCCCACACTTGCTCCCGTGACGACATTGAGAAGCAGGGGCAGCCACCTCCTTCATACAGGAAGAGCCAGGACAGAAGTCACCCACGGTGTCGGGTGGAGACGCGGCACCGGCTCTGTCCCCAAGGCCTGGGTCTGAGCACAGCCGTGATGACCGCAGGGCCCGTAACGCTGTGGAGGCTCTTCCTGAGCCAGGACGCCACGAGGACAACGAGACCGGTCAACACTGTAGGCGTGTGAGCCCCTATCGTCTGCATGTGGGTAACCTGATGGAGGACAAGGGCTCTGGGCGTGAAAAGCATGATGTCAGGGGCGCCTGGGTGGCGCAGTCGGTTGAGCGTCCGACTTCAGCCAGGTCATGATCTCGCGGTCCGTGAGTTCGAGCCCCGCGTCAGGCTCTGGGCTGATGGCTCGGAGCCTGGAGCCTGTTTCCGATTCTGTGTCTCCCTCTCTCTCTGCCCCTCCTCCGTTCATGCTCTGTCTCTCTCTGTCCCAAAAATAAAAAAATAAACGTTGAAAAAAAAAAATTAAAAAAAAAAAAAAAAAGAAAAGAAAAGCATGATGTCATTTGAATGGGCATCAGCCCCTGGGGGGACTTATTCTCTCCACCCCTCTCTTCCTGAGAAAGAAAAGTGACATCAATTACTAGTGGCCACACAAGTCCTAGGAAGACTGGCCCTGAGCCAGTGCCCACGGGTCCACGATGTCGTAATTCCCACGGGGCCGTGGGTTTCAGTGAAGCCAACAGTAGCCGCGGGGGCTACTTCCTTGGCCTGAATGAGCCTGGAATTCACAAAACAGATGTCGTGAGCTCCTGAGCAGAGGCAAGGTGGCCCCACGTCCACCACGGCCGGGACAGCCTCATCCTGACGTCCCTCCAGGTCCTGCACGAGCCGGTGGCCATGGGCTGCTGGTGAACACTTCTGCACTTGGCTTAAGTAAAAGTTGCCAGGATCTGCATTTCATCAGGACTTAAACAAAAAAAAAAAAACAAAAAAAAACCTGACAGGAGGTCTAAAAGGAAACGGTTTTGCTGAGAAGTCTGAAATACCAAGGGAATTAAATACTTCATCTCGTTTTCCAAAAAAATTAGGCAGGCATGTCAGGTTTTCTGACGGCAGAGGTCTGTTCCTGGGGTTTCTTGTTTGTGACTGTGTCCCTGAGGCAAGGTGTTGGTAACAGCCTAGGATGACAAGTCACAGGCAGGCCCTGCTATCACTTGGGCGGGAGAAAGGGACGGGCCTTTCCTTTCTCCGTCTCTTTCCTGCATTTCCGGAGTTTTACATCTTCTTTCAAACCCCCACCTGGCCCTTCCCTTCCTGCTCAGCAGACACCCTGCGCTCCCACCCCACTCGGGGCCCATGGCAGATTAGGGTGGGGTCCCCCCATCATCAAATGATGTAAACCCACATCACCTGCTGCAGGAATGATGTCTTTCACCATGACAGGCATCTTGTGCACTTTACAACCTGTACAACTGGACATGACCACCCGGCTTGCCTGCGTCTCAGCCAGAAATTCAGCGTGACGCTCATCAAGTGTGGTCTACCTCTGGAGAAGGTGCCCTTGCCCTTGATGGGCTGAGTCCTCTCCTCTCCCGCTTCCCTTCCTGTTTCTCCGAAACCATACATGTGTTGCCTCCCTTGCTCTACCCAGAGTACAGGCATTTGGGGACCTCAATCCCCCTGTGGGGTGGCCCCGGCTCTCCTTCCTGCCACAGCGCACATCACCGTCTACACCCACACCCCCAACACCCCTGCACCAGGACCCTCTTCCCAGGGACCTGGCCACACCCCTGCCTCCCAGCTCTTCTGCCTCTGCCCTCCCTGCTGGGCATCACATTCCTTGGGACCCCAGTCACCCGCGATGGCCCCAGGGTGGGCTGCCGGGGAGGGGGTGTGTCCTCACAGCACCCCGAGGTCAGTGCTGCTATCTACCAGAGCCAGAATCAGTGCAGCTCACACTGCCTGTTCCCGTCCAGGATCACCGACCACGACATCGGAGTCCCGGCACTGTCCCTCCCTCAGGCCCTCTGGCAGCTTCCTCCAAAAGGAAACCTAGGGCACCGGCCTGCTGAACTGGGGGCCTCGGGGTGACCTCCAGGCCTGCCTGATGACCCCATACCTGTACTGCCCCAGCCCATCCATCCTCCACGGAGGCTGATCTCCCTGGCCCTGGACACCCCCGCCCCCCCCACCCGGGTCCTCCCCAGGCCTCCTCCCTGTTCCGAGGACCTCAGGTTCTGGGTGTCAGGGTCGTAGCCCCAGTGACTGCTCTGAGCTCCCCTGTCCAGCCCTGCCTTCTCTGTGCACTCCAGTCACAGCTAGGGCCGGCCTTGTCCCCTGTCCCCAGTGCCCCGTGGAGCCTGCAGCCACGAGGGGCTCAGGTGTGTGTGGGGCAGGTGAATGAGCACGTGTGTTTTCACAGTTTTGCCCCCACACCCGTGCTTCTCCTTTGCAACCCCAGGCCTGCTCCCGGCAGAAGCCCCTCGCTCACAGACTTGCCAGCTCAGGGCATCTCGTCCTAGAAGGGGTTCCGAGGCAGGGGTTCCCCAGGACTGCCTGGGCCCCTCTGCCCCCCACACGGGGCCGCGCCCCCAGCACACCTTGCGGTGCGGGAATCTGTTATTTCCTTCTTAGGCTGCGGCACTCCCACCCCCCTTTTACAAATATACGTTTTTTTCTGAAAAACCAACAGAAGCACCCGCAGCCCACGTCAGCTGACCAATGCGTGTCCGGGCCTCTCTGCTCCTGCTGACTGCCTCACCGGACAGAGCCCTAGGAGGGGCCGGCTCTGCCCTGGCATTTACCTGCCTCTTAGGAGGCCGGCGGGGTGAGCTGGGGGCCCGGTTCGGCTCACAGCCCCACCTGCCCACCTTCCTGCTCCTGACAAAGCAGCTGTCTGTTCTGTTGTTAGGCTGTTTTGTAATTGCATGGTTTTCAGTGCATACATGTTTGCAAGGTTTGCATCCCACCGCCCCTATTTTCAGAGAGCATGTCTTCCTGGGGACTCTGACCTTGTGCACAGGGGGAAGAGCCCCTAGAGCTGGCCCCACGGCGCTGTGACGATCCCTGCGGCCCCCCTTCACCTATGCTGCTCCCATCCCCCACTCCTGGGGTCTGGACAGGTGCAGGGGCACCATACCTGGTGACGGGCATCTTGCTGGGATCTGGGGGTCTGGGCCCCCGTGGCCCTCGCTGCCCCCAGAGGCCACCCTGCCATCCCCACACTCAGGGCAGGGTAGGGAAGAACAGACAGTGTCGTAGGCCTGGCACAGCCCCTGGTCTGCGAGGCTGCTCAGGGCACAGTGACAGCTTAGGAGAGGTGGCCGGTGGGAGTCCCCACGTGCAGACAGCTAATGACTGCAGTTGGTGGCAGTCTCCTCAGAATGCCGTCCACAGGGGTGGGTTGTCCAAGGGCCTGGCAGACGGACCCTTCCAGGATCCCTTCCAGGTCTGAGGGCAGGAATCGAGCTCTGGGGGGCCACGGGCCAGGTCAAACGAGACAGACTCAGGACGAAGCGCGGGGCAGACGAGGCGGGTCTGGGAGGCCCCTCTCCACTAGCTCCCGTGGCCTCCGGCCCTCGGAGGGCATCTGGGCACCTCCTAGTCATGCAGCCATGGTGCTGACCATTTCCCGGGAGCTAAGACAAGGCTAGCAGAACCGCGAGTTCTTATGAGACAAAAAAAAGCACAAAGAGATAAGCGACAGATAACAGACCAGGCAGGGGCACAGGGTCGTGCCCTCAGAGGGGTCTGCTTTAATGTTCTGCTGCTACCATCGTGACATTCTTACTAATTTTGAACAAGAGGCCCCATTCCCTCCCTCTGTACTGGGTCCTAACGAGCAGCGTAGGGGAAGTGGGTCTCTGAGTCCAGCCAATGGGCTTGGAACCTTCCCGAGCGCAGGCACACGGGCCGAGGGCACCACTGCAGGTCCCTGGCATCTGAATGCTCTCACTTCTTAATTTTCCCTCATTTGTTCCTGACCTGCCCGGCTCTCCTTTTAACCCGGGGAGAGCACCCTGCACATGACTCCGGAACGTAAGGAGAGCCTCCGGGTGTTTGAGACGCAGCCTTGACTGGGAAGTGCTTCCTCAGCCATCACTGCGAAGGGAGGAAGAATCCCTCACTGATGAGGTCTTTCCCTAAAGCCCTTCACCAAGCAGTCTCTGTTTTAACTGGGGGCCCAAAGCTTTGAAAGTGGATGTGGATTTCAAGAGATAAAAAATGCAGGGCATTATCTGGTGACCTAATGACTATATTCTTATAAAAGAGGGTCAGCTTTTAGATTTGGATGAAAAATAGAGAAAACGGACTGCATGGCAGAGAATGGAGCGTATTAGTATGGAAATGTCATACCGGGAACTCCAGGCAATGGCTTGTCCAGGGGGACCCACGGGCCAGCTCCCGTCCAGACATGCTGAGGGACGCCAGACCCTGAGAATAGGTGGGGCGGGGTCAGCACGAGTCTGAGGTTGCAGAAGGGACGGAGGTGGAAGGTAGAAGGGGGTGGGGTCAGGAGGAAGTAGGTGGTGACAGTCTGGGACTCTGAAGGGCCCCCAGGCCCAACTGGAAATGGTTGGAAGGTGTGTGCTGGGCCTGGAGTATGTCCTGAAAGCTGGGGATCGAGCGTGGCCAGAGCTGCGGGGGGGTGTTGGGGGGGGGGGTGGGAGAAGGGAGACAAAGTTAACAAAAGAAAGCGTTGCAAGTCTGAGCCGGCATCAGCATATGGACGGAGCTGTGCGGGGCTGGTGCTCACCAGGGCCTCTTGGACACGTCTGTCCTGCCCAGAAGAAGGGGAAAGTGCATTTCCCAAGCTCAAGCCTTGGCCAGAGCCTCTAATTTTCCTTCCATGAGTGTGTGCTGATGCATCCTGAGAGGCAGGAGGTGGGTCATAAATAAAACACAGCCCTCGCGGTAATCGGCGGCAGCTGCTGCTGGGACCAGGCCTGACAGGCAAACTGCATCACGATGCCACATTCCTGGGACCGGCACTTTCTGCTGCCGGCATGCGGGGGCGCGGGGAGGGGGCAGTCTATTATTAGGACCGGCCCAAGACGTGAGTTCGCAGAATTCATTGCTCTGAATTAAAACCACATTTGCACGAACGAACGATGGGGGTGCATTCAGACTTCCTCCAAGCTTGCAGGAGGAGGGCTCTGGGCCGCCATGTTCAAATTCCTTCACCATGTAGTCCGTTTTCTCTAGTTTTCACCTAAATCTGAAAGCTGACCTTCTTTTATAAGAATACAGTCATTACGTCACCAGATAACGCCCCAGAGCAGAGACCGTTTAAACAGAACAACCTCCTGTTGAATTCGTCTATCGGCGGACGCTTGGGTGACTTCCGTTCCTTGGCTACTACAGAGAAAGCTCCAGTGAGTAGAGAGGGGAGCATATCTCTTTTCAAATTTATGTTTTCATTTTCTTTGGGTAATTACCCAATAGTAGCATGACTGGACCATATGGTATTCCTATTTTTAATTTTTTGAGGAAACCCCAAAGGCAGTAGGGATGATAGCTACCCTTGCGGTGAGCACAGCACACTGTGTAAACCCGTGGAGTCACGATGCTGTGCCCCTGACACGAATGTAGCATTGTGTGTTGGCTACACTTCAATTAAACATATATAAAGAGAGGGGTGCTTGGGTGGCTTCAGTCAGTTAAGTGTCTGACTCATGATTTCGGCTCACATCGTGATCTCACGGTTCGTAAGATCAAACCCCATTTTGGGATCCTGCCTCTCCCTCTCTCTCTGCCCTCCTCCACTCACACACTCTCTCTGTCTCTCTCAAAAATAAACATTAGATAGATAGATAGATAGATAGATAGATAGACAGAAAGAAAGAACAGTTGAGGCACCTAGAAAACATGGGTGCCCTGACCATGATCAGTGTCCTGGGGATGCACTTGGCTCAGCGTTGGGCTCTCTGATCGTTTCCTAGAGGTTTACACACTCCCTTTGTTTTTCTTGATAAAGAAAATTATAAATCTCACTGACGCATCTAACGCTTTCCACTGAAATAATTCCTTTCTGGACAAGGAGACAGAGGAAAATGAGCATAACAGGGCATTAAAAGAAGCTGTCGTTCAAAACTAAAGGTATATTAATAGCTAATTTCTTTTTCCTTTAAAACCACTTTATTGAGGTATGACTGACATGTTAAAAGCTGAGCATATGTAATGGACACACCTCCGTGAGTTGGGGAGACGTGTACACCTAGGAACCCAGACCATCACTGGGGCCATAATTAACCCACCACCTCCCGGAGGCTCCTCCTGCCCCTTTTATTATTATTGTGCGCATGTGGCGGGGGGTGGGAGGTAACATTTAACATAAGATCTAATCACCCAGGAAATTTTAAGTATACAAGGCAGCACTTTAGCTACAGCACTATGCTGTATGGTAGATCTCCAGAACTTCCTCATTGTGTATAACTGAAACTTTGCACTGTTTGACCATCACCCTTACATTTCTGCTCCCTCCAGACCTTGGCGACCACCCTTCCAATCTCTGCTTCTATGAGTTTGACTATTCTAGATCCACATTTGTCATTACATGCCTGCCTTATTTCACTTAGTATATGAACTCCAGGTCCATCCATGTGGTGCCAATTGAAAGAATTTCCTTCTTTTTTACAGCTGAGTAGTAGTCCAGTGTGTGTGTGTGAGTGTGTGTGTGTGTGTGTGCGCGCACGCATATGTGTGAGCACGTACCAATCTTTATCCATTCATCCAAGGACAGACATTCCAGTCATTTACATATCCTGGCTATTGTGAATAATACTGCAATGAACATGGGATTGCAGATACCTCTTCAAGATCCTCACTTACATTTTTTTGTATAAAAACCCAGATATGGGATTGCTGAATCATATGGTAGTTATATTCAAAAAAAATTTTTTTAATGTTTATTTTTGAGACACAGAGTGAGACAGAGCATGAGTGGGGGAGGGCCAGAGAGAGCGAGACACAGAATCGGAAACAAGCTTCAGGCTCTGAGCTGTCAGCACAGAGCCCGACACAGGGCTCAAACCACAAACTGCGAGAACATGACCTGAGCCGAAGTCAGATGCCCAACCAACTGAGCCACCCAAGTGCTCCTATGATGGTTCTATTCTTAATGCTTTGATGAAACTCCATATTCTTTTCCATGGTGGCTGCACCAGTTTGCATTCCCACCAACAGTGCCTGAGGGTTCCCACTCCTCCAAGTCCCGCCAAACTTATCTCTTGTTTTTTAAATAACACTCATCCTTACTGTCAAGTTAACTAACACACAGCGTATACACGGTACTCTTGGCTTCGGGAGTAGATTCCCATGAGTCATCGCTTACATACAACACCCAGTGCTCATCCCAACAAGCGCCCTCCTCAATGCCCATCACCCACTTTTCCCTCCCCACCCTAGTCCCCCATCCCCATATTAAAAAAATTATCTAGGTCAGAATGAAGAACTGGGAGACACTGTTGCCTATTTTTGGCATTTCCTATAATTCAAACCCAACACTGGGTTGAGAGGGGGATAGTGGTTTTTACTGAGGTGGACCATTAACATCAAGTTTTTAGGATGATTATTAAAATAAAAGGTTTGTATTAAAACAGTAATAATAATAGTCATCCTAAGAGGTGTGATGTAACATCTCATTGTGACTTTGATTTGCATTTCCCTGATGATGAGTGATGTTGAGCACGTTTTAATGTACTTATCAGCCATCCGTATGTCTTCTTGGGAGAGATGTCCATTCAGATCCTCTGCCAATTTTTTAATGGGATTGTGTGCTTTTTTGCTATTGAGTTGTAGAAATCCTTATATATTTTTATATTAACCCCCTAGTAGATCCATGGTTTGTGACTGCCTTCCCCTGCTGTGCGTTCCCTTCTCGTGTTTTGATGGCTTCCTGTGCTGTGCAGAGGCCTCTGATTTCATGGAGTCTCCCCCACTTCACTTCTTTCTGTTGCCTGTGCTTTTTGGTGTCAAATCTAAAAAAATCATTGCTAAGACCAATGTCAAGGAGATTTCCCCCCACGTCTTCTTCTGGGAGATTTTTGGCTTCAGGTCTTCCATTTAAGTCTTTAATCCATTTTGAGTTAATTTTCACATATGTGTAAGCTAAGAGTCCAACTTTATTCTTCCCCATGTGGCCGTCCAGTTTTCCCAGCACCGCTCTTGAAGAGACGGCCCTTCACCTTGTGCCTTTTTTGGGTTCTTGTCATAGATCAGTTGACTGTGTGTTGGTTTATTTCTGGGATTTCTATTCTATTTTACCGACCTATGTGTCTGTTTATATGCTAACACCATGCTTTTTTGATTCGTGTAGCTTTACAATGTGGTTGGAACACAAGAAACATGATGCCTACAGCCTTGTTCCTCTTTCCCAAGATTGCTTTGGCTATTTGGGGGATTTTTATGGTTCCATAAAAATTTTAGGATTGTTTGTTCTGTCTGTGAAGAATGCCATTGGTATTTTCATATGGATTGCATCAAATCTACAGATCACTTGTGGTGGTTTTGACATTTTAACAATATTAATCCTTCCAACCCATTATCATGGGATATCTTTCCACTGCTTTGTGTTTTCCTTATTTTTTTCATTAATGCCTTATTGATTTCAGTATACACATCTTTGGTCTTCATCCCATGAAGCCCCTGGTATATATAGATGGCCAACAGATGCACTCACGCTACAGGGGGCCGGGAGAGCTTAGGGAAGACTTGGACCCCCAAGTGTACGCAGGGGACCCGGGCTCTGCTTATCCGGCACTGAGAACACTCATCCGGGGACCTCAGAGTGACGTGCTGTGAATGGTGCTCCCTACAACCCTCCATGCCAGCTGTGTCTTCGCGGTGAGCCTCCATCACACATTTGCATGTTCTCCAGCAACATGTGAAACCACGTGGGTCTGGACACTAGGTTTTTTCTGGACATTTGTGGCAAGACACCAAATGAGAGCAGTATCCTGCTGGAGCCATGGGCTTCCACTTCCTCAAGATGAGGTCCCCAAAGGCCCTTAAAAAGACTCCAGTTCAGTGATTTTCACATGTTCAAAGCAGCTGAATACTTTTCTCAAATACAGTTTTATACTGAAGCCAATATATGAAACTCATACAGGAATAGCTTCTCCAGTAGGTGAGGAGAGTCTCACAGCCCAGGTTCCAGGGTGCTCTTGGCCTTGCCACTACAGCACCTGGCTGGAAAGCCTACTTGTCCTCAAGTAGGAAAACTCACTGTGCCACCTCAGACTGCTTGTGGACAGAGGACACGGAGGCCCAGAGAAGCTGGTCACTCTATGCACCTCCAGAGGAAGGGCTGAGCTCGCACCTGGCATCACTCTGTGGGTACGGTCCCCAGGCCAGCGCTCCCCTCCCACCTGGGTCTCTGTCTCCGTGTCCTCTTGCGGGGGGAGGGAAGAGTTCCGGTCACCTCATGAATGGAGGAAAAGAGAATCGGGGACAAAGAATCTTGGGTCAAGTATCTGCTTGTGTAACAAGTCATTCCACCATTGAGTGTTATTTCTCATAACTCTGTGGCTTGACCACAGATTTTCTGCTGGTCTCACTCTGGGTGACTCATGCATTCAGCTGGAGACGATACTGCCATTTCTCTGGCCTTCTCCAAGAGAAGGGGCATGGGGCCCGGGCAGGTTTTGGGCTTCCTCAGGGCATCTAACCAAATGGCCAATAACGTCCCAACCAATCTATCCAGCTACATGTAAAGTGCATTCTACAGCCACTCACTTATTAATTCAACAAACATTTGTTAGAGAGCCAGGAGCTGGATGGAGCCTGGCTGGCTGGACACGTTCCGGATCAGTCCCAGCTCCCATGAGGGAAACAGAGAGAAGCCAATTATCCCCAGTATCCTGGACGTACTTGGGAAGCACAGAGGAGGAGCCCTTGATGCTGCCTGCGCAGGTCAGGGAGCTTTTCATTAGACGGTATGTCCGTGTTGAGTCTTGAAAGTTGCGCATGCTGTTGTTGTCAGAGAGACACCACAGGGGAACATGCACGGGGACGCGGCATCGAGGGGAAGGCACTGACAGGTACAGAGCTCCTCTCATTTGGGAGCCACCAAGGACCTTTCTACCCAAAACACATTCTTTAGGAGAGGTTGCCACCCAAGGAAAAGAGTCACGTTTCCTGACAAAGGGGAGAGAAAACTGATTGAACACAAGTCGGAAGCACAGGGTTCCACCCCAAAGCCAGAATCCAATGTCTTTGTGTATGTGTGTGCGTGTGTGTGCGTGTGTGTGTGTGTGTGTGTGTGTGTGGTGGGCGGGGGGGGGGGGATGATGGGGAGGTGCCACGGAGGGACTGCATTATTACCAAACTGTGGCTTGAGGTTATTCATTAGGGACTTATTTCACCCCCAAAATGTGGAATACTTAAGACAGCAGTCCCAGTGTGCCACAGTGATTCCAGGATATCTCAGTGTCCCAGTCTATTGCTGACTTCATCATCTGCCATCTTTGGAACATACTCTCAGGGTCCCCTCATCCTTGGCCATGGCCCCCACCCTCATGGTCCCCCCATCCTTGGCCATGGCCCCCACCCTCACGGTCCCCCCATCCTTGGTCATGGCCCCCACCCTCATGGTCCCCCCATCCTTGGCCATGGCCCCCACCCTGAGGGTCCCCCCATCCTTGGCCATGGCCCCCACCCTGAGGGTCCCCCCATCCTTGGCCATGGCCCCCACCCTCACGGTCCCCCCATCCTTGGCCATGGCCCCACCCTCAGGGTCCCCCCATTCTTGGCCATGACCTCCACCCTCATGTTTTTCTCATCATCCCAAATGACTGCTGCACCTCTGATCATCGTATCTGTATTCCACAGTCAAAAACGGGGGTAGTAAAGGAAAGAGATGGGATGAAACAACAAGCCCATTTCTTTACAAGACCTTCCCGGAAGGCCTGCCCACTGTGTCCGTATACCTCTCCTTGTCCACACCTGGGTTGCCCCGCCACTCCTGGCTGAAATGCGGGAGGGAAAGTGTCATTTTGTGGCCTGGAAGCCGACACCCAGAATAAAATCAGAGTCCTGTTAAGGGAGAAAGGAACCGCGGGGGCTGAGCAGGCAATCAGCCGTTTCTCCAGTGGACGCACCGGGAGACGTAGAGGGGAGGCTGAGGAGTCCACCCAAAGAGGGTGCAGGAGCACTGTGAGAGCTCGCCGCCTTCTGCTCGTCTTTGCCGGGAGGCCATGCGCACGGAACAGGCGTGCACAGGCAGCCAGCAAGCAGCCAGCAGCTGCCCTCAGGTGCCTTTTGCAAGCGAATTCCTTTTTCTTTTCTTTTTTAAAAAATTTTAAAATGCTTTTGCTTTCTTTTTGAGAGACAGAGCATGAGAGGGGGAGGGGCAGAGAGAGAGGCAGACACAGCATCCAAAGCAGCTCCAGGCTCTGAGCTGTCAGCACAGAGCCCGACGCGGGGCTCAAAGTCATGAACTGCAAGATCATGACCTGAGCCGAAGTCGGACGCTTCACCGACTCAGCCCCCCAGGCGCCCCTCGATTCCTTTTTCTAATGGGTGGAAAGGGTGGGCCACAGAAAGTTGCTGTGGTTTTCACTTGGGTTTCACAGAGGGGTGGTGTAGACGGGCACAGAGGACCCACTGTTCCTGTCCAGCTGGCCAGTGGCTGCCCTCACAGAGTACATGGGGGAGCCAGGAGTGGAAAAACCCCTGTGTCGTGCTTGTGTTTCACCGATACGCTCCGGTTAATTAAAGTGACAGAGACGATTTATCAAGATCCGTAAAATCCACCCTCTCTCTCCAAGTCCCTGACATGGCCGCAAGTGACGACACCAAGGCCAGCTTTTTGGCATTTGATCTGCTGCCTTTTGGTGTCACTCCCAAGTCAACATCCTCTCAGATGTCTTTTGGAAGTTTGCTTGCTTGAATGTTGGCGGTGTTTGGAAACTGGGTAATAAAAATGCAAAATGCAGCGGCTGTGCTAACAAAGGAAAAAAATGTGATTGAGGGGGGCTGGGGGACTTCATCTGGGCTCCGTCCCTGGCAGTTTATACAAGTTTATGATTGCTGTGGGCTTAGATGATGTGTGGAAAGAAGCTGACAGGCCTGGCTGGTGCACATTTGAACTTTATCCTCTTAAATCCTGCCTTTCTGAAATGGGGCGAGTGAAGCAGATACCCCCTCCAGGAGGACTGAGTGCAGTTGGTCTGGGGCTGTGTGGGGGCCAGTGGGTCGTGTCCCTGAGGGCAGGCGCGCCCGCACCAGCCGGTTCCGATCCCGGCACGGCTCCCTGCCTTGCTCCCCTTCCTGAAGGGGCACGTCCAGGGTGCACCGGGGTCAGCTGTCCCCTCTACAAGCTGGCCTGCTCGTGGGGCTACCGCCAACCTAACGGCTCTCCGGGGACAGACTCGCTGATGCAAGATTTGCCTCCTCTGTCCTTATTCTTCCAAGAATAATAAACAAGTCCGTACCCAGACTCCGAGCTGATGTGTATCTCCTGGGCCGAAGAAACATGGCAAGAACAAACAACATCTTCCCACTCACTTGAGACATTCTGCTGTTTGGAGCCTTAAGACACAAGATGTAGGACTGTGAGCCTCCCAGGAAGTAGGGTTGGAACTTGGAATCTGCATGAGGACCTGGTCTCTGCATCCGTGTTTCAGTAGAGCATTAACAGAAAACTGGAGATGAGGTGAGGCCAGCAGCTCAGGAGTTGACCTCCACTGGAGAGGAGGGCACGTGCCAGCCACGCAGGGCCACGTGGAGGCGCACCAGGGCTGGTCAGGCCACAGAGGGAGTGAGCAGATGCATGACCAGAACCATACTGTGGTTTCCACAGGAAGGAACCCAGCAGGTAGCGGAAGCAGGCTTGGATCGCGAGTCTGAGCAACATCAGTGGGCTCTGGGCTATCCTAGACGTCTGGTGCCTGGCCCTGGGGTGACAAGGTCGGGGGGGTACTGGCCCAGACCGTGAGGGCTGAAAAAGGAAGTGGTGGTTGTGGGCTCTGGGTGTTGGTTTGTATTTGAAAAGTGTGCTCCTGGGACAGCCGACGCTCGGTACACCTGGCCGGCTCCGGATGGGGCAGCGCTTCCAGGGCCAGGACGGCCCCAGTTGCCCCAGCATCAGACACAGGAAAGAGATGTGGTTGATGCTGTACCACCCGGGGCTGGTTAGGTGGGAAGGTGCCTGTAGAGCCACATCCTAGAGCAGGCGGGAAGACTGGCAGGGCACCTGCATGCCCAGCAGACGGATGACTGCCCAAAGGAGGGATGACTGCCCTGCAGAGGGATGACCTCCCAGAGGAGGGATGACTGCCTCGCAGAGAGAGGGATGGCCGCCTGGCGCAGGAATGACTGCCCAGAGGAGGGATGACTGCCTCGCGGAGGAATGACCGCCCAGAGAAGGGATGACCGCCTGGCACGGGGATGACTGCCTTGCAGAGGGATGACCATCTGGTGCAGGGATGACCACCCAGTACAGGGATGACTTCCCAGTGCAGGGATGACCATCCGGTACAGGGATGACTGCCCGGTGCAGGGATGACCATCCAGTATGGGGATGACTGTCCAGTGCAGGGATGACCACCCAATACAGGGATGACTACCCAGTACAGGGATAACTGCCCAGCACAGGGATGATCTTCTGGTACAGGGATGACCACCCAGTACAGGGATGACTGCCCGGCACAGGGATGACCTTCTGGTGTAGGGATGACCACCCAGTACAGGGATGACTGCCTGGCATAGGGATGACAATCTGGTGCAGGGATGACCACCCAGTACAGGGATGACTTCCCAGTGCAGGGATGACCATCCGGTACAGGGATGACTGCCCGGTGCAGGGATGACCATCCAGTACGGGGATGACTGTCCAGTGCAGGGATGACCACCCAATACAGGGATGACTACCCAGTACAGGGATAACTGCCCAGCACAGGGATGATCTTCTGGTACAGGGATGACCACCCAGTACAGGGATGACTGCCCGGCACAGGGATGACCTTCTGGTGTAGGGATGACCACCCAGTACAAGGATGACTGCCTGGCATAGGGATGACAATCTGGTGCAGGGATGACCACCCAGTACAGGGATGACTTCCCAGTGCAGGGATGACCATCCGGTACAGGGATGACTGCCTGGTGCAGGGATGACCATCCAGTACGGGGATGACTGTCCAGTGCAGGGATGACCGTCCAGTGCAGGGATGACCACCCAATACAGGGATGACTACCCAGTACAGGGATGACTGCCTGGCATAGGGATGACCATCTGGTGCAGGGATGACCACCCAGTACAGGGATGACTTCCCAGTGCAGGGATGACCATCCGGTACAGGGATGACTGCCCGGTGCAGGGATGACCATCCAGTACGGGGATGACTGTCCAGTGCAGGGATGACCACCCAATACAGGGATGACCACCCAGTACAGGGATGACTGCCCGGCACAGGGATGACCTTCTGGTGTAGGGATGACCACCCAGTACAGGGATGACTGCTCAGTGCAAGGATGACCTTCTGGTGTAGGGATGACCACCCAGTACAGGGATGACTGCTCAGTGCAAGGATGACCTTCTGGTATAGGGATGACCACCCAGTACAGGGATGACTGCCTGGCACAGGGATGACCTTCTGGTGTAGGGATGACCACCCAGTACAGGGATGACTGCCTGGCACAGGGATGACCTTCTGGTACAGGGATGACCACCCAGTACAGGGATGACTGCCCGGCACAGGGATGACTGCCCAGCACAGGGATGACTGCCCAGTGCAGGTATGACTACTGGCAGATGGATGATGCTCTCGGGGTTGCTTCTCCTGCAGCACAAGCCTTGTGGGCTGGGAGGAGGCATGGGCTTCCACACGGCAATGCCAGTGGCAGCAGCACGTGGGACTGCAGGGGGGAGAGGGACACATAGTTTCCTGATAGAAGGTGTGCTGACGCCACCTTCTTACTTTCTCAATCACAGAGAAGAATTTGCTTCCTGGAGACAGTATGTGGTTACGGAGCAAACGAGAGGCACTCGGGGTGGAAGAAGTCGACCCCAAGCGTCCGTATCTGGAGGCTTCCGTGCAGTCACACCCTTGAGTCCTCACTTATGGTCTCCCTGCTACACTCAGAAGACCAAGGTCAGAGAGCATCTGCCCCAGACTCCCACTGACCCCTTGTGACCTGAAGCGAAATACAGACTCTGGGGGCGGACAGGTGGGGGGCGCAGGGCCCCCGGCCCACAGACGGGCATTTTCTCCCTCCACGGCCTGTGCCCCGCGGCCTTGTGCCTGCCTGGCTCCCCGGAGACTGGCCTTGGGCAGTGCCCAGCAGTCCCAGGAGGTGACCGCTGCCCTGGAACCTCCTTGTGCCCACGGCAGGTCTGAGTGCACGAGGCCAGGAGGGGTCAGCCCGCTATGTGAACGTGGAGGCTCAGAGGGCCAGCGACTTTGATCACGTGAGATCATAGCTCCAGCTTCTTGACACCAAGTCACGAACAACTGTTGTGATGACCTCCTCGCAGCCACGGGAGCAGAGGACTCTGGTCAAAAGAGCTGCACCCAAGGTCAGGACCAGCGAGCCCATCGCGTCCTACAGCCACAGCACAAAGGGAACCTATTGGCTTCGGAACTCAAGGACCCAAAGGGAGGGCTGGCTTCGGGCAACAGCTGAGCAGGTGCTCAAATGCAGGGAGCTGTGTGGGGAGGCTGGAGGGCACGTGTACTGTCTTCCTGCTGAGCCCCAATGCTCTAATCCCACCTTCCTACTTACTGGGTCAGGACTGTTCCTCAAGTTCAACATTTGATCCCCGGGATCTGTGACATAAGGAGTTCATCCAAGAGAGCTCAGTGGCATTGGGTGGACGCTGAGCACATGGGGCCACTGACCTCTGGAGCCTGGACCACAAAGCGGGTGTATGCTCCTGCACCCTGCACGGCACACCCTTCCTCCCTGTGCACACATGAAGTCAGCTTCTCCCCTGCCCTCTGGTGATGACTCTGGCTCCCCAAGAAAACAACCTGTGGTGTGCTGGGGCCACACTCTGCACAACAGAGCTGCCCACAAGAAAAGGTCAGCTTGCTAGAGAAGGTTCCGGAAATGATCTGATGAGGGGCCGTCTTTTCAAAGCATATTCTTTTGCCACTAAATAAATAAATAAATAAATAAATAAATAAATAAATAAATAAATAAATAAAAGAGATGAAGTAAAACATGGTCCACCCCTCTCCCCCGAGCTTGGTGTCCCCAGGGGAGGATTTTTGAGAAAGAACCTGGGCTCTGCGGCTGCCCCTCTGGACAGCTCTGCTCATCTGTGCCGGGTACAAGGCTTCTCTCGTGGACACACGAGCCCCACGTGGCCAGCCGGGCCTTGCCCTGCGCAGGAGGAAGTGAGAAGAAATCTAGCATCCCTCCCCTCTCAACTCAGCCTTCCTTCAAACAGAAAAATCGGAAACGGACTCTAAGTAAAGGCTTCTACAGGCTGATCGCTATTTTAAAAGTACCAAGTAGGCACGTTGTAAAGGAGTCATGGGTCCAAGAACAAGGAGGAAGAGTGAGCGTGCCTCTGTTTCTGGGAGGTCGTCCAGCACAGCCCCACGGTCCCCACGAGGAAACCAGACACAGTTAGGTGTTCACGTTCTCACTGTCGGAACAGAGCCTGTCATCGGCCACCCGGTTACTGGTGGTTCTTCCCCAAAACGCTCTCTAACCGTGGAAGGAAAGATGGCATGTAAGCCGATCTGACACCAGATTCACATTGTCAAGGTAAGGTCACCGACTCTCCTGACAGTTTACAGGACCCGGCCAATCACCTCCAAGACCACTCTGCGACCGCCGCCAGCCCCACCTCCCAGTTACTGAAGAGCATCGGCCCTGCCCTGTCACCTGTCACCTGGCTCCCATGGCACGTGGTCCCCTTATGTCAGCTAAATAGGGGACCTCACTCGTCCTGCTGCCCCTTAGCTGATGGGAATCGGTATAAATTTCTAATATTATATGCGTATCCCTGGAAACAGCAAACCTGTATGAAAACAAAATTATAACCACATTTCATCCTTTTATCCCAGGACAAACTATCTCAATTACTGTCACTTTTCTTTTCTTTTTTTAATTTTTAAAAAATATTTATTTTTGAGAGAGAGATACAGAGTGCAAGTGGGGGAGGGGCAGAGAGAGGGAGACACAGAATCCAAAGCGGGGTCCAGGCTCCCAGCTGTCAGCGCAGAGCCCGATAGGGGGCTTGAACCCACAAAGCGTGAGATCATGACCTGAGTCAAAGTCGGATGCTTACCCGACTGAGCCACCCAGGCACCCTTCACCTATTGTCAGTTTTCCTTAGGTATATGTGATTCTGCTGAATATACTTTCTAACTTCCATTTTTAAAAAATTCAGAGCAGTTTATTATCACAGCGTAACCTAAACCATAACACGGGTATTTTTTTGTTTAAAAGACACATTTTTTTCCAAATATAAGTACATGGAATCAATGGGCAACACCCACCATAGCCACTAGTCAGACACACAGCTACTTAAATTAAACAAGAAGTAAAATTAAAGATTCATTTCCTTGGTTGTTCACAGCCACATGTCACTCGTGGCCATGGCCAACATGGGCATAGAGCCATTCCCTTCACAGAAAGTTCTAGAGGGTGGCGCTGAGGAGGGACCAGCCCAGAACTCAAGTTCCAGTCCAGACCTTTCTCCACCCTGAAAGGTCATCACTCCTTACGACTGGTATATATCCTTCTCTTTCACGTGGCTTTGTGGCTTTTCCTATGGTTTTACGTGTAAATAGAGGCACATCTATGTATACACATTGCTTGGTGACTTGTCTTTTTTCTTTCTTTCTTTTTTTTTTGAGTCTAGCTGACACACGATGTTACATCAGTTTCAGGTGCACAGCCTAGTGATGCAACAACTCTGCTCACCACAAGTGTAGCTGCCGTCCGTCACTGACAAAATGTCCCGGACGTCATGCAATGCAAATAAATACAGATGTGCTTAATTCTTATTTCATGGTGAATAATATCGCTCTTAGGGAATCTTATTAATGTTTTAACCATGTTTCTCCTGCTGGACGTTTGGGTGGTTTTAGAAGTAACCACTCAGCCTGTTGATATAGATCCTTCTGGTTCTTTATCTGGGTTTTATCTTTTTTCTATCTACTTTGACATAATCTGTGACATGTGATTTCTCTTTTACTGTGGAAGTAACAATAAAGCTTGAAGATTATTTTACGTCATTTATGTTCTCCTAAATCTTAATACTTGCCTAATTTTGATTTTACATTTAGCTCTCAAATCTAACTAAAATTTATTTATTTTTTTAAATGTTTATTTATTTTTGAGAAAGAGAGAGAGAGCACGTGCGAGCGTGAGTGGGGGAGGGGGAGAGAGAAGAAGACATAAAATCTGAAGCAGGCTCCAGGCTCTGAGCTGTTAGCACAGAGCCTGACGTGGGGTTCTAACTCATGGACCGCGAGATCACGACCTGAGCGGAAGTCGGACGCTTAACCGACTGAGCCACCCAGGTGCCCCTCAATATTCCTTTTTAAAACTGCTGTTCCTTGTTCATACATCCCCCCTTTTAGATTTTTAGATGAATTCTAGGCTTGGACTGTCGACTTCCTTTCAAAGTTTTTTGTGGGGATTTTGCTCTAATTTTCTTTTTTTATTATTTGAATTAAAGCGTAGTTAGCATACAGTGCAGTATCAGTTCCAGGTGTAGAATACAGCGGTTCAACACTTCATACAACACACGATGTGTGCACTCCTCGATCCTCATCACGGATTCACTCTCAAATTTTCACTGTAATTAGAAACATTTTTAACTCACCCAATACAGGTAACGATACACTAGACACCTACATGCCTGCTGCCAAGACGTAAACGCTTTTACCGTCACTATGGATGTATATCTAAAAATGACACAGCCGCTCTTAAAAACGCACAGTATTGACACCACACTTCACGTATCTTTCTGTCCTAAGCCTTTTCCTTGAATTACGAGGTTTTCTGCTATTTACTTTTGTTAGTATACGTAGATCTGGTCCATAACTGCTCTGTAATATTCCATTGTATGAACTGTTAAACTTAAAAATAAAACTGCCGAGGGGCACCTGGGTGGCTCAGTCAGTTAAGCGTCCGACTTCGGCTCAGGTCGTGATCTCATGGTTCGTGAGTTCGAGCCCTGCATCGGGTTCTGTACTGTCAGTGCAGAGCCTGCTTCAGATCACCTGTGTCCCTCTCTCCCTCTCTCTGCCTCTTTCTGCCCCTTCCACCCTCAAAAATAAATAAACATTAAAAAATAAAATAAAACAAAACCACCGATTATTTTCCCAGCAATAATGGGTTTATGCTGATTCTGATTGGGGACCAGCAAGACGAGTCCAATAAACAAAGGAGAGGAAGGTGGTTTTATGGAGAAGGAGGAGGGCATTAGGAGAGGCTGTTTGGAGTGATGTCCACTGGAGAAAAGCAAAATTTCAGGGCGAGGAGGTTTCCCACTGGCTGAGTTGCTGGGATGGTCAGTTTCTTGTAGGAGATGCTGCATACTTCTCTCCATGTTGGCGTCTGTAATCGACACGGATCACAGCGTCTGTCCTGTGACTGACACTGAGCAGGGCTGCTCCCTGCCCCCCAACCTCCCCTCCTGGCATCCGGAGTCCACATTAGTGAAGTTTTCCATATTCATTGTGTTGCCCTGGGCACAGCGGGATGCAGGGCTCCTGGCTCAGGGCCTGTGTGTCTCCTGCATGTGGTCCTGCTGGTGAGGTGCTCTCCATGGTGGTGGTGGCGGTACCCTTAGAGGAAGAGCCTCACCTGCTGCCCCCGCGGCTTTCCCGCCAAGCGGGGTCTGTCTGCATGGCAGTCGTGGCCGCCCACCCCTGCTCTCTGCCTCGGGGACACAGGAGGGACTCTGCTCTTGCATCAAGGGGCCCCAACAGCAGCCTCCTGGTCCCCCACACCCCCCTCCACAGATGGCAGGTGGGGGCTCTCTTCCTGGGCTTGCAGCTACAGCCCCTGCCCCCTCCCCACCCCGTCCTCCCCATCCTTCCCTGAGTCGGCTGGTGCACTGTTACCTGCAGGAAGTCTTTCTGCTGGAAATGCTTCTAGACACTTCTATTTCCTGCCCTGAACTCTGACTCCATATCTGCCTCCATCCATGTTGAAAAGTTTCTATTTATTTCCCTTGCCGCCAGAGGACTGCTCTGTGCCCATCTGATAGGCGGGAAAATGGCATTTCTGTGCTGTTCTGCTTTTCATCGCGAGGAGCATCTTTTCATTTTTAGAGGCCATTTGGGTATTTTCCACTTCAGTACATCTAATCCTAGTTTTTGCTTATCATCTCAGGCAGGCTAATTAACCCTATTTACTGTAATAAATAACCCAAATCTTCGTGGCTTCACATCAAAAAAATAAGGTTAATTTCGCTCACTGCATGTCAGACGTGAATCTGGGCTGTTTCTACTGAGTGACTCAAGCGTCATGGGACCCTGTGCTTCCAGCCGTGGGGACAGAGTGTGAACGTGGATCATGGCGTGGGACACTGTAGGAGCGGGGCCCGCGAAGGGCTGCCCACACTCTGCTGGCCAGAGCTGGTCATGTGACCAACCCAAGGGCAAGAGTCCCGGAATTTGAAGGTGCATGTGGAGCTGGGTGAGTGCCAGGAGTCTCTGTGGACTCTGCCCTGCTGGTCACACACTCCCCATCCCTCCCCCCCACTCATGCATCACGTGTTCTCATATCCCTCCCAAGGGAGACCGCGTGAAAAGCCATCGTGTCCCCACATCACCTGACTCCTGGTGATGCACATCCCGCCCCATTAGGACCAGATGGAAAGTCTCTCTGTGGACTAAAGAGTCGAGTCTGCCTTCCTCCCGACAGGTCCTCTGGCAGCAGGGGGTGGGGCAGGTGCCTACGATCAACCCTTGTTCAGAAAGGGAGAGAAAGGAAGGCCCGTGGCAGTTACTGGTTAGAAACGGTGACGGATTCCCGCTGGACAGTCCCTGGGAAGCTGCCGGCCCGTGGGGTACAGATTTCTTGATGAAACTCTCCAGGAGGGGCTCCCTGGTCCACCGTTTCTGATGATAGAGCACCTGGGAGGCTCCTCCTCATCCACTTTAGGGGCCACGTATGACACGTGTGGGAAGAATAGGAGCTGTCATCCATGGGAAGGTGACGGCGTTCAAGGCCACCATCTTGCTTGTGGGGCCGCTCTGCTGTTCTACTCCTGCGTGACAAACACCCCAAAGTCAGCAGCTTAAAACAAAATCATTTGTTCGGCCAACGAATCTGCGGTTGGGGCAGGGCTCCGAGGTGTGGCCTGGCATGCCTCAGGCGCAGCGGGAGGACCCACGTGCCCTGTGGCTGGCAGGTTGGTGCCGGGCATCAGCTCATCCAGGGCGAGGGGCCAGCAGGCCCAGCCCCTCCCGGGTGGGCGTCTCCGGGACGTGGGGCCTCCTCTCCACATGGTGACTGGGCTTCGAGTGCAAATGTCCCACGGGAGTCCTCAGAACATGCATCACCGTAGCCGTGGCCATCCCATGACAGCGGCTCTGCCATTGCCCCAAGTGTGCCCAGAGTCCTGGGGAGAGAACAGCCCCGTCCCTTGGCGGAAGGTGTGCTGGCCCCACAGGAGGAGTGAGAGACGGGAGGTGGTGGCAGGGCCGCTGCGACGATGCCACCTGCCACCGATGCCCACGTGTCGTCTGTGGGTCTCAACAGTCAACGTGGTTGCTGTCGCACTGCTGTCTCTGTTCGTGTCTCTCTGGCAACGCGATTCCGCCAGAACCCTGGTCTGTTGGCTTCCATTCGGGACAAGACTCAAGTGACTGTACACGGAGCTGCACCCCAAATGTGGATTCAGGTCTTCACTCCCACCTCCTGGCCGGCATACTCCTCCCACGCTACCGGAGGCCCCGCCGTGTGTGGCCTCGTTCTCCCCTGTCCTTGCTGAAGAAGATCTGTGGCCCTCCTGTCGGTACTCTTCAGTCCCCTCTCTCATTGCCTGTGACCAAGGAGCCCTTGGCTTTCTGTTTCCAGCCCTGGGGAGACTGGGACTGTGAAGCTGTCCCTGCTACCCCTCCCTGCAAACCGCCCAACGTCCCGAGCTCATCACAGCCTCGGAACCCCTGCCAGAGTGGCCCCCATACACCTCCTCCAGCACCTCTGCTCCCCGCTCCTCCGATGAGCCTCCCATGAGCCTCCCAACCATCACAGGCAACGGTTTTACCAAAGAGTTACCAGACCACAACGCCGGTTTCCATGTTTCTAGGCTCAGGTGTTAGTTTCCCTTCCACCCGCCACCCAGAACCAAGACAGTGCCGCGGATTTATTTCAGGTTCTCACGTGGTGCCCACGCCATCGCTGATTTCTGAGCAGATACTCAGCTGCTCCCAGTAACTGGGGTGAAGGCAGCCGGCTGCTCTAACAGCACAAATAGCTCGGTGGTTTAACATCACGAACACATATTTGCTCATATCCTAGTCCGATGGGGGTCTAGTCTGGATGCTCCGAGTGGATCCAGATGCCAAAGGACCAGTCCATTTAATGGGATCTCATTTCTAGACATGGAGACACCATGTGGGTCACATGTTATGTTTCTAGACATAATGGCTCTCTTTCGGGGCGCCTGGGTGGCGCAGTCGGTTAAGCGTCCGACTTCAGCCAGGTCACGATCTCGCGGTCCGTGAGTTCGAGCCCCGCGTCAGGCTCTGGGCTGATGGCTCAGAGCCTGGAGCCTGTTTCCGATTCTGTGTCTCCCTCTCTCTCTGCCCCTCCCCCGTTCATGCTCTGTCTCTCTCTGTCCCAAAAATAAATAAACGTTGAAAAAAAAAAAAAAATTAAAAAAAAAAAAAAAATTTAAAAAAAAAAAAAAAAAATGGCTCTCTTTCCTAACACATGCTTTGAACCGTTTTCCTGCTTAGTTATGCACTGGAGACAATATTTGTTATTTCATGTTTCTACGTGGTGGTTTTAAACTCATGGAGTTTGTTTTAATGCCTGCACAGGAAATTCACATATTTTTCTATAATAAATATTATAATATTTTTTTTAATTTTTAAATTTATTTTTTATTTTTTAAAATTTACATCCAAATTAGTTAGCATATAGTGAAATAATGATTTCAGGAGTAGATTCCTTAGTGCCCCTGATCCATTTAGCCCATTCCCCCTCCCACAACCTCTCCAGTAACCCTCTGTTTGTTCTCCATATTTATGAGTCTCTTCTGTTTTCTCCCCCTCCCTGCTTTTATATTATTTTTGTTTCCCTTCCCTTATGTTCATGTGTTTTGCCACTTAAAGTCCTCATATGAATGAAGGCATATGATTTTTTTCTTTCTCTGACTGACTAATTTCACTTAGCATAATACCCTCCAGGTCCATCTACATAGTTGCAAATGGCAAGATTGCATTCTTTTTGATTGCCAAGTAATACTCGATTGTATAGATATACCACATCTTCTTTATCCATTCATCCATCCAAGAGCATTTGGGCTCTTTCCATACTTTGGCTATTATCGGTAGTGCTGCTATAAACATGGGGATGCATGTGTCCCTTCAAAACAGCACACCTGTATCCCATGGATAAATGCCGAGTAGTGCAATTGCTGGGTTGTAGGGTAGTTCTATTTTTAGTGTTTTGAGGAACCTCCACACTGTTTTCCAGAGTGGCTGCACCAGCTTGCACTGCCACCAACAATGCAAAAGAGATCCTCTTTCTCTGCATCCTCGCCAACATCTGTTGTTGCCTGAGTTGTTCATGTTAGCCATTCTGACAGGTGTAAGGTGGTATCTTATTGTGGTTTTGATTTGTATTTCCCTGATGATGAGTGACGTGGAGCAGTTTTTCATGTGTCAGTTGGCCATCTGGATGTCTTCCTTGGAGAAGTGTCTATTCCTGTCTTTTGCCCATTTCTTCACTGGATTATTTGTTTTTTGGGTGTTGAGTTTGATAAGTTCTTTATTGATTTTGGATATTAACCCTTTATGTGTTATATCATTTGCAAATATCTTCTCCCATTCTTTTGGTTGCCTTTTAGTTTTGCTGATTGTTTCCCTTGCTGTTCAGAAGTTTATTTTGATGAGGTCCCAGTAGTTCATTTTTGCTTTTGTTTCCCTTGCCTCCGGAGATGTGTTGAGTAAGAAGTTGCTGCAGCCAAGATCAAAGAGGTTTTTGCCTGCTTTCTCCTCGAGGATTTTGATGGCTTCCTGTCTTACATTGAGGCCTTTCATCCATTTTGAGTTTATTTTCGTGTCTGGTGTAAGAAAGTGGTCCAGGTTCATTCTTCTGCATGTCGCTGTCCAGTTTTCCCAGCACCACTTGCTGAAGACACTGTCTTTATTCCATTGGATATTCTTTCCTGCTTTGTCAAAAATTAGTTGGCCATACATTTGTGGGTCCATTTCTAGGTTCTCTATTCTGTTCCATTGATCTGAGTGTCTTTCTTGTGCCAAATACCATACTATCTTGATGATTACAGCTTTGTAGTATAGCTTGAAGTCTGGGATTGTGATGCCTTCTGCTTTGGTTTTCTTTTTCAAGATCGCTTTGGCTATTCGGGGTCTTTTCTGGTTCCATGCAAATTTTAGGATTATTTGTTCTAGCTCTGTGAAGAATGTTGGTGTTACTTTGATGGGGATTGCATTGAATATGTAGATTGCTTTGGGTCATATCAAACTTTCACTCTTTGCAGATGACATGATACTCTATATGGAAAGCCCAAAAGAGTCCACCAAAAAACTTGTAGAATTGGTTCACGAATTTAGCAAAGTTGCAGAATATAAAATCAATGCACAGAAATCGGTTGCATTCCTATACACCAACAATGAAGTGACAGAAAGAGAAATCAGGGAATTGATCCCATTTATGATTGCACAAAAAACCACAAAATACCTAGGAATAAATCTAACCAAAGAGGTGAAAAATCTACATACTGAAAACTATAGGAAGCTTATGAAAGAAATTGAAGAAGACATCAAAAAATGGAAAAAGATTCCATGCTCTTGGATTGGAAGAACAAATATTGTTAAACATTATAATATTTTAACTTTATTTTTATTTATTTGCTGAGAGAGAGAGAGAGAGAGAGAGCAAGAGAGCAGGACAGGGTCAGAGAGAGAGGGAGAGAGAGAGAATCCCAAGCAGACTCCACCCTGTCAGAGCAGACATGGGGCTCAAACTCATGAACCATGAGTTCAAACTCATGAACCTTGAGCCAAAATCAAGTCAAAATCAAGTCAGCTGAGCGCCCGAGCCACCCAGGTGCCCCTAAAGATTGTAATTTTTATTCATGTATATTATTTCCTATTACTAAAATATTTTCTAATGGTGATTTTTAATAACTGCATATGGTTCATCCGATAGATCCAAGATAATTTAAGTGCTTCCCTTGATGAACGTTTATCTTGTCCTTTTTTATAGGTTACTGTTTAATCTTTGCCTGATTTCCCCTGGCCTCCCCTGGGTTTTAAGAGCTTTACAGGCTGACATAGCTCTTACTATCCTTTTCGTCTTTCTATTCAGAGCAGTTTGTCGAGGGGTGTCCCTGGCACATTCCCTGGGGTCCCTAGGGCTCCTCAGCTCTGCTTCCCTCCCCCGTTACACACACACACACACACACACACACACACACACACACACACACACACCCCTCCCTAGTCCCTTGATGTGCAGTATTACGATTTTACAAAGAAGGTATGTGACAAACATATGGTCACATATGTTTTCCTACTTATGGTCACTTTTCACTTTTGCTGAAGACAGTCCACATGACAAAACTGTGTTCCTCAATGGCCCGGCAGACAAATCCCTACTGGCCACGACCTCGGCGGAAGCAGCACTTTGGGAAAGGCTGGGGGTTGGGTGGTGGAAGGGGGCACCCACGGTCATTGACTGGCCCTGGTTCCGTCCGTCACAGTGTCTGGTCTGCTTCTCTTCTGCTCTGTCACCTGCATAACTCTATTCCCAACCCTTAATACAAAGGGATAACAACAAATCAATGGCATTGTCAAAAAAATTTCATCTGCTTTTAAAAGCTTAAAACTGGAGGCAAGATCAGATATTGAAGCAAAGGGGAATAACAGCACTTTCCATCTTGCCATGTTTTGACCTGCTTTTTTAACAAGTGTGAGCTGCTTCTGTGCAAAGAGACCGGAAAGACTGCTAAATCCTGCGCTGGCACTTTGAATTAACTCACTAGGACTAAGACGAGGGGGTGGAGAGCCGCAGGGGATGGGCGTGGATGCCACGGTCACTCACAGCCAGGGCGATGTCGTGGTGTCACAGGGGTGGGGGGCGAAGCCTTGAGGAGGAGGCAACCAAGGAATAGATGTGAGTCCGAGAGCTGGAATCCCAGAACCCCGGGAAAGGTATGGAGAGTCAAGAAGGGCACGCACCTGCCCCACCCCTGTTAGCCTCAGACTAACACCTACTGAGGCCGCCAGCAGTGTTCTCCCCAAACCTTCAGTCCTCACCGGAGGACTCCAGTGTCGCTCGGCATTGTCCACTTTGGAAGAGACCGTCTTCTCACTACCTGTGCGTCATCACCTCCTGGCCATCTGCGGCTCTAGGAGCTTCTGCTCCAGGAAAGCGCCTCTCCAGATCTCAGGGTGCTGCTTTGATGCATAACCCCAGTTCAGAAGTTTGTCAACAAGTGTCAGTGATGAGGAACGGGGGCTTGGAGAAGACAGAGAAGGGGCGCCTGGGGGGTTCTGTCGGTTGAGTGTCCGACTTCGGCTCAGGTCATGATTTCGTGGTCCGTGATTTCGAGCCCCGAGTTGGGCTCTGTGCTGACAGCTCAGAGCCTGGAGCCTGCTTCGGATTCTGTGTCTCCCTCTCTCTGCCCCTCACCTGCTCACGCTCTGTCTCTCTCTCTCTCTCTCTCTCTCTCTCTCACAATAAATAAATGAACATTTAAAAAATTAAAAAAGAAAAAGAGAAGCTCGCAGCCAGGAAATGGTCTTGCTCATAGCACCGTGGGCACAAACATCTCCTCGTTCACCCAAGCACAGGGCCTTCCGCTCACGAGGGATGATGGGGCTGGGGCTCATCTGGCCTCTGAGGGGGCGCTGCTAGGTTAACAGGGGAAGAGAAATCATCCTGCTGCTGCTGTTCCATCTGGCTGGAAGCACGGCCCATGGCAACAGGCCCGAGTGTCTCCTACAAGCTGGGCAGCAGGCAGGAAGGTAGTCTGGGTGTCTGTGAACACGTTTACCTGCCCGGAAAGCAGGGGGCTTGGTAAACCGGCAGCTGTATCAAGGTGTCGAGGAACGGAGACAGAGGTTAAAAACAGGATTCAGAAATATGGTGGGTGGTCCTGCGGCTGGCTTTCCAGGGTCAACTGGCTGGCCCTCTGCCCCGGAGCACGGTAACCGTGCCGACTGTCACACGCCTGCCTCACCTCCCCAGGTGGGCCGCAAGGGCACAGGGGAGGGGGGAGAGCAGGTGCCCTCGGAGTCCCTTCTTGGAGGCCGGCCAGGCGTGAGCCACCTGCGCATGGCCATGCCTGCCCGGGGGACCTCAGGCGGGCCCCTTGGGTGCCCCTCGACAACAGGCTTGCTGTCGCGATTTCAGCTGCTGGAGACTTTTCCCGTTTTGTTTCTTAGCAAAGATCCGGAGGTAAAGACAAAGCACAGACGACCAGCTATACGTCTGCCTTGTTTCCTTGCTTGATTTCCAAGCATCTTTGTTTCTGCCCTTTCTGGGTGTAACTCCAGCTCGTCTGGGCGGGAGCCTAAGCTCCCCGAGGGCAGAGAGGACCCGGCTTCCCTCCTGGTCGCAGCAGGACCCTGGATACGACGACACTAACGAGGAGGCGGGTTGACTTGTGAATCCGTGACGTCCCCAATGGTGCACATTTTGAGAACCCTCCCTGTGGTTATTTCCATGAACTACGGGCAGGTTCCCCCAATTTCCCAGCGTGAGCAGTAGCGTGCACAGAGCACACAGGCGGTCTCATCACGAAGGTGTGCTCAGTGCTACGTCGGCACTCAGAACCCAGGCTGCGTTGAGGCCGCCGCTGGCCATGCGCGGCCTGCAAGACCACCCCCGCTGTGCTTCAGGGCGCCAGCCTGCACGGGCCCCGGTCGTTGGGAAGTCGAGGGGCCGTGCGGTGGGCACGGCTCTGCCGTCTTGTTCTGCTGTCACTCCCAGCTTCTGAGACGGCCTTTTGCTTGGTTTCTGTCTGGGAGAGAAATCGATCCCTGTGCACAGCTGCTCTGAGGACCCCTGGTCCCTGGGAGCTGTCACAGCCTTTCCCCAGCACTTCTTCCCCGTGGGGACCTCGTGTCTCTTGCGCCCCGACCACCCGAGCACAGAACCCCAGCTTGAGGGGTTGTCATGATGCCCGAGCGGAAACAGCATGGTCCAGGCCTCTTTGCGGGTGAGAGTGGCCACATCCGAGCGCAGCCAAGGAGGCGGAGGCAGAGCTTCCCGGGCTGTCTCCCTGGGCAGCCTTTGCTCTCCGCCCTTCCCCTTCCCTCTTTCCTCCACAGAACAAGGACCCCTGCTGGTCTAGCCATCGTGCGCTCTCTGTCCGCATCCTGGAGCCACATCACTACCTGGACATCTGCCCCTGGACCTCACGTCACTAGACAAAAACAAAATCCATAGTTTAAGCATCAGCCTTTGAGGAGTGCCTGGGGGGCTCAGTCGGTCCAGCGTCCGACTTCAGCTCAGGTCACGATCTCACGGTTCATGGGTTCAAGCTCTGAGCTGTCAGCTCCGAGCCTGGAGCCTGCTTCAGATTCTGTGTCTCCCTCTCTCTTTGACCCTCCCCTGCTCACACTCTGTCTCTCTTTCTGTCTCAAAAAGAAATACATATTAAAAAAAAAAAAAAAAAACGGCTGCATTTGAGTTTGTTACTGGGATGGGAGCGGAGCCCTCAGGAGGCACAGGCTGTGGGCCGCACCAGCCCGCCCCTCTGGCACCAAGACCAGCCTCCCTCGGGGCACCCGTATCCCCTTCAGGCCTGTTCTGGAGCGAATGGACCATCACTTGCTTTGGCCGCCCGGGTGGTCCTGTCGGGCTCGGGCCTCCTGTGTCCTGTCTGTTCCCTGGCAGCTCAGGCCGGACCTACAGGCCCCATGGCTGCGTGTCTGCAGGCAGGTGTGAGGCATCCAGCTGCCTCCCTGTCCCTGCTGTGACTTCTTGGAGCATCCCCTTTCAAGGGACAAAGCTGAAAATGGAGGTTCAAAAGTGTGAGCTGCGTGCACATCTAGTAAAATCGGCAGAGCCTCCAGCAGTCTGACTGTACTGGACGTGAGTGGCGACGTTAACGCTGCCCCCACCGCCCTTCCTCCCCCATTTTTTCTTTGGTAAACATGTCAAGCTGATCGAATCTCCTGTTTAGGAGACACAGAAAAGAGGAATGAGGGAAATCTCTTTTGAGAGGTGGGCTGCCATCCCCTGTCCCTTTGCCGTGGACTAGATGGGGACAGCATGACGGCTCCCAGACTTCACAGCCTTGTGGTCACCAAAGGCAGCTGCAGACCTGGCTGGGACTTTCCATCGTCCACACCGATGTCTGTCCTCAGCCCAGCCGGCACCTGTGTCCCTGCTCATGGTTGGCCCCCCGGGGTCTCATCGGAAGAAGCCCTGGGACCCCGAATCCACCTCCCCTCCCCCGGCAGCCTCCTGCTCTGGTCCTGCCTCCGCTTCCTAGAATCTCTCTACCATCCAGAGCGGGCAGCAGGCCTTCATCCCTCGGCTGTGAGGACAAGCAGGTGCTTACCCCAACATCTGAGGTTCGTGGACGCTGGACCCTGTGTGCCACCTGTCGATGGTAGGTCATGCAGCAGCCCTGTGACAACAGGCACAGCATCGGAAGATGCGGAGGGTGGTGCCGCCGTGAGCAATGTCAGACCATCTGCACGTGACACCCACGTGTGCCCCTTGGCATCGGCCACGGCGTGGACCCAGAAAAACAGTGAGTGTCACAGCTGCCTCCACCCTCCGCCGTCCCCTATCCTGTCTAGCACACAGTGTCCATTGCCCTCACTTCTTTTTCCAGAGAAAACATTTTGCTGTCGTCGCTCAGCAGCCAGCAGAGCTCACGGATCTTACCAGGTGTCTGAGAGGCGCTCTGTAGCGTCAGAACAAAAGAGAGTGCTGAAGTAAAGGGGATCCCCATCTGTTTGATGAGGAACCGCCCGAGACACCAGCCTACTGCTAGCCGTCAGGACACTCCTCGGGGCTCAGGGGCCCATGCCACCATCGCCAGTTCCGAGCGGCACACGGGAGCCACCTCCTGGGGCCGTGAGCCTGTCCGGGTGGGCGGTGGATGGGGGACCCTCCTCCTGGTACCCAAGTTCCCATAAAAGCAACAGCCCCGGCCCCACCCTGTGAGCCCTGGGCCCGGGCAGGGCAGGCTGCTCTCCTCAGACATGGGGCCCCGTGCTCTGGGTATTGACCTCAGCAGCCGAGGACCCAGCACCCGCCTCATGCTTATTTGCACCTGAAGGAGAGAAGCCTGAGGTCCAGCCACCAACTTACAGGAAACACACGGGCAGAGAGGCCTGGTAAGCAGCGTCCCCGGGGCGCAAAGAAAGCAGGTTCAAACAGAGAGATTCTGGGCGCAGCTAATAATGTGCGGGAGGGCGAGGGACATCCCCACCAGCGAGGGGACAGTCCTTTAGACGCTGACTCAACAAGCTGCCCAAGGACCGTCGTGAGCCGCCAGAAGAGACGGACCCTGACTGGATGCCAACTGGATGCCGACTGACGGGATGCTGAGGGTGTTCAGGGTGTTGGCAGCTGTAGGTGAACGGTGCCCTGGTTGTGGTTCCTAGACGGTCTCTACATTTTAGGTTTACATTGTTCTTACGCACCCACACGCACCCACACGCACACGCAGGGATGCCATCGTGTTCCTCCACACGCTGATGCACATGCAGGCTCGCACACTCTCCCACACACGATCTCACACATCCACGTACACACGTATGTGCACACACAAAAACACACACACACACACACACACCCCTCCGCTGACCCCCCGGCCCAGCTGTGTCTCCCTGTGGTGGGACCAGAACTGCCGGGGTCAGGCCCCCCCAGTGCCGCCTCCGGGTCCTGACTGCAGCACCAGGGCCTGTGCTCCTCCCCCGCAGGGCAGCTGGGCTGCGGGTCCTAGAGGACATTTTGAGAACAGGAAATGATGGTCCATCCGGTGAACTCGCCGGCTGGCCTTTTTGGCCGCCCCTAATCCCACTTGCGGGCTCCAGACATGCCTCCTGGGATTTGTCTCTCTGAGCTCAGCGTTTTCTGCTCTGGGACCTGTGCCCTCCCACATGTCAGATTCATGGGCTATAGTCCCAAACACCAGAGAGAAGCAGAGTGAAAACCCACCAGGGCCTGGGGTTTTCTGTGAAGCAGCTGCTGGGAAAGAGAGTAGCCACAGTTGTGCTATGGATGGCAAGGTGGGTGGGGGGCTCAAAGGTGGAGATGGGAAAGTAGGGGACCCGCAGGGCTGAACAAACACGGCCCTGCTGGTCTTGCCCCAGAGTCTCCAGGATGAAGAAAGGGAGAAGAAATCGTACCTAAGAATACCCCAAAAAATAGGGGTTCCCATTCTGCACCATAATAATAAAAATGTCTTGAACCAAAAGCCCAAGTATTTAGTAGAATTCTCCAGTGAAAGCGCCTGTGCTTGGAGACTTCTTTTTCAGGAGACTTTCAATTATGAATTGAACTTATTTAATCACTCTAGGACTATTCAGATTATTTCACCCTGGCTGAGTTTGAGCGGCGTTAGGTTTTCAGAGAAGGAGTATTTCTTCTAAATGTTCAAATTTATGAGCACAGAGTTATTTGTAGCGTTTCCTTATTCCCCTTGTAATCCTTTCCGTGGCTGTGGGATGTCTGCAGGGACAGGGTCACCTCAGTCTTGGTGCTGGCGAAACCTCCTGCTGCAGGCTTGTCAATTTTACTGATTTTCTTCTTTGAAGAACCAACTTGTAGTTTTAGTCATTTTCTCTGTTGTTTATTTTCTATTTCACTCATTTATGCTCTGAACTTGATCTCCTTTCTTCTGCTTCCTTTCTGTTTGCTTTTCTTTTCTTTTTCAATCTCTGGAGGTATGACTTTAGATTTATGAGACAAGACTTCTCTTTGCTAACATAAACATTCAGTGCTATGAATTTTCCTGTCCATACTGCCTTAGCCACATCTCACATTTTTTAGTACACTGTGTTTTCATTTTCATTCATCATTCAGGTCTACACTTTTTTCATTTCCTGTGATACTTCCACTTTAATCCATGGGTTTCTCAGAAGTATGCAGTTCATCCTCCATGTGCTTAGGGATTTTTCTTTTGTCTCTGTGTTATTGATTTCAAGCTTGATTCCATCATGCTCACATAATATTCTCTGTACAGGGACGCCTGAGTGGCTCCGTCGGCTGAGCATCCAACTTTGGCTCAGGTTATGATCTCACCATTTGTGGGTTCAAGCCCCACATCAGGCTCTGCGCTGACAATGCAGAGCCTGCTTAGGATTCTCTCTTTCCCTCTCTCTTTGCCCCTCCTTCTCTCCTGCTCTGTCTCTCCAAAAATAATTAAATAAACTTAAGAATAATATTTTCAGTATGACTTCAAATCTTTTACATTCTTTGATAATTGCTTTTGGTTCAGGATATGGTCTGTCTTCATGAATGTTCATGAGCACTTGAAAATAAAATATGTGTTCTGGGGCTCTGGGGTCGAGTGTTATATGTGTGCCAATTAGATGCCAGCGGTAGATTGTATTGTTCTGATTATAGCCATGCTGATTTTCTCTCCAGGTGATGAGAGGTGGGTGCTGAAGTTCCCAACCATATTGTGGATTTATCGATTTCTTCTTCGGCTCTACCAGTTGGTGCTTCATGTATTTTAGGGCTTTGTTGTTGTTGTTGTTGTTGTTGTTGTTGTGTGTGTGTGTGTGTTCACGTCTAGAATTGTGATGTCTTCCTGGGTGGGTCTGTCTTCTTACCTTTATGTGCTGTCCTTCTCGGTCTTTGGTTATTTTCTTTGGTCTGCAGTCTACATTATTAGGTATTAATATAGCCTCTCATGCCTTTTGTTCATTGATAGTTTCATGGGATATCTTTTCCCATCCTTTTATTTTCAACCTACCTATGCTGTTGAACTTAGGGAGAGTGAGTTTCTCATAAACAGCACACAGTTGGGGCATTTTTTTAATTCACTCTGCTAATCTTGCTTTTTAATTATAGTTGCTCTGAACAGCATGGTCTGTGGCAGCTCTCTGCAGTGGAATGTTGAGTGGCCCCCAGTGAGGCTACCATGGTTTTCAGGAAATGCCAAGGCTACCTCGAGCTGATTTACAATCCAGCTCAGAAATGCAACCTAACACTCTCCATCTGCTCTGGATTTAGAGCTGCGAGCTTGAAATGTCATGGTAACGACTTCCTTGCCCAGCTCCCAGCCCCTTCCCACGTGACCATCTCTCTCCGAGAGGACTTTCTCTAACACCACCAGATGAGATTCACCTTTTTCTCTTTATTTCCCCAGGGAACAGAGCCTGGAATGTATCAACTCAGATTTCGGCCTAAATCTGGATCTCATCATATGCATTCTGGCTCTCTGCTGTTTAACTCCTGAGTGCTGGCCCACACATCTAATCAGTCCAGTGCTCTGTGAGGGGGCTTCTGGGGAATCATGAGTGAACCACAGGAAAGGGGGATTCACCACTTAATACACACACTCCCTTCAAGGCTCCAGTTAGGTGCCCATGACCTGTGGAGGCTCTCCTGCCCAGATCACACCAAGACCATGTCTCTCATCTCAGTAGTCTTGCCGTATTCATTTATACCACTTGTTTTGGTATTTAAAAGTCCAGAGTCACCCGCTGAGGGTCCTCTGGCTTCTTCGGGCCCTACTGATGCTAAGCTGGTGGAGGGGATAAGACGGAAAAGGCTGTTGGCAAGGCATTTGTATTCCACGCAGTCCAGACAAATAACAAACACCATCTAGGTTTTTCAACGACTGTGGCGGGCACTGCGGTGGTAGGTAGAATGGGGTGAGGTTTGACACTATGCATCCAACACCATCCCAGTGTCCCTGTGATGGATGGAGTCAGGCACACTGCAGGCGTGCTTTGACTATTTTCTGCCCGATTCGCCGAAAAGCAGCCAGCGTCAGTGTCCTCCTGACCCTAGCAGGGTCCCGGGGCCTGGGCCCCGGGGCAGGCCCAGCGCTGCACACCTTCCCTGCCTGCATGTCCCACTGTGGCCTAAAGTGGAGGCCTGATGTGGGGAGGATACGGGGTGGACCACAGCCACAGGGAGTGTCCTCCTGCTGCTACCAGAGCTCTGCCTCAGTTCTCATCCCCCGGTTCCCAAAGGAAGACTCACCCCCTGAATGGCAGAAATATGAAAACAAAGTAGCTAGATGGAATAATGAGATCAGCACGTACCCCTGGCGTGGCCGATGAGAAAACAGAATGTCGCCCCCACAGGGAAGGGCCCAGAGAGCCTGATAGGGCAACGGGACAGAAGGCCTTGCTCTCATTACTTTTTATCAAGACAAACGCTAAACACCAAATGCACGCTCAGACATCAGTCCACAGAACAGGGGCAGAAAATCAGTCTTGTTTTGGTGGTGAAAGAAAAAACTGAAATTAAGTAAAATCTCCTTCCAAAGAACACAGTGGAAAGTTGCTGCCTTATGAACTTAAGCCATGTGCTGGGAAAAGATTCGTGCTGACAGAGTTTAACGGATTTAACTACCAGCCTTTACTCATCCATTCTACGTGTTTACTAAAACAGACTTTTTACTCTATGGGGACAAGGCCCAGTGTTCCCAGTGGCAGCCACATGGCCCTGGGTGTCAGACGACCCCATTGTGACCCCACTCCACATGCCAGGGAAGCAGGTTCTGGGCCCCGTGTTGGTTGGAGAAGGATTAAGCACTGGGAGAGCTTTCATTTTGCCCTCAACCAGTAAGTGACAGGTAGCTATCCTGCTAATGTGTTTCCCACCACCGAAAATCAATCCACCCACCAAACCGAGGCCCCAGTGTAAGACCCCTGCCCTTGCGGAGGCACGGACACGAGACCCTTGTGTGCATTTTGGATCCAAAGCCTTTCTGACAGAACTTTGGCTGTCAAAACCTACCTCAAAGAAATGTAATTTCACCTACATACTATTCACAGATAAAATGACAAATTAAAACAACGCTTTAGTCTTACATCCCAGTCTTTCAACTAACAGCGTGGGAGCATTTGGACACGCGTAAGGCAAATGAAGCTCAAGGTAAACCTCACACCTTATACAGAAGTAGCTAAAAATGGGTAATGACGTCAAATGTAAAACATCAGCCATGAAATTTCTAGGAAAACGCAGATCCATCAGGGAACAAGATCAGTCCAGCTAGACCTCAGCCACGCTAAAGACTCTCGGTCCCAGAACACCGAGGCGCAGAGGATGAAAAGACAAACCACGGGCAGGGGTGAACGACACAGGGCTCGCACACAGAACACTTACACAGGTCTTAAACTCAAGAATAAAAACAGAACCAACCCAATTGGAAAACGGACAAAAGACACGAACAGTCGATTCACGGAGGAGGCCACAGATGGCCAACAGGCACATGAGTTTACACGTATAATATATTGAGTACATACTGTATTAGGTAACAGATTATATATCTATGATCTATCTCTCTATCACATATTACAACAGCTAAAATAGTTACAATGCCAAGTGCTGGTGAGGCTGGGGAGAAACTAGGTCTCACATCCATTGCTGGTGTGACGGTAAGGTGATACAGCCACCTTGGAAATCCGTCTGGCAGTTTCTTAAAAACATACACATATACTTACCATATGACTCAGCAATCCCACTCCTGGGCGTTGATCCCAGGGAAGCAAAAGTCTACACACACGAACCTCCATATGAATGTTCATAGCGGCCTAACGTGTGCCAGCCCTGAACCTGAAACCACCTCAAGAGGTGATGTTTGAACAGTGGTGCTTCTTGGCTACCACGGAATATAAGGCAGCAGCAAAAGGAAGTGAAGTGTCAATACCCTGTGTGGAGAGGTCTCAGGGCATCACGCTGAGCCAAAGATTGCCCCATTTAGAAGACATTTCAAAGTGACAAAACCGTGGATACGAAAAGCAGACCAGTGGTGTCAGGCGGTAGGATGGTGGGCAGCTGGGACAGGGGCGGGAGTGACAGGGAGACCTCCGTGGTGACAGACGGCCAGTACCTCGAGTGCCACGTGTTGCCAGGGTCTGTCTACACAGGCGATAAAACAGCATGGCGCGCCACACGTGCGCTGTGCCAAAATCAGCTTTGTGGCTTTGATACCAAACTGTAGTGTCATGAGGTGTCTCCTCTGAGGGGAACTGGGGGAAGGGCATGCAGGGCATCTCTCTACTGTTTTTGTAACGTCTCGTGAAGACAGAATTGTTTCAGAATTAAATCTTCCAAAATATCTTACATCCCGTGAGTTTCACTGAAATGGAATTGTATCTGTTCTAAAAATGACTATAAATTGTTGAAGTAGGCTTCTTTTTGTGTTTGGTAACTAGTCAAAGACATGAGGTTTGGGGTAGATGGCAATAGCACCTAGTTTTTGTTTTTTCCATTAAATATGACTTTGTTGTTTTGGCAGACACACATTTTCCCCTTAAGTGCTGAAAATTTAGTGTGGGGACCGACACGTGCTCTAAGTAAGTTATTCATAAGTTGACTTTCTACAACCTACGGTAATAGGGTAATAGGGTAAAATATCTGATTAATAATTTTATATTATTACACACTGAAATGATATTTTGGACATGTTGGGTTCGGTGAAATGTATTATTAAGATTTTTTATCGAAGTACAGTTGACGCACGATGTTACACCAACATCAGGGGTACAACATAGTGATTCTGCGAGTCTAGATGTGATGCTGTGCTCACGAGTGTGGCTACCTTCTGTCACCATATGATGCTCTCACAGTCCCACTGAGTCTAGTCTCTATGCCGTGCCTTTCGTCCCTGTGACTTTTTCATTCCTTAACTGGGAGCCTGTGTCTTAGTAGCACCTACTTTTCCCATCTGTTCATTCATTGGAGTTATCTGGGCAGAATTAATGTTTGAACCAGTGTCACATCTGTGTAAGCAAACAGTCTCCTATAGGAATCTGGTTTATCATTTCTACAAACTTCAGGGCTGCCCCTCAGAGGGTCCCACTTCCCCTTCTCCATTGGCCGATCGGGCAGGTACGGGGTTGGGGCCCGCCTGGCTGAGAAGCCCAGGTCCTCCGTTGGCCTCACACACAGGTGGGCAGGGGTGATGGCGAGTCAAGACCGTAGACCACACTTGTGGGTGAGGAAGTCTGGGGCAATACTCTCTGGCACCTTCTACCAAAACAACCCCCGTATTTCTTTAGGAGAGAACCGAGCACCTTCCTGGTTTCCAGGCCCACTCACTGGGGCTAGGGGTGGGTGGCAGGGCTGCCTTCGGGGCCTTCCACGCAGACCCCGGGCTGGGAGGGTGCGGTGGGGGTGCAGGGGAGAGCAGGTGTGAGCAGTCGGGAAGGGCCTCGATGCTGCCTCTTTCAAGAGGCCAACTAAGTCTTCCAACCTTGCTTTCTGCGTAAGTGAAAATGGCGTTGGAATCGGCATGGAAGGCTTTTCCAGCCTGGGAGGTCCCTAGGCTTCCGAATGCCCTGCTTCACGGCCTCTGGGAGGTGGTGCCTGTGCTCGGGCTCTAGGCTGTAGGAGGTCCCCCGGCCCTGACTCTGTTCCTCCGGGTTGGCAGAAGTGCTGGGTTCTCTGGACTTGAGGATGGTGTGTTGACCTTTCATAGCAGATTCGGGATAAAGAAAATGCCCTCAGGCTACTGGTATACCAGGAAGGGGCCATGGAGAGCGGGGAGTGGTGCTCTGCTCCCTGCGTGCCTATGCTGTTACGCCTGACCCCGAGTCACACACAGGAGACAGAAACTGAGGACGGGTCCTCAATGGCTAGGTGTCTACTCTGCGTGGCACTTGCCCGTGGGGTGCCCTGCATGCTCGCCTGTAACCCTCCAGACAGCTCCCCTAGGGGAACATCACCCCCAGCACGTGACCGACACCAACAGGCACCCTCTGGTCCTTGGCCCGGCCCCCGCCGCTACCCGGCCCAGCCTTGAGGTGAGATGCTTCGGGACAGTACTCAGGTCAGACCTGCAGAGCTCGGCCCCCACCTGGTGGTCATACTGTCCCGTGTGGACCCGCAGTGCCCACCGGTGTGGCTACCACCGAACCAGTGCACGTTCCCCAGCACGCGCTGCCTGTGGTGGCCTCTGCGCACGCGCTTCCGTTCCACCCGCATGGCGCTTGTTCCCAGGCGCTCCCGGGACCCCTCCTCACGCCTGGCTTTCAGCCGCTGTGTGGGAACTTTCCAACAGGGTTTGCAGGGAAGCTCTGGCCTATAATTATGGAAACCGAGTGAGTGCAAATGTTTCCATTCACACCGGTCCCGGTAAGCCACTTACTCTTCCAGACAGAGGGGATCTGGTGGGGGGTGGGGGTGGGTCTCCCCACATGGCCCCAAGCAGTCTGCTGGTAGATCCCCAGCCCCTGGGGTCACAGCGGCTCCCGGCCTGGTTTTCGAGTTGGCTGAAATCTGCACCCCAAGCATCAAAGGGTTTGGGACAGTCCAGCACTGCCTCCGAAGCCTCCAGCTCATCAAATGTTTACTGAGGGGGAGGGGATCAGGAAACAGCTGTGTGACAGGCCTGGGGCTGGGTCCCCTGAGGGTCACACTTGGCCATCTGCATCTCCTCTTAAGGCTAATCTCCCTGATTCTCAGAGAAGCAGCCCATTAACTCAGACAGCTGGGAAAATGATGGAAACCATCTTTTTTTTTTTTTTTTAACATTCTTATTATGCAGTGTTTATGTTTCTGGATCCGGAAGGAAGGCCTTCCGAACGTCGACCTTTTACCAGCGGTCCAAGACTGGACACATGGGTGCTGGGAACTGGAGGAGCCTCACCCCTACTCACAGGCCCCAGGCAAGTCCACAGAGAGACTGCTTCCACCAGGCTGGCCAGGATTGACATTGGAGAGCTGGTCCGTAGCTCGGGGGCCGTGACTGCCACAGGCCTGACCTGTCTGCTTTCCTCGCTGCGCAGTCTCCCTGCAGAGTCCCAGGATCTGGAGTACGGGCCCAGCCCCACGAGGCAGGCGCTTCGTTACCTAGCACCGTCCGTGGCGGTGGGACGGGGGCTCTGGCCCCACGATGAGGCACCCTGAGCCCCGACCCTCACCTGGGCACCTCCCTGCTCTGGCATCACTGTGCAGCAGAGATCACATGGCGGGGGATCAATCCTTTCTCCCCCGGCTCGGTTCAGCGGCTCTACGTGAATTCCCAGATGTGCTGAGGCCTCTCTTTAGAAAAATAAATGCAAAACAGGATGCTGGGTCATGGGGACTCTGAGTACGAAGAATGATAAACTCTTAAGGAAAGTCAAGCACAGTCTACTTCACAGAAGTTCTGGCCCATAGTTTGTAGAGTGATAAAAATTTACAAGGTTCCCACCTACGGAGCATATGGAGTGACAATTCGACATGAAAGCAGGGACGTGCAGGGATGTGCACTTCCCATTGCGGGCCTCCGAAGGGGGGATGACCCATCCCGGGGTCCGTGAGTGATGCGGGCACCGTGGCCTCACACCGTGGGACCTTCCCTTGTCTGCCTCTCTCTCCCAGAGGCTCTGCTGTCGGAGGACAGGGTGAAGGCGAGTGGCCACGGCAGACCCTTGGGTGGTGAGGCCATTGGTGGCACACACGTGGCCTGGGTAACGCAGACGGAGGGGCCAAGGCTGCATGGCTGTTCGGTGAAAACTTCTGAAAATGGTTCTAAGGACAGAAGGGTCTCCTGCCCAAGGATAAGGAAGTAAGAGCAAAACACACTTCAGGCACTTGTGGCCCACTGGGACGGCATGGAAAAGGAGAACATCAGAATTTTGCAACTGGAAGGGAGCGTCTGAATTATCGTCTCTGTAAAGATGCAAATGCTGAGCATGGGGCTCCGGTGTGGGAGCGTCAGGTACAGGGAGAGAAGCCACGGACACTATTATTCCTCGTGTGCTTCCTGATGCAGCGTGAAGTCCAGATCAGTGGAGGCAGATCATGTGTCTCCAAAGTGGCCACAGCGGCATCTCCAGGGTGGCCCCCCCCCCGGCCTGCTCCCCACTGCTCCGGCCCCAGGTGAGGTGCAGGCCGGAGGAGCAGAGAGCCAGCATCCGAGGGGCCAGGGTTTCGGTTGGGGGAGGCGGAGGGAGTTCTGGAGACAGACGGTGGGGACCTGTGCACAGCAGTGTGGACGCGCTTATGCTGCTGGGCGCACTCAAAAGCGGTTGAGATGGGGCATTTTGCATTATGTGTGTTGTATCGCGATTTAACAAAAGAGGTGTCTCTACCCCCTTTGATGGCCCCTGTCTTCCTGGCGACTGCCTCCGGGTGGGGCACCCAGGAAGTGAGGCTGTGCGCTTTCCAAAGTCCCTCCTCCCCATCCGGCCCCTCCCCCTTCCTCCTCCCCCCTCCCCCTCCCCGCCTCTCCCGTCCTGCTCACTTGGAGCCCAGCGGCACCGCGTGAGGCGTGAGGAGGCCCAGGGCACGTGGGCTGTTCTGACCACGGCTGACCTCTCTCTCCGAAGGAGGCCAGGCTGCTGATTCAGTCCTCAGTGGGTGTCCGCTGGGAGCCAGCGGGCCACGCCGCACAGGCACTGGGGACACAGTGACAAAGTGCCGCAGGACGGAGGTGGCCCTGCCTCTCTCGGAAGGACCGCGTGCTTGGAAGTGCCAAGCCGTGTGGACGGCTGCTCCTACGCGTCAGTGAAGGCGCACGGGCCAGGCGTGCTTTAAGACCATCGTGTGGGTGGGGACACGCCCCAGGTGCAGGGTGCTGTTTGTGCACACCCTGGGGGTCCTCTGACCTCGGGCCTGGACACGAGGGGGCCAGGTGCGGGAGGAGGGGTGTGGGGGCTGCTGCAATTACAGATGCTGGCAGCAGCAGAAGGGACGAGGGACAAGGCACAGGGAGGGTCCTGTCCAGTCCTGCCCCCGCGGCTGCCCTCGGGATCGGCTCCCAAGCGGGCAGCGCCTCACAATGTTCTTGGATGGTGCTGGGGTGGGTGAGGGGCCCAGAGCCCAGGGCGGGGCAGAGAGGGGGTCTCAGGGGCTCTGAAAGCTCGGCTGGGGGGGTGGGTCTCGTCATCTACCCAGAACCAAACACTTTGTGGGTTTGGGGTCTTCGTTTTGCAGCCAGTCAGCCTCCCTTTGCTTCAGAAGCTCCTGGATAAAAGGGGGCTCTTGAGGGAGAATCTAGGACACCCCCCCCAGACCCAGCGAGCTCCTCCTCCCAGCCCGGCAGCCTTACCCTGCAGCTGCTGTCTGCCCACGACGAGAAGGAGCCTCCTGACCCTTCTTCTCCCTATGTGGCCCCTGCTCACAGGGCTGCAGGCTGCGGGAGCCCAGCGAGCGCCCTCCCTCTCCCCGTGCCCCCCGTCCAGCTCGCTCAACCATAGGAAAGGAAGGAGCACGGAGGACACGCAGTCCATAATGCTGGATGGCCACGGCCCGTTCTCCCTGCACCGCGCTAAAATGTGGGGTTTGTCTGTGTTCCTCTGAGTCCTCAGAGGCTGGACCCCCATCTCCATCATCTTTATACACTCAGCACCTAGCTCGGGTGGTGGCTTGTCCATGCACAGGGACACATGCAGGGACTGTCACATCCCACTGTGGGTGAGGGTCCCTGGGGAGAGGGAGTTTCTAACAGGGAGGGGCCATCAGGCACGTAAGAAGCGACCACGTCCTCCGGTGTTGGCTGGAGGACTCCTGTCCCCTGGATTCTCAGTCTCAGGATTTCATCCCAGGCTGGACTCTCGTGGCGCAAACCCTGTAGGAAGCTGGTGCCATGGCCACGGACCAGCTTCCACGCGGAGGGTGTTGGTGAGTGGCCGGACCCCAGAGGTGGGAGTTCTGGCTTCCCTACGGCACACGCCCCGGCTGCCACGGTCACCCTGCACCAGTTCTGGGGGGCTTGGCAGAAGCTGAGGCCACTGCAGACATCGGTCGATTCCAAAGAGATCTGTAGTGGCCACACGACCTCGCCCTCCGTTCCTCCATGTAGTCAGGCACCCTGAGGTCTTGCATTTGCAGAGGAAAACAGGCAGAGTCCTGGAAGGATAGAACTTAGAGTGTGTTTGACACCAGGTGCTCTGGGATGCAAGTGGCCAACATTTTCTGCCACTTTCCCGCCCGCGATTGCCTACAGCTCAACAGACCACCCCAGAAATCGGGGGCCTTTTTGTTCACTCACAAATGTGCAATACGGGCTCGCCGCGAGCTCCACCCTCACAAGCCGGGCTCCCAGCTGATGGTTCAAAAGTCACATTCTGTCGGTCAGAAGGAAGTCTCGAAGGCCGCCCACATTCACAAGGACTCCACTTTTCGCCCGGAAGAAGGCAGAGGATTTGTGAACATATTTCAACATCACTATAAGCCCCAAACACTGCTAATTAATAATGACTGAGCTGAGGCCCTGCTTCAGAATCCTTCTTAACACAGTGTTCTGCTCAGCAACTGGCCTTAGCCCTGAACTTGAGACCCATCGACACGCCTGCTCTACGCCAGTGACTCCAGATAGGCGCTGGGGTGCTCGGTGACGGGTCCGCATGTGTCCATAATAAAACCAAGAAAATGGGCAGTGTATTCGTGTTTGATAAACACAGGTTTATCTGTTTAAAGATTGTCCACCATCCTGAGGTTAAGTACATCCGAATTCTGGGGCACTGACCTGTCCTTTCTCTCGGGAACTGAGGGTGCTAGTCAATAGCAGTTTTGCTGCCCGACTCTCCTTTTTAAACGCTGCTGATTCACAGTAAGTACGCTCACCTGTAACCATTTCACAGTACATGTAAGTCAGGACGTGTGCAGCACACAGACTCACACAGTGCTGTGCACCTGTTACAGCTCAGTAAAACCTGAAGGGAAAAACACTGCCGGTCCATGAAATCGCAAAGTCATGATGTCCTGCCCTGGGCTATCTACTGGAGATTAAAACGTTCCTGCCATGAACTTATTCGGAGGACCCCATGGGACAAACAGCCTCCCAGAGGTCACCTTTCGCGACCTGGGGGCGTCATCCTTGGGACCTCACCACATCTCTCTGCCGGAGCCCCTGATTCAAGCCCGGTTTTGCTTCTCTGTCCCCTCCCTGCCTCCCCCTGGGCTGCCCTGCCGACCACGTGTGGGAGGGTCTGCTGGGTGATGTGTCTGTGCCTTCGACGTGGTCAGGTCTGTTGAACACCCATGTCTGAGCACCCCTCTCTGAGCCCCCGTGGGCATGTCCACTGGACCAGTGGGGAAACAGAGGCCCAGGAAATCATGAGGTGCCCTGAGAGTTGATATCTGAGGATATTATGTGCAGAAAGCTTGTTAAAATGATCCCTTAAATGAAAACCAACTGCAAAACTGATGGTTGTAGGAAATGGCGCTGGCTGGGTCTCAGCACCCTTCGTCCACTGTCCTTTGGAGACACAATTGGCCATTTGGGCACAGAGCAGGTGCAGGTGTCTGTATTAATGATGGAAATACTGAGGCTACTTTGAAGGCAAATCCTTGGGCAATTTAGAAATGCTGGCGAGTATGGACGATTTGGGGTTCCAGAGACAGAGAGGAGCCGAGGCAGGAGAGGAGGGACATGAGAACACGCAGGATCCCTTGGGTTAGAAGCAAGAGGCTCGCTCAGGGCGGGGAGAGATGAGCCGGGAGGGGGCTCTGGGCGCCCCTCCCCAAGCAGGCCCGCCCACCTCGCTGTATTTCCCATCACGTGGCCGCCGGAGGGTGTGACAGAAGCAGTGATTCCCACGGTTTCAGGGGAACCGGGCTCCCACACTGGTCACCCGCACACAGAAGGGCAAACACAACCAGCCCCAGCCTGTGTGTTGATGACCGCTGCCTCTGTGTGTTCCCCATCCCGCCGTGAAGGAAAGAACAAAGGCCCTTCCAGCTCTCACTTAGACTTGGAAAGTGCCTTGTTCCCGGGCCCCTGAGAGGCTGGGGCTGAGCTGTGCAATCAGCCTGTCTTGGGCAAAATGGGTGCTGGGTGTGAGGAGGTTGGGGGCCACTCCCTCGACAATCCCACTGACCTCGTGGCCATCAGCTCCCTGAAATTAATTAAGGGCCGGGTGTCAAGGTGCCTTCTGGCTCCGAGTCTCAAGGACACTCGCTTTCCCCTCACTTGTGTGGGGTCTTGCCACATGGCACGGGCGAGCAGCATGGCTCTTTGTGAAGGGCTTCGAACACGTGTGTCTTCTCATCATGATGCTTGCGTGGACACCATTTCCGATTAAGCTTAAAAAGGCAGTTGGGGGCACAGCCGGTCCCAGCCCTGCCTTTAGGGAGTGTGACCTGTGCGCACCCACCTGTGCACAAACTCCCCTCTCTCGCCACCTTCCCCTTCCCTGCACAATCCCTGTGTGGACCACTGACCGTATGTCTCGTTAGACACAGTGGCCTCCTTCCTGTTCCCATGCAGAGTCGAGGGAGGAGTCTGCTGTGTTTATTTTAGGAATTGCTTCCAGAAGGCAGAGGACCTCTCTTCTATCTCACAAAATGCATGTCCTGGAGAAGAACGAACGCGTCGGTCGATGCCCTCTGGCTGTGTAATTGCTACTCTTTGCACAAAGAAATGAGTGGCCACAGCTAACAGGTAGCTAGTTTGGGAGTAGCCAAAAAGCCCCGTCCCTATGAAGAAATTGCACCGTAGCACAAGCCACAGGGTTTTGTTCTCTTTCTTGAAGATGCAGGCAAAACCACAGACAGCGGAAACAAGGCCACTTAACTACCAGCCATCGTCTGAGAGGGCTGAGCCCGGTGGTAATGAGGCCGCCTCCCGGACCTCAGGCATTTGGAGGGGACAGGACTCTGCCTCCCCCTACAGCAAGGAGCAGGGAGAGTTCTCCTCTGTGGCTTGTCTGGGTCAGGTTCGTAAAACAGAGAGGAGACCCTGGGAGGAAACACCGCCCTGCCACGGGCCAGGGCCGCTCGTGGCACACACAGTGCTGTGGTCAGAGCTCTGTGGTCCAACAGCCCGGGTGGCGTCAGGACAAGGGACTTCTGTCTGGGACAGTGATGTGCAGGAACACTGTTTTCCTCCTTCCTTCAGCTTACTCTTACGGGATTCAATCCTTAAGTTAGGTTGCTTGAGGGAACTGATTCTAGGAACATTTTACTGGTTTTGCCCAGAGAAGGGACAGCCCTGTTTTGGAGGCGTCTGTCGGGAAAGGAGTCTGCAGTCAAACCAGCAGGACTCAACCTCATGGAAACCAAATGGCCAGAGTCAGGCCAGGGTCTGCAGTCTGGGCTCTGAGGCTGTTTTGTTGGACATCCCTGGGCTCAGGGAAACCTCTTGTGGCCTCCTAGTTACAAGCCATCTCCCATTTTGTGTGCTTAGCACACTCTGGAATTCTCCTTCTAAGCATTTATCACCCTGGCCAATGAATAATTGTGCAATTATTTAATGTCAGTCTCTCACACTGGAACACGGCACAAGGGTCAGTTCTGTACCTGACTTGTTTGCTGCTGGATTCCCTGTGCCTGGAATAGTACTTGGCATACGCAGAGTTCTTATTCATTACATAAGTGGATGTAACAGGGATGGGTGGGCGGGTGGGTAGATGGATGGGTAGATGGATGGATAGGTAGGTGGGTGGATGGATGGGTGGATGGATGGATGGATGGATGGGTGGGTGGGTGGATGGATGGGTGGGTGGGTGGATGGATGGATAGATTAGCAGGTGGGTGGGTGGATGGGTAGATGGTGGGTGGGTGAATGGATGGATGGATGGGTAGGTGGATGGATGGATGGAGGTGAATGGATGCATGGGTGGGTGGCTGAATGGATGGGTGAATGGATGGATAGGTAAGTGGATGGCTGGATGGATGGGTGGGGGGGGGGGTGGATGGATGGATGGATGGATCGATGGATGGATGGATGGATAGGTGGCTGGCTGGCTGGGTGGGTGAATGGATGGGTGGGTGAATGGATGGATGGGTGGGTGGCTAAATGGATGGGTGAATGGATGGGTAGGTAAGTAGATGGGTGGATGGGTAGGTGGGTGGATGGATGGATGGATGAGCAGGTGGGTGGGTGGTTGTGTAGATGGTGGGTGGGTAGATGGGTGGATGGGTAGGTGGGTGGATGGATGGATGGATGAGCAGGTGGGTGGGTGGTTGTGTAGATGGTGGGTGGGTAGATGGGTGGATGGGTAGGTGGGTGGATGGATGGATGGATGAGCAGGTGGGTGGGTGGTTGTGTAGATGGTGGGTGGGTGGATGGCTGGATGGGTGGATGGATGGATAGGTGGGTAGGTGGGTGGGCAGATGGATGGATGGATAGATTAGCAGGTGGGTGGATGGGTAGATGGTGGGTGGGTGGATGGATGGATGGATGGGTGGGTGGATGGATGGATGGAGGTGAATGGATGCATGGGTGGGTGGCTGAATGGATGGGTGAATGGATGGATAGGTAAGTGGATGGCTGGATGGATGGGTGGGGGGGGTGGATGGATGGATGGATGGATGGATCGATGGATGGATGGATGGATAGGTGGCTGGCTGGCTGGGTGGGTGAATGGATGGGTGGGTGAATGGATGGATGGGTGGGTGGCTAAATGGATGGGTGAATGGATGGGTAGGTAAGTAGATGGGTGGATGGGTAGGTGGGTGGATGGATGGATGGATGAGCAGGTGGGTGGGTGGTTGTGTAGATGGTGGGTGGGTGGATGGCTGGATGGGTGGATGGATGGATAGGTGGGTAGGTGGGTGGGTAGATGGATGGATGGATAGATTAGCAGGTGGGTGGGTGGATGGGTAGATGGTGGGTGGGTGGATGGATGGATGGATGGGTGGGTGGATGGATGTGGGTGGGTAGGTGGACGGATGGGTGTGTGGGTGGGTGGATGAGAGGGTGTGTGGGTAGATGAGAGGGTGGGTGGATGATTGGGTGGAGCCCACAGGGTCATGAAGCATTTTCTTCTTCTCTAACCAGCTGAACTCCACTAGGTGTCTGTGAGAAGCTTCTATTTGAAGACTGAACTTGCAGGTGTGCTGGACAGTGAGGGCAGCTGGAATGGATGGGTCCACCAGTGTGGCATCCCTACCTTGGCTGCACTGATGGGAGCAGAGAGCTCCATCCCTTGGGACAGCGTAGCCTGGGCTGTGAGGCAGCCCCTGGACCCATTTGCAGAGCTCAACAGAACACAGCCTGGGCTGTGTCAGGACGGCCTCCTCACCCTATAAACCATGCATGTATTTATGTAACACCCCAGGCCTGATGGAGACCAGATGTGGCCAAATGGTGGTTTGGGTTGCCCTGGAATGCTGGAATGCCGGAATGCCAAACCAGACATCTTTAAGGCTGTTCCTGTTCAGTAATCTCTCTGGAAGTCTTAGGTTTGAGTTGTGATACATGTCCATGAACTTCATTCTTTGGTGAAGTGGAAACATCTGGCGACCTCTATTTGATCTGCACATCCGCGTGCAATCGCTATGATCACTCAGCCCAGTGCAGTGTTGAGGGATATGGGGGGAGACGAGCGGCCCCGGGGACGCAGCGGGGGGCTCACCCTGGGACCCAGTCCTCCGGTGACAGTTCCAAGAGCTCCTGTGTATTCAACAGCTGCCTTGCTGTAGGCACCCTGCCGCATGCTGAATGAAGGGTGCCACGGAGCTTCCTCACTCAGATGCGCCACTGGACCCAGGGCATGACTTTCCAACAGCAGAGCAGTCGGCAAGGGTCGGGCGTGAGTCTGGACACCGTGAGTCGAAAACGTCACCTTTCCATTTCTAGAAAGTTCTCTGTGTTGTCCTCCAAAGAGTGGTGAGGGACACTGAGGGGGGTGCACAGGTATCCTCCATCTGGGGCTTTGGGACAGACGCTCCGAGGACTCCAGGAAAGAACCTGCTAACTGTGCACTCTGGTGTTCCCCAAGCTAACCGTCCTCCCCAAGCCCTTGTCCTCTGAAACTCCTATCAGAATCCCGCGGAACACTGACGACGGTCACGCACAAGCATCTGCCGAGGACCTAGCTCATGCCAGCACCCTGGGCCTGGTGGCCGTGTGGGGGGAACTTGCGCCCCGGTGACGGTGCGGCCCCGCGCTGCGCTGCTGTTCCGGGCCTGCCTGTTGTTTACCACACACGTGCGCTCTCACTGCAGAGGACCCGCCCTGGGCACTGCCTCCAGTGACGAGGAAGAAAACGCACCGCGCATCCCAATTAGGGTTTTGCAGCAAGCCTTTAAGAAACACTGGGTCACAGACTTTCCAATCGCTCAGCAGAATCTGCCCTGAAGTCGGCCCCAGCTGCCAGCCCAGCTTTCATCCACGGCTCTGGGGTGGGAGCCCGAGTCCGGTCCGGTCACACCGCGTGCCCTGGGCAGGCCATTTCGACTGTCTCTCTGGCTCTACAGGACACCCGCCCCGAGAACGCCCAGCTGTGGTGTGTGTTGCACCAGATGGTCCGTTTTGTCAGGACCGCTTCATCAGCGAGGAAGGAGCCCCAGAAGGGAGCCCGCATTCGCTGGGGCACACTGACCCAGACCAGCAGTCCTTAGCGCCCACGCAGGACGTGTGAGACCCAGCTTCTGACCCGGCTCATCTGCCAAAGGCCCACGGGGCCGAGGGCGATCCCACACGTGGCGTTCCTCCTGAGCCCTGAGATGCTCCCCAGCTCTGAAACAGCGGGACCCCCTTGTGACATTCTCCGCAAGGTAGCGCACTGTCCACACCCACAGGGGACAAGGCACAGCCACAGAATCTGCCGTCACTCCCCCAGCGCCTGGGGTCTGCGACCTTAAATACCAGCTGTGACATGCAGAACGCATGCCTCGACCTCCCTCATAAGATGCATGTTAATTTGGAAAACCAGGAAGAGAGAGACCTCCTTGCCTTCCTGTGGCACTTCTGAAAAACAAATAAAACATTTCAAGGGAGGGGACGGGACTTGAACCTGGAGCTTTGCCCAGACCAGCAAAGCCCTAATTGATGGGCGAGGAGCATGCAGCTCACAACTGCACCCGCCTTGTGAAGGAGCCTTCTGGCATGGTCCACGTGTCTGCTTCCCCATCCTTTTTAACGGTCCAAACGCAAGCAAACACAAGGTCGCTGTGCCCAGAGAGAATTTATGTAAAATGTTTCATTGTGGCTAAGAGTCTATTTTTCCCTGCTTTCTTTCCAGTGACATCATGTAAAAGTTACTTTATTGAATTAAACATAAATCCAAACTCTGTCAGGTAGAATTTAAGTAATGCCTGACCCCCTTTTTTTACCAAGATCTGATGAACTTTTTGTTTAAACTTAGTGTTATTCTAATTGTAAAAATCAGCCGTGTTTATTAAGTAAGACGTGGAGAATACAGAAAGTGCCAAATAAAAGAATAAAAATCGGGGTTGAGTGTCCGACTTCGGCTCAGGTCACTATCTCAATGGTTCGTGAGTTTGAGCCCCGCGTCGGGCTCTGTGCTGACAGCTCGGAGCCTGGAGCCCGCTTCGGATTCTGTGTCTCCCTCTCTCTCTGCCCCTCCCCTGCTCAAGCTCTGTCTTTCTCTGTCTCTCAAACATAAATAAATGTTCAAAAATTTTTTAAAAAGAAAAGAATAAAAATCACTTGCGACAACCCCATGCTGTCATTTTCCTTCTACAAGAAGTCCTGATGGTCTGAAGGAGATCTCAGGAGCGCTGCGAGTCTTTACCCCGTGTCCTCAGCAGCATCTGTGAGGTTGGCACTGAGAATGTTTCTGCGGCACTAAAACTGCCGCTTATCATGAAAGAGGAGAAATGAACAGTTTCATGTGAATTTGATCCCTTACCAAGATTGCTGCCCTCAGCCTACCATACCTCAGAAAACTACCAGTGTCAGAGAGCGGGACCTGTTTTACCAAAAGCTTCACTGAGCCCAACAACGCCTGGCGGGAGAGGCTCGTCCCCGCCTCCTTCCACGGTAGACGAAATGTCAAAGCCTCAGAGCAGTGGGACGGTGTCGCCCGACGGGTGAGCCACTGGGTTTCTGCCCAGCCCTCGGGTCGGAGCGCCACGGCCAGAGCCGGCCGGGGCACTGAGGGCCAACACGAGAGGGACAGCGGACCTGTGATCAGCCAGAACACGGACCCCGCAGGAATCAGGCGCTGTCGAAGAGGGACGGCAGCACGTGGCCCCAGAGAGAACGTCACCGGTCACCCCGTTCGAAGCTTCAGGCTCCCCACCGCAGCACGGCGCTGGCTGGCGGTGCCCTCTCTCTCTCCACAACAGCAGCCTCCTTGTCCACAACGCACTCTCCCTCTCTCTGTGCTTCCCGGCTTCCTTCGCTGCCGCAGATGGATGGAAGGGCAGGGACTTGGGTCTGATTCACGTGCACCTTTAGTGTCAGAATGCTGCCTGGCAAAACGAGTGCCAGATAAATATTTGAGGAAGTAAAACATGAATACACGAAACACATCATTCTTTCGTAGAGGAAAACAAAAGGCAACAGAAGCTCGAGGGAAGAAGTAAGAGACAGTCACGGTCTGAATGGAGAGCAGTCACGGGAGCAAAATCAGACGACACTTTCGAGATTTGAGCGTGATGTGAAACACAATGTCAAGGCTGCACTCTTTTTTTAAGTTTATTTATTTATTTTGAGAGAGAGAAAGAGAGAAGGAGCGAGAGAGAGGCAGAGAGGGAGAGGGAGAGAGAGAGAGAGAGAGAGAGGGGGAATCCCAAGCAGGCTCTGCACTGTCAGCACAGAGCCTGAAGCAGGGCTGGAACTCATGAACGATGAGATCATGACCTAAGCCCAAGTCAGATGCTTAACCGTCTGAGCCACCCAAATAAGAGTTTTTAAATGTATTTATTTTGAGAGAGAGGAAGAGAAAGAGAGAGAGAGAGAGAGAGAGAGAAAGCACATGTGCTCACATGCATGGGAGGGGGTGGCAGAGAGAGAGAGGGAGGGAGAGAGAGAGAGAGAGAGAGAGAGAGGAAGAGAGAGAACGCCAAGCCAAGCAGGCTTCATGCCATGGGGCTCGATCCCATGAACCATGAGATCATGACCTGAGCTGAAACCAAGAGTCAGACGCTCAACCGACCGAACCACCCAGGCGCCCCATGGCTGCACTTTTTTTCAACTTTTAGCATCATTCTATGGCCAGAACATAGAAATTTGAGCGCAACAGAATATAAATGTTACCAGCTTTGATAAGCTAAATGTAAAATACAACCATTCTGACAGAAGACGGAGGCAGTAGATGGGGGAACTTTACACTCTCATGTCTGTATCTCGTATGAGGTAGAGTTAAGATACCATGATAAGTCACTGGGATGGGGATGGGGAACAGAGTTTACGTGGATCATTTAGATCAATCAAGCCCCAGCGGGGAATCAGCGGGAAGGATGAGAGCGAGGGGAGAGAGCTCATGCCCACGGATTCCTCCCGGAGGCTGCCTTGGACAGACTCCAGGCGCTTTCCCCACCTGACGCCGCCTTTCTGGAACCAGCAACCTCTCTGCTTCCCACACGCCTCCAGCCCAAGGGTGGCGTCTCCCTGCTGCGCGCCGCGGGTCCTTCGCAGCCTTTACGGCCTGTGTCACCCGCGGCGCCTCTGTTAGCACGCACTCCGAGAAACGCTCGCTAGCATAGCCCAACTTAACGTGCCATCGGTTCCCTGCTAGACTCTCACTAGCGCACAAGGCGGTTTGCTAGCTGAGCTCTGGGGGAGCCCAGCCATTAGTGCCCTTTGCTGTACCTGGGGTTGATATCCCAGCATGGCTCTTAGTCCCCTGGGTCTATACCACAGACAAACAGAGCATCACAGAGCACCTTCGGGGCGGGCCACCTCTGGGTCAGCTGCTCGGGACACGTTCTGTGGGGCCTTGCTGAACGTGCCCTCATTGGGCACTCCCAGGTCAACCCGCTAATCCCTTCCTGGCACCGCTCAACGTCCCCCAGTCCCTTCTCTCTGACAACCTGCCTCTCTTGTCCTCCAGGCGGAGTCACAGAGTCGCTCCCTGGGCCTTACCACACCCCTGCAACACCTCCCGGGTGCGGCTGACCAGGTGCGCACTGGGCTTCCCCGTCCTTAGGCTCCCATCCCCAAGGGCCGGGCTTCACTGCCTCCTGACTCGGCCAATTGCGCGGCCGCTCCCTGGCATCTCCTCTTACATGCTGACAGACACCCCCACCTTCACCTGTCCCAGATGAGCTCGTCCACCACAACCCTCTGCCCTGTCCCGCCTCCTGATCTCAGTGGCAGTCCCACAGCATGTCAGCTTTGCCACCTTGATGGTTTCCACTTCCGAAATAGATCCCAGACAAGCCCCTCTTCCTCTTCTCACTGTCCTGGGTGGATGACCCCACAGCCTCCCCACCCTGGTGTCCTCTGGCCCAGGTTCCACACCAGACGGAGTCCCGTCCTCCACGGTGTCGCCCCACTTCTGGTCCTGCATCATTAGCCCCAGCCCAGCCCATGTGCTGCCCACACAAGCTCTTCGGGTCCCCTGCACCCCCCCCCCCCCCCCCACAGACCACTCTCCTGGGTCTCCGCTTGCCCGACACCGCGCACGTCTGCATATAGTCCCCTCCCTCCGGAATGGCGTTCCCAACGATCCGCGCATCGACGTGTCCTTCAGGCCACTCACAGCCTCCCTCGGGGGTCAAGGCTTCGGAAAGTCCTCTGTGACCCTCACAAAGACAGGCCTTCTGCCACCAGGCTCCCCCCAGTCCAGCGCCAACCACAGGCCGATGGTAAACACGCACCCCGCCTGGAACACGGCAGCCCGGTTATCCCACCGTATGAGCGCCTCGAGCACGGCCTGGGCGGCCTCCGCAGGAGTACACGTCTCCCAGCCCCGGAGGCTGGCGGGCCGAGATCCAGGCGCGGGCAGGGCTGCTTTCTCCCGAGGACGCTCTCCCTGGTGTGCAGACGCCGTCTCCTCCCCCTGCGTCCTCATTTGCCCCCCCCCCCGTGTGTGTGTGTGTGTGTGTGTGTGGGCGCGCGTGTATGTGTGTGCCCTAAGCTCCCCCCTCCTGTGAGAACCCCAGTCGGACTGGATTAGGGTCTCCGACATGTCCTCATGTTACTTTAACCACCTCCGTAAAGGCCCTGCCCCAAGCTCTGCCTCATTCTGAGGTCCTGGGCATTAGGGCCCGAGCGTTCTGGCGGGCATGGGACAGCAGACAGCACCCGGCCCGCGCCAGAGCGCCCGTGCAGGCCGCCATTGTCCCCTCGCGTGGAGCGGAGGACTCCAAGGTGGAGGTAGGCACCCAGGCATCCTGTTCACACGGTCGAGCTCCCACAAGACCGGGGAAGAGAGTTACCGTAGTGGAAACCGGTCACAGCCGCTCCATCCCACTGAGCCACGCTCACACTGCCCCTCGGGCCGAGGGCATCTGTGGGCCTGTGAGCGTTTGGGACCCAGACGGCGGGAGGGTGATTTGGGAGCAGGGGAACATGCTCAATTTGATGTCTAGGGGTATGTCTTGTGGTGTTAATTGCCTCCAAGTACGGCTAGCTTACCGCTGACCGTTGCAGGCTAGGAACGGCCTCCTGGAAGGTCCCCCTGCCCTCTACCCGGCCAGCCCCTGGTGTCGTGACAGGGAGGTGGGATCGCTTCCTGCAGCACCGGCGGCGGGTGGCAGCGGGGACGCGCCGTCTGAAGGGCTCAGGGGCTCCCAGTCACTACGCTTCTAAACTGCAGGCCCTTCCTACTGACGCCCGCTCCAGAGAGGTGTTCTCGTGTCACAGCAATGCTAAAAATGCAGTGCCTTCAGTTATAAATGTGGCACACCGTTTCCCCACTGCGATGAGAGTCATGGGCAGAGCAACGTATCACAACTTATTTCTCGGTGCTGCCAACGGCCATCTCTCACGCAGCTCCCCAAGTTAGAAATTCTGAAGAATCTCAGCCTCGGACAGTGTTGTTCCAGAGAAAACACGCAGGCTGCCACCAAGGCAGTGACGGTCCTCCAGTATTTCACAAGTGTGTGGATTCATAAACACATGCTGTTTTTATGATATTGTCACATACATGGTGCTTGTCAGCTTCTGGAAACGCATTGCCTGTTGTGACTAATTTTCTAAGTACGTTTTCTCAGTAAGTTGTGTTTATAGCTCTGTGTCCTGCTTCTGCCCTGATCCTCCCCCTCCCGTCCTCCCTGCCCACACAGGAGATGTTTCACAGCTGTGACTCAGTCAGCTGATTTCCGCTCAGGTCACCATCTCGGGGTTCGTGGGATCAAGTCCTGTACCTGGCTGTGTGCTGATGTACAGAGCCTGCTTGGGATTCCCTCTCTCCCTCTCCCTCTCTCCCTCTGTCTCTCTCTCTCTGCCCTTCCCCCTACACAGTCTCTCTCTCTCTCTCTCTCTCTCTCTCTCTCAAAATAAATAAACATTAAAAAAAAAAAAAAAAGTGTCCCTTTAAACCTGTGTTCAGGAAGCCAGACTTTTAAATGGCAAATGGATCCCCTGGTCTCAGCCGGTTTGCACTGGTTAGAGAGGAACAGACTTTTGTTTTCTCCATTTGTTGCTCAGGATGGCAAGAGGGGGGTAATTAGCGGAAATCGCTCACAGTTAATAAGGCATCTGGGTTTGGTCTGGGGGTGGGGTCGATGGGACAAGTGAAAAAGTCATACCTTACGGAGAATTGCACATCTGGGAGCTGAGGGCCTGGGCAGAGAAGAATGCTGGGAAGTCCCCAGTGCTCCCAGTCGGCAGGATGCAGCCGATGCTGGAATGACGGGGCCCACGCAGTGCTATCAGAGACCTAGATCTTCCAGAGACATTCTTGTCTATGCCACGTGCAGGCTAACACTCGCAAAGCAGGCATGGCTCTTGGGCTTGCAGAGCCCGGAGTCATTTTAAGCGTAATTGGCTTGGAAATAGGGCTGGGAAGGCGTCACAGCCGGATGATGGGAATCCGCAGTTAGCAACGTGCATATCCGTGTCTCTGAGCTCCTGCCCAGGAGCGATGCTCCGTCCCCCTCTGAGCGCCCCTGTCTGCCTCGTCTTGCTCCTGAGCTCAGCCCAAATCCACCTGCCTCAGTGTCATTTCTTTGGCTGGAAATCACCTGCCTTAATCTCCAAAATAGAATCACATTTGCTAAAAGATGAATAAAGAAGAAATAGGTAAGAAAAAGTTAAGGTCACCCTGTGGGTTCCCAATAGCAGAGATTTCCAACACAGGTGCGTGATCACCAACTTTTCTTGTCATTGTTATTTACATTTTTCTAGAAGAAAGAACCAGTTTGAAAACTTTCTGGAAAAATCCTCCTACACCAGAATTGTGTGTTCCAAAGGAGCTTAAAAGTTTTTTTAATGTCCTTGTTTCAAAATGATTAGAGAACAAAGTAAAATAAACAACAGCAGACAAATCTCTTCATGTCATCAAATTCATTATATCCCAATACATGTTAAAAATAGTGCAAAATGTTACTGTTGCTTCTGTCCTTTCTTCCAAAATGTTATGTATGAGACTCTTAAATACAGAGAACAAACTGAGGGTTGATGGGGGTGGGGAGAGGGGGAAACGGGTGATGGGCATTGAGGAGGGCACGTGTTGGGATGAGCACTGGGTGTGGTATGTAAGCGATGAGTCACGGGAATCTACCCCCCAAACCAACAGCACACTGCATACATCGTATATTAGCCAGCTAGACAATAAATTATATTAAAAAATTTTTTTAATGTTATGTATGGTCTAAAGTAGCCAACAAGAGCTATGTGGAGGAATCAGACTGCCCCCGGAGCCCTGTGCTGGGGGCTGTGGAAGGCAGGCAGCAAACGTGGTTGCAGCCGTCCCCTGCCAGGTCACGCCTGCATGCACAGGCTGCCACAGTGCCTTAGCATGTGCAGGTGGGGCTCCAGCCAGCCTCCCGTGCCCAATCCCTGTGAACTGGGAAGGACCCACGTGCAGGCCGTGTGGGGGATGAATACGTTAATCCCTGCAATCTGAGCAGTGCCTGACCCACAGTCACCAGCGCTAGCCACTCTGAGTGTCTTTGCTCACTTTAGTCCTGTGACAGCCAGCTGAAAGGCACCCAGGGGTCAGCTCCTGGAGGGCACGCCACTCGGGCTGCAGTTTTAACGTTCTGCTTCATACTTTTTTGGATAGTTTGTTTGATGCAAATGTCATCGGGTCGTCTGGGTGGCTCAGTCGGTTGAGCGTCTGACTTCGGCTCAGCTCATGATCTCACAGTCTGTGAGTTCGAGCCCCACGTCGGGCTCTGTGCTGACAGCTCGGAGCCTGGAGCCTGCTTCAGATTCTGTGTCTCGTTCTCTCTCCCTGCCCCTCCCCTGCTCACACACACACACCCACGCTCTCTTTCTCTCTCTCAAAAATAAACATTTAAAAAAAAGAAAATGTCATCTGGGACAGAGAAAAGATGAAGCTAAATGGGTCCTGTTTCCTTCTTTCTAGAAGAAGATAAATGGGGCGGGCAAGGGGCTTCTGCGGGCGAAGGGAGGGGCGGCCGCGCCGGTCGTTTAGACTTCCTCGGAGGGCAGTGAGTAAGCAGTGCAGGAATGTCCACGGGACACACTCAGCTCCGTGCAACAGTGACACGCGGGCAGCCCCCACGACAGCCCCCGTGGGCCATGCATCCCGGCATTCGGGCCCTCGTGTGGGACCCTCCGCCCTCAGTGTGGGCTGGACTCGGTGGCCGGCTTCCACCGGGCAGAATATGGCAAAAAGGAGGGAATTTCACTTCCAAGATCAGGTTACTGTGGCTCCCACCCGGGCTGCCTCTCGGAGCCCCCCCCTCACCCACGCGGAGGGAAGCCAGCTGCCCTGTGGGCGTGTACGGAGGAATGGGAGCGGGCTGGGGAGTGAGCACTTGCCCAGAGGAGCCTTCAGGTGATGTAGCTCCCTCCAACGCCTACGGCAGCCTTTCAGAGACACCCCGCTAAGCCTGGTCCAGGTTCCTGACCCACGGGTGTTATTTGAAACCACTAAGTTTTGGGCTAATTTGTTATGCGGCATACACAGCTAGTACGGGTAACTATTCTGGTTAGTATGTACATGAGGGAAAGGCTGGATGGAGGAAAACCAAAAAAATGTCGGCCACCATAATGGAGCAAAGGAAGAGGCGGGTCTGACCTAGGGCAGTGTCAGTGATGGAGGAGAGAGGTGGACAGAGAACACCGAGGTCGGGCACACTGCAAAGGCAGAGTTGGGGTGAGCACAGCAGATGTATGTAGTGCGCCCAACAAGCCTTTGAGAAGCAAGCTCAAGGTTTGACTCTAAGCTATTAAGGGGCCAATGCAAGAAGAAAACACATACAGAATTCATAAAGTTTGCAATATAGAAACAAACAATGTTCCACTTCCTTATTCCAACACCAGAGAGAAATTTTTTCCCAATTCAAGAGAAGGTACTGTGTCACATGGAAAGCGTGTCCTCAAGTGAAGTCGGCTCCCGTGGCAGCCTATGGCATTAATCCCACATAAAATCCAGTGAAGGCTCCCTCGTCCCTACTAGTGTGGGGCAATCGGGGCACATGGCTGACTGATGCAGGCACAGGTTGTCGGGAACCTAGGAGGAGAGCTGGGCCACATGACCCTTCTCCACTTAGCTTTTGTCGAAGTTCCAGTAGCACAAAGTTCAAGGTCATGCTCTCTAGCGGCAGCTGGAGAGAACCACCTGCCTGTGAACATTTAAGTGGCAGCCTGGGCAAAGAGAATGGTCACTAACTGTCACACTGGGGAGGTGGGGGGGGGGGGAGTTTAAAGGGAAAGAACATTCTAGAAACAGTGAACAAGTCATTTTGGACCACCTTAGCTCCCAATGTTCTGTAACATAGAGATAAGCTTAAGGTTGGCCTAGAATCTTCGAGGCAAGTGTAACAAAAGCCAAGAAGGCAGCTGCCACTGTCAGATACCCACGTCTGTGCCAGCAGGGCCTGGGCCCAGTCCTGTCCCTGGACCTTCTAGGGCAGTCTGGGCAGGACCTGAACAGAAAGGCTTACCTTCAGTAGAGCACTATTCCCACTGTCACTTGGGAAAGCCTCATGCTGGGAATTCCAGAGAGGGACAGACAAGAGGGGCGGAAAGAGGCTAAGACTTGCTGGGGAGAAAGCAGTGCTAGGAGGTGATCTGACCTTCACGCCCCGCTCTAACGGTCTGTTGTTGCACCCCACCCTGCTGATGCCTCACTGGGAATGGGGAGGAAGCGCTGGGTCTGTCTGAAGATGCTGGAATGTGGCTGCTGGGCCTTGCCAAGATAACAGAGAGCAGGGGGACACTGCGATGAGCTGGGACCAGGGCAACCTGCACAGCATTGCCCCCCCCAGGGACGTGGGCGCCCTGCACAGCTTCACCCCTCCCTCCAGGGACCTGGGCACCCTGCACAGCTTCACCCCTCCCTCCAGGGACCTGGGCACCCTGCACAGCTTCGCCCCTTCCCCAAGGGACCTGGGCGCCCTGCACAGCTCCGCCCCTCCCCCCAGGGACCTGGGTGCCCTGCACAGCTCCGCCCCTCCCCCCAGGGACCTGGGCGCCCTGCACAGCTTCGCCCCTCCAGGAATGTGTGGATGCACAAAGGTTGAGGATTCGGCAGAAGCACAGAGCTGCACCGGTGAAGGAGCCAGGGCTTGAGAGACCCATCTTCTGATGAGCACAAAATGCAGAGACATGAGCCTGACCTTCTGAGCCAAGTTCTAATTTGGTACATTTGCAGATGTTAAACACTTGGTGCGGTGAACTGAATTGGGTCCCCTCAAAAGTCATATGTTGAAGCCCTACTCCCCAGTGTGATGGCCTTTGGGGTGGGAGTGGGGGCCTTTGGGAAGTAATCGGGTTTAGATGAGATCAGGATGGTGGGGCCTTCATGATGGGGTTAGTGTCCTTATAAGAAGAGACACAAGAGTGCTTGACTCTCTCTCCTCCATGTGAGGACACAGAGGGAAGAGGGCTGTCCACAAGCCAGCAGGAGGGTTCTCACCAGAACCTAACCACGTCAGCATCCTGATTCTGGATGTCCAGGCTCCCAAACTGCAAGAAAACGTCTGTTGTCTACACTGCCCAGCCTGTGGTATTTTGTTACGGCCACTGAACAGACTGGGCCAGTCGGCAAACCAAATGGAACTTTGGTAAATTCGCATGCAGAGCGATCGGAATTCTGTGTCTGCCTCTGAGCAGGGTCCTCACAGATTCCCTAGGCCTTGTTAGGACCCTGAGACACTGCACTGTGCCAGGACTCCACCCGGGCTCAAATCGGCTCAATCCATAACCGAATGGATGTGACCTTCCCCCTCTATCAGCGTGCCAGAAAACAGCGACAGTGAATCCTCCCTGGAGGGGGATGTTACCATCTGGAGGACCACATGCAGTAGAAATAAAACTTGAGACGCATATATACTTTTAAATTTCCTGGCAGCCATATTTAAAAAGTAAAAAGAAACTGTTGAAATTAATGTTAATAATGTACTTTTCTTAGCCAACATCTTCAAAATATCATCATTTCAAGATATAATCAATATAAAAATTATTTAACTATTTAACATTTTTTTGCACCAAACCTTTGAAATCCAGTATTTTACACAAAATTAACCACATTTCAAGGACTCAGTAGGCACCTAGTGACTACCTTATTGGACAGTGTAGACAGGGCTTCTATAGTTTCTTATACACAATGTCTAGCATGCAATGAAAAGTTTCCATATATACCAAAAGATGAGCCAAGAGAAAAAATATATATATAATGGATCCAGACATGAAAGTGATCATACACAGATTTCAAAATAACTGTGATTCATATGCTCAAGAAATCAAACAACAAAATGGGGATTTAGCAAATAACTCAAATTGGTAAGAAATAAATCAAATGGAAATTCTAGGACTGAAGGACGCAATGACCAAAATTGCGAGCTTAAAAGATGGGTTTACCGCTAGACTGGTTACAGTTCTAGAAAAAATCAGGAAGCTGAAAGAAAGGTCAATAGAAATATCTGGAATGAAATATATAGGATTTAAAGAGCATGAAGGACAAAAACCATTAAGGGGACAAGAGTGATGAGGGAATGGTCTGACATCACATCACTGAAGTGTTAGTGAGGAGGAAGAGATTAGGAGAGAAGCAGGATCTGAAGGGAATTTCTCAAAACTCACAAAACCCATAGACACAAGAGGTTCCGTGAACCCCAAACAGGTTACATACGAAGAAAACCCTACCTAGGAACATCAAGGTAATCTGCAGAAAACCAACAACGAAGAGAAAGATCTTTGGAGCCGCCAAAAAAAATGGAATGACACGTTCACTTCAAATGGGGCAGCAGTGAGACACAGCCAATTTCTCAGCAGAAACAATGAAAACGGAAGACAGTGGGTGCCTCTTCATGGTGGTGACAGGAAACACCTGTGCAGGGCAAGCAGGTAGGGGAGGGGGGTCTGAGGCTGTTCACTGCATTTCTACAAATGAAAAATGAACTCCTGTCTGTCTCTTGATGACCATTCAGCTTTGTTGAGAGTTTTTACTATTTGATTTTCACCTCTTGGCTCTTCACTGCTGATTAATCTTTTACTTTCTTTATGCAACCAAGCCATAGCATTATAAGAAGCCTAATTCCAGGGAAATAAGTTAATTTACAATTGATGAAATTATGAATATCGTCTTTGAAAACTAGATTTCATTAGTGGGACTTTCCCAGCATCAAAGGCTTACAAACCAATGAGGTCATTGCCAAGTCTCGCCACACATGTTAGTGACTAAGTAGAGTGGTACATAGTTTCTAAACACCGAAATATTTCACTGACATGGCAAGTGAGGTCACTGAGAGCCCCAGGCTTCCAGGAAGGCTGAGTAGGAATCCAGACTACACCTCCTATTCACCGTGGGATCTTAGACAACTAACATAATATCTCCAAACCCTGGTTTCACACATGACAAAATATCCATATCCTAGGAGTTTGTGAGAGAGATGAGATCATCCACGTAACAGCCTTCGTGCAGTGGACATTTTGGTTTCTTGTGACAGGCGTGGAATCCACATTTCCAATCACTTGGCAATACTAACAAAAAAGGCGAGTTCTTTGGGCAAGTGAGAACCCCCACTAGTCACTGATGGCACCGGGGACATGGCGAGCCCACCCTCAGCAGGGAAGCGGATCTGTGTGTCCCCGACGGCAAGAAGTTGTTTCTAAAAGAAGGAAAGCAGTCACTCTGTAGAGCATTCTCACCCTCTGCAGGGCGCTGGGCTCCCTGACACTAGTGACAGCCAGAAGCGCGCAGCCATTTTGTGGGGCGTCTGTGTGTGTCTGTCGGGGGCCTGCCTGCTCCTGCCCCCTGACGGGTGCTGTACCGTGACATGACAGCGAGGCTTTAGCTTCTGCGTTTGGGTTTCTGACCATCAGAGTCTTCCTTCCATCCCCTGTTTCTGTCCACGAAGCTCCATTTCTAGCCCACAGCCAAGAGCAATGGTCAGAGCTGACAGACGAAGGCCAGAGATGGTGAATTCTTAAACAATCCCTTGGGCAGTTACAGTTGACCCTGGCACCTAACGAGTTTGACATGCACGGGTCCATTTGTACACAGGTTATTTAAAAAAAAAATTTAATGTTTACTTATTCTTGAGAGAGAGAGAGACAGAGCGTGAGCAGGGGAGGGGCAGAGAGAGAGGGAGACAGAATCCGAAGCAGGCTCCAGGCTCTGAGCTGTCAGCACAGAGCCCGACGTGAGGCTCGAACGCACGAACCATGAGATCATGACCTGAGCTGAAGTCAGACGCTCAACCGACTGAGCCACCCAGGCACCCCTACACAGGTTATTTTTAATTAATACAGGACAGTACTGTAAGTCTCTCCCTTATGACTTTCCCTTTTTTTAATGTTTATTTACTTATTTTGAGAGAGAGAGAGAGAGAGAGAGAGAGAGAGAGAGAGAGGCATGGGCAGAGAGAGAATCCCAAGCAGGCTCCACGCTGTCAGCACAGAGCCTAACTTGGGGCTCGATCCCACAAACCATGAGATCATGACCTGAGCCAAGATCAAGAGTCGAACACTTAACCGACTGAGCCCCCAGGTTCCTCTCTCACGGTTTCCTCAACATTTTCTCTTCTCTAGCTTACTTTACTGTAAGAGTACAATATATAACACATATTACATACAAAATATCTGTTAATTGACCACGTTATTAGCAAGGCTTCCAGCCAACGGTAGGCTGTTAGTAGTTAAATTTGGGGGAATCAAAAGTCATATGCAGATTTTGACTGTGTGGGGGCCGGCACCCCTAACCCCTGCATTTTTCGAGCCTCAGCTTTTGTCTAAGGTGGGGCAAACTCACTAGAGTTCATTTTAGTTTCATTAGAACAATTACAAACCTGAGAGAAATGTGGCAGGATTTTTTTAATAGTTTTTTTCAGGAAGTGATAGGCAACACACCCGTTGACCGGATTCAATTTTGTAATTCTTGACTCTCTACACAGCATGTGATCCACACATAATACTGAGAGCCAAGACTTTATTTTCTTCAACTAGATGATGCATACTTAACGCTCTCTACCTTTCCTTTTTCTCTTTTATTCAAGGAACTATTTCGGTCTTTTGTGCGAGCGTCACCCCCCATACAGAAAAACATACGTGCACAGATGCGGACATGCATTGCAGGTCTGCGCACAGAGCACAGACGTCAACCTCTGATGGGTTTACAAAATGAAAGCTCCTGAGAAAATCAATGGGCACGGAGAGCTGGAGGGGCGTTCCGCCCACCCCATGCCACCGTTCACAGCTCAGTCTCCACCACAAAGGCTTGTCTTCTGTCTTAAGGAATATGGCTGAGCACTAGATTTTGTTTGTGGGGGGGTGGGGTGGGAAAAAGGTTCTGTTGCGAAAAAAAAAAAAAACACCGAAAACCCCCAAAGTTTTAAAGTAACAATCTCCTCCTTTGTAAAAATTCAGCAGAGCAGGAACCCTGAAGTACAGGATTCCTCTTTGTCCACAGCTGACGTGGGGGTGCACTGTCGTGACAAGGCAGAGACGCCGAGCTGAGGCCAGGAGGTGGCTGTGAGCTCGCCAGCAGGGCCTGGCTGAGCCCAGAGTCCCACACGGGCAAGAAAGCCCAACGTAGAAGCAGAGTGTGATCCAGAGACAGATGTGGGGGAGCCTCTGGTCAAGAGCCCAGCCCCCCGTTTCTGCAAGTTAAAGGTGCCGTCTGCCGTTCCCTCCACGCACCGGGGATGTGCCCCCCACAAGTGCAAGAGCATTCACTTGGCGGCACTGTTTTTGTACTGTTCTTTCCCACAGCCTTTCCTCTCCTTTTCAGCGCAGTCTTTCTCATGGATTTGTAAAGCATCCTTTCTCTTATTCTTCTTTCAGAAATATTTCTGCGATTGCTTTAAAGGCTGCCAGATGATACGTATTTGTGCTGCTCAGTTTTTATTCTGCTGCCCTCCTGAAGCACAAAGCAAATCAATCATTAAATTCCTCCCTGTCATTTTTTTTTTTTTTTTTTGAGAGACCACAGTTTCCAAACACTAAAAGAGACCTCCTGGGGATAATACAGAGGCTATAAGGAATGAGATGTGGTCTCTGACCTTGAGTAAATGGTGAGAGGGCTTAATACCTTACACAGTCAGGACTCAGCTCAGCATTTAAACCATCCCTTGAGTTCCCAAAGCCCCTGAGTAACATCTATGGAAACAGTACTTTCTACAACCCCTGTTTATTAGAACGAAGTTTTCACCTCTCCTCCAGCAGCTTTGAACCATGTCTTACAGCCTAGAACATGAGTGAACTCTCAATTAAATGCTGTAGGAGAAGTAGAAGAATGGATGACACGTGGATGGATGGATGCACGGATGGGTGGGTGGCTGGCTGGCTGGTTAGCTGGATGGATGGGTGGCTGTAGGGATAGATGAATGTACGGGTGGATGGGTAGGTGAATGGGCGAGTGGATGGATGGTTGGTTGGATGGATGGATGGATGATCTGTCAATCAATCAATCGATCAATAGATAGATGTGCTACTTTATTTGACATTGGACACTCAAGTAAGAAGTGAGCCAAGCACAGTAGCCTAGTGTGGTTATGTCTGTATGAAGCAGTAACTTAACCTTTCTGCATGTATCCCTTTGAACCTGTACTTTCATATCCCTTGGGTAAATGTCTAGTAGTGCAATTGCTAAGTCATAGGGTAGTTCTATTTTTAACTTTTTGAGGAACCTCCATACTGTTTTCCAGAGTGCCTGCACCAGTTTGCATTCCCACCAACAGGGTAAAAGGGTTCCCCTTTTTCCACATCCTCACCAACATTTGTTGTTTCCTGAGTTGTTAATTTTAGCCATTCTGACAGGTGTGAGGTGATATCTCATCGTGGTTTTGAATTGTATTTCCCTGATGATGAGTGATGTTGAGCATCCTTTCATGTGTCTGTTGGCCATCTGGATGTCTTCTTTGGAGAAGTGTGTATTCATGTCTTCTGCCTATTTGTTAACTGGACTATTTGTTTTCTGGGTGTTGAGTTTGGTACGTTCTTTATAGATATTGGATACTAACCCTTTATCTGATTTGTTATTTGCAAATATCCTCAGGAGGGAGGAACTTCTGACTTGTACAGGTCCCTCCGCTATGCTCTGCCAACGTCGCCAGTGGGGCCCATGCTCTCAACATGGAGGGCATGTTGGCTTTTGTCTTCCTTAACCGTCTGCAGCGTGTGCCCCCATCGGCCACGTCCCTCTTGAAACACTCCTTTTCCCTGCTTCTATGGCATGGCACCTTCCTGTCCCCCGGTCATCAATGCTTTCCAGGCTTCTGCTCTCAGTTCTCCTCTCTTACCCTCTGCAAACTCTCCTCAGGATGCTGCCCCTGTTCTCCAGCTTGAATTACAGCACATATTCTGATGACTTCCGAGCCACGACTATCCCTGAGGAAGGGCACTCATGAGCTTCAGACCCGGGTGTCTGTGTCGTCCGAGGTGTCTGATGAGCACCCAGTCCCAACACACTCAGAAGAATCCACTTCATTTCGTCCAAACTTAATTCTCTCCCCATGTCCTAATATCCGCGAAGCACACATTGTAACCCAGGCGAGAACACAGGGGCGCCCCCGTCTCTTCCCACAAATCAATCACACCAGTCTCCAGTTCCCCGGTGGTGCCTCGATGCCACCCCTCAGCGCACATCCACTTTGCCCGTCAACTTCTCTCCACCACCTCTCTTGTCCAGGCTCCTGGCATAACTGCTTTGATTTACTGAAACGACTCTCAAGGAGTGATCCAGAACCCCTGGGGGACGCATCTCCAAGATGCGTTCAGCGTCCTGCAAGGTCACGGCCACGCACGGGTAAGAGCCATTCAAAGGGCAAGAGAGAGCAATGGATTTTAACGTAATAGAATGCAAGTGTACGGATAAGGTTTCAGATTTCCCTTAGCAGCTAACCTTTAAGACACTACCACTTGGTGAGTTTTGGTGTTGTAGCAAAGAAAAATATGCATCATGATCTGAAAAGACTATTAAAATATCCATCCCCTTTCCAACTGCATCTCTGTGTAAATGAGATTTTGTCAGCAGCCATCAGCCAAAACACACAACAGACTGACGGTGGAAGCAGATGAAACCGTCTGCTCCTTCCAGTGGGCCAGACATTAAAGATACTTGCAAAAGGGCAAAACGATACCTTCTTTTGGTTTTTGAAAATGTAGTTATGTTTCATTAAAATGTGCTATAGTCATATGCAATGAATCAATCATTGCTATTTTTAATACATCAAGTAATCTTTTTAGATTTACGTTTTAATTTCTAATTGAACGAATATTTGGTAGATACAACCCACAAAAACAAAAAGTTTTTTTTGTGTGTATTTTTTAGTGTGAGGGGGGACCTGAGACCAAAATGTTAGAGGACGTGAACAATTTCCTCCTCTCCAAGCTAACCCTCCTCGCTGGCCAGAGTGCAGGGGGGGCAGGGAGGCTGAGGTCTTGCCCAGGAAGCTCCTGAGTGTGCCCCCAGCTCGAGGCTAAGCCGACACACGGGGTCCTCCCAATCATCCGGCCTGACGCCTCTTCCTTCTTCTCCCTCCCTTTCAAAGCTCCAGCCAGGCTGAGCACCTCACATGCTCCTGCCACATTTGCTCATTGTCTCTAGAATATTCTCTCCCTTCCACCATCCCTTCTAATGAGTCTGTTAGGACACTGTCAACTACACGCACAGAAAAACCAACTTCAGTTGGACAAAGAAGGACATTTATTGGCTGGTGTTAGCCAAGGAGTTGAACGTGAGGGTTGGCTCTTGTTGAGGGCTGGGTGGCAGTTTGGCAGAGCCCCCTCTCATCTGTCTTCTGCAGAAGACGCTTGTCTCGAGGCCGGCTCCCTTCGTGGAAGCAAACCAGGGACACGTGCATCGTGCCGGTGACTCAGAGTCCCTCTTCCCAAAGACCTGGTCTTGGAGAAGACCAGGGTTTTCCCTCCAATAGAAGTGCCAGTGATGACCAACAACTTGGGCCCCCCAAGTCCTCAGCAGATGACCCCAAGGATTCCCACTGTGCAACACACTTGCCTGCCACTGACCCCCCCCTCCCCGCCACGGTGAGCAGACGGAAACTGCCTGCAGAACCAGTTCTCTCCCAGTTGACCCCAGAAGCTGTGTGCCCTGTTAAGTGCTGTGCCCCCAATGCCTGATATAAGGGGGGCTTGGCGTACAGAAGGTGCTCAATAAATGTTTGCTGGTTGGAGAAAGAGCAGAAGACAAGGGGAAGGAGGCAAAGCAGGGTCCCAGCAGAGCCCAGGAGAAGAGAGAAGGCAGGGAGGTCTTGCTCCCAGTGTTCACCTGGTGTGTGTGTGATGACCCGTGAGCATCAAACGGCTCGCACCTCACCTGCAGGCTTTACAGAAGGCACAACTCGAAAGTCGAATTTGATTCTGAGATTTGTTTAGCTCTGGTCAAAATAACTTAAGGTTTTTTTTTTTAATTTATTTTTGAGAGAGAGAGACAGAGAGACAGAGCGTGAGCAGGGGAGAGTCAGAGTGAGAGGGAAACACGGAATCCGAAGCAGGCTCCAGGCCCCGAGCTGTCAGCGCGGAGCCCGATGCAGGGCTTGAACTCACAAACCGCTGAGATCATGACCTGAGCTGAAGTCGGATGCTTAGCTAACTGAGCCACCCAGGCGCCCCAAGAAGTTTTTTTATTATAAAATTAAGTGTCTAGTAGATTTTTAAAAATTATCTTTAAAAATTATTATCTGGAGAGTTTTGATAAACACAAGGTACATAATCCTGAATTTTACATTTTGACCGTTTCTTCATCTCGTCTCCCAGTTACTACTTCAGATTTCGGTCCCCTTCCTTCTGCATCACCTCCTTCTGTGTCAGTTGGCTTGAGTATGCAGATGAGATCTGACTATGTGTTTCTGGGGAAAGAGCACACGTTTTTCTAACTACACGTCAAGTACCATGCCAACACTTTGGAAAGAATTCGACCTCCAGGTATAGCTCTAGGTACTATGAAGTTTGGATGATGAAAAAAACACCATTTTTCTGAAATGTTTTCATTATTTGGATTTATGCCTGCAAGGCGTTTTTAATGTTTACTATTTGGATCCCGTTATTACTTTTCTGTTCTATAAGGGGAGGTGGAATTAAAAGGCAGCTCTGGATTAATCAGGTCATGAGAAGTCTTCCAGATAAAAATCTCAGTTTCAAAACATGAGATTAATAAAATCTTCTTAAAACAGACGCACAAGTGCTCCCAGGGCTGGATGGCATGTGACCGTTCACTGCACTGATCCCGAACCTGGCTAGATCTAGAGCCAGAACCTGCCACCAAGCCCTAGCTGTCCTGCAGCGAACCTCTCTCGCCAAAGAGGCCCCGTGAACCTCGCGTGGAGCCGACGGACACAGCCGAGCGTGTCTGTGGGAAGGCCGGGCCGGGAGACACGTCGGATGATGGGAATTCTCAGGAAGCCCCATCCTGACAGGGCAACTCGGTTTCCGTCCAGTGGGAATTGGCAAAAGTGATGCACAGAGCTGGCCAGGGCCCGGAGGACATCCTTGATCTTCTGTATTTCTGATGCTCTGGCGTCTGGGGCCCTGCTGACCCTGGATGGGCCACCTCTCCCAGGGCTGGGCGACTAGAGGCAGAAGGGTAGGACTTGCCCACCATCCAGAGCCCACGCCACCACCTCCTCCAGCCGTGCTCACCCGCTGGGGCACCATCACCTTCCCTGGTCACCCAGGGCCAGGGGCCAGACGCCCGGGCCAGCCCCACGCCCCAGGAGCCTGCTAAAGTCGTCCAACCTTGCCAATCCTCCGCCCGCCTGCCCTGCCTCACCTGTTCCCTCCCGAAGAGACGGTAATAAAGGCTCCTGCCTGCCCTCCCCCTCACCTGCCTCCTGACCCGCCCTCTTGCCCCCCCCCTGCTCCCTGCCCCGGGTGCTCCCTCCTCTCGGGAGCTAGGAGTAACAAGCTGTGTTTTCAAGGGTACTTGTCTCCTGACCTGTTGGCATCACTGGACCTCATGTCCTCTACTGACACTTTACACTTTAAAGCAGCCAGAGAAGAACCTTCTCTTGTCCAGGACCTGCAGGGACGGACGCAGGCGAGACAGTCTCTCAGTAAGGGAGCCCCATCCTGAAGGGCAGGGACTGGACCACAGGAACCAGGTCGGGCTGCCCGATGGGGCCTGCAGTCCCCATCACATGGCATCCACCCACCAGCTGCCGTCTGCCTGAACACCTCATCGCCTGTTCCCAGGTAGGGACAAGGTCTCAGCAGGAGCACCCACGTCCTGCACAGCTCCCGGTGAGTCCTGGGGCTGAAGGGGGAAAAATCAGTGCTGATGTCTATGACAGCGTGGCTGTTCTCACTTCTCAAACACTTGGTGAAGTAACGGGTTACCCGTGCCCTCACTGGGGAATGAAGAATCTGCATCTGGGCAGTGTGCAAAAGTGGCCTTGCTTAGGAAAATGCTTCCCGGTCGGGAATGGTCTCCTGCTCTGAATCCTGATTCTTTCTCGCCAACTGGACACGTGTCATCCACTTTCATACCTGTCTGTGAGAAAAGACCAAGGTGCCTGGGTTTTCCAGGTGGTTGAGCTGATGCACCCCCCAGGCCCGGCTTGCCAACTGTAGGAACAGGTCACTGTGTTACGTGTTCTTTTGGACGAAGACAAGACTCTCCAACCATATAGAACATTCTAAATGACTCATCTTTGAAGTCAATTCTTGTTTCTTGTTATGGATCACACCATGCCCCCCACCCTCTGCCGTTCCTACGCTGAAGCCCTAACCCCAGACGTGACTGTATTTGAAGACGGGGCCTCTGAGGAGGTAATGAGGTTAGAATAGACCGTAGGGCCGGGTGCTGACCCACCCTGACTGGTGTCCTTGTGACAGGGCACACAAGAGCTCGCTCCAGCACAGCCATCTGCAGGCGGGAAGGGAGGCCTCTTCGGTCCTGCCCATGCTTGGATCTCGGACGTCCAACCTACACGACCGTAGGACATCAATGCCTGGGGGTTAACTACCAGTCTACCTTACTCTGTTATCGTGGCCTGAGCGGAGGGATCCCGTGTGTCTGGGAAAGCGATGAGTATTCAAGCACGGGTGTGCAGAGACAGGAGCTAACGTCCTGCCCACCGGACTGGCTGGAATGTGTGCCACCAGGTCACGTCCACAGTCCTGGGGCATCCATGCTACTGAACAGGGGAGGCCAACCTCTACCCACAGACTCCCTCTCCCACGTGAGCTGCCTCCCCGCTAGACTATAATGAAGGCAGATGGGGCTTGCTCAGGCAGAGGCAAAGTCTGGAAAGATGGCCCCAGATGGCCACATTGCACTCCCAGGGTCCCCCTCGAAGACTGAGGCACTCGGCAGCTTTGGCTGCCGGGCGTGCGGCTGCTGGAGACTCACAGCTCCGTCCCTCCCTGGAATTTCCCTCGGCTGAAAGAAGCCACCCGGCCCAAGATTCACCCCCTCTCAGGAGTGGGGCTCAGCCAAGGCCGGTCACTGTGGGGTCACCGAGGGCAGGCTCAGGGCTCCGTGCAGGGCCAAGCCAGCGGCAGAGCTCAGCATGAGTCAGCTGAGGGCCTGGGGCAAACGCATGGCTGCCACCTTCGTGCTCGGCCAGGTCCTGCCTCCCTTACTCTCTGATGTGCCGATCCCGAGAGTGCTCCCCACTACCCGTCCTGGGCACAGCTCTCTGCTTGCATCGGCTTCGTGAGAACCAACTTAAAATGGGGAGGCTGACCCGGGCAGGACGGGGTATGCACAGAGGGAATGGACCTGCCCTGTACCTTTGCCTCTTCCAGGCAGTGCTCGGTGACTGCTGCTATATTGAACTGTGCTGCACTGCCAGAGATGATGCTATTTCCTCCCTTTCTGTTTGCAGCCAAGTCCACCCAGGCTCGCAGTGAGGACCAGAGTGTATGTCTTCTCCCACAGCCTGTGGAAATACGGAGTCATAAGAGGCCAATCTCTCTTAACACGGTGCCCTTAATCTTGGTCCGTGCAGACTCGACTGCCTGTGGTTCAGGGGGTTTAGAGCCAGCACCAAAGTGGGCAGGAATTCTGCTGTGGCCGTCCTGTGCTGTAGGGGACATGGGGTCAGCCATGATCATGGGACTATGAAGTCAAAAGTAGGACAGAACTGAATACCCAAAGGAATTGAAATCAGGATCTTGAAGAGATCTCTGCACCCCCATGTTCACCGCAGCGTCACTCACGGCACGCCAAATGTGGAAGAAATGTAAATGTCTGCCGTGGATGAGGGGATAGAGACAACTGGCTGTGTGCCCACACTGGAATATCGTGCCTCCTTAGAGGAGGGAAGCGGGCACCTGCCACATGGATGAACCCTGAGGACACGTGCGGAGTGAAATAAGCCAGTCACCAAATCCAAATCCCCTCTGCTTGTACGAGGGTCAGCCAGACAGGGGCCAAGTCCTGGCTGGGGAGCTGCACTGGTAAGTCCCTGGTGAGGACAGGCACCCTGTGCTGCTGATGGTTCCAAACTCAAAGCAACCCTGCAGGTTAACTGCTCTATCCCATACTCGGAAAGAGATCGAAGCAGAGAAAGACTCAGAAAGTGCCAGAGTCATGGAGCCAATGAGCAGTTAAACGGGGCTTAGGACGTGGGTCTGCTTGGACCCAGAGGCCTTGCTCACAGCACAGACAGGCTGCCCTCACAGCAGGCGACCTGGGGCCAGGGAGTCAAACACTGCACCCCAGCAGGTCCGGGAAGGGGGCAGGCTTGGTCACTTAGGTCCTCTGAGGCCCAAGGCATCACTCTGAGGACACAGCATCAGAGAAGACAGGACAGTCACTTTGTGAAGTGCTTTTATCCTAATGCTACCACCTCTGTCACAGAAGTCATCAGTTCGGTCCCCCTGAGGTGCCAGCAGCAAGGACAGCCACACGGGTCCCCGGTTTCGAGGCTGAACCGTGTAAAGGGTCACTGGTCTGTGCCACGCCTTTGGCCAGAGACTGCTGTCCAGAAACTGTGCACGAGAACCGCAGCTAATTCGAGGTGAGCAAACACGTCTGAAGTCCGTTCCAGAGAAGGCAGAGCACCAGCCCGCATTCCAAGTGGTGCCACGACGCACGACAGGACAAATGAAGAGGAGAGAGAGCAGGACGGAGAGTGTGACCAACGCCCTCCTTCTCCCAAAGACTAGACTCCGCATGACAGCGTGGATTCCCTCCGAAGAAGCAATCAGCGCCTTTCTCGCAAGACCTGGAAACCATCTGGGCTTGGCTGTCATCCCACTGATACTTGGTTTTATGAAGGCACCGAGGCTGGGAAAAAATGTGTGGGTGGTGTGGATGAACGTTCCTGTGATTCGTGGGCGAACGCATGGATGGATGAGTGTGCAGGCGCAGACCTTCCCTGACCTCACGGCCGGGAGGCTCACGCGGGACCCGGCACGTGTTCCATCCAAAGGTGCAGCCAGAAATGCCCTCCCCCCACCGGCAAGGTGTATCCAGGGTCAGCGGGATTTCCGTGCGGAACTGGTTCCTGCTGAAATGCTTACAAACATACCCTTTAAACTGAACTGGTCGGGGTTTTTTGTGTTTCTGCCAGAGTAGGTATTGCTATGTTTCAAAACCATGCATTCAAACACAGAGGTTCTCTGTAGGCCAAATGTAGCGGGAAAACATCATCAAGTGATGTTTATGCATCGTGTCTGTCACAACCCCAGCTCCACTGTCCTAACCTACAGAAGACGCTGTGTGTCCTGAGGGCCACCTCTGGCAAGACTCCATTTACATTCATCAACTGAGTGACTTATCGGTCCCACTTGCCAGGCACGCAGGGTCTCTACTGAGCACTGTCGGGTGCTGGGGACACAGACATGAGTAAGACACAGTCCCTGACCTTGGGTCACCCTCAGACCAGGAGGGGCTTCAAAAAAGAAAAGGAATTGGGGCACCTGGGTGGCTCAATGGGTTAAGCGTCCAACTTCAGCTCAGGTCATGATCTCATGATCTGTGAGTTCAAGCCCTGCATCGGGCTCTGTGCTGACAGCTCAGAGCCTGGAGCCTGTTTTGGAGTCTGTGTGTCCCTCTCCTTCTGCCCCTCCTCCCCTCTCAAAAATAAATAAACATTAAAAAAAATTAAAAACAGGATTAGCAAAGATTCTCTCATTTCTATCATAAAATTATGATCATGGGACTATGAAGTCAAAAGTAGGACAGAACTGAATACCCAAAGGAATTGAAATCAGGATCTTGAAGAGATCTCTGCACCCCCATGTTCACCGCAGCGTCACTCACGGCACGCCAAATGTGGAAGAAATGTAAATGTCTGCCGTGGATGAGGGGATAGAGACAACTGGCTGTGTGCCCACACTGGAATATCGTTCCTCCTTAGAGGAGGGAAGCGGGCGCCTGCCACATGGATGAACCCTGAGGACACGTGCGGAGTGAAATAAGCCAGTCACCAAATCCAAATCCCCTCTGCTTGTACGAGGGACCAGAACAGTCAGATCCATGGCCCTGAGAGCAGCATGGCAGCAGCCAGGAACGCGGTGGGGGTGGTCATGGGGGGGAGGGAGGAAGGGGGGAGGGGGGGTGGGAGAAAAGGCACAGGGGTGCTGTTCCAGGAGCTACCGAGGCTCAGCCACACAGAATGACCAGACTCCGGAGACCTGCTTCCTGTCCACTCAGCAATGGTTTAGAGAGTAGATCCATATTATGTGTCTCTCACCATGAAGAGGTAGGTGCAGGGCAAGGTCAGAGATGAACCTGCAAGGCTGGGCCTCCAGTGAGTCCCAGCTGGAGCCCTGGGAGGAGGACACTGCTGCCCCGTCTGACATGCGGGAGTAAGGGCCTGTGCCAGGCCCACGGGACACGTGATCACAGGGTCGTGGGATCGAGCCCTGTTCCAGGCTCTATTCTGACGGCGCAGAGCCTGCTTCGGATTCTGCCTCCCTCTCCCTGCCCGTTCCCTGCCCGTTCCCTGTTCGTTCTCTCTCCCTCTCTCCAAATAAATAAACATAAAAAAGTAAACAGTGACTTTGGTCCCTAGACTAAGAGGCTCAACACTTCACCACATCCCATTGAGGATCCCATAAGCAGGGTACAGCTATAATGCACAAAAACCTCCAAAACTTCTCCGTCTTTCATTTGGAGTGTCTCTCTCACACGTGCGTTTCCCAAAGTTTCAGTGCTTCGTGCTGCCAGCTCCACAAACTCACCCCAATCTAACTTGCCCAGGCTCCTGTTTCTCCCCCTCAAAACCTGACTCTTCAATGCTTTGCTTTTGTTTGGGGTTGCTTTTTTTTTTTTTTTTTTTTTTTTTTTTTTTTGCTTTGTATTATTTTGGGTGTTTTTTTTTAATTTTCTTGTTCACGCATTTCCTAGATTCCATCTGAAAAAATATATATAACAATTGGGCCAGGAATCTGACCCAAGAATCTTTCCTTCCTTGCTCTCCTCTCCCCCACCCGCCTTATGAACCACCTGCCACTGGTGGCAATAGAGACCCCAGGCCCCCATAAGTGAGTGACTTTTCTCCGTGTCACAGAAGTAAACCCTCAACTCTCATTTCCCCCAAATTGCTCAGACCTAAATCCAAATATCCGTGTTCACTTAACCTCACATGGAAACTACTGAAAATGAAAAAATCCATTCTCCTGGTGAGCCATTCTGAATGATCGCCAGATCCATGATAGAAAAGTCAGTTTCATGGTCCCTACCCCTTCAATGGTCACTCAGATCGGGGTTATCCAACGCTGGGAAGGTGGAAGGCTCAACACAAGACACACTGGAGCCTTTAGGCTGAAACTAGTTGGCAGGGTGTTAAGAAGAGGAAGGGGTGGAAAAGAATGAATTCCCAAAGTGCACAGGTGCATGTGTGCGCACGCGCACGCACACACACACACACACACACACACACACACACCTTTCCTCCTTCATGTGCACCGACTCTGTGTTATGGCCATGGCAACCAAATAATTCACATGGACGTATTTTTGTAAGTTAATTCATATATTTTTGAGACAGACACAGCATGAGCAGGGGAGGGGCATGGAGACAGGTAGGGGGAGGACCCCAAATAGGCTCTGAGCTGTCAGCACCGAACCCCATGTGGGGCTTGAACCCACAAACCGTGAGATCGTGACCTGAGCCACAACCAAGAGTTGGATGCTTAACCGACTGAGCCTCCCAGGCGCCCCTGGATGTCTTCTTTAACTGCACACAAATTAGCAAGGGAGTGAATGCGCAGATCCCTGGAGGGTAGGTTTCCGGATCACCGCAAAGGCAAATCCTGGTGTTCTGTAGACTCCAGCTGTGCTCTGACTACAGACAACTGTCTCCTCACAGCAGTGTTGCCTCCGGAGTTGGGCCTTGGACCCATCAAAGCACCCATGACTCCCCTTTCCTGTGGGAAAGAGCATCCACCCCTAGCCCTTGTGCTCAAAACCCCACATTCAACTGCCTGCCGCTTGCCGTCCATGCAAACTGTGACTTGAGCATTGGGCGTTACAACGTTCAGGTTCAAACTTACGTAACGAACAACGACTGGGCTGTCGATGAGGCCTGCCTCCAGTGTACCTGGCTGCGTATCAGCGTTTCTGAATCTCGTTGCAGCAGGTTCGTTTTGGAAGCACGGTGATAATGAGGTCGTCAGAATTAAATATTAGACATGGCACCCGTGACTATATTACGTGAGACGGTGGCTTTGCAGGGAACTTATTTTTATGGGATCCATCTCTTAAATTACGAACTATTTCAAGCGTACTCAACCACCGTGGACACCCGTGTACTCACTATCCAGATTTCATAAATTTTGCCGTATCTGCTTCATACGTTTTATAGCTGGAGCTTCCCACAGTGCACCAGGCTTTTCTTTTTCCTGTTTTTTCTAGTTGGAACCCCCCTGTACATAAAACTTTATTATCTATTCCATCTAGTTTATCTCGATATGTTCAGTTAATTTAGAAAATCCTTCCCTTCTCAAAAATAGCTAGTTGCAAGCCTATTGTCTGGATGTGAACTCAAAATCACCTTTATCATCATCGTCACCATCACCATTATCATCACCACTGTCATAATCACCACCAGCACCACCACCACCACCGTCATCACCCCCATCATCACCATCATCATCGTGACCATCATTACCATCATCCTCATCACCATCACCATCATCACCACCACCATCACAATCACCATCATCTCCCAGCACATTTTTGCCCCCCTCCAAGAAGACACAAGGTGTGGGAAGAGGGGAAATACTCACATAAAAGCCTAGGAAACAGCGGCGCCTGGGTAGCTCAGTCAGTTAAGCATCTGACTTTGGCTCAGGTCATGATCTCATGGCTTGTGAGTTTGAGCCCCACGTCAGGCTCTGTGCTGACAGTGCAGAGCCTGCTTGGAATTCTCTCTTTCTCCCTCCCTCTCTCTCTCTCTCTCTCTCTCTCTGCTCCTCCCCGGCTTGTGCTTTCTCTCTTTTGCGACATAAATAAATGCTAAAAAAAAGTTTAGGAAATAGATTTAAAAAGTCAGCCATGCTCTCAAAGTATTTCCTTCCAGTTTTCATCCCCAAGGAAACTCATGGTTCCCTCTTAAGTATTATAGTTTATCTGTAATTTTGATTTCTTTTTCACGCCACATCATAAGCACTTTCCACGCACTACACGCTTCCATAATTATCACTTACTACCAATTCCCCTGCTTGATTGTGTTTCACTCACATGAACATTTTACAGCTTATAGCATCTTCTCTTTTTTTCCGTAATTTTACACGTGGTATGTTACCAGGCTCTTGTAACAAGATTCAAACAACCCAGAAGTTCACAGGCTCACGGCCATCTCCATGCCAGTGGTGGCCACCTGGATCCGTGGACTTTCCTCCACACGCTTCCCGCGTCCTCACACGCGTATTGGCATAAACCAAAGGCATTCTGGGGAATGTTTAATACATATATGGAACCGTTTTTATATTAATATTGCAAGGCAATTTAGGTCACAGGATGGATCAGCGAACTTATGTAGTCAAGTCTCTCAGAGCACGGTTTCATGTTCCGAACATGCATCAGTATTTCCCCATGATCTATTTAGGATCCTCCTCTACTGTAGGCGCTGGGACATGGGACTGGAATGCTCAAGGTCCACACATTTTATAACTCACTTCTACAAGAGTTTATAAAGGGGATCCCGGGTGACTTGGTCAGTTAGGCCTCCAACTCTTGGTTTTGGCTCAGGTCATGATCTCGTGGTTTGTGGCTTCCAGCCCGGTGTTGGGCTCTGCACGGACAGTGGGCAGCCTGCTTGGGGTTCTCTGTCTCCCTCTCTCTCTGCCCCTGCCCTGCCTGTGCATTCTCTCTCCCAAAAATAAATATGTAAACTTAAAAAAAGTAAAGCAGTTTATGAAGAAGTGTACTGATGCCTCTCTCCTCACATACTTGCGAACCCCTGAATATAATCAAATTTTTAAAAATTTCCCATTCCAATAAGCAAAAAATGGGTATATTGTGGCTCTCATTTGCGTTTTATGATTAGAAACAAGGTTAAGTATCTTTTCTTGTTTGTCGTTTACAGGCTTTGTTTTTCTCTTCTGCAATTACCCTCTTTTTATTCTTTGACTAGTTTGTGAATGAATTGTTTTATCTTTCATTATTGACTTTTAGGAGCACTTTTTTTCCCCTACCATCTTTCATCTTTGGAGTATGCTGCAAATACTTTCTACCGTGTTACTTATCTTTTAACTTTACTTACCATCTGTTTCCCTACACACAAGACCTAAACTTCCGTGTGAGTAACGCGGAGAGTGTTTCCACTGATGATTTCGGCATTAGTCCTGGCTTCAAAACCCCAGTGTCCTCACACATGCACGCATGCGCACACACACAGAATTTTATTTGTAACGCAGAAGTTTCTGGTGCAGCCATCCTTCCTGGCAGCTCTCCACCAGCTCTCCATCTGAGGCCCCTTTCTTGTGTCCTTCACTCCCCCCCCCCACCAGGAATGGCAGACGGAGAGCGGCCCCAACGCCCTGAGACCAGCAAAGGGCAGGCAAGCACACATCACTGTCCCCCACTCCCCACCAGCCAGAACTCACTCTTGTGCTGTGTCCCTGCTGGGGAAGGTCGTCGTCCTGTGCGCCCAGGAGAATCAGGACACAACTTGGTGACTACATGTCTCTGCTACAGCTCTGGCTTTGTGTCTTGCTTCAGAAATCTTTCCCCATCCTCAGAGGGCTGAATGTTTCTCCTATAGTCCCTTCTGCTATGTTTCTAGGCGGGGTTCCCTTCTTAAATCCAGCTGGAGCTTATTTTTAAATTTTTTTTAAATTTTTTTTAACGTTTATTTATTTTTGAGACAGAGAGAGACAGAGCATGAACAGGGGAGGGTCAGAGAGAGAGGGAGACACAGAATCGGAAGCAGGATCCAGGCTCTGAGCTGTCAGCACAGAGCCCGACGTGGGGCTCGAACCCACGGACCGTGAGATCATGACCTGAGCCGAAGTCAGACGCTTAACCGACTGAGCCACCCAGGCGCCCGGGGAGCTTATTTTTGATAATATATGAAATGTCTCACTTTCACATATATAACCCTTATCTCAGAACCCCGGACTGAATGGTCCCCTTCCTACTATTCTGATACATGTTCCCCCTGGTTTTACTGAGATACAGTTGACATATAACATTGTATTCGTTTAAGGTGTTCTACAACATAATGACTCGATATTTGCGTATATTGCAAAAACGGTCACCAAAATAATTCTAGGTAACATCTACCACCGTATATTGTTACAAAAAAAAATTAAGATCTATTCTCTTAGCAACTTGCAAATACAGAAGAGATGCTGTCAGCTACCGTCACTGTAACCGTGCCACATCTAACACCCCAGGGCTTACTCGTCATGTGGCTGCAAGTGGCCCCAATACACCTCTTGGTCAAACTGCCTTTCCAAACCGGAATCGTTCTGTCTACGGACTCTCTTCTGCTTCTTTCATGCATCTATCATCCCCAAATCAACACCGGGAATTTAATCTTAATTTAACACCAGGAATTTAACTGTTTCAGTTACTCTAGGTCTGCAGTTTGTTTTCATCCAGCCAACCCTGTCTCCGCCTTTGTGCTCAGGATTTTCGTGGGTATTAATACCCACTTTCTTTCCCACACCAGCATCATTGTGTTAAATACTCCACTACAAGGGCCTGTGATAATTTACTGACACTGGACTTTTCAGACTTTCTTCTGCTGTGAAGCTGCAACTGTGTTCGCCTTACGTGTGCTTCCCCACAGTAATTTCTGGAAGCAACTCTGCTGGGTTGGAATATATTAGCATGCCCAAGGGTGTTGGGATGTGCCACCGAACTGCCTTTCAAGGTGGCTGTGCCTGATGTATTCCCACCAGCATGCAGACGACGGGGCTCTCCCCTCGTGGTTGTCAGCTCCGAGGCTATGCCCGACGTACTCCCACCAGCACGCAGACCATGGGGCTCTCGCCTCCATGTGGTTGTCAGCTCTGACTATTCCAATCTTTAAAAAATATTTAATCTGATGAACGTTTTCTTTTACTGTGATTTCATTTGAATTCAAGTAAGGTTAGATTCGTATTACCGGATGTGTTCATGTCTGGCATGAATTGGTACTTATGTCTTTATTGCAAATGATCATTAATTATAACTAATTTGCTGCAAGGAAAGCAACCCAGCATGGCTTTGTGGCTCATTGCCAGAAGCAACAGCTTTGGCCACAGCTCCAGACTGACTGCTGTCTGTGTCACCGATGTGGGAATTTCTGTACATTCCCAATCTCCAGGAACACCCTCTTCTGAATAAATTAATTGGGGCAAGCTTGCTAACTGAAGCGTTGGGGTCACCCAGACGCGTTCACACAGGGCGAACCTTCAGGTGCCTTCCCTGGGTGGGGTCCCTTCATCCTGGGGTGTGGACTGTCCCCACCCCCATACAGCACACACTGACTGGGGAGCAGTGGCCTGCCCCCACCCTGCCCTGCACAGCACACGTCTATGCCCAGCATCTGCCCTGTCCGGCCCTGACCAAAACCTCAGGAACTGCCAGCTTGGCAATCTGGCTGCTCCCCACACACAGGGACAGGACACTCAACAAGCACCAGACGGTTATTCTACCTTTATGCTTGAACCTCTGGCCTGAGGCCCCTTAAACATACGGTGGTCGATGTTTAGGGGGCCTCCGTGATAGTGGACGGGTCTGGGGACTCTTCATACAAATGCCACAGCGTGAGAGGGGGTCAGATGCCATCACAGGAAGCCACTCACACAGCGCCCGTCCTCGGGAAGGGGCCCACCCGCTGCCTTTGCCCATTTGAGTCACCGGGTGGGCAGGACAGGGTCCACAGAGGCTGAATACCCAGATGTGATTCCTCACCCGGAAAGCTCTCCGGGCCAGCTGCTGGCCCACTTGGGACTGTCCTTTGTGCATTCACCATGAACATTCTGAAAAGGCCTGTTGTCGAATTCTTCTGCTATTTTGCAATGTCAACAGACATGATGCTCTGAAGTGGCAAATGAGGCCGGGCTCTGACAAAGCCCCTTTATCCCCCGGAGGCCCCGTGAGTCAGACACACTTGGGGAGGTGAAAGGTCCCAGAGCATCGGGACGCCCTGCCTGGAGCCTGGCAGGAGGGAAGCCAGGAGCCGGAATGTTCCCGGTTCCTCACGAATGGACTAGGCATGCCTGGGGCCGGGGGGCGGGGGTGGGGGGCGGTCAGCGGGGGTGGGGGAAACCATCACAGCACAGAATTTGTCTTGCCCTGCTAGAAAGCGCTTAACAAAACCAGTGAGGACAGGACTCTGCCCTTGCATGACCACAAGGTTCCAGGCTGAACAAAGAAAAGACACAGGACACCCAGTTCAATCTGAACTTCACCTAGACAAGTACGACCCACACACCCTCTCCTGGACTAACAGCTTGGCGTCGACATCGCCTGGGAAGCGCTGTCAGAAGGGCTGGTCGAGGCAGATGCCTGATGAGAGTATGTCAGTGATCACAGGGTAAATCCCAGGAGGGCCTCCCACTGACCAGCAGCAAAGCTCACCCGGAGACCGTCTGGTGTCACCCCAACTAGAAAGCCCTGATCCCTGCTTTCGTGCTGTCTGCATTTGAGGAAAACATTTAGTAAACCTGCGTTGATAGGTCGTCCCGGCCCCGCTCCCACGTGTAGTAATGAAACAAAGAGCTCAACAGGTCTCCAGGCTACATTATGAGCTTGACAAGAGCCCTGGCGGAGACTCACAGAGAGCGTGACAAGGGCCCAGGTCGGGGCAGTCTGTCCCATTCAAGAGAAAGCTCGGAGAATGCAGGGTAGATGATACACTTCTGTTGTCTAGGACAACAGTCACACACGCACATTACCTTCTCCCTGATACCAGCCGCTGAAAAGGACTCACTCTGTGTATTCAAACACCTGCCAGAGTCCACGTGAACTCCCAAGACCCGCAATCAACAGGAACCCTGTTCTGAAGCTGCAGAGAAGGGGTCAGATGCTTGCTTGTCACACTGGGTCCTGCCACCCACGACTCAGGCCTCTGACCAGCTCACGAACGGGCCCCACTGTGGTTGAACCCACTGCCTCTGTAGGTGGTGGGTAGGGACAGTGCTCTGAGAAGACATCCTCAAATGCCTCCCACAGTCCGGTGAGTTGATCGCAGAAATACAAAATAAAGGGAGAGAAACTGCAGCTCCACTTGAAAAACTGGCTTGAGGGGCTTTTCATCAACAGTAAGCACAGAGGAGGTGCAAGTGAGGTGCGGCCACTGAGGCCGAGTGTGTGGGCACCTCTGGGGTCTGGCCCCAAACACTGGGTCCTACGGGAACCCGGGGCAGGTGGTCGGCTCTCCCAGCACATTCTGATGGTGGCCACAGTGCCGCCGCGGGTCTGGTCATGGGAGTAGGCGCCCCTCTCCGCCTGGCGGTCCACTTCTATTCTAGGACCCACTGCCCCCAGAGGCAGAGATGAACCAGCCAAGGCAAGGAGGCCACGAGGGCCCCGACACAAAGCCAGAGAGGAGGCCTCCGGGGAGAAACTGGGAGACAAGACTGCCGATCCTGCGGTGTAATGACCGAGGGCACAAACACTGTCAACCTACAGCATCTGGAGCCGTGCGGCAGTGTCAGAGGGCGTCAGCTACAGGAAGAGAGACTTTGTCTTCAACTAGGAGTTGTTAAAAAATAGTCTGAATATCTGCTCGATGGGACCCAGAACTGGTAATGTTTTCCGAGCCTTCAACTCAGAGAGCCTGAGGTTCTGTGATTTCATTCCCATCTAGCCTCCGAAAAATATTTTTTAAAAAAATACCAACGTTCCCAACCCCTCCCGTATCTAAAGAAACTAAAACTGCATTTAGCACCCCAACCACACATCCCCACGCATTTCACATTCTGTCCTGCATGCTGGGTCACTGTCAACATTTCCAGGCACTGTGGTTGGGCACAGAAACACACAGACGATGGTGAGGCCATCACCTGCTCTGAGGGGCTTGGTCCCCAGCCACCTCTCACTTTTCCTGCCAGTGTCCTTGCAGTCAACACCAATCACCTGTCTTCAGTCTTTATCTTCTGAGGAATTAGTTCATACCCAAATGTGAATCTGGTGTTCAGTAATAATCAAATGGGAAAATGACTCAGTCTTATGAAGCTTCCTGCTTTATCACAATACCCATTAGTGTGTCCACTGAATAAAAGGATTTCTGAAACTTCAGAATCAGACCTTTGCTTGAAGATTTGCTCCAAATCCAGTGCTTGTGGAATATGCACCAATAGCATATTCCCCGTCAGACAGGGACGGCACCGGGGGGTTTCTGGTGCCTCAGGTTCCCCTGTGCCTGCAGAGGGGGTGGGCCTGCCTTCCACTAAACCCACTCGGTGTCAGACCCCTCCACATGGGAAGAGGACTTAGGAACTGGCCACCAACATAACGCCCAGTGATTCCCCACAACAGCCCATCCCTTTGTCCAGGCCATCCTCCTGTGCCTTTCTGACCATACTGTCACTGCATAGGAAGGAAAACAGCCACACCAAACATCAACGGCACCCCACATGGCTCTCACTTGTACAAACAAAAGGCATGCTCGCTCCCCAAGAAAACCCCCCAAAATTTCCTATGAAAGAGAGGAGATCACAACCAACACCACAGAAATACCAACAATTATAATATTATGAAAAATTATATGCCAACAAACTGGGCAATCTGGAAGAAATGGATAAATTCCTAGAAACTTACCAACTACCAAAACTGAAAACAGGAAGAAACAGAAAATTTAAACAGACTCATAATCAGCAAAGAAATTGAATCAGTTATCAAAAATCTCCCAACAAACAAAAGTCCAGGGTCAGCTGGCTTCCCAGGGGAATTCTACCAGACATTTAAAGATGAGTTAATACCTATTCTTCTCAAACTGTTCCAAAAAGCAGAAATGGAAGGAAAGCTTCAAAACTCACTCTACAAGGCCAGCGTTCCCTTGATTCTAAAATCAGACAAAGACCCCCTAAAAAGAATTACAGGCCAATATTCCTGATGAAAAAGCATGTAAAAATCCTCAATAAAATACTAGCAAATTGAATTCAACAGTACATGAAAAGAATTATTCACCATGATCAAGTGGGATTTATTCCTGGGCTGCAGGACTGGTTCAATATTTGCAAAGCAATCAACATGATACACCACATTAATAAAAGAGAGGATAAGAACCATAGGATCCTGTCAATAGATGAAGGAAAAGCATTTGACAAAATACAGCATCCATTCTTGATAAAAACCCTCAACAAAGTAGGGATACATAGAACACACATCAACATCATAAAGGCCATATATGAAAGCCCCACAGCTAATATCATCCTCAATGGAGAAAAACTGAGACCCTATCCACTATGGTCAGGAACAAGATAAAGATGTCCACTCTCAGCATTACTCTTTTAACATAGTACTGGAAGTCTTAGCCTCAGCAATCAGACAACAAAAAGAAATAAGAGGCATCCAAACTGGCAAGGAAGAAGTCAAACTTTCACTATTTGCAGATGACATGATACTCCATGTAGAAAACCTGAAAGACTCCACCATAACATTGCTAGAACTAATACATGAATTCAGCAAAGTTGCAGGATGTAACATCAATGAGTAGAAATCTGTTGCATTTCTATACACCAATAATGAAGCGGCAGAAAAAATACATCAAGGAATCGATCCCATTTGCAATTGCACCAAAAACAAGTAGATATCGAGGAATAAACCTAACCAAAGAGGCAAAAGATCTGTACTCTGAAAACTATAGAAAAAATTAAAGAAGACACAAAGAAATGAAAAAGCATCCCATGCTCAAGGATTAGAAGAACAAATATTGTTAAAATGTATATATTACCCAAAGCATCTACACAGGTAGTGCAATCCCTATCAAAATACCACCAGCATTTCTACCAGAGTTAGAATAAATAATCCTAAAATTTGTATGGGACCACAAAAGACCACAAACAGCCAAAGCAATTCTGAAAAAGAAAACCAAAGCTGGAGGCATCACAATCCTGGACTTCAAGCTGTATTACAAAACTTTGCTCATCAAGACAGTATGCTACTGGCACAAAAACAGACACATAGATCAATGAAACAGAATATAAAACCCAGAAATGAACCCACAACTATATGGTCAACTCATCTTCGACAAAGCAGGAAAGACTATCCAATGGAATAAAGACAGTCTCTTCAACAAATGGTGTTTCGAAAACTGGACAGCGACATGCAGAAGAATGAACCTGGACCACTTTCTTACACCAGACACAAAAATAAACTCAAAATGGATGAGAGACCTAGACGTAAGATAGGAAGCCATCAAAATCTTAGAGGAGAAAACAGGCAACAACCTCTTTGACCCTGGCCACAGCAACTTCTTACTCAACATGTCTCCAGAGGCAAGGGAAACAAAAGCAAACATGAACCATTGGGACCTCATCAAGATAAAAAGCTTCTGCACAGTGAAGGAAACAATCAACAAAACCAAAAGGCAGCCTACAGAATGGGAGAATATACTTGCAAACAACACATCAGATAAAGGGTTAGTATCCAAAATCTGTAAATAATTTGCCAATCTCGATACCCCAAAAACAAATAATCCAGTGAAGAAGTGGGCAGAAGACATGAATAGACACTTTTAAAAATTTTTATGATGTTTATTCATTTTTAAGAGAGAGAGAGAGAGTGGGGGACGGGCAGAGAGGGAGACACAGAATCCAAAGCAGGCACCAGGCTCTGAGCTGTCAGCACAGAGCTCAATGTGGGGCTTGAACCCATGAACCGTGAGATCATGACCTGAGCAGAGATCAAGGGTCAGACATTTAACCAAATGAGCCACCCAGGCACCCTGATACTTTTCCAAAGAAGACATCCCAATAGCTAACAGACACAGGAGAAAATGCTCAACGTCACTCATCATCTGGGAATTACAAATCAAAACCACAATGAGATACCACCTCACATCTGTCAGAATGGCTACAATTAACAACACAAGAAACAACAGGTGTTGGCGAGGATGCAGAAAAAGGGAACTCTCTTGCACGTTGGTTGGAATGCAAACTGGTGCAGCCACTCTGAAGAACAGCATGGAGGTTCCTCACAAAACAAAAACAGAACTACCCTACCATCCAGCAATTGCGCTCTTAGCTGGTTACCCAAAGGATACAAAAATACAGATTCCAAGGGGTACATGGACCCCAATATATACAGCAGCATTATCAACAATAGCCAAACTAGGGAGAGAGCCCAAATGTCCATCAACTGATGATGGAAAAATAAGATGTGGTATATATATACAAAGGAGTATTACTCAACCATCAAAAACAATAAAATTTTGCCATTTGCAACGATGTGGATGGAGCTAGAATGTATTATGCTAAGTGAAATATGTCAATCAGAGAAAGACAAATATATGATTTCACTCATGTGGAATTTAAGAAACAGAACAGAACATATGGGAAGGGGGGGAAGAAAAGAAAGAGAAACACACTACAAGAGACTCAACGATAGAGGACAAACTGAGAGTTGATGGAGGGAGGTGGAGGGTAGGGGATGGGCTTGATGGGGGATGGGTACTAAGGAGGGCACTTGTGATGAGCACTGGGTGTTGTATGTAAGTGATGAATCACTGAATTCTACTCCTGAAGCCAATATTGCACTGCACTTGAACTAAAATTCACAAGTCATATGCCTATCAGATCAACACATTGTACCCCTTAAACTTAACACAGTGTAATAGGTAAATTCTACTCAATGAAGCAGGGGGAAAACAGAAACAAAAGACAGCTGGAGGCTCCCAGAGTGAATGTCCCAGGAGGAGCAAGCAGGGCTGTGTGGCCTTTTCCATCCGGGAGCCACGGAGGCCCACCCAGGTTCAAGGGGAGGCCACATGGAATCTGAGGACATGTGTTCAAACCACCACAGAATGCTTACTCCTCTGTGATCTGACTCTGAAATTCATCCCTGGGATCTGAGCGTAATTGTACATCTGCCTCTCGCAGGGCAATTCCCTTGGGCAAGGAAATTATAGTATCATCGAAGAGGAATGGAGGCCACAGTGGGGGCTGGTTCCTCCTCCCCCACATCCCGCTCCAGTGTCCCTCGCCTCTGGTTCCCATACAATGCTTAGCTGACACTGTTCATTGTCATTGTAACTTGGGAAACCACTGGTTCTAACTCTGCTTTTGATTCTTAGCCCCTGTCACCCTGTGGGAACGAGACATGAGGGAGTCTATGAACACATCTTAGGAAGACTCTGGACTGGGGACACGCATTGGGACTTGAACTTTCTTTTCTCCCAGTGCCCAACGCAGTCACTCTGAGCCAGAACCTCTGATATTCCATGTTCTGTGTTACACGTGCAGCCAGTCAGCTGCCCAAGCTTGACTGTACTGACCACAGTACAGGCAAAATGTGGGATGTAGTTTCCTGTTTAGACACTGGATTCTATTTCAGTTTTCCATACTTGTCTACAAAACCACACCAAAACTTAGTGGCTTAAAACATTATTTTGTATTCCTCATGGTGGGTTGACCTCTGCCGGCCATGCTTAGGCCTTCATGTGGCTAAATCCAGCTGGTGGGCAGACTGGGCTGGGAGATGCTGGGGCAGACTGGGCTGAGAGATGCTGGGAGATACTGAGGGTCGGCAGGGGCAGCTTGGCACCCTCCACGTGGCCTCCATCTCGGGTCTTCCGTGGGCCTCCAGAGAGCTGCGACCCCCGCTCCATGTTCTAATGGTCCTTGGCTGTTGTATCTCTCTTCTGTTGTACTTGTCACAGTTGCGAGTTAATGCCTGTCATGTAATTATGTCAAATGCCTGTCCTTGCTATCGCACAATCTTCAAGAACAGGGTCCACGGCCATCTCGTGCACAAACTGCATTCTCAGTGCTAATCACCGTGCTTCCCGTGAATCGGGACCAAAATACACAGGCACAGGAAGAGGAAATAAATGCATGCAGGACAGTGCATTCATGTACTGGTTCACTTATTTAGTGGCTCTGGGCTTCACAGTCAGGGTTCACATCTGTAAAACTGGAAATGTGGTAACTTTCTCCCTTGGTTACTGTGAGGATGGAACCAGAAAACAGACATGTGTGCTGAGCACATGCCGGGCAGCCAGTCGGACTGGGGTTAATTACATGGAAGGTTTGCTTAATACTCGACCACTGGACAAGGTCACTCTGGCTATTTGGGGTCTTCTGTGGCTCCATACAAACGTTAGCATTATTTGTTCTAGTTTATGGAAGAGGCTGTCGGTATTTTGATAGAGATTGCTTTGAATCTGTAGGCTGTTTTAGGGAGCATGGACATTCTGACAATATCTGTTCTTCTCACCCATGAACAGGGAATGTGTTTCGATCTGTTTGTGTCTTCTTCAGTTTCTTTCATCAGTGAGTTATATTTTCAGAGTATAGGTCTCTCACCTTTTTAATTAAGTTTATTCTGCAGTATTTTATTCTTTTCAGTGCAATTGTTAATGGTGCTTTTTAAAATTTCTCTTTCTGTGACTTTGCTGCTAGTATATGCAAATGCTATGAATTTCTGGGTATTAATTTCCTATCCTGACACTTTACTGAATTTGTTTATTACTTCTAGTAGTTTTTTGGTGGAATTGTTAGGATTTTCTCTGTATAGTATCATGTTATCTGCAAATTGTGACAGTTTAACTTCTTAACGAATATGGATGCCTCCTATTTCTTTTTCTTGTCTTATTGCTGTGTCTAGGACTTCCAGTACTCTGTTGAGTCAAAGCGGTGACTCCTCCTCCACAAGGATGGTAGACATCCTTGTCTTGTTCCTGACCTTAGATGAAGAACTCTCAGTTCTTCTCCCTAGTATGATGTTAGCTGTGGGTTTTTCATATAGCTTTTATTTGTTGGGGGTTTCACTCTAGCCCTATTTTGTTGAGGGTTTTTATTATGAATGGATGTTGAATTTTGTCAAGTGCTTTTTCTGCATGTATTGAGATGATCACATGATTTTTATCCTTTGTTTTGTTGATGTGATGTGTCACGGTGATTGATTTGTGAATGTTGAACCACTCTTGTGACTCAGGAATAAATCCCACCTGACTGTGGTGAATGATCTTCCTAATGTATTGTTGTATACAATTTGCTAGTATTTTGTTGGGGATTTTTGCATCTATGTTCACAGATATTGGCTTGTAGTTCTGGGGTTTTTTGGTGGTGTCTTTATTTGGTTTTGTTATCAGGGTAATTCTGGTCTCATAGAATGAATTTGGAATCTTTCCTTCCTCTTCTGTTTTTTGGAATAGTTTGAGGAGAATAGTTGTTTACTCTTCTGTAAATGTGTGGTAGAATTTAACTGTGAAGCCATCTGGTCCTGCACTTTTGTTTGTTGGTGGTTCTTTTATTATCAATTCAATTTCGTTGCTTATAGTTGGTCTGTTCAGAATTTTCTATTTCTTTCCGATTCAGGTTTGGAAAATTGTGTGTCTCTAGGAATTTATCTACTTTTTCCAGGTTGTCCATTTTGTTGGCATATAATTTTTCATAATATTCTATCATGATCCTTTGTATTTCTGTGGTGTTGGTTGTTATTTCTCCTCTCTTGTTTCTGATTTTACATATTTGGGTCCTTTCTCTTTTTTTCTTGATGAGTCTGGCTATGGGTTGTCTGTGTTATCTTCTCAGAGAACCAGCTCCTGGTTTCACTGATTTTCTCTATTGTTGTTTTAGTCTTTATGTCATTTATTTCTGCTCTGACCTTTATTATTTACTTTCTTCTACTCACCTTGGGCTTTGTTTGTTCTTTTCCTAGCTCCTTTTGTGTAAGGTTAGGTTGTTTATTTGAAATTTTTCTTGCTTCTTGAGGTAGGCCTGTATTGCTTTAAACTTCCCCCTTAGGAACACTTTTGTTGCATTTCAAAGATTTTGGACCATTGTGTTATCAGCTCTGATTGGTTCTTTTTAATATTTTCTATCTCTTTATTTGAAGGTCTCCAACCTGGTGACTATTTTTATGATCATTACTTTAAATTCCATCTCAGGATGAGTATTACTCATCTCTGTTTCATTTAGTTCTTTTTCTGAGTTTCCTTCATCTTTCTTTTGGAGGATATTCCTCTGTCTCCCCATTTTCCTTGACTTCTGTGTTTGTTTCTATGGATCGAGCAACATGGCTGCTTCTCCTGGGGCTGAAGGTGTCTCTTGTGTGGAGTCCCCGTGTAGACCGCATGTGTTTGCTGACTCTGCTGGCTGGAGCCGTGGCCATAAGTGTTTGCTACTCTAAACCATAGCTTTTACAGAGAGAATAAAGGGAAAAATAATAAGAAGAAAAGAAAAAGGGAAAGAAGAAAGTAATAAGAGAATCAAAACAAGAGGGAAAAAAAAGAAAAAATAGAAAGATAGGGCGAGAACATAAACCACAGCCTTCTCCAACCCCTGACCTAGACAGCATTCCCACAGCTCCTCTGTCACTTAGCGGAGTTGAAGTGTTGTCTCTTTTATGCGCTAGCTGCTTTTAACCTGCAGCTTTCCTTCTGTGCCCAAACAGAGGGATCTGTCCCCGGGCCCTCAGTACTGTCCCTGCTGCTATTGGTAGTGTTGGGGTGGGGGTTCCTTTTGCTACCATGTCCACATCTCTCTTGCCATTCTGTCCATCTCTGGTTGTCCGCTGGCTGTTCAGTCGGCCCGCAATTCCTCTTCAGGAGGCGCTGTTCTATGAACAGATGTAAGTTGGGGTTGCTCCATGAAGAAGATGAGTTCAGAGTCTTCCTACATCACCATCCTGGCCCAGAACTCTCTTCTGCAATGACTTTAGAAGACATCGGGATCAGCCTTAGAGTTGGCATTCGATGCCCAGGGTAACAGAGAACCGGCAGAGGCGATGAGTGTCCACCGAAGGCTGAGCCTTGTGCTGGGTCCTGACACAGTGCCTGGGAACCAGACCTTTGAGGGCCGGAGCACTGGGCCATCTTCAAAGCGCGCCGGTGGAAGGAAGTACAAACTGGCCCAGAGTCTCCAGAGAACAACAAAACAGCACCTGTCAGAAAGGGTCACATCACAGACCCAGCAGCTGGTCACTTGGTCTTGAAGGAACTTGCTTTGTCTCTCACCAGGGCTGGGGATGGGGTAGCAACCTCAGTGAGCTCTCTCATCTGACCAGCAGGGCCCTGATCTCACGACGTTAGGGACACGACAGTGGACAAATAAATGAAAAACATAACTGGATGCAAACGTTTGCATATGAAATCCTCATGTTGTGCAGCTTAAATGTACACGGTGTTATATGTCAATTATATCTCAATAAAGCTGGGAAAAAGATTTTTTAAATTAAAGGTAACTGGAGATGGTGGCAAGATCTGTCTAGAAAACAAAGGCTGTACCTTAGAGAAAGGGACTGGCAGGGACAGGCAGGGACTCTGCGGAGCAAAGTCTCTGCAGGGCAGATGCTGCAGTGGGGCTGGAATTACAGGCAGGAGCCGGGCCCTCGGGGGTGTGAGCCTCGGGAGAGACTGATATCCGCGTCCGAGGGACAAGCATCAGGCCCGTGGCCAGAGTGCAGGAGAGACAAGCAGAAACCACACTCGGGCGAGGGTGTGGGCCGTGGGTTTACTCCGAGTGTGTGGAGAGCCGCAAACGGGAACGGATGCTTCCAAACGCTTGACCCTGCTGCTGGGGGTGAGTCAGCCCCAACCCTACAGACCCATTTGGTCATACTTTTAGTTTTATAACTTTATTTTTTACCATGAACACATATTCATTCTGTAATTAAAAACTTAAATAAACAGAAGCTGTAAAACAGCAATATCACAGCCCAAATTGCCCCTGAGGATTCCCTGGTCCTCAGGAAGCAGAGGCGGGCGGAGTCTGAGCGGCTGAGGCTGCCAGGTGCCCACAGAGGGACGTGCTGTCAGCAACAGGCCGGGAGCCAAGGGGCCACAGCCTGGCTGCCCGCAGGCCCCCTGGCCCCCATCTTCCGAGGCCTGTGCCCCCAGGCCCTGTGGGGGAGGCGGCCGTGAGAAAGGCCAGCGAGGGCTGGGCTTTCAAAGAGCTCCTGGGGTCGCTCCCTGCACTGCTGATGTCGTTTGCGTGGGCTTCCGTAACCTCTCCTTTGAGCTCCGAATATGTCAAGAGGGAAACATTCAGGCAAATAGTCCCTTGTGGCCGTCACCGGGGAAACCCCTGTCCCCTGCACAGGGCGGGGGGAGCGGGGGTGGGGGTGGCGGGGGCTGCCTGCACAGGAATGCTGCACACCCACATGTCCCGCAGACACAGCTCTGCTCTACTGCTCCGTCATGCGATTTGGAAGGATTTGGGCGGCATCTGCCCCCTCCTCCCCGAAGACTGTGCATCGTGGGTGACACACGTGTCTGTAGGAACCGCTCATCTGGGATGTTTTAGAGTCTCTTAGAGCCAGCTCTGACTTGTCCTCTCTAAACCATGTCCTTCCCCCAACAAAGACCCACGATGTTAGTTATCCAGGTTTACTCTTGCCGATTCGCAGGGTCGGTGCCTCACTTCTGTCTGGAGGAAGCTGTGGTGGCCCCAGCTGTAGAGGGACCGTGAGGGTGGCACCAGCCAAGCTGCAGGGGAGGACTTGGGGGGTGAGACCCCCATGTCTGGCAGGTGGTTCCCAGGGGCCGATGCTGGATCCTCCCACTGGCCTTGGGGAAGAATTGTTCCTGATATGCCTGCAAAGTGAGTCTGAATAAACTCACTCACATTTCTGCACTGATTTCCGTGATAAAATCAGAAATCTTTTCCCACAGAAAAACAGTGTTAGCTACGACCTGTAATAAAATATTATACTGTAACACCTGCTACTTTCCAATGAAAATTACAACTTTCCCAGGAAACCAACTAAAAACAAATCACAAAGCACACACTCTGTATTAACAGGTTGGGCGCTATCAGAGGTCACGTTCACTCGGGCAAAGCCCACAGGAAGACACAGGATATTCTCTATTGTGATGCATTTAACTTTAAGCTACTTGTCTTGTAAGAGTTTATCTTGTGAATGTGATCTTTTCAATGTTTCCCAAGCACCCTCTATGTTTTTTCATGCTGGTGGTCTCTGTTTTTTTATTATTAACGTAATTGTCTTGACTTTTTTTTTAAGTAAAGGTATTTGCACAGAATCAAGGGTTAAAATCTGAGTCAGAGGGGAGTTTAAGGGAATTTTGTTCTGTTTCACCTTTACAAGGAATTCCTGGGGTGCCCGGGTTGAGCATCCGACTTTGGCTCAGGTCATGATCTCACGGTTCATGGGTTCAAGTCCAGCATCAGACGCTGGGCTGACAGTGGGGAGCCTGCTTGGGATTCTCTCTCTCAAAAATAAACATTTAAAAAGTTTTTTTTAAAAAAGAAAAAGAATTCCCTTAGCGACACCCCCAGCCAAGAGACAGCACCGACCCAGCTGCACGCAGTCCAAAGGACGAGCATGTTTGAGGTGACCCACGGGCTGCGCTGGGGAGGAAGGGCCATCACCGAGACCCCACGCTAAGTGAAGCAGGTGGCTGTGTCAGGGTCTCACTCAGTGACAAGGCACCAGAGAGGTGCTCACCGCAGGACAACCACAGAGCCCCAAGTCCGCTTGTCTGGGCTCAGCAGGCTGCCCAGGTGAGACAGAGTGAGGATACACCTCGAAATGAACGTTCTCCTTTCTGTGCACACATCCCCACAATTGTTACCTGACCTTGCCCGTCCCCCCCAAACCGCCCTTGCCCCATTCAGCATTCTGGGACTCATTCCCTGCAGCCCCAGGGGTAGCAGGTGGGGCAGAGCGCAGGGGGACATGGCCCATCCAACAGGGGAAGGTGGAAGCAGCTCAAGATGCTGCCCCGAACCCGTGGCCCCAGCTCTGCTAAGTTCCAGAAATAAAGCAAGACTGTCTTCTCACTAGGCTGTCTCGGCTGTGCTGGGAAATAAATATGGCACATTATTCAGACCAAAGCAGGGTTTGGAGACAGAAGTCCAGACGAGCCTTCGGTCCCGTGGAGCCAGAACTTTCCCTGGCCGTGTGGCGCCTGGCTGACGCCACCACCTTGCCTCCTCCAGCGAGCATGGCGAGGCCCCTGCGTCCGGCTGTCCTGGCCCCTCTCTGCTCCGTGATGTTGGAACTCGCCCTGGGAGTGCAGCCAGCTTCTCCCTGTCATAGGCAACTCTGGGCACCAATGACAGCCTTGCTCTCCAGAAACACACAGTCAGGGGTCAGTCTGTTTTTCCAGTCTTCCACTTTGCAAACCTTTCTTAAGTTTTTTCAAAAACTGTTTCTTGGGTAGGCTTGTGTCGGGTGCAGAGAACCGTCCTTACTGGGCTCACCCGCCTGCCAAGGTCCAGAGGCTAGAGGCACATGAGGGAGAAGGTGTATGTGTGCTTCATGGGAGAACACCAGCCTGCTCCTCCCCTGCTGAGTGGGAGCCCCAGAGGGGAGCCCAGGGTCTGTGCTATAAACCAGCCCTCCAGGGTTCTCCCAGGTGTCTGGTTTGAGAACCATGCCCCCATGGGATGTTTTCTAGCTGGTGGTCCACCTGCCATGGACACGAGTGACTACACCATCAGAAGTCAAGTTAGAGTTGATAACCTCATTGTTTCTGTCAAGTGATCCCAGAAGGTTTGGATGAGGCTCTCATACCAGGCATTCTGGAACTTTCTCTGCTCCCCAGGAGCACCGGCAACCTTGCCACCACCTGAGCCCTCCCAGGGTGTGCGAGCGTTGATGCTGAGTTTTCTTGCTGTCTGGTCTATACGTTCTCTACACATTTATCACATATTTTCACTTTCTGGACTTCAGGAAAGCTTGTCTCTAGTTCTTTACGTACATCAACAGAATAGCTGGGCAGATGTTAGTGAAAAAGATTCATCATGTGATCTTAAAAAAAATCTGGGGGCTCCTGGGTGGCTCAGTCGGTTGGGTGTCTGACTTCAGCTCAGGTCATGATCTTGCAGTTTGTGGGTTTGAGCCCCGCATCGGTCTCCGTGCTGACGGCTCGGAGCCTGGCTCCTGCTTCGGATTCTGTGTCTCCCTCTCTGTCTGCCCCTCCCCTGCTCACACTCTGTCTCTGTCTCTGTCTCTGTCTCTCTCTCTCTCTCTCTGAAAAATAAATACACATTTTTTAAAAATCTGGTTCTTTAAACCAAATTTTAAAAAAAGAACCCACCAAAAAAGGAATAAAAAACTTGTTTCCTTTTGATGTTCTCTCTCATGCGAACCAGTAACAAGATGCTTCTGCCTCTCAGAGTCCACCTTCTCCCAACAGAAGATGCTGAACTAAATACATTCAATGCCATGAGATAGGCACAGGTAAACGAATCAGGGAGATGGGGAAAGATGGATGGAGCAGGGAACAGCAAGATGAAGTTCGAGAGCCCCAAGCGCCCATGGTTATCGACACGGGAGCAGGTTGTGAGCTAGGTACTGACCAGGGAAAACCAACAAACCAACTCTAAACCTGTCCACCTGTTACAGGAAGCACAGCTTTGCCAAGAAAGAATCAGTCACCACCAGCCAAGTCTCAACCCCAAATCTGCAGGTCCCTACTTCTACACTATCCCCCAAGGACACTGGGAACATGTGACTTTGCTTTTTGGTATACTGCCTTTTCTCCCTAAAACACACTCAATCAATACATGGTAAGAAGTGTTATCTTAACGTTGTAGTTTCAATCGAAGACACAACACATCCGACAATTTCGTCCGCACCTGCTCAGTTTCCGGTCCAAGAACATCACGCGGAACAAGCTTGGCCAGTACACCATGTTGGATGAACCCAAAAGCTTTGCCCTATGTGTGAGGGCCAGGGAAAGGGGACCAGGAGACAAACCTCCCGGTCACCCTCCTGTGTCGGGTGCTCTGGGCTATGCCCAGCTCTGGTGTACACCCTTTATTTTGCATGTAACTGCTTTTCTGCACAATAACCTTATTTGTAAAGAACAGTGTGAGTGAAAAATACCCATGAGACAAAAATTTTGGAAAATCATTGAAGAAACTCATGGACAGGCAACTCTCCCACAGCCCCCTTCGCCACCCCACGCACATCAAATCCTTGCTTGATCCTTTGCCCAGGACAATAAAGCTGCATTCGGCTGTATTTTATGTACAGACTCCATTTACTTGCTTCAGCTGATTATTTATTACTCATATAAACTTGTTTCCGCTGTCTGATTGACATATTTTTCTGAGAAACTTGTCTGATCGCTTGGGCTAGGATGGAACGTCTCATACGTTCACCACTAAAATTAATGGAAATATTTCTCCTTGAACAGCTTTCTCCCAGTGACTGGGTTTTCAAGAGCGACCTGTGTGCTTATGGAAGGGCCAGGTGTAACGCAGCCATTCTCACACACCCACTCTCCGAGTGAGCCTTCAACGGCACCCCTCCCTCTCGATGTGTGCCTGGGCGGTGAGTCTCAGGAGGACCCCCGTTCTGCACTCCCCTTCTGCTGACCTGCACAGGGTTGGGGTAGCCAATAACACACTTGCCAGGTGCCATGGCTGCCCTACCCAGGACCCATCCTCACTTGACCTGATTTTCCTCCAGCCAAGCTCATCTGGCTTTCACCAATATGTGTGGCCCTCTGGGCAAGCCAGACCTCCCTCTCTGGGACCCATGAGTGTAATAAATCCCCGAAGACCCCAACTAAGGGGCTTAACTCCATTCACACAACGATTGGAATGCTTGTCTGCTCTGGATTTGCCTATGATTTTGCCTTTCTTGACCTAAAAAGAGGCCTTGGACAGCCAGAGGCCCAGCAAGGCAGTAAAAGGCCATTTTTATTATTTCAAACTGCCTGAAAGGAATCAGACCTTTACCATCAACATTACATGTCCGTTTTAAAATCCCATCAGCCTTGAGCAGCAAAACTAATATTGCCAATGCCGCTGCTCCAAAACCCGGGGTCTAGTCACAAAAATGGAGAACTCATTACCAGCTAACAAATTATGTGACACACAATCACATAAAAGAGAATAATCAAAAGGACCCATCGCTGGCAGGCTGGGTGGATACCCACGGGCAGCTCAGTGGGACCAGACGTCTTGGGACCTGGGTCCCCTGCTTCATGGAGAAGGCAGAACACTGGCTCACGGAAATGCACCTGCAGGACAGTGTATTGGTTGGACGGTGTATCAGCCAGCGCGAGCTGACGTAACAAACACCACAGACGGGGTGCCTGACAACAGAGACTGTTCTGTCCCGGTCCTGGAGGCGGGAAGTATGGGAGGCAGGTGTGGGGAGGGCTGGTGTCCCCTGAGGCCCCTGTCCTACCATGTAGACACCGTCTTCCCCCTGCATCCTCACGTGGTCATCCCTCCGTGTGTGTCTGTGTCCTCATCTCTTTATAAAGACACCAGTCGTGTGGGATTAGGACCCACACACAAGACCTCATTTACTCTTAATCACCTCTGCAAAGACCTTATCTCAAACACAGCCACATTCTGAGGCACTGGGGGTTAGGACTCAACATGTGGATTTTTGAGGGGCCACAATTCAGCCCATAACAGATGGCATCTGTCACTCTGGTGAAGCTGGCCTTAAAGACGGCAAAGAGTGGCAGTTTAAAAAAGTGATGTATTTTAATCTGCAGAACAGAGAATAAAGCCCTCCATGACTCCCAGGGACATGCTCCGGGCCCTTCCTCCAGGCCCAGAGACCAGCAGCACCCTCTCCAAGCAAGCAGGCTGTACAGAGAGAGGCTCAGGTATTCGCTGGGTCCCTGCACCCAGGGCCTCAAGGCTCTTCCCCAGGGCGGGGTGGCAGTTCCGGGTCCTGAGTCCTCAGACAGAGTGCTTGTCCTCTGCCTCCCACCTGAACCCACCATCAGCTTGTTGCTCAGGGACCAAGTTGTGTTGTTGTTTTCAGAGTTAATCTCTTCCTTTTTTATCTAAATTTGCCTCTCTGGTTTTCTCCGCTCTTGCCCTGTGAACGGTGGGTGGGGCCTTTGCACCTGCTGGGCTGGGGCAGCTCCTCCCTAGGGCAGCCCCAGGCCCCTGGCGCCCTGTGCACCCAGAGGCCCTCGGACAATGCTAGTCCTCACCATGGCCTTTGTCCCCAGGCGACTTCCCAGATGCCCAGACGCCTGTGGTGACGCTCGCTTTGCCTTTATGACGACCCTCCTTTGATGCCTTCCTGCAGTGCTGTGGGTCATGATGACGAGCCATGTGACCAAGGGCTGTAAATCAGCAGCAGAGCAAACACACAGCCCTCATTCAACTGTCCCCCCTCCAGCGGCAGCTCTGCAGAGAGGCCCCTGTCGCCAGGCTCTGATGCACGTGACGCCCAGAGCCAGTGAGGAACGCCCCAAAGTTCGCGGGTGCACCAAGCCACCCACCACACAAGGCCCCCCCCCCATTGACGGGCGGCCAGCCCTCCCTGGGGGAGGCGGCCTCAGCGAGGCTTCCAAGTGAATGCTTCAGAAGCTGACCCCCCAGCACCACAAGCGACTCAGCCCCCGTCAATAAGGCCCTGGCCTCAGTTTCCCAACTGTGAAGTGGAGATCGCTTCCCCTCCCTCTTCCTGCTTGGTTTCTGGTGGGAATAAGGTGTGATGAGCATCTGGCCTACTCTCAGGGCTCCCCAGGGAGCTTCAGGGGCTCTCGTTGCTCCCAGGCTTGCCGTGTGCAGGCTCCGTGGCCAGCAAGTATGGGCACCACATGAGCCCAGCCCGTGTTCTCACCTCTCCCATCAAGCGAAGGAAAGATGTAGAAAACCTGCCTTTCCCTGGAACCAATGCTCAGCTGTGCTGGAAGAGACAGGAAGCCATGCTGTGTGGCCAGGGCCTGAGGGCGCAGAGGGGACCTGGCCCCGCCAGACGAAGCCCTTGAACGCTACCCTGGGTGCCAATTCCTGTATTCTGCGTCTCTTACGGCCACTTGCCCACTACGGGCGTGATTTCTCTGGTCTAATGAAAGGCTGTTTCTTTCCAAAGGAATCTTCCTCCCACATTTCTTCACTCCTGCCTGCAGTCTGAAGCCCTGGGTTTACCCACTAAGAGCGAAACAGCGGTAAACGGGCGGGCATGAGCCCAGTCTGTCTGCTGATGATGCACATGGGAATCGCATGGGAGTCCGTGCTGGTGGGGGGGGGGGGGGGTGAGACGGAAGGCAACAAACCTGTGCTGATGGGGCTGGGGGGGGACCATGGCCAGGAGGCTGGTGCACTTTTCCTCTGGAGTGGATCCATAAATGTAATGTCATTTCATAACGTCTGGGAATTGCTCAAAAATGCTACAGAAGAAAGGGAAGAGATGAACCACCTGAGGCAGAACCTTGCTAATGTCTGAGTCTAGACTGTGGGTGTCTTGGTTGGGTCCCCCAGAGCTGACTCCAGTGCAAGAATCGGGAGGGCCGGGTTCCTGAGTAGCACCTAGGACATCAGAGAGATCATGAGCCACCCGAGGGCCCTGAGCTGGAGTCCTGGCTGCCAGCTCCTGACCCTGGGCGACAGGCCTACCTCGGATTCAGGTGCCTCCCAGCAGGCAGGGCCACCAGCATCTGCAGGAGCTGGGCACGGGTCTCTGCGATCAAGGGGCTGGGCAGGCACCATGACCTCTCTGCTGCAGCGGGAACTCCCAGTCCCTCATATACCCTCTCTACTTGTGTATGTGGCAGACGCCCCCAGGCAGACCAGCAGGCTGACGGACCAGTGGAGTGAGAGCCGCAGGCATCACTCACATTTTGCAGGAAATTTTGCAGCAACGGAGGAGGCAGAGTTCTGAATTCAGACCACTTCCCCGCCTGCCCGTGTGCCCTGGTGGCTCACTTCAATCGGCGCTGCTCTCACACCTGCTGGGCCTTCCTTCTCCGCTGTTGTTGACTTTTAAACAGAAGTTAACCTGTATGAAGCCACCCACATCCTGGCAGCTGGGCTGAGAAGAAGCCATGACGAGTCCACATCCAGTAAAAAGTGCAAGTGACAAATATCCTTGATCGAGGATGTAAAATGATGTGGGGACCCCGCAGTGTGTAAAGCTGTCGCCGCTGCCCTGATGGGGCGACATGCTAGTTGAGGACACAGGAGGGCACGAAGGAAGTCCCAGGGGGACAGCACAAGGACGCGGCACATCGTAACACGCGTCCCTAAGACACGTCTGGCCCTCTCTGGCCCTCTTATCCGGCCCTCGTCTGCCCGGGGAAGCACAGGCCGGCTGCCTCCTGAGACTGCAGGGAATGCCAGGCCAGGCTCGCGTCTGGTCCCTCCCCAGCCTATGAGCAGGCTCCAGTGTGGTAATGGGTGAAGGACACACACGCCACCGAGGGGAGAAGCTGGCTGCTGTGGCTTCTCTTGTTCACTCATCTCATCCTGACCCGGCTGGTGTCCGAGCCAGGGGACGTGGGAGGAGGCCCGGCAGGGGTGGTGGCAGCTCCAGGTCGGGGGCAGAGTCTGCTGATGTCTCCCCACCCCACCCATGCCATGCCCTCCTCCTCACACACCCTACAGCTGCCCCTGCCCTGAGAAACCGACCTAGTGGATTTGGAAGGTTCAGAGGGTTAGCTGGGGGTGCCCTGCTTTACATTCTCCACAGCCCCGGAGAGCCTCCGTGCCCGTCAGTCAGTTGGCCAGTGACCATGATGCCTAGTTTTAAGTGAGGACCAGACTGGGGTGCCCAGACACGTGGCCCAACAAGATTGTGGGTGTGTCTGGGAAGTGTCTGCAGGAGATCAGCATCTATATCTGTAGACTGAGTAAGGCCGACTGTCCTCCCCAGTGCGGGTGGGCCTCAGCCAATCAGTTGAGGGTCTGAACAGAACACAAGGTGGACTGAAGGAGAATTTTCTCTCTGTGCCTTTGAGCTGGGACATGGTCATCCCTCGCCTTCTAACTGGGACCCGGACTGGAGGCACGCCATCGGCCCTTCTGGGTCTCCAGCTTGCCGACTGCGGGTCCTGGACTTCTCAGCCTCCATGACCATGGGAGCCAGTTCTGATAATACGTCTCTTGTAATCAGCCACCCCAGTGGGTCGAGAAGGCAGAGCGTCAAACCAAAGAGGATTACTCTTAAGCCTTGTGGTATACTGGAATCTGCCTTCTTTTGTTTTGTGTTTGCTTGGGACTCATCACTCCTTCCTTCGTTCCAGGAGCTCCCTTTCTGGAATGGGAACGGCCATCCTCGGCCCATCTCATGCAACTTGTCTGGTGTCACTGGTTCACAGCTGGAGGGGAACTTTGCTTCGGGATGAATTGTACCTCAGGTATACCCCACATCCGACTTACAGGGGGCTCCAGAGTCAGAGTTGAGAGTTGGTGCTGGAATGAATTAAGACTCTAGGGGCAGGTGGTATGGAATGAAGGTATCTTGCAGGCAAGGATTACATAGATTTGGGGGGCAGAATACTATAGACTGAATTGTGTCCTCTCAAAATTTATACGTTGAGACCCTAGCCCCCAGCATGATGGTATTTGGAGGGGGGACTTAGGGAAGTAACTGGGTTTAGATGAGGTCATGAGGGTGGGGCCCATGATGGGATTAGTGTCTTCACAAGAAGAGACCAGAGAACTTCTTTCTTTCCCTGCCATGAGGGGACATTGCAGGAGATGGCTACAGCAAGTGAGGAACCAGACTGGGGGACACCTGATCTGGGACCTCCAGCCTCCAGAACTGAGAGAAATAAACCCATGTTGTTTGAACCATGCAGTCTGGGGTGTGTGTTATGGCCACCCGAGCTGGATGAGACGGTCACTTTTGCCCTCACAAAGGCCCTCAGTCCCAGCAGGGTAGCCAGTGCTGGGACCCAAATGAGCCCCTGTCTTCACTCAGGCTGCCGTGACAGCATCACACCACAGCGGCTTCAACAGCAGACATTTACTCCCCACAGTTCTGGGTGGGAAGTCAAGATCAAGGTGGGGCCCACTCCTCGTCTGGTGAGAAAGAACCCGCCTCCCCGTTCACGGTGGCCGTCTTCCCACTGGGTCCTCACACAATGGAAGGCTCCAGAGCCTCTGATGAGGACGCTAACCCCGTTCGTGGGTCTGCATCCCCCAGACCTCCTCACCTCCCAAAGGCCTCACCTCCTAACCCCGTCATGCTGGGGGCCAGGCTTCAACCTGTGAATCTTAGGGGAACACAAGCCTCCAGTCCATTTCACCCCCATGTGGCTCTGCCCGCCACGCAGGACCAATACCCAGGTGTCCCCAGCTCGCTCGCTGGCTTTCGCTGTTGTGTCTCCTGGGGGAGGAAGGTACTGTTCCTGCTGAGTCTGTGCCTGCCTGATGGACTGAGTCACCTGACCAATTTCTGACGATCAAATTATGTTTTGACTGGGGAAGAACTTGAAATTCGAATGAAGAGTCTAGTGAATCTCACCTAACAAAATCCATTTAAAATATACAAATCACCCCTCATTTTGTAGCTTTTGTAAGAGCCCAGATTTGCATAATGTGTTTTGGTGGGAGCAGGTGGCTTGGGTCCTCTGCAGGTGAAGGACCTGGAGTCGTTCGCAAGTCCTTCTCCGTGCAAGCATTTTCTCAGCCTAAAGCTCTGCGACCGTTGACCTTAAAGCCTCAGTCTTCCTGAATGACGGTCACATTTATCTCTCTAAGCTAAAGCCTTGGCCCTGTCACAGTGGTCAGTAATGGCAGAGTGACAGATACGTGAGAAGTTATGCGTCAACATCTGAAGACCGCCATCATCGTTCACCCCAACCCCGGGAATCACGACACAAGAAGCTGGAATCTTAAACATCAGAATGGGGGAGTGTTTACAGTCAGTATGACAGGAAAAGGCTCAATATTTTTCTTACAGGAGTATCAGGTATTAATTCATAAGAAAAAATCTGTTGCCATAATTGGACAAATGTCCCTGCATAGTTAGTCCAGCCCAAACACCCCTACATAACCCACTGCTGATACACAGAAGTGGACAAAAGACCCATAATTCTCAGGACCAATGACCTCGTTAGTCCCCATTGTCCTCACTGCACCCATGATCCTCACTGGCCATGATCCCATTGACCCCACTGGCCCCATGATTCTATTGCCCCACCCATGATCCCATTGGCCCCATAGTCCTACTGGCTCCATGATTCTATTGCCCCCCATGATCCCAAAGGTCCCCATGATCCCACTGGCCCCATGGTCCTACTGGCTCCATGATTCTATTGCCCCCTCATAATCTCAATGGCCCCCATGATCACATTGTCCCCATGATCCTACTGGCCCCATTACTCATCTTCCTTTCACCCAACTGCAGACCTGGTCTCTGCTGCCCTTTTAGGATGCCACTTCTGCTGGGTACTTGGAATTTGTGTAAGTCTCTTTGCCTCCAGATTCCCCACCGGAGTCAAGAATCCCACCTAGGCTTGATGAAGACACTGCTTAAAACAGAATTTCACAATGTAACTTGACAAGCTCTCCAGGATGCCCCAACAAAGCTGGGGTGGATTCAGGGGTTTGTAAGCACATGATCAAAAGACAATGTTACCATGAAAAAGGGCTCACCATCATTAGTCACCAGGGAAGCATAAATTAAAGCCAAAAAGGGCTATTGCTACACACTCACTGGAATGGCTAAACATGACAGACTGACCATATCAAACGGTGATGATACAGCACAGTCAGAACCCCCCCCCCACCCCCAGCACTGCTGGTGGAAGTGTAAATCTACCCTGAGAAAGTTCTGGCGGCTTCACAGAAAACTCAACGTAAACCTACCAGATGATACAGCACGTTCAATCCTAGATACTAACCCAAGAGATGAAAATCCTATATTCACAGAAAGACCCATCCAGGAATGTTCACAGCATCCTTACTTGTAATGGACAAAGACAACCCAGCCGTCCGTCAACAGAATGTACACGGTGATACAGTCACACAACAAAATGCTTCTCAGCTGCAACACGGATCAAACAATGGGTACATCCAACAACATGGATGAATCTCAAAAATATTATGGCGCATGGAAGCCAGCCACAGAGGCGCACACATTTTATGATTCCATACTGATTAATTTCTTGAACAAAGAAACTATATCTCTGGAGGAAAAGAGAATCAGCCCAGGGTTCGATTCTCAGGTGAGTCAAGGGTTGACTGGTGAGGAATGCAGAACACTTTGGGGTGATGTAAATATCCTGTTGATGAAGTTCGGGTCACACAGGTAAATGCAGTTGTTAAAACTCGTTGAGGAGCACCTGCATGGCTCAGTCCGTTAAGCGTCCAACTTCAGCTCAGGTCATGATCTCACGGTCCGTGGGTTCAAGCTCCACGTCAGGCTCTGTGCTGACAGCTCAGAGCCTGGAGCCTGCTTCAGATTCTGTGTCTCCCTCTCTTTCAGCCCCTACTCCACTCACGTTCTGTCTCTGTCTCAAACATAAACGTGAAAAAAAATTTTTTTAACTCATTGAAAAGTACACTTAAGATTTATGCATTTAATTCTATAAAATTTTCCTCAAAAGAGCTCCATGCAAATACTAAATTCTAATTCGTGATGTACATGCTGAGGTACTGAGGAAGAAAGCCAGTAATGTCAGCAAATTGTTTTCAAATGCATCAGGAAGATAAGGTTGATGGACAAGTAGAGGAACACACGGGTGAATGTGTAACAGATGAAAGTGTAATAAAACGTCAATGGTAGAATGCGGGTTGAAGAGGTGTTAACTACAAACTTTTCACATTTTCTGTAGTTTGACAATTTTCATAATGAAATGTTGGATGGGAGGGAGAGAGGAAGAAACGTTTACGATGCCTCTGGTTTATGTTCCTTACAGTAACTGACCCTTCTCTCTGCTGTGTCTGCCCTTGTGACTCCAGGGAAACGAGAGGGTGGATGTGGGGAGGGTGCTTTCAGAGCGGAGGCGGGGGGAGGCAGGCGACGAGGGTGCCGGGAGCGTGTCAGCCAGGGCCCAACCACAGACAAAGAGACGCTAGGAGGTACACATTAAGAGGGCCGTCACAAGGAACTGATTTACATGAACTTGGAGTCTGACCAGGTGAGTGTGAACTCTGCTGGACAGGCTGTGTGGAAGGGCAGGAATGTGTGTGCATGGGCTGAGGCCGCGGTCTGTCCAGGGCGCAATTTCTTCTTCCTCAGGGAAGCCTCCGCTCTGCTCACGAGGCCCTTCAACTGATTGGATCATGCCCACCCACGTCTTCTAGGCTAATCCTCCTTACTTCGTCACCTGATGAGGGACTTTAATCACACCTGCAACACACCTTCACAGTAGCACCTAGATGAGTGTTTAATTGAGTAGCTGGGGACTGTAGTTCAGCCAAGTCGATGCCAAAACTGACCGTTCGGAGGAAGCTGGGGCCCAGTGCTGTCTCTGTTCTCCCTACGGCTGCAGAAGGTGACAACCACACACTCAGATACAGCAGTGGTCTCATCCAGGCGTCCTTTCTAAACCCACCAGACAAGTCCCAACTTCTTCAACAGCCTTCTAAACAGCTTAGCTTACTTGGTTTGTCTTCCCTGCTGGTTGCATTGTTAACCAGTTAAAAATGAGTCTCCAAACGCACTATACCGGCGCCTGGGTGGCTCGGTCAGTTAAGCATCTGACCTCGGCTCAGGTCATGATCTCACAGCTTATGGGTTCAAGCCCCACGTCGGGCTCCGTGCTGACAGCTCAGAGCCTGGAGCCTGCTTTGGATTCTGTGTCTCCCTCTCTGTCTGCCCCTCCCCTGCTCATGCTTCATCTCTCCCAAAAATAAATAAACATTTAAAAAATAAATTAAAGTACGCTGCATTTAAACCCCTACTTTCGTATGGGAATTTGGTTTCTTAGATGACCCCGGGGAGGCCCCAGGCGCCACAAGAGGGCCAGGAGCCCACAGCCACAGCAGCAGAGGAGAGTGGGCATGGGAACACCTGGGCGCATCCTGGGAAGGAGCTGTTCTAAAATGCGGGTTCCTTTCTTTGAAAATCTTAGGTTTCCATTCCCATCGTGTGAGAAGACAAGATAGGGTCTAGGGAAATGGGCTTCTGTGTCGGAAGTGATTAAAATGTGCAAGCCAGCTGCCACTGAAGTGGATTCACAACACCAGCCAAACAGCTAGTTAATGAGCACGTGGGCAAGTGTTCAAAATCATCAGTGACTGTAAAGTATAAATCAGAGCAACGATACAGCCTTTTGCCAACCGATGTGGAAAGTAAGGACAGTGGCCAGCTCTCTGGGGCTGCTGGGGGGCGGGCCCACTGAGGGCAGATGCCGCAGTCCCTTGGAGGTGGTTTGTGGCAGCGTGGAGCCAGGTGTGGCCGCCATTATTTCCAGCAGCACAGAGTCGACTGCATCCCAGCGACCCACCGCGGGGAACAGTTACGGAGATAGGGGTCTGCGTCTGACGGATGGGCAGTGGAAGGCCACTTGTCGTGTCCGAGAGGTGGTCCTTATTGCTTTTACAACACGGAGAAGAAATTAGGAGGCTGGCCAGCTCGTTACGGCCCGTGGGATCCCTGAAACCAAACTTCAGCTGAGGCCCATGAATTCCAAATTGCTTTTTAAATTAACTGGCAGGAAACCTTGAATGCGTATTCTGTCTCCATTTCAGTTAATAGGAACCAGATGCAAAGTTTCAATCAAACCCTCATTGTCTAGTGGTCTGGTACCCATTTATCCATGTGCTCACAACGCTAAAAATATTGTATTCATTTGCATCTTCTGTTGATTAATACCTCGGATGCATAGTAACTGCCTAAGACACATTCTCTCTGTGTAGTAAAAATGAACTTGCAACCAGTAACGTGGGAATGCTAGAAATGTCTCATCTTCCCCCCTAAATCAAATGAAATCTGAGTCAAAATCTCCATCCCACTCAGCTCGTGGAAAATTCAATCTGTCTTTGTGGGAACCTGCCCCCAGCTCTTCACGGGGCCACGCGGCCGTCCTGAGGGCATCACTCTGAGAAGAGTATTCTGGAAGGTCTTCTGTTCTTCCGTCCACATGGCCCACTGTGGGGGAAGTGGCCCACCTCCCTGCAGGTTTGTGAGGATGCCACCCCCCCCCCAAGCAGCTTCGCACCCGGGCTTCCCGGCATTGTGACATGTCTTCCTGCAGGCCACCACCCCCTCCTTGGTCCCTCCATGCCTGCAGCCTCCTCCCTGGGCAGTGTCCCAAACAGTGTGGTGTAACACACATGAATGCACAAATTACTCACACACACACACCACGCCAGGGAGGAAGAGCAGCTGTGCAAGTCATTTCCGTCCTGAGAGTGGACATGAGGCAAGACCTTTTTGGGGACAGAAGAGGAAAAATGTGAGCTCAAAGCTTTTTGGGTTTTTTATGCGTTAGTAAGTTATCCAACTCGGCCGGTAGCCGTTCCTTCCTCATTAACACTGCAGACTCCTTACGCAGCATAGGCACCTTCGCTTAATACTAATAAATCTAGCGGTTAATACCACCGGGACATTAACCTTGGAAACGTGAGTTCACCGTCGGTCCCAGATTCTCATGAACGGCAGCTGAATCGCAGGATTACAGAAGAATTGCGTAAGAATTCCGGTGTCCTGCCTGATGCAGTGTGTGCTCGGCAACCTGGAAAAAGATCCACTCAGTTGAACGCGTCCTGGCAAGTCCCGCGGGATGCCAAAGCCTCAGTCTCACCGAGAAAGCTCTGCGGGGTGGGCGTTGTCAAAAACTCCCCGAAGAGCTCACGGCAGTTCATGGAAGATGCGACGCGACGACGGAGAGGAGGAAGGAGGAAGGTAAATCAAAGCCATAGGGTCGCTTTCCCCAGGCAGGTTGGCAAGAACGTAGCAGGCAGCAGCCCCTGGTGCCAAGGCAGGCAAGAGGGGCGGAAAGTGAAGCAAACCCTCACGGGGCGGCCTTGCAGAAACCTGACTCCGGGTATCCAGCTGCACACGTTCTCCCGGCAGCGGCCCTGAAGCCAAACGTTCAGTGCTTGTAACAAAGGCAGAGGTGTGGAGGCGACCTGGATGTCCACCCAGGGACACCCTAGCAAATCGTGGCGCAGCCCCTCCCTGCAGCGTCACGCATCTCTACCAAGAACGACAGGATGTGTGTAAGGACGTGGAAGAACACCCGTCTCATTTTTTTCTTAAAAAAAAAAAAAAAAAGTGGGGCGCCTGGGTGGCTCAGTTGGTTAAGCGTCCGACTTCGGCTAAGGTCACGATCTCACAGTCCGTGAGTTCGAGCCCCGCATCGGGCTCTGTGCTGATGGCTCAGAGCCTGGAACCTGCTTCGGATTCTGTGTCTCCCTCTCTTTCTGCCCCTCCCCCACTCATGCTCTGTCTCTCTCTGTCTCAAAAATAAATAAAAACATTAAAAAAAAAAAAAGTGATGGGGCGCCCGGGTGGCTCAGTTGGTTGAGCATCCGACTTTGGCTCAGGTCATGATCTCGCGGCTCGTGAGTTCAAGCCCCGCATCGGGCTCTGTGCCGACAGCTCGGAGCCTGGAGCCTGTTTCGGATTCTGTGTCTCCCTCTCTCTCTGCCTCTCCCCGCTTGTACTCTTTCGCTCTCTCCCTCTCAAAAATAAACATTAAAAAAAAAAAAAAAAGCAGCATTATGGTATAATCCATTATGCGCTGATTTAAAAATGTGTGTGTGTTTACACGTAAAGGGAAACTACCCTCGCGTACCGCCCCTTGCCTTGTCTCTCACGTCGGGCTTATTAGACAACAGCCAGTTCCCAGTCATGCTGATCCCTCAGAAACCACCCTCTCTGCACAGAGTGGACAGAAATTGTCCAGATACCATGTCACAACTGGACCTCCAGGACTGTTCTGGACAAGAAAACACTTCTGCAGGGAAGCCCCCAACTGCCACTGCAGTCTCATCTCGTGAAATCGTGTTTCTTTCCAGCACGTGCTTCCCTTTGGAGAAACAACTCTGTAAATGTTTAAGCCGGCCCTGCTCTGCATGCTGGGTAAAACAGGGTTGCACAGAAAGCCAATGTCAGGAAATGAAAAGTCAGTGCACTCTGAGAATGAGAACAGGGTGGAAACACAGCTTCGCCCACGTTGAGATGCCCGGACGGCGCAAACCAGAGGGACTCGTGACCAGAAAGACAGAATGACAAGGGGGAGCATGTTGTCAGACGTGCACAGAAATGTAGTCGAATGACAGGGAACGGCTAAGCTTGCCTGTGTCTTGTTTAAAGGGCCACAGACGCAGCTCGCTGCTAATTGCCTCCTTTGAAACTGCTCTTGGTGGCAAGGTGTTCAGGACCATCCCAGCCTGGGGACACACTTTGCTAATCCAGATCCTTACTGAATGTTCCGACTGTTACCTCATTTCAAAGTTACTTTAGTTTTAAAAGTTTGACTCCAGATCTTTAACTGTATCCGGAAGTGTTTAAATCTGCTCAATGTTTCTGGTATTAACTCTCCAAAGTTGAGGGAGATAGCCGCTGATAATATGTCTTTACAAAACTCTAAGAGAACAGCCGCTTACTTCTGGCTCCCACTTTGCACAGAGGACAGGCTACCTTTGAAGGACAGTCTGCCTGCCCCTGTGCCCCACCAGGCTGGCCTGGGATCAGGTTCTGGGGTTGGGGAGCTGGCTGTTGAGGGGGACAGGCTACCTTTGAAGGACAGTCTGCCTGCCCCCATGCCCCACCAGGCTGGCCTGGGATCAGGTTCTGGGGTTGGGGAGCTGGCTGTTGAGGACTGGGTCAGCGGGGGAGGCATGGGTCCTGCGCCCCCTTCTAGGGCCCTCTGGTGTCCCCCTGTATCAGGACAGGCAACGATCTTGGGATCCGCTCTTGGCAAATTGCCTCGGCCCAACCCAGCGGTAGCTGCTGTCAGGACCCGCACCCCCAGGGAGGAGCATGAGCTAGGCTGGGGGGAGGCTGCCCCCTGGTGGTTGGTCCAGCTCATTCCCTTCTTGGCACACGGAACAAGGTGCCAGCATGCGATACCTGCGTTTATTGTAACTACCCGTGTCCCCGTGGAGGGTAGGCGCTGTTGCACGGCTGCTCACAGAGGTGTCCCGTGCACCTGGGCACTGCTGGCTGATAGTGGGTGCTCAGTGAATGTTTGCTGGTCAAATGGTTCACTGGGACACAAATGTACTCCGGCCCCAGATGACCGGCTGAGGTACTGCCCCCAGGCTGGGCATCGATGTCCAATGTGCCCCGTGACCACGTGTGGTACCACAGGTGCTGCCCTGTGCTTCCAGGAAGATGCTGGGTAGGTCCTCCCCCAGAAGGCCCGGTCTGTCCTTCCAGTGACCAGGAACCCCATTTATCCAGGCACACGAGACATATTTATTTCCCGGGCTGAGGCATCCCCCAGGGAGGTTCATTACATGGAGACATGAACAAACAATATGTGAATTCCCAGGGACTTCTCTTCCAGGTCTGCAGTGAACTCTTGCTGGATGGACATCATCTGAAATGCCAGAGAGCAGGTCAGACACTCTCCGGTCTTTGCCTTGGTTCAAACCAATGGATGCTTTGGCTGTGTTGGGGCCATAACAGAACTCTAACCATTCAGGTAACGGACACCGCCCCAAGTGCACCTTTTGTTGGCCTGGCCACACACAGGTAAAATTAGATCCTGGAAACCAGGGTGCAGGGAGTGTCTGGTCGAGCCTCACCGGCCAGTTCTCACAACCTCCAGCCCCTCCTGCTGGCATCCGTCCCCTGCAGAAGCGAGGGCCCATAAGACTCCAATTCCACGACCTCACATCCCCAGATACAAGACCCACGACTCCTCCAGCTTCACCTTAGGGTCAAGGAGAACCTCCTGATCACCGGACCTGACGTTCTCTCCTGTGGCCACGGCTTGGGCTGCACTGTTGCTCAGGGCCTGGACTGAGTCTGTCCTGCCTCCGCAGGCTTCACCCGCACCTGCAGGCTGACCCCTCTGCGGTTCAGGCAGAAGCTGACTCACCTCTGGCTCCACGGCCTCTCCATCCACGTCCCTACGGTTACTCTGGGAAACTACAAGATTTTTGTGCGCAACCGTTTTTCCGTGGAAATTTCAGGAGTGGAACGTGTGAATGAGCCATGCATTGCTTATTGCCAAGGAGTCTGGGGGGACCCAAAACTCGGATCACAGCGTCTCCGACAGGTCGCCTCCTCCCCACGCCTCCTCCTGACACATTGTGGCTGTCTGCGAGGTCAGCCAACAGCCAGCAGACACGAATCCTCCTTCTGGAAATCCCACACCTGGTGCAACCTGAGCAGTCAGTGGTGCACACGGGAGCGTCAGCACCCTGCTGCCCCATCTGGGGACAGGTGTGGCGCCAAGGTCGTGGGGAAGAAGGGGGAGGGGAGAGGCAGACAGCCACCCAGTGTGCGGTCCCACTAGGAATCTGCCAGAGCTGGGCAGTGGAGCAGGAGCGGAGCTGGGGGTCCCTCCCAGGCTCCTGCTGAAGATTTCCACTGCGTATCTGACTAGCACCTCCAAGAACAAACTGGACGGGTTATCCACCCCACTTCACAGCAAGAGTCGTGGCATACCCCAGGAACGTAAACTTCATTTCTTCTTCATAAAAACGTATGGATGCATACGATGGTGCATCTTATATGTCAACTGGACTGGACCACAGATGCCCAGGTACATGGTTAAACACGATCTACGTTCACGGCATGCCTGTCTGGTGCTTTGTAAATGGTCCCCACTACGACGCTCATCAAGACCCAAGATTTGAAAATCGTCAGGCTCTCCCCTACACTGACTGAACCAGAAACCCTGGAGACTGGGCCCAGGAATGCTCGTCGTTGATTCTGAGGCTCACCGATTCCAGAGCTGTTGAACAGAGCCCTGGAGTGAGGTTTTTCATTCCCAGTGTTTTATAGGCACTCGTGGGCAGAAGACAGAGGCTGACGTTCTTGCCGGAACAAGTCAACAAACAGCCTCTCTGTCCAGGGCACTGCGTGCAATGCCCGGCCCTCTAGGGAGAAACGGTATTTATGAACACGCTCACCCTGTAAAAATAACACTCCCCTTACAGAGGGGTTTATGTGAACTCGGTGGTTCATCTCCTAGGATGCAAACTCTGTCTACACCTACTGGCTCAGGTCAGCCGTCTCTTCCCGACCCTCTCCGACTCCAGCACAAACCAGGTTCATCTCTCACTCAGAAATGTGCCCCAGTTTCCTGACTCACCTGACCCTCCCCTTCGGAAGCCCCACCGAGCTGTACTCCACCTTGAAGCCAGAGGCATCTTCCTGAAAATCTCAGTTGCTTAGAACAATCCTTGCTTTAAGGATTACTATTTCTCACAGTATAAAGATCAAAATTCCTAATAATTGTATGGAAGCGCAAAAGACCCCAAATAGCTAAAGAAGTCTTGAGGACAAAGAGCAAAGCGGGAGGCATCACACTTCCTGATTCCAAACTGTACTACCAAGGTGTGGTAATCAAAACAGTTTGGTACTAGCCTAAAAACAGACACGCAGACCAATGGAGTGGAATCAAGAGCCCAGAAATACACCCATGCTTATATGGCCACTTAATATACGACGAAGGAGCAAAAACATACAACAGGCAGGGACAATCCCTTCGGTAAATGGTGTTGGGAAGACTGGACATCCACATGCATACAAATGAAACCAGACCCCTATTTATATCATAAACACAAAAGCCAACTAAAATGAATTAAATATTTGAACATAAGACCTAAAGCCATAAAACTTCTAGAAGGAAATGTAGGAAGTAAGCCTCTTGACAATGATTTTTTGGATTCAACATCAAATACAAAAGCAACAAAAACAAAAATAAGCATGTGGGACCACACCAAACTTAAAAAGCTTCTGCACAGCAAAGGAAGCCATCAACAAAATTAAAAGGCCAACTACAGAATGGGAGAAGACATCTGCAAATCATATATCTGAGAATGGGTTAATATCCAAAATATATAAAGAACTCACATAACTCAATGGCAAAAAAAAAAAAAAAATCTGATTTAAAACAGGTACTGAATAGACATTTTCTCCAAAGAAGACATCCAGATGGCCAACGGACAAATGAAAAGATGCTCAACATGACTCATCATCAGGGAAATACAATTCAAAACCACGATGAGATACCACCTCACACCTGTCAGAACGGCTAACATTAACAACTCAGGAGACAACAGATGTTGGCGAGGACGTGGAGAAAAAGGGACCCTCATGCACTGTTGGTGGGAATGCAAACTGGTGCAGCCGCTCAGGAGAACAGTTTGGAAATTCCTCAGAAAGTTAAAAATAGAACTACCCCACATCCAGTAATCCCATTCTGGGTACAACCCACAGGAAGTGAAAACAGGATCTGGAGGGGAACCTGTGCTCTATGTACTTGCAGCCACCGTCCAATGCGGGAACAGCCTAAGTTGTTCATCCACGGACAAATGAAAAGACAAAGGAGCAGTGGTGGGGGGAGCCGCCAAGTGCGGGGAGCCCCGGGGAGGAGTGTGGATTTGATCCAGAGGGCACAGGGAGCCTCACAGACGGTCCAGCCGTGACTGTCCTTCTCAGCCTCGGTCTCCACTCCAGGCACCAGCCCGCGGGGTGCTCCTCCTACCCCCACCTGGACTCAGGCTCCCGTGACGCCAGTTCTAGACCAGGACGGGGATCCGCAGGAGCAGCCGACCAGGACAAGCTCTGGGCTCTGTGCCTGGGGCGGGGGGATCTGTCGCACTCCTGGGGCGTGATGGTGCATCTTATATGTCAACTGGACTGGACCGCAGATGCCCAGGTACGTGGTTAAACACGATGCCCACCCCCAGGCGGTTCACACCTGAATCTGCACTGAGTAAAGCGGTGAGGGTGGGCCTCGTCCAGTGCACTGAGGCATAAATACGGCAGAAAGGGGAGTGACCCCTCTCCTCCTGGCTGCTGAGTGGGACCCGGTCTCTCTGCCCCAGGATCAGAATGTGCACCTGCTGTGCTCGCGCTCTAGGGCCTCCCGCTCGGGTTCCGACCCACACCACCAGCTCCCGGGTCTGCGGCTGCAGGTCTACACAGCCACACAAGCCATTCCTTACAGTGCACGCACAAGTACACACACAGGAACACACACGCACACCACACATATACACACGCACATTCCCAGTTGCTCACGTGCTTTTTCCCCGTCTCCCCACTGCTCCTTCTTCCTTTCTAAAGGGGAGCACCTACAGAGGAGGGCATGCCAGGTTCCCTCTGCCCAGCCCTGCCTCCCGGCCACTCCTGCCCTCCGAGACCCATCCCTTCTCTGAGGCTGAGCTCCCGGCCCTGCCATGCCTCTCGCCAGCAGCTGAGGTGGGCACACGTCTCTCCTCTCCGCATGGGGAGTCAGCGACGCCTGAAGTCCCACGCCCCACCTGACCCCACTGCCCTTCCCCGACTATCGGGACTCCAAGCTACTTTGTGTCCAGGCACCTTCTGCTCCCTCCTGGAAGGGCCTGATGAGCAAGGGAGCCTCAGCTCTCTGAGAGCTCAGAGTGGGTACCCCACTTTGTTTCAGAGTCGTACAGATGTAAATGCATGCATGATACTAAGCATATATATGCATGTGCAGACACAGGCTTAGAGAAGTGATCGGGAGGACATTCGCTACCGTGTCTGGGTAGTACGTTCGCAGGTGACTTCTTAGTATCCTGCATTATCCAGTTTGGGTACGAGCAGCAGGCAGCAGTTTTAGAACACAAAAAGACAGGATACAGAAAGTGCTTGTAACTTTAATTCATATTTAAAGAAAATCATGTCGTATTTTGAAACCTGACTTTAAGGAAAACTTTGGCCATGCCATCATCTTCATTCCGTAAAGGTTCAGTGACAGGGCAACGACCGTAAAAATGCGCCTGTGTCCAAACAATGTCTGGGCAGTTGGTATCACAAGCTGGTACTTCTCCAAAACATTTCTCAAAACTGTGCTGAGGGCCAGGGTGAAAAGAAAATGTGGCTCTTTTAGAGGACTCTTTTTCCAAATAAAGGCTTTGATTTATAAAAAGGATATTGTAAGAATTCACATCATCATTTTGAGCAGCAGTCGGTTTCTTGACAAATATACCTCCCGGGAGAAGAGTTTTGCCTTATAATCAACCCAGAAAGTAACAGCACGTGAAAGACAGAGCCACGTGGCAGCCGGAGTGATAAGCAGGCAAGCGGTGCGGGACGTGGTTTCAGGTCCACCCGGTGGACGTGGCAGGGGCGGGTGAGGCGCCGAAATGGGGAAATGTCCACACCGAGGCCACGTCTCCCAGCCGTGCACGACTTTGGGGGTGTGTCGAAGCCGGTCCTGGAACTCAGTGAGGCTGCCTGCAAGGCTGGCCCCTTCCAAGGCCGTGCATGCCGCTCCAGGACAGGCTTCTGTCTGGGCACATGGAGGGCGGCATCCACGCCCGGACTCCTGCGCTGCCCCCTTCTGGGGGCTCTGTGAAGTCACAGCTGTTTTCCTAATCACCTTCTCCCTCTCGCTCTCTTATGTGTACAGGGGAACTCTCCAGAGGTCACACGACGAGGGGTATCATGACAGAGGCCACACAATGAGGGGGATCACGACAGAGGTCACACAACGGGGAGTATCACTGAAGGCAGAAGGAGATTCTTAACGAACAGGCACTGAAGGACCTTTAATAGGCAGGCGTTAAAAATATTTGCAAATGTAAAATGATGTCCCTCTTTCTCACCAAATTTTTTTATTTTTATTAAATTAGTTATTTTTGTTAAAAGATGTCATCTATTTTAGCACGTGATAGTTTATTATTCTTATTTATACATAAGTTAATATACGTCCATTTCTTTAATTTTTAAAATGACAAATACCTATAGCCATAACCTGCACGAACAAAAATCGGTGGGACCCTCGATAATCTTCATGAACAGAAAACTGGCCTGACACCAAACCTTTGAGTACCACTCTCAGTAGGAGTAGCAACTTCGACTACCGCTCTTAGCAGGAGTAACGACAAAGTGATTTGTAGTGGGCTCGTTTTACCTGGCCCTGAGTGGGCGAGGTGTTGGGGGACCGGTGCAGTGGCTTCCCAGGGAGGCGACGGCCTGGCCCGACCTCTCCCAGAAGCCCCGTCTCCCGCACATTTCTGGTCAGGGCGCCGCAGACAGGCCCGCCTGCGGCAGCCGCGTGTCCCTCACTCACGGCCCTCGCCTGGTGGCTCACCCCACGGGCACCCACTGCTGCCCTCTCCCCCCGCACCCCGTCAGCAGGCCTGACTCCTGCGCCAGAGGCGTGTGCCCAGCTCGCCGATGAAAGGCCCTGACCTCCAGCTGCACGGCCCGTGAACCGCAGGCTCCAGCCCGACACAGAGACAGCCGCCTCGGCCCACGGCCCCACAGCCGCACAGGTCCCCGTAACAGCCAGTCCTCGGGCCACCCCAGGGCGGCAACCAGGACCCGGCTCAGGGAGGGAAGAAGAGCACGCGCAGACACAGGAAGGCGTGGATGGAGGTCCCCCGGGAAGACAGGATGACCTCCTCACAGTGACATTATGCCTTTTCGATTTGGGCTTCTGAAGTCGCCTATCCCTCCAAAGGCTGAGGGTCGCACGCGGGGCCGTGTCGCTCAGGAGAGGTGCGAGGCAGGACTCATTTGAAACCATGGCTCTGGTCTTCACGCCCGGAAACACGCCCGCTGGCGGGTCACGAAAGTTGGGGAGAGGGTGCTTGTGGGGTTGCTCTGGGCATCTGTGCAGGACACGCAGCCTCGGTGGGGAAGAAAGCTTCACGTGCACGTCTACGACATCTACGCTCCGCCTTCCAGCCACTCCCTCCTTTGCTTTCACTTACCCTCCATGTGACCAGCACGGATTCTGTGGGCAAATGCATACACGTTTCTATTTGAGGAACGTATTAGTTACCTATCACAGCATAACAACTTACCCCAGAACGGAGTGGCTGAAACCAGATGCTAGCAACTCACAAAGTCATCTCTGAGAGTCAGGAGTCTTGGAACGACTCAGCGGGGTCTCTTTGACTTAGGGTCTCTCGGCCAGGGCTGCGGTCATCGGAGGCCTTGAACGGCTGGAGGGTCTACTTCTAGGAAACAGCCACTCCGAAGTTCAATCAGATGGCTACCAGCCAGAGGCCTCATCATGTGGAATTCTCCACAGGATAGCAGATGGTGACAAGGTGGCTGGCTTTCCCAGAGTAAGTGATCACCAGTGATCTTTTATAGCCTAATCTCAAGTGATACGACACCACTCCTGCCACATCCTACTGGCCACACAGAACAATACACTATACAACTGTGTGATGACAAGCATGCAGGGCACGAATCCCACAAGGCGGGATCCCTGGGGACCATCATGGAGGCAGCTATTACAGGGAATCCATCACCTTATGGCCGGGGGAGAGACTGGACAGTGAGGGCATCATCTTCAAGCAAAACAAGTAATTACCCTTTATATTCACACATTAATGACTTCCTTCACTTGATTTCCACGGGAAAAATACTGTGACATCAGCAAGGGAATATTATCATTTCTATTTTGCAGATAAGGAAAATAAAGCAAAAGAGATCTTTGGCTTGCCCAAAGTCATCAGGCGACGATGCACCAACTGGGTCTAGAACTCTCAGCCGACTGGGTTTCCCCCTCTGCTTCCCCATCACAGAGCGAGGCAACAAGTGGCCAGGACACAGCCCCCTCCCACGGAAAAGAAGAAGAATGGCCAGCAGGCAGCGGATAGAGAAGGAGAGCTCCTACACTGCAGTGAGCAGTTTTCAAACAATGCCCGCTCTCCCTGCCCCAACAAGGGGAAAATGGTGCCATCCTTGACCACTTCATATGTGCACACAAATATTGGACAGAATTTTCCCAATTTGGAATTTTTATCCTAAAAACTTTTCCTAAAATCTGCAACCTGGTGTCAACTGTCCAGCAAGAGCTGGCAGCAAATGACAGAAAAGCCAGACCCAGCGTGCCTGGGTGGCTCAGTCGGTTAAGCATCCAACTTCAGCTCAGGTCATGATCTCACAGCTTGTGAGTTCAAGCCCGGCGTTGGGCTCTGTGCTGATGGCTCAGAGCCTGGAGCCTGCTTCAGATTCATTCTCTCTCTCTCTCTCTCTCTCTCTCTCTCTCTCTCTCTCTGCCCCTCCCCCGCTTCTGCGCTTGCGTGCGTGCTCTCTCTCTCTCTCTCAAAAATAAATAAACAGGGCGCCTGGGTGGCGCAGTCGGGTAAGCGTCCGACTTCAGCCAGGTCACGATCTCGCGGTCCGGGAGTTCGAGCCCCGCGTCGGGCTCTGGGCTGATGGCTCAGAGCCTGGAGCCTGTTTCCGATTCTGTGTCTCCCTCTCTCTCTGCCCCTCCCCCGTTCATGCTCTGTCTCTCTCTGTCCCAAAAATAAATAAACGTTGAAAAAAATAAAATAAAATAAAATAAAAATAAATAAATAAACATTAGAAAAAGAAAGAAAGGGGCGCCTGGGTGGCGCAGTCAGTTAAGCGTCCGACTTCAGCCAGGTCACGATCTCGCGGTCCGTGAGTTCGAGCCCCGCGTCGGGCTCTGGGCTGATGGCTCAGAGCCTGGAGCCTGTTTCCGATTCTGTGTCTCCCTCTCTCTCTGCCCCTCCCCCATTCATGCTCTCTCTCTGTCTCAAAAATAAATAAACGTTGAAAAAAAAAAATTAAAAAAAAAAAAAAAGAAAAAGAAAGAAAAACACCAGACCTAGCAGGATATTTAGTCAAATGCCTTGTGGGTATTTTGTGATGTATTTTCACGTGTGCTTGAGATCACTCCATGTTATGCAAATACATATTCCTGTATATTTGACTAAACACACTGGTGTTTCCAGCGGTTCCCCAAGGAGTCCAAGACCCTCCAGAGGTCCGCTTCCTGAACAAGGTTGCTACCACTGAAGATGAGACCCAACCCAGCTTGACACCTCTCCTGCATAATAAGATGCTGGTCTGTGGCTTCCTTGAAAACATTGTTGGGAGAAATTTAAGACATTCTTCCCCAGAAGAATACAGACTGGGGAAACATCTGCCCAGCACCCCCCCTCCCCAAGCCAGCTTAACTTTCTCTCCTCTCAGTGAGCCAATGAGGAAGGGGACGATCCTCTTGCCACCTGGGGATCTGTTATCTTCCTCTCTGAGGTGTCACGTGAGCCTGGCATCAGCAACCCCTACGGACTATCAGCTCCTCCAGGACAGGAATCCTGCATCCTTAGCTCCACACAACAGCTAGGCATGGAAATAACGCCTCGTTCGGAAGTCTCTGGAAGCCTGATCCCATTTCCCAAGCTTTCTCATTACGGTCCTTCTCAGTCAGGATTCCACAATACAATTAGCCTACAGACATGTGGTCTGAAGGGACTGTTTTCTCAATTTTCCCCAGAATGCTCTGTAGCTAGGGTCACTGTAGAAGGGGAAGAGGCAAAGCTAATTTACGGTGTATGTTGGTTGACTTGGGGAAATGGGCTTTATTCTAGCAAGCATCCTTGTTGAGAAGAGTCCACTGAGGTTTCCCAGCTAACCTGGCTTGTGGTAGGAGGCCACAGGGTGGGTGGGGGTCTCGGCTCTGCCTGGGAAGGACCAGCAAGCCACACTCGAGCCCCCACGGTGAGCACAAAACCTAAACTCCACAAGCACGGAAAGTGAATCCATGCTCGCCAAAGACTAGGGGTGAAGGGGTGGGGAGGACTACATGTGGCCACAAGGGACTCTTCTGAGGCGGTGGAAATGTTCTAAAATTGGGTAATAGTGGTGATAGTTGCACAACTCTATAAATAAACTAAAAATCACTGGAGCATACACTTAAAACGAGTGAAATTTTATGGTATGTGAATTCTATCTTAAAAAAGCATTGTAAAAAAGAATCTATTTACCCATAAATATCTACTGTAGGGACACTAGGCAAACAGATGTGAAAGGAAAGAGCTCAGGATGAAGCGAACCACAGACTGACTTAGCGCCAGAGTCACACCATTGCCAAGAACAAAGATGGTGAACACGGTCACGTAGTAAAGAGAGACTTTTTTAATGTTCCCTCTTCAGTGGTTTCCTCCCCACATCCTATAAACGTGTTCAATTAAAAACAAACAAAAAACTTCTCTCAAAACTACTCACCCTCCTAGGCACCGCATACCTACTTCCAGTCACGGCCAAGCTTCTCTACGTCTCTGTTTTCAATTCCTACTGATCCATGAGTTCATTTATGCAACAAGTATGTAGCCAACGTCTATCCTGTGACCAAACATTTGCTCAGTATGTAAATTAATAAAATACAGAACATATTCTCTCTTAAGAAACTCATTCCTGAGTGATGAAAGCAAAAATTGTTAGGGTAAGGAACTCCACAAATCCACATCTGCATCAAAATCAATGGAACAAAAAAGAGGCAGAAAAAACTCCTTTGGCACTCTGGAATCTGCCCCAAACCTTGTGGTAACCTGGGGGGCATTCATTCCAGAAAAATGCCTGCATCTCTGTAAGCAACATTTCAACTTGCCCTAGCCCCGCAGGGTAAGTACCGCAGGACTGAAATGAGTGTTAGCCTTTAAAATAACAGAGGGGCGCCCGGGTGGCTCAGTCGGTTGGGCGGCCGACTTCGTCTCAGGTCATGATCTTGCAGTCTGTGAGTTTGAGCCCCGCATCAGGCTCCGTGCTGACGGCTTGGAGCCTGGAGCCTGCTTCAGATTCTGTGTCTCCCTCTGTCTCTGCCCCTTCCCCATTCGCATACTGTCTCTCTCTTTCAAAGGTGAATAAATCTTTTAAAAAAAGAATAAATTTTAAAAAAATAAAATAAAATAACAGAGTACATCCTGGGATGGGCACCAGAGGGGCAGAATGGACCTTACTTGAAAAGAATTGCCATTATTTGATCTGTTTGGAGATTTCTTGGAAGACATGCTCAGAGGGCTTGGGTTTCTGGCCTAATGATAAAGCTGCTATCTGGGAGTCACTTGTTGAAAACCTTTCCAGGCATATGTTTTAGTCACTGATGCATGAGGCAGTGGCTAATGGATCACAAATACATTGGCCAAAACGGCAGGGCAGAAAGACTAGGGAATAAGGAGCTTTGGGGAATAAGGGCTGTGAAAAGCTCCCACATATTTCTGGGAATCTAGAAGACCACATGCATGCCCAAGGCTACATACGGGCTCAGGAGAGATTGTAAGCTCTCACCTGTGGCTGACCCTGAGGCTCTAGGAAAGCTAAGTGTTGACGCTATGCCCCAACACCAGCCCCTCAGCAAACACTGGGAGTTGGGGGGGGGGGGTTGTTTGTTTTTTTGTCCTGGTCATTTAAAGAATCTCTGCTAAATCATTAGCTGACCACTAAGCTAACGGGGCAGACAGTTCAGCGGCCATACGTGACAAAGAATACAGATTTACAAAATTCATTCAGAAAAGTCACTAAACAAACAACCACTACCCACTACTACAATAAGAAGCAAGAACAACAAACCTGGGGAAGGGGGAGAGTGCAAAGCTGTCACGCTACAATATACAAAATGTAAAGTTTTCAACAAAAAATTATGAGGCATGCCAAGAAACAAGGAAGTATGGCCCATACACAGAGGGACAGGAATCAGTCAATAAGAACTCACTGAAAAAGTCCAGATGTTGGACTTACTATTACTAGCATAAAATCAGCTATTTTAAATATGCTCAAAGAGATAAAGGAAACACTTTGTGATAAAAACTAGAGTATGGGAATGATGGCCCATCAAATAAAGACTATCAATAAAGAGAAAGAAATTATGAAAAGAAGCCAACTGGAAATTCTGGAGCTAAAAAGTACGATAACTGAAATGAGAGATTCAGCAAAAGAGTTCCATAGCAGATTTGAACAGGCAAAAGAACGAATCCGTAAATTTGAAGATAAGAAAGACAATTAGGCATATCCAGTCTGAGGAACAGAAAAAAACAAAAGAATGAATACAAATTAACAAAACCTCAGCTATTTGGGGGACACCATCAGGCACACCAATATATGTCTATTGAGACCCAGAAGGAGGGGAAAGAGAGAGAGGTCAAAAGTTTATCATGAGAAACAATAGCTGAAAATTTCCCAAATTTGATAAAAGACATGAATCTATCTACCAATTTGCTCAACAAGACCCAAACAGGATAAATTCAAAGACAGCCACACCAGATATACCATAAAACCAGAGACAGAGACTCCTGAAGCATGAGAGGACAGACTAATCATGGGTAAAACATCCTCAATAAGGAAGGTTAACAGCTGATGTCTCATCAGAAAGCAGAAAGGCCATGGGATAGTGAGATAATGTACTCAAAGTACTGGAATTTAAACACTGAAAAGCAAGAATTCTGTATCCAGCCAAACTGTCCTTCAGAAGTGCAGGGGAAGATTTCTGGTTTCTGATGAACCTAGAAGCTATCACTCCTATCTTCACAAGAAGAAACTGAAAATCAACAACTATTCTTGGGCCCATCAGAGAATTGAGGTCATGGGGCAAAGCACTGCTCAAAAAGTTTGGGGAGATGGGCAGGAGCCATACCAGGTTCCCAGGATCGGAGAAAAATCACCTCCTGCTTATGGCAGGATGAAGAGAAAGTAGCAATTCTGAAACACACCCAGGTACCTGTCCTTTCACAGCCTGTCCTGGGAAGAAACTATTTCACCAAAGCCTAACTTATTGGATTTTCCAAAGCCTATCACCTGGGGGAAAGAAAACACACAACCACAGCCACCTCTAGCCTTCCACAGAGGAACGGGAATATCCAAACTGTGGGGGTAAGCTTAGGAATCCCCCGGGCTTACACCAATGAGTTAACAAGGCATAAAGACATACAAAGTCATAAAATGCTCACACCGAGTTTGGGTAAACCAGATTGGCACTCCAAGAATAGGGCAAAGACACCCCAAGAATAGGGAGGCACAAAGGTGCCAGGAATAGGGAGGTGCAAAGGCACCCCCAAATAGGGAGGGGGTGCTAAGCCCCCAAAAATAGAGAGAGAGGCAAAGGGCTGAAATAGAAACGGCGCAAAGGTGCCCAATACACAGGAATAACAAGATTAGATATTCAGGGTGAAAGCACCCCAAATTTAGTACTATCGCAGAAAGCTGCTTTTATAGGAGAACAGGGCCGGGTTAGGTAAATTGGTGAATTGGACTTTGGACCACTGCGCTGCAGGCAAAGCAGCCCAGAGTGGAGATGGTTAACAAAAGAAAAGGTGGCTTATTAACCCTGAGGTTATTTCCCCTACCTGTCTCATCCCCTAGGCTGGCAAAGATAAACAGGCACAGTGCCTTCTGTCTGCTGTTAACAACCATCTACCCATCTGCCCAGCACCTGGATTTTGTTTCATACTGACCCAAACCCCAAACACTGTGTATCTTCAAAATCCTCTTTCCCCCCTCATATCCACAAGTTAATGTTCCTAGTTTACTTGCCTCTTTGTACATGCCCATCATGTTTGCAAGCCTTCTGATCTGAATAAATACGGAGCAAGGACCCTTGTTCAGAGCTCTTGTCTTTTTCCCGGACAGGAGCCATCTCTTGTTTTAATCCTGCATCTGCTCTTTTGCTAGACAAGAGAACTTTAGACTTAGAGTCTACGACACCAAATCAGTTACTTTTAGCCTGTCACATCTAAGAGGGTAAAAACCCAAGGAACACTTGTAGAAGGCATGGCCCAGGGGGGTACAGGCTCACTAAAAGACTGGGGTCTAGTCATAGGACTATAAAATGTTTCCCTTGTATAAGAACCAAAGAATACAATGGGAAGAACTGCATCTTTTAGATTTTATTTAAAAAGGGTCTCTAGGGGCCCCTGGGTGGCTCAATCGGTTGAGTGTCCAATTTTGGCTCAGGTCATGATCTCACGGCTCATGAGTGTGAGCCCCGCATCAGGCTCTGTGCTGACAGCTCAGAGCCTGGAGCCTGCTTGAGATTCCGTGTCTCCCTCTCCCTCTGCTCCTCCCCCACTTGCACTTTCTCTCTCTCAAAAATAAATAAATGTTTTAAAAATAATAATAAAAATAAATAAATATACAAATAAAGAGTCTCTAGGGAAACCAAAATACACAGGGGAGACAACAAGGACACAGAGGAACCATCAGCCTCTCACAGCTACAGCCACAGCACCCAGGAAGCACAGCCTGGCTCCAAGTCAGATAAGCTCCACACCAAACGCCCATTTACTGCAATTCCTTTCACCTGGGAAAACATGTCCAGCTTTCCACAAAAAATTACAAGGCACACGAAGGAGCAAAACAGAGCAGGTGTCAGAACCAGACTCAGATGTGGAAGAGATGTTGGAACGAGCAGACTGGGAGTTCAAAACCACAGCTGATGCACGTAGAGTTCTAATGAAAATGGTGAATAACAAGCAAGAACAAATGGGCAATGAAAGTAGAGATGAAAACTATAAGGAAAGAGTTTTTTTAAAATAGTAGAAATCAAAAACAACACTATAAAAACAGTTAATCCACAGATCAGGGTGGCTAATGAAGGAGGAGACAATAATAAACTTGAAGAAATGCCAATAGGGAGTTCCAAAACTGCAATGCAGAAAGAAAAAAAAAACTAATAATAGGATGGAATGGCCTATCCAAGATCTGTGGGATAATTGTAAGAGGTAAACCATACCTGTGATGGAAACACCAGAAGAGGAGAACGAGAGCAAGGAAGAACAGAAAAAATACTGAAGCCTTGGTGACAGAATTCTCCAAAATTAAGGACAGACACCAAACCACAAATCCAGAAAGCTAACAGTCCATCAAGCAGGATATATACCTTAAAAAATCGACACCTAGGCATATCATATTCAAACTGCAGAAAGTCAAAGACAAAGAAAAAATGTTGGAAGAAGCTGAAAGGGGGTGGGGGAACACCTTACACACAGAAAAGCAAGAGAAAGAATGACACTGGACTTCCCTTCAGAAACCATGCAAGCAATAGAGAGGAGTAAAATATTTAAAGGGTTAAAGAAAAAACACACCAACCTAGAATTCTGTATTCAGCAAAACTATCCTTCAAAAATAAAGGAGAAATAAGGATCTTCTCAGACAAACAAAACTTAAGGGAATTTGGTAGCAATAGACCTGCCTTGCAAGAAGCATTAAAAGAGGATCATCAGAAAAAAAGAAAAATATAGGTCAGAAGCTCAGATCTACATAAAGAAAGGAAGAATGTTACAGAAAATATAAATGAAGGTAAAAATATAATATTTTATTTTTCTTATTCTTAATTGATGTAAGAGAGTAGTTTGTTCAAAATAATGATAGCAGCACCAAATTTGGTGACTATAGTTTGCTGCTCAGTGAAATGAATGGCAGAAATGTTATAAAGGATGGGGGGAGGGGGTGGGAGACTCCGTGTAAGGTCCTTGCACTACTCATGAAATAGCACAGTCTTATTTGACAGTCGATGTGGCTTAGTTGTAAACGCATATTGAAAACTCAAGGGCAACCACTAAGAAAAGTAATAAAAGAAGAACAATTGATATGCTGAGAAGGACAATTAAATCATATAAGTGTTCCATTAAAACTAGAGAATGCAGGAAAAAAGTGGAAGACAAAGGAACAAAGAACAAAAGCAACAAATGAAAACAAATATGGTCAATATTAATCAAACTATGTAAATTATCCTTTCTAAAAAAAATTTTTAACGTTTGTTTTTGAGAAAGAGAGAGACAGAGTGTGGGGGAGGGGTGGCAGGGGCAGAGAGAGAGGGAGACACAGAATGTGAAGCAGGTTCCAGGCTCTGAGCTGTCAGCACAGAGCCCGATGCAGGGCTTGAACCCATGAACCGGGAGATCATGACCTGAGCCAAAGTCGGACTCTCAACCAACTGAGCCACCCAGGTGCCCCATAAATTACTCTTTGAAACATCAACGGTCAAAACATACCAAAAAAAAAAAATACAGAGGCTATTGAATTGGATTAAAAAATAAGGCCCAACTACATGCTGCCTACAAGAAACCTATTCTAAATACAAAGACACAGATAAAATAAAAGTGAAGGGGTGGATAAAGATAAACCATGCTAACACTCACTGAAAGAAAACTGCAGTAGTAATAATTTCAGACAAAGGAGACATCAGAGCAAGTCAAATTATCAGGATAAAGAAGGGCATTCATTCTATGATGACCAAGTGGTCAATTCTCCAAGAAGACACAATAATCTTTAATGTGTGTGTACCTAAAAACAGAGAGTCAAAATACATGAAGCAGAAACTAACAGAACTAAAAGAAATGAATGAGTCCACTACTGATTTTTGAGACGCCTGCATGCCGCTGTCAGTAATGGACAGATCAGTGGGCAAAAAACCAACGAGGACATGGTTGAACTGAACAACACCATCAATCAACTGTATCTAATTGACATTTAAAGAATTCTTTACCAACAGCAGAATATATATCCTTCTCAGGCTCACACAGAACATGCACCAAGACAGACCACATTCTGAGTCACGAAACACACACATTTGCTTTCTGACCGCAGTGGAACAAACTAGAAATAGTAACAGAAGGAGAGCTGGAAAATCCCCAAATGCTTGGTGATGAAAAAACTCAGTGACACATGGGCCATAGCAGTGTCAAGACAAATTCTTTTTAATATTTTCAACTAAATAAAATACAACTTATCAAAATTTGTGGGATGTAGGGAAAATAGTGCTTGGAGGAAAGTTTATATTGTTGAAAGCATACGCTAGAAAAGATGAAAGTTCTAAATCGATCATCTAAGCTTCCACCTTAGAAAACTGGAAAGAGAAGAGAAAATTAAATCCAAAATACTAAAGAAGAAGAGGAATTACAAAATTACAGCAAAAATTTATGAAATCGAACAGAGACAATCAACAAAGAAAGTCAACGAAACCAAAAGCTGGTTGTTGTTGTTTTTTTAAATACCAATTACTTTTTTAAAAATTTATTTATTTTTGAGAAAGGGAGAGACAGAGCGCAAGCAAGGGAGGGGCAGAGAGCGAGAGAGTGGAGGCACAGAATCTGAAGCAGGCTCCAGGCTCCGAGCTGTTGGCACAGAACCTGACGTGGGGCTTGAACTCACAAACTGTGAGATCATGACCTGAGCTGAAGTTGAACACTTAACCGACTGAGCCACCCAGGTGCTCCAAAAGCGAATTCTTTGAAAAGATTGATAAAATTGACAAACTTCTGGCCAAGCTACTTAAAAAAAAAAAAAAAGCAAAAACACAAATTACTATTATCAAAAATAAAAGAAGGGCCATCACTACTGATCCTGTGGACGTTAAAAGGATGACAAAGGAATACTAGGAACAATCTATGGCCCTAAATTTAATCTCCCATATAAATGCATCAAATTCCTTAAAAGACAATTTATAAAACTCACACAAGAAAAGCAGACAGGCACTGAAGCCCCGCCCCCTGCCGCCCCAGCTGCCCATAAGCAAAAGACGGCTGTGCCTCCCGTGTATGCACATCTTGGCAAATCTGCCAGGATGGTCTTCGCCAAGGGCTATGGATTTACCTTTAAAAAAAACAAAAACAGATCTGAAAACAAAATCTGAGAATGGCCTGGAATCTACCGGCTCAGGCTCAGCCAACCCTGAGGCCACCGAAGTGACAGGCAATCTGGAAACCAAGTACAGATGGACTAAATATGGTCTGACATTTGTGGAGAAATGGAATCTCACCACACGCTAGGCACCAACATTACCGTGGGAGATCACCTACCCTGGGCGGAGGCGGTGGAGATGATAAATTTGAGGCAGGATACAGGCAGGAGCACATCAGCCTGGATTTCGACATCACCGGGCCTTCAATCCAGGGTGCTGTGTGCTGAGTTACCAGGGTTGGCTGGCTGGCCATCAGACAAATCTTGAGACCATAAATTCCCAAGGGACCCAGAGCAACTTTGCAGTTGGCTACAGGACTGAAGAATTCCAGCCTCGCATCAACGTTAATGACAGGACAGGGTCTGGAGGCTCTGTTTGCCAGAAGGTGAACAAGAAGTTGGAAAAGTCTGCCAGTCTCAGTTGGACAGCAGGAAACAGTGACACTCACTTTGGAATACCAGCCAAGTAGCAGATCGACCCTGAAACCTGCTTCCTGGTGAAAGGGAATGGCTCCAGCCTGATGGGTCCAGGGTACATCCAGATTGTGAAGCCGGGTATCAAACCAATGTCGTCAGCTCTGCCAGACAGCAAGAACATCAATGCCGGGGCCACCAGCTTGGTCTGGGACTGGAACTTCCAGCATAAATGAATACCATACAATTGTTTGATTTAAAATTATTTTGCAGCATAGCTAACTTCGGAACTTAGTGTGCCTTTTAATATTGCACATCTGGATGCGATTTTGCCGAACACCATGTTAGACATCCAAGTTAAAGATGATTCAGCTTGAAGGTGTTACCATTTCAAAGGTACATAAGAAATCTGATTCCAAAAACATCCTTTCACTTGTAGTCTTAGGGGGAACTCACAAAGTACGAAGGCACTTTGTAAATCCATATCGAGTACATGAATGAAATCGTGACTTTCTGAGACTCAAACCTGGGTTTCCCGCCCTGAATGAGGAGAGGCTCCTTGTTTGATGCTGTGCACAAACTCATCTGAAAGGGGTTTCTAGGAAGAATCTTCATGACCTCTTTCTACCCTACTCCATCACCTCCTTGACACCAAAGCAGTCTGTGGGGTACAGTCGAGTTTCTTCTATGCCATTTTGGGATAGGGTGGGTGCGATGAAGGCGACAATTCAGGACTTAATCCTCTCTCTTGCTGGTTTGCTCCCCTCGCCCCAAGAGCTCCAACTGCAAGCTGGGAAGAGTGTCTGTCACTGCAGTCACATGGTGACAATCCCTGGGATCTAAATCTGACTTCTGCTGCACGGTCACCACTCGGCAGTTTAGAAGCTTATTGGTTTCATTGTCGTCTTCCCTTTTGTTTGGAGTTAGACTCCCCTTCAAATGCTTTAATTATCATCACTTAAAATAAAACTTGAATAAAATATTGATACAGAAGGAGAGCCTCAGGATGATCGCTGTCACCGCTCCCATTCAACATAGTACTAGAAGTCCCGTCTACAGCAATCAGGTAAGACAAAGAAGTCAAAGGCATTCCAATTGGAAAGGACGACGTAAAAATGTCACTATTTGCAAATGATATGATCTTATATATTGAAAACCCCAAAGACTCAACTAAAAAACTACTCAATCTAATCAATGCATTCAGTGAAGCTGCAGGATGTAAAATCAATACACAGAAACAAGTTGCATTTCAATATACTGACAAAGAAATAGCTGAAAAAAATAGAGAAAACTATCCCATTTACAATCGCATTAAAAACAATGAAATACCTAGGAATAAATTTAACCAAGGAAGTGAAAGATCCTTACAAGAAAACTACAAGGCGTGGTTGAAAGAAATCAAAGAAGACACAAACAAATGGCTCATGGATTGGAAGAGTTAATATTATTAAAAGTCCATGCTACCCAAAGCCAGCTGTAAGTTCAGTGCCATCCCTATCAAATCGCCAAGGAATTTTTCACAGGAATAGGATAAACAATCTTAAAATTGGTATTGAACCACAAAAGGCCCCAAACAGCCAAAGCCATCATGAGAAAGAACAAAGGTGGAAGCATCACGCTCCCTGATTTCACACTACACTACAAAGCTGTAGTAATTAAAGCAACATGGTACTGGCACAAAAACAGATACACAGATACGCGGAGCAGAACAGACAGCTCAGAATTAAACCGCGTGTACGGTTAGTTAGTACTTGATAAGGCCCAAGAACATCCAATGGGGAAAGAACAGTCTCTTCAACAAACGGTGTTGGGAAAACTGGTTAACTACACGGAGAAAAATGAAATTGGACCCCTATCTTACAATACTCACAAAAATTAACTCAAAATGGACCAGAAACTTAAATGGAAGACCTAATACTATAAAATTCCTAGAAAAAACATATACAAGCTCATTGACATTGGTCTTGGCAGTGTTTTTTTGACATGACTCCAAATGGACAAACAACTAAGGACTAAATCAACAAGGGGGCTACATCAAACCTAAATGCTTCTGCACTACAAAAGAAACAACAAAATAAAAAGGTAACCTAAACAATGGGACAGAATATTTGCAAACCATGTATCAGATAAGAGGTTAAGATTCAACATTTACAAAGAACTCCTACAACTCAATAACAAGAAAAGCCAACAATCCGATTCGACCAGGAGCAGACGAGCTAAATGGGCATTTTTTGAAGAAGACATCTAGACGGCCAACAGGTATGTGGAAAGAAGCTCAACATCACTCACCCTTAGGGAAATGCAAATCAAAACCACAACGAGATGTCACCTTATGCCTGTCAGAATCGCGATCGAGAAAACAAGAGACACCAAGTATCGGTGAAGATGCAGAGAAAAGGAGCACTTGTTCACCGCTACTTGCATCGTAAACTGGCCCGGCCACTTTAGAGAACAGTATAGAGGTTCCTCAAGAAATTAACAATAGAATTACCACACAGCTCAGCAATCCCACTTGTGGGTATGTACCCAAAGGAAATGACAACAGGTTATGAAAGCTATATCTGCAGTCCCATGTTGATGGCAGAATTATTCACAGTAGCCAAGACACAGAAACAACATAAGTTCCAAGGATGGGTGAATGGATAAAGAAGACACACACACACACACACACACACACACACACACACACACACACAAATGGAATACTACTCAGCCGTAAGAAAAAAATCATATCCTGCCATTTGCAACAACAGGGATGGATCCTGAGGACGTTATGTTAAGTGAGGTAAGTCGTACAGAGAAAAACAAATACTATATGATATTCCTTAAATGGGGGACCTAAAACAAACAACCGAACTTGAGAAGACAGTGGATGTGGTTGGTGGTTACAAAGGCTGGGGGTGGGAAATGGCAGAGGTGTTGTCTGAAGGTTGTTCGAGGGTGCATACTTGTAGCCTGTAGATAAATCAGCCCTGAGGATGTAATTAATACACAGTACAGGGATTACAGACTCCCCCCCCCAAAAAAAAACCCACAATTATAAAAATTAAACCTGCTAAGAAACTTGATCTTAAGTGTTCCCATCACTAGAAGAAACGGAAATTACGCAAGGCAGGAGAGGTGTTAGCTGGTGCTCCAGTGGCCATCATATTGCCCTATGAATGCATCACATCAGTATGCTGTAACCTTAAACTTACATAATGTTATAGGTCACTTACATCTCAATTCAAAAAAACAGGAAGAGAGATCTTCCATTCTCTCTCCTTCCTCCCCCCCCCTCCCTAGCCACCTCCCTCTCTCCTCCTTCTTCTCCCCCTTCCTCTCTCCCTTCCTCCTCTCCCTTGCTCCCTCCCCTTCCTCTACCCCTCTCCCTCCTTCACACATGCACCAAGGAAAGGCCGTGTGAGCACAGAGGATTTGACCATCTGCATTCAAGCCCGGAATAGACCTCTCACCAGACAGAACGTGAGCACATGCTCTGGTTCTCCTCCCGCCTGTCAGGCATATCTACTCAGTCTCCTCCCTGAGTCCCCTTTGCCTGCCCTTGGGGAGGGGTCCTGTTCTCACTCGCTAATGTCTCCTTGGACCCAGCTGTGCACTCCTTGGCTGCACTCCACCTCTTGTACTTCTCTCCCTTGCTCTCCAGAGCCGTGTGTCCCTCTGCCCACAGGGCAGTGCACACGGGACACTCCCGGGACACTCCCAGGCTGTTCAGGTTCCACGCAGCTGATGTCAGATTCCTCGTCTTCCACTGCACAGCCCGTGCTCTGCCCACACTTCCGATACGCCTAACAGAATAACTGTAAACCTAGTAGTAAGACGTCCAACCCCAGCATCCAAAGCACAACACTGGACGCCTCTGCGGCCCTCATCCTCTGCCTCAACGCTCAGTATTCAAAGGGCCACTAAATCCTGTGGATTAGCCTCCTGATGCGGCCCTTCCCTAGTGCGAATCTTCATCGTCTCTTTCCTGGGCTTTTACTGTAGCCCCTAAATGGATTTCCCCCTTTTTTCTCCTTTCAGTTCACCCTCCACATTGCAACAGAAGTGACCTTTCCAAAATGAACGTGGTCTTGTTAGTCCAAGTACTACCACTCAAGACATGAGCATACACACGCACACACACACACACAGAAGTAATGCCAAGTGCATTACTTCGGTGTTTAAACATTGCTGAATACTGGAAGGCTAAAAATGGATGCTCCGCTTACCTGCCAGGCAGTGCCTTCTTCCAGACCCAGTGAAAATATCTCACTTTTTGTAAAAACTTCCCTTAACATTTCTCTTAAAGCCCCACAGACATGATGACACCTCTTCTTGTGCCCCAACCTACACACACACACACACACACACACACACACACACACACACACAACCTCTTACCCCAACCAACCCCTAAGCTATCAACATCTCCCTCAAACTCCAAGGCCCTCGAAGGATGGGCTGTGGTGTTGGTTCCTGTATCCCCGGTGCATTCATCACTGACATGTAGTGGATAAGAACTCAAGAGATGTTTTCACTTTATTTTATTGATTGGTTGATTGATTGATTGATTTAATGTTTATTTATTTCTTTTTGAGAGGGACAGAGCATGAGCAGGCGAGGGGCAGAAATAGGAGAGAGGCTCCCAAGCAGGCTCTGCATGGTCAACACAGAGCCTGATGCAGGACTCAAACTCACAAACTGTGAGATCATGACCTGAACCAAAATCAAGAGTCAGACGCACAACTCACTGAGCTCCCAGGAACCCTAGGAATACATTTTTATCACACATACACATGAAGATATGTTTGTATTACCAGCAAAAGTTTCACTTAAAAGCATATACTCTTTTTTTATTTTTTTAATGCTTATTTATTATTTTTGAGAGAGTGAACAAGACAGAGTGCAAGTGGGGAAGGGCAGAGATAGGAAGACACAGAATCCGAAGCAAGCTCCAGGCTCCAAGCTGTCAGCACAGAGCCCGACATGGGGCTCAAACTCATGAACCGTGAGATCATGACCTGAGCCCAAGTTGGATGCTTAACTGACTGAGCCACCCAAGTGCCCTGATATTTTCACTTTAGAACTAGGAGAAAATAAGAAAATACCTAAGTTTTGGGAAGGGCTAAAAGATCATCTTCAACTTGAAAAATGGAAGCTGGGGAGGGATTTAAATGTATGTTCAAATGAATTCCACATGGTGAAAAAAAATGCTCTTCGAGCCCAGAAGACCAGACCTCTCTGCTGACAACCAGCTGTGGGGACTCAGCCTCACTGGGCCTACGCTTCTGCTTCTGTTACATCACAAAGCTGTTCTCTGCGACCCTCCACCCACACACTGAGAACAGTAAATATATACAAATACCGCACATCGCATTGTACACCTGCAAGTAATTTGATGCTATGTCAATTAGACCTCAACTTAATGAAACAGAATAAAGAAAAACACATAAACGTCAGCAGAAGGGACTCTGTCAGAATCAAGAAAACCTTTCCCTGGAGTAGAAGCTGTTTAGGAAGGAGAAATCTGACAGGGCCATGGACAGTCGTCTCCTGAAGGCCTGATTAGCAGGGCATTTTCATCCATCCTGAAGGATTTGTGTTGTGTTCTTCCTGGAGGTGGTGGTGAGGCTGGTGGGGTGGGACTGGAGGGCGGAGCCAGATTCCCCAATCCTGAACCTTTCTGAGATTCTGAAAAACATTTCATGACTGAGAGCGACCAATAAAATGAGTCATTATGAATGCTTCTTGCCATCAAATAATCATGGCTGGTAATCCCATAAAGGGTAGCATGTTATGGCATAAGGGGGGGGGGTGCTTTTTGTTTAAAAAAAAAAAAGTAGAATTCTATAACTAAATAACTAACTAAATAACTAAACTAACAAAAATTCTATAACTCCAGATACAATTGGGGATGTATTTTCATAGCATTTGAGCTTTTCCTCTAGAAATCAGCAAGGGATGAGCTCTCTGCTTTGTCTTAAGGGAGCTGTGTGCCAGGACAAATTTACCACTTTCTGAAAAAGACACAAAAATCCAAGAGCAGCTGTGGCCTCTGTCGATGTTCTGCCATGACTCCTTTCTGAGTCTATATTTGACATGATCTGATGGAGTGAGATCACATGCCCGGAGTAAACTCAGCCCAGAGCATCAGCCTTGATTTACTTCCAGAAGTAGTAATAAGCCTGCCCACTGTTGGCCAGGTTCCTTGTCCCTTTGCAGTATGCCTCAAAGCTATGGAAACACAGAATGAAGATGGAATAGAAACATCTGTACCTACACACCGATGTGCTCCACGGACTGTGTCCTGTAGAAAAAGATCAATCCCTTAAAATATTAACTGTGGTCATTTTTCCAAGGATCCATACAAAGGAAAAACAACAGCTTCCAGTAACCATCTCCCTCACTGTGCTGTTTCACTGAAAGAAATAAATTCTGAATTTCTCACAGCTGTTGAAAATGGCAAATTCCACCATGGCAACAGAAAAATAACCCTAGTAGGTAAAGATATTTGAGCCAAGTTAGACTTTGGGAACTCAGTGCCCTGGTCTTGGGACAAGGCCAGGGAAACGGGCTCCATGCCCATTTATGGAAACTGGGTTTGAGCTGGGTGGGGCGTGGGCACGTTGGACGTGACAAGGTTGACATGTGCATCCCAGTGACCATAGCCTGCCCTGGCCCAGGGCGAAGATGTGCGGCCGCCCCTTCCCAGACGACGCTGGACACTCGGCCTGCCAGGATGAGCATCCTTGCCCCATGATGCTGGAAGGGCGGGCCAGAAGGGGGATGCATCAACTGGTCTGGGCGAGGCCAAGCTGCTCTGTTTGGTTCCTGAGGTTTGCACCCATTCAAATGCAGCTCGATGTTCCTTCCCACCCCATGGGCTCCCATCCCAGCCAGGTTAGCTGGGAAGCCTCAGTGGGCCCTTCTCAACAAGGATGCTGCTAGAATAAAGCCCATCTCCCCAAGGCAACCAACATATATCACAAATTAGCTTATCTCCTCTCCTTCTACAGCAGCACTAGCTATGGAGCATTCTTGGGGAAACTGAGAAAACAGTCCTTCAGATGACTCCCCTGCGGCCTGTCTCCTGTGGAACTCGGCTGGAAACGGCTGTTAATTAGAAGGCCTCAGGAATGGGATCAGGCCTTCTGAACTTCTGACCCAGACCCCAGTCTAGAACACAGCTGGGGGTTGGGGCTGTTTTCTGGGTCTTCTCCGGGCTCGGCATGGAGGTCATGCCTCGTGCCTGCCAAGATTTCACAGCCCCGGCTGACCCTGCCGTCCCTGCGCAGACCCACCACCACACCCCTCCTGCTGCCTGGGGGAGCCACTCATACTAACAAAACATTTCATTGCTTCATCTGGTTTCTGTCCCGTATGTGACAACTCCATGCTGACACAGGTAGGCTGAAAATCTTGGTCAAGGGCAAGGATTTATACAGAGTGTGCTTATACCATTTCTCTTTTTTAAAATAACTCTTCACTGGCTTTGTGGTGCGGAGGTTACAAGTGTGGGCCTTGAAATAGAACAGAGTCTGGCATCGCTCCTTGTCATGTAAGTTCTGTGTTCTCAGGCTGCTCGGCCTCTCCACCTTGGACACGAGGCAACGGAGAACAGTGTACCTGAGAAGTGGAAAACCAACAGGGTGAGTCCCCTAAAGACTGACCTGAGAGAGTTACATGAGGCAGGGAACATGGTCGCAGGAGGAGGAGGCTGGTGGGCTCCCAGATCTAGAGGCGGAGCCGGGAGTCCAGGGGATGAAGGTGGCTCCAGTTCACAAGACAGGGCACCAAGGAGAAGAGAGTGACAAGTGACTCCAGAGACCTGCGGAGGGTTGCCCTGAGCATCCCTCCCGAGTGCAGGAGGACACTCCCCGAGGCTGATTCCAGGATGGAAGGATAGCGAGAACTGGGACCAGCGCTCACCCAGGGCCAGGACCGTGGTGTGATTCCGCCAGCCAGGCCCGAATCGTCTGCAGATCACAGGTTCACGGGTAGGGCACTCAGATAATTCTCACCACAGCACTGGGGGTAATTCACCTGAGACAACGCTGCTGAGGTCACAAATCTAAAAACAAATCTTAAAAGGTTAGAAAGAATCAAACTGACTCTGTGAAATACAACTGTCCCAGAACAAAGCTCAAGAATATTTATGAGAATACAAAAATACCCAGCACCCAGCAAGGTAAAATTCACAATGCCTCACATCCAATCAAAAACTATTAGGCATGCAAAGCAGCTTAGAGATATAAGTCAGAATGAGGAGAAAAGTCAATCAGTTAAACCAACCCAGCATGAACAGAGATGGGAGAATTCACAAAAAGGGATGTTAAAACAGTGATTATAAATGTTTTCTGTACGTTTTAAAAGTTAAGTAGAGACATGGAAAACATATTTCTAAAGCCACCCAGATCCAACTTTATACATGAAAACTACAATGTCTCTGGGAAAAATGAACTAGATGAAACTAATGGCAGATTAGACATTTCAGAGGGAAAGACAGTGGCCGTGGAAGCATGGCAACAGATAATTTGTCCACATGGGAACTGGGGGGAAATGATAAAAAAAAAAATGAAATCAGAAAGAATCAGTAAGTTGTGGGACAACTTCACTAGGCCTAATATACATTTGGTTGTAGTCCCTAAAGGAGAAGGGAATGAGGAGGACAAAAACATTTTTTTTGAAGAAACCGTGAACAAAATTTTCCAGATTGGATAAATACCCCCGATGCATGAAACTCAATGACATTTGAGCACAAGAAACAAGAAGAAAATGACACCAACGTACATCATAATCAAACTGCTCAAAAACCAGCAATGTGGATAAAATATTTTCTAAGTCAGAGAAAAACACATTAGGTACAGAGGGGAAAGGTGCACATGACAGCAGATTTCTCGTCAAAAACTATGCAACCGGGAAGCAGAGGAATAACAGCAGCAAAATATTGAAAGAAAAAATATTGTTAATCTAGAACTCAACACCCAGCAAAAAACACCTTTAATTTTAAAAAAGACAAAATTCAAACTATTTCAAATTCACAAATGATGACAGAACTCTTCACCGGCAGGCCCACACTTTAGTAAATATTAAAGCATATCACTCAGGCAGATGGATAATGATGTCAGATGGAAACAGGGATCTAACGAAGAAATAAAACACCAAAAATGGTAACTACATGAGTGAACATACACGATTTTTTCATATTATTTCAATCTTTTAAAAAGACAATTGTTTCAACAAAAATAAGAACTATACATTTTAAGATTTCTGATGTGCATATTAGATAATGTGTGGTGACAATCCCATTAAGGGAGGCAGGAGAAATGAAAGCATGCGACTGTCGCACTCTTACATTACACATACAGTGGTACATCATCACTTGAAAGTAAACTCTGATAAGTATACCCCTAACCCTAAATGAACCCCCAGAAAAACAAAACAAGGAGTTATCCCTAATTATTCAATGAAGAGAGAAGACACAAATCACTAATAATGGGAATCAGAAGTGACATCACCACAGAAGCCACGTATGTTAAAAAGATAATACGGAAAACTATTAACAACTTTATGCTAATAAATTTCATAACTTAGATGAAATAAAGAAAAAAACTGACAGAAATAAAATAGATAAAACCAATACGTGAAAAGCAATAAAATTCACCATTCTAAGTAGGTTCGGAGACTCAGAATCTCTGGAATTTGCCCCAAATGTCAGGATGGGGTGACTGCCTTCTGCATTAGCTTGCTATTTAATTCAAATCTTGAAATCAAGCCCATTTCCATGAAGTTGGCCAAGACACTCCCATGTGCAGAGATTTAACTTGTGGTTAAAACTGTTCCCACAAAGGAAACTCTAGAAAATTAAAGAGGAAGGAATACATCCCAACCTATTTTATGAGGCCAGGTACACTGGTACCAAAACCAGATAGGGACATTACAAGTACAGCAAACTAAAGACCAATATTCCACATAAATATAGATGCAAAAACTCTGAACAAAATTTTAGCAAGTCAAAGCCAATAAGGTATAAAAAGGAAAATACGTTATCATCAAGTAGGGTTTTCCAGGAATGCAAGGTTGGTGTAACATTTGAAAATCAATGCAATTGAACATGGTAATAATAATCTTTAACATGTAAAACTTTAAAAATAAGAAAACTATATAATTATTTCTCTAGATACAGGAAAAGCACTCAACAAAATCTCACATCTATTTCTGATTAAAAAAAAAAAAACTCTGAAAATTAGGATCAGAAAGGAGTGTCCTCAGTGTGGTAAAGAACATCTACAGAAAACCTACAGTGACCATAACACTCAGTGGCAATAACTGGACGCATTTCCCCCAAAATGAAGAACGAGAGACAAGGATGCCTGTTCTCCAGGTGCCCCATCAACATTGTGCTGGAGGTTCTATCTGACGTGAGCAGGCAAGAAAAAGGGGTAAAAAAACATTCAGACTGGAAAGGAAACCTAAAGTTGTTTTCCACAGATGACACAATCATATATTTAAAATATGATGAAATCTACAAAAAAAATCTATTAGAACTAGTTTCGTAAATCTGCAAGGTTTGAGGTCAACATACGACTGCCACTTCTGTTTTTTAAAAAAGCTTATTTATTTCGAGAGAGAGAGAAAACACATGCGTACACATGCACAAGTTGGGGAGGGGTAGAGAGAGAGAGAGAATCCCAAGCAGACTCCATGCTGTCAGCGTGGAGCCCGATGAGGGGCTTGATCTCATGGCCATTAGATCATGATTTCAGCCCAAATCAGGAGTCGGTCACTTAACCAACTGAGCCACCAAGGCACCTCTATCACTTCTATTTTTATATGCTATCAATGAGCAGTCAGAAATAGAAATTATTAAGATAATACCATTTATAGTAGCATCAAAAAATACAAAATACTTAGGGATAGATCTGACAAAACTGTGTAATAAGACCTGTACATTAATAACTACGAAATACTGATGAAAAAGTTAAGGAATACCTAAATAAGGGGGGAAATATACCTTGTTAATGAATCAGGAGGCTCCACATTACTAAGATGTCAGTTCTCTCCCAATAGTTCTGTAAAATTCAAAAAAAGTCCAACTAAACTCCAAACAAGCTTTTTGTTGTTGAAATTGACAAGCTGATTCTAAAATTCATATGTACATGTGAAGTACCTAGAATGGCCAAAAACACTTTGAAAAAGGACAAAGTTGGGGGCACCTGGGTGGCTCAGTCGGTTAAGTCTGACTTTAGCTCAGGTCATGATCTCAAGGCTCATGGGTTCCAGCCCCGTGTCAGGCTCTGTGCTGACAGCTCAGAGCCTGGAGCCTGCTTCGGATTCTGTGTCTCCCTCTCTCTCTGTTCCTCCCCCACTCACACTCTCTCTCTCTCTAAAATAAATAAACATTAAAAAAAATTTTTTTTAAATAGAAAGGAAAGGGACAAAGACCACAGAACTGACCACACACTAGTCAGATATTTCCATAAACAAAATTAAATACGCAGCCAGCAGGGGTAGGACTGTATCCCAGCATCACGCGGGATACAGGCTAACGGCCACGGTGCTTTGACAATTCACAAATGGGGTGAAAAAACCCTCACTGAAATGTAAAGGAGAGAGCAGGTGAAGGTGGTGAAGAAATGCTGTCTTGGGGCGTCAGTCCTGGGGGTGGCGCACGGGATGGGGACCTGGGGACACTGCTCTACGGCTTATTGAAAGTGGCGTCACGCAGCTGTTAACAAGAGCCAGTGAGAAACATTTACGGGAAGGGCCTCGGCAGCACAAACACCGGAGGAAACCAAGGGAAAGCGAGATGTTGGCCGCGGTGGCCGAGGGCGGCCGCCTTGGTTTTCCTTCCTGTACTTTGCAATTCCTGGGAAATACCTGGCCTGGAGTTACAGGCCCCCTGCCCGGCAAGGGACCTCTAAGAATGTCCAGAACTGTCTAAAAAATATTACATGTGTGTGCGCCATTCTCCCGCTTACGAACAAGCTGCTGCAATCGTGAAATCTCACTCTTCTGTTCTGTCTCCGACCACCAGGAAAGAAGAGTTGTTTCTTCACAGGACAGCAACGTGCACGAGGCGCTAAACATTCCCTTCCCTGAGCTCCGAGCATCTGAGCCAGGCTGGATGAGCCCCTTCCCTCTGGCATTTAGGTCTCTGACTCAAGGGCCTCCCTTGTCCTCACTGGGCTGGTTGGCTCTGTACCTTTCGTATTTGTGTGTGAGCATCTCGTCCCCAGCCCCACCCCCACCCCCACCTGCCGGAACCACCGTGCGTGAGGAGAGGCAGGTGGAAGGTGTCTCTACATCCCCATGGCAGATTCCACCAGCCCTGAACCTCAGAAACGCCCTGCACTGCTTCCTGACTCACAGAATCACTGGAACAAAAGATGTCACCAACCTTGTCATCTCTGGTTTTTGTCAGTTACTGTCAGGACGTCCCAGGCAGGGGGCGTTGGTGTCTCCCCAGGAAGTGAGGACAGAAGCCCCCCAGCCCTGCGGAGCCCAGGAGTAGACAGACCGATACGACCCCTCACCGAAGGGACATCAGCCCCAGTGCCTGGCCACAGGCTCTGCAAAGATGCCTGCCAGTCACTTTATCGTGACTTTCTCCTCCTGGCCCGAGAATGCCTTTTCCAGCTGAGTCCGCCCGTACGTTCCCTTGTTGGGCAGTTACAGAGCCAAGGAAAGAGTCCCCACAGGTGCCATGCTACATAGGTGCCGTCATACACATGCCACTGCTCCGAGTGGCTCCGGGACTTTAGGCCTGTCTCTCTCCCAAAGTTGTGTCTGCCATTAAGTCCGTTTTGAATGAGCTGGGTATGAGGGAACCCTGGCTTCTGAGGTCAGATTTTGGGGGGAACAAAGGCAAGAGAAAAGCAGCTTCCTGGACACTGATGGTGTGGCTTGGGGACACAGGTGACAGGAGACATGCCCTCCCCCCCCCCCAGGCATCACTGTGAATGGGGCAGGGGCCGCAGTAGAGGGCCCAGCTGCCCTGCAGGCCCCATCTTCCCCTGCATGGGCATAGCGGGCATCCCTCCAGACGACACCCTCCACGGAGCTTTGCTTTTCCTCTACTTCCCACGATTCCGCAGCTGGTGTCTGTCCTCCTGTTCCTGAGGACATCGGGAGGGTGCTGCTCCAGCCGGTTGCCCACCCCGGCTGCACTCACCCCAGGACGCCAGCTGGGCAGCAGCTGTGGACCCCAGAGGACCCGCGGGGAGGGCAGCGCAGGGTCTGGTTGCGGACAGAAGGGGAACCAGGGCCCCTCCTTGGGGCCTGCCACACGCGTGGCCTGGTCCCCACCCCCATTCACAGGACTCCACTCTGCCCGAGGGCGTTCCAGGCTTTGAACCTCTGGTCATGCCAGAGAAATCCTATGACTGGAGGGTGTCCCTGCAGCACACAGGGTGGCCAGAGGAGGCCACAGTGTCCGCCCAGAGGAGATCTGGGGCCAATCTCGGCTTCCCTCCAGGTTTCTGCATCAGTACGGAGCGGACATCACGTGCCCCCACCGGACGCCCAGGCTGCTCTGGTCCAGACGCACGCAGCACAAGTGTGCTGGGAGCCAGGAAGACAGCACAGTGTTCTCCATGGCGGGTGCTCTGCACACACACCCAGCGTCCACAGTGCTCTGGGGCAAGGTGCACCAAGTCCTCAGCAACAGGCCCAACTTCCTAGGGCCACCCCACACAGACCTGAGGCCCAGCAGCACCTGCCCCACAGCCCAGCCGGCCGGCCGGATCCAAACCTACCCGCTTCCTGGGTGTGATGTTCTGGGCATCATCTCCACCAATGCCTTCGGGGGGGCGCAGGGGGGTGTGGAAATGTATCATCTACTGCAGGAGGGGGTGTGGGGGGTGTGGAAACGTGTCCTCTCCCCATCAAGAGGGACCCCAGAGTCTGGACAGACACAGGCTTGTTCCCCCAGCTCTGCCCGCTCATATTCACTATTTAAGATCTGAAAGACAAGGCAGTAAGACAACACAGACTACGCGGAAGGTTGTCGGTAATAAAATGACAAAGCAGAGCATGGCCATCTGCATGTGACCCACACTCTGAGTGTGTACAGGGATCGCACATTTGGACAGGAGTCCTTGCGTGGTCAGGAACGCGGGAGAGGTAGACAGAGGTATGTAAATGCGTAAAACCACAGTGAGGCCGGGGAACCGTGCGACAGCTAACTTGGAGCCACCACATTTGCAGCCCTATAATTTGATGTTCTCTATTATTTTCTTTAACATAAAGGTGACAACTTGAGCCCATCAGGAACACACTAGGAAGGCCCTTTCCGGTGCTTTCTGGGGTTAATTTGAACATGTCACGGGGTCCCCAGTGCGGCCATAACAGAAGAGAACGCAGGGGCGTAAAGAAGAGAATGTGCTGTCGCGCTCCAGAGGCCTGTCCATCCACAGATGAACGCAAAAATGAGATGCAGTACACCCACACGAGGGAGAGCTACCCGGCCCTAGAGAGGAAGAAAGTCGCATGCACGTTGCAACGTGGAGGCACTGAAGGGCGTGATGCTGGCTGAAATCAGCCAGTCACAAGGAGACGTGATTCATAAGAAGAAATGCTGTATTGCTCTGCCCAGATGGGGCCCTGGGGCTGTCCGATTCTCAGAGCCAGCCAGCAGAATGGTGCTAGAAGGGGCCTGGGGAGCGGCCAGTGGTTTAAAGGGCATAAAGCTCCAGGTCAGGAAGAAGAAAACCCTTCCAGGCACGGATGGTGGCAATGACCTCACAAAAAGGCAAATGTACTCAACGCCACTGAGCCCTACACTCAAAAATGACCGACGTGCTAAGTTTGTGTTCTGTGAATTTCACGACTACAATCTAAGAATCCAATGAAGTATAAAGTTTAGTTAATAACAAAATGAGTGGACCAAGACAGAGATGGATGACAAAGCCCCGCCCAACACATATACAAGTCCAGCATTTTTGTAGAATCCAGGGGCCACTGTCGGGGTGCCCACTCTCAACGTGTCCGTGTGTCTGAACATTTTCTTCATAAAATGGCAGGGAGCAGAGCAGCCAGAAGAAATGCTCTCAGAGGGGAGACAGCCAAGAGGAGCCCCAGTCCCCAGGGACAGGCTCCAAGCCCCAACCCGTGGTTGAAAGAGTGTGGCCCCTGATGAAGAAGCTGGGCTCCAGGCGCCATGTTAGGCAGTGGGGCCCGGTCCTCCCAGGACCCGCGACGTCAACAGCCACGCACTCAGTCCCCAATGTTTGCAAGGGCACTGCTGCTCTGTGATGGCTCGTACAATGCTTAGCAAGTGCGTGACAGATGGTACTCAACAGTACTGTTGGCTGCTTAGCTGGTTGTAATGGCAGTAGTGTTGTGCTAGTTAACATGCATCAGTGTAGCACTAGTTAACGCGTGTCACTGTAGCACTAGTGAACACGGGTCAGTATAGCACTAGTTAACATGGGTCAGTATAGCACTAGTTAACGTGCATCAGTGTAGCACTAGTGAACACGGGTCAGTATAGCACTAGTTAACATGCATCGGTATAGCACTAGTTAACATGGGTCAGTGTGGCACTAGTTTACGTGTGTCGGTATTGCACTAGTTAACGCGGGTCAGTGTAGCACTACTTTCCTTTCTTCCCAGTTTTATTGAGATATAACTGACACATATAGTGTTGTGTAAGTTGAAGTCATGGGCCTCGGGGACACACTCGGGGAGACAAAGCCCTTCCCTTGCTTCCGGACACCTTGCACCCACTTTCTTGGAGCACCAGCACCCCCTGCTGGGCGGGGACCAGAAAGGCACAACCCAGGAACCAGGGACCAAAGTGCCCACTCACAAACCCGAGACCTGGGGTGCAGGGCCCCCCCTCCCAACGAGTGCACACACACACACACACACACACACTCACACACACACACAGGGACATGGAAGCCTGGGGCGCGACCCGCACACCAGGGCTGCAGACCAGGACTGCACAGAGAGTCCGGTTCCACCCAAGAGGCTTCCTCAAGAGGCCAGTCTGTCTGAGACACACAGAAGACACCAGAAATAGTCTTGGGGGAAAATAAACTTGCAGTTTCTGTTAGCAACAGACAGGGCCGTTCCGGGCCTGGGGGCAGTTTTAAATCTACTTGGGGAGCACATTTCTGAAGGTGGCTGTGTCTCAGGGATCAGAGCATGGGTTTGTTGTTGTTGTTGTTCAAAATCAGAATTAGTGTCGATCATTGTCGCTGCTAGACTTTCAGTTATGTTTAGCACTTTGGGCTACGGGCATGTTTTACACTAACATTTACTAAATTCAGTAAATAGGTATCCCAATGACGACCAAGCCAACATTTGCCTGTGAAGGGCAGGAAGATGGGCAGCGACTGGAGATAAAGGTGGGAGGGTAAGTGGCAGGTGGGGCCCTTGCAGCACGGAGGCCAAGCCTTGGAGGCAGGTGCAAAACTCGGGGCGGGGGGGCGGCGAACCTCGCAGATGTGCAACGTCAGACACGGCGCTGGCTCACACGGACACACCTCGACTTTACCACGTCTTTCTCACTTTTCTAATCCGTGCCAGGATCCGCTTCCTCCTGGTGTCCCTGGACAGCTGGCGGGGGGGGGGGGGGGGGGCTTTGTCTGGAATGTGCTGCCTTCGTGCCCAGGAGCAGGACACGTTCAGGGGAACTCTGTGCTATGGGAGCTGGAGAGGTGCATGCCCCGTCGTGAGGGTCAACACGGTCACTGCGGGAAGTGGTGTCCATAGCCATAAACTACCTGCTTGGGTTAACACGGGGGTGCCTGGGGGCTTAGTCGGTTAAGCGTCCGACTCTTGGTTTCGGCTCAGGTGGTGAGTTCAAGCCCACGTCAGGCTCTGTGCTGGCAAGCACAGAGCCTGCTTGGGATTCTCTCTCTCCCTCTCTCTCTGCCCCTCACCTGCTCAGGCTGTCTCTACTTCTCTCAAAAATAAACTTCATAAAAAAGAATGTTAACACAGTTTTCAGGGAGGAAAAACTCATCTAAGATAACTGTATAGAACTGACCGTTTTCCAAGACAGTGATGGAATTTCAGCTTCGTCTAAATTGTAAGTGGAGTGTCTGGTTCAGAAAGGCTTCTGGAACTGGCTTCTCAATGGGACCTTGGTCGGCGTGCTGGGAGGCGCCCCTTTTTCTAACGTTCACACACTTGAGAGAAGACAGAGCTACAACACAGACATGACAGAACGAGCAAGGATATCCTTCTTATTTTGTTAACACTCTGATGCTTAGTGCCCTGTCGGCTGCGGCTTTCCCACCTCTCCCGCAGCAGATGGCTGGCAAACAGGGCTGGTAGTCTGCGTCCTTGTGTTCACAGCCCACACGGGACTTTGGGCAGAACCAGGCAGCGAATGGGACACCAGCAGAAACCTGAACAGAGCTGCACCTGCTCAGAATCCCACAAGCCCCACGGGAACCAGGCCCCGGGGAGCACCCAGCTGCCCGCCGCCCATGGGCCACAGCACGTGGGAGAGCCCAGCACAGGCCATCCAGGTGGCCCACCCAGCTCTGGGCTTGTAAGCTGAAGGAAACGGTGGCGATTTACATCTCTGACCTCCGTGCTTTGTATGCAGCTAAAACTAACAGGGCAGACCCCACTTAAATTCCTCTTCTGACCACGAACAGCCGCCCCTTCCCCCACAACATTCTGTTTGTGTTTACAAAGACGTGGCTTGGGGGTAGCAAAGAGCAATATCCTTCCAGAACCCAGGTGAGGGATGGAAAACCAGTGAGTGAGCACAGAGGGGGCTCTGGGGAGAAGAGGTAACAGGAGAAGCCGGGGTCTCCCATAAGAACGCAGGCCAGTGTTCCAGGGCACCAGCCACTGAGCCTGTCACCTTGCCCGCCGTGAGGGCTCACCTCCCAACCACGGAGAGAGCACCTACGTCACCACGTGCTGTGCAATGAGGCCCACTTGAAAACATGCTTCAGCTGCCTTCAGGGAGCGCATCCACGATAAGTGGGTTGGTGAAACCACCTGTCCGAAACCCCCCGACTAACTCTTAAGACAAGAGTGCTACTGTCTGCATTGTCTTCGATGCCCCCCCGTCTGGGAACTTGTTAATTGGGAACTGACCCCCAGCTTCTCCCCTGCCCCCTCACCCTTCGGCTGCACCTGCCCCTTCCCTGCGGCAGGCCAGGCCGGGGAGACGGAGCGTCTGGCGTTTAAGTGGCGGGTTCACACAGGGGACGAGGACAGCCTCACGGAGAAGCCTGAAGACCCACCTGAGCACAGCACCAGGGACGTGACCTCCTCACACGTGCGTCCAGATGCAGAGCAGTGAGGGGGCCCCGATAGCACTTTTATGACATTCTCGCCAAAAGGGCATAGCCTACAATCAAGGGCGAGGAGACGGCAGAGAAACCCGAACTGAGGAACCCAAACTGGCCACTGCTCGTCAGCCAGCTGAGAGAGATCAGGAAGAGAGGGGGCGCTCCACACCGAAGGCAGCAGGACACGCGGCTGCTGGACGCAGCGCGGGCAGTGGGAGCGGCCGGTGACATGACCCAAGGCGCTAACACTGGGGACACACACGGGAATTGTCTGTACTGTTTTGCAACTTTAAGTTCAAAGACTTTCAAAATAAAAGGTTTTAAAGGTTAAACAATAAAGCGTCTTCGACATTTAACAGGAAGAAAACAGGAGGAGGGGGAGGGAAGGGAGGGGCAAGACCAGCCTGTTCACTCCCCCTACCTGCTTCTCACCGTCATTCCGGGGCTGGAAGGGGGACCCTGTACCCCGTACCATGTGGGAGGATGGCTGACCTTCCTGAAACATGGTCAAGAGGCGGCGGCTCATAGAGACACTGTGGCAGGGTCCCCGGCACTCAGGCTCCGACGCCCGCACGGCTCAGAGGCCTCCAGGCAGCCTGGGGCCCCACGGGGAACAGAGCTCTGCCCCTTCACCCATGTCTGGGGAATCCCTCCCTTCCTCCAGAAGTCATGAGTTGAACAGCCTCTTTCTGGGGGCCCCGGGCTCCTTCAATGGGATCTGACAGGTGCCCCCAAAATGAGGAAGGAGAAGCCAGCTGTTGAAGCAGGTGTAGTAAACCCCAGGTGCATTTAGTTCCACACGGTGGCTCTGTCCATGGCGATGGACCAGATTCTGCCCGATTCTGCCTGTGAGGTCCTGGCCCCCCTGCATGGGGTGCACCCAGGGCTCGCTTAACGGGGCAGCTGCTCCTCTGCAATTTTCCTGCTCTACTCCCAAGAGTAACATCAGAGTGTTCAGTAATCTGCTTTTAACCTGGAAAGTGTGGTTTGGAAATGAATTAACGAGATCTACAAGAAGGAATGACTTAAGGTGCCATCTGGCAGGCGTGCCTGGGTGGCTGGGTAAGCGTCTGACTCTTGATTTCAGCTCAAGTTATGATCCCAGGGTCAGGGGATCGAGTCCCTCATCAGGCTCCACATGGAGCACAGAGCCTGCCTGATGCTTGGGATTCTCTCTCTACCCGACTCCCCCCCCCCCCCCCCGGCTCTATCTTTAAAACAAAAGTAAAAAAATTTTTTAAGTATCATCTGGCTTGCATCACACTAGCATGGCAGAGAAATCTCTGTCCTCGGGTCTTGTCCTCAGGATGGGATCTGCAGACTCCTGTGCTCAGACCACCCAGCCCTGTTTCTGGGTTTCTGGAAACCCAAGTTTCCAGAACACACGGGGCTCCCTGCCAGCCTGGCAGGAACCATCTCAAGTCCAACCACTCCCACCAGGCTGGCCCCTGCCCTGAATACGCAGTTTCAGGGAGCCCCCAATCCCACCTCACACCCTATTTCTTTCAGTTATATGGCCCAACACAACAGGCAACTGTCGGCTTCTTTCTTCTTCTCGAGTAACTACTGCTCGCCTGTGGGCCACCAAGTCCTGGAAACGGACGGCTGGTCCGCCTCACTGCCCCTGCACCACCAGCAGGATAGATGCAAGATAATGATTTCTCTCTCCTTTTTATAGTTTATTTTTATTGTAACAGCTTTATTGACAGTAGTTTACATACTACATGACTTCCCCATTTAAGTATATAAATCATGGTTTTTAAGACATTCACCCCCCACTCACTATTTTAGAACATTTTCATTGCCCCCAAAACGATCCACGAGCAACCATCCCCCAGTTCCCCACAGCCCTCCCCCTGCCCAAGTCCTAACACACCCCTTTGTCTCCGTGTCTTTGGTGTCCAATCCTGAACACTTCTGTATAAGAGGAATCGTACAAGTTTCGTGACTGGCTGCTCTCACGGAGCTTTCCAAGCTCATCCACGTGGTCGCACGTGTCAGTGCATCAGTCCCTCCGGTGTTGACGACAGTACCATGTGCGTGTACCATGTTTTGTTCATCTGTACGTCAGCTGATGGCCTCTGGCTTGTTTCCAACTGTCTGCAAACACTTATGAATATTTATGAGTAACGAGTATTTACAAATAATGCCGCTAGGAACATTTGTGCACGAGTTTTTCGTGGATGTTTGCGGTTTCCCTCAGTGCATAGACACAAGCAGAATTGCTGCAACACACTGCACGCCTCTAACTTTTCAACTGCCAAACCGTTCTCCCAGGAGGCTGTGCTGTCCTGCCTTCCCCGCGTGTCTCCGAGCCTCCCACGCTGCTTTCTCACTGTGACTCACGCCCGCCCCCCAGTGGCTGCGAAGTGGCGTCTCACTGAAGTTCCATCTGCTTCCCTCCTGACTACTCAGCTTGAGCATCTGTGTACCCTCTCTGGACAAATACCCATACAGATCTTTTTCTCTTTTAATTGTGGTAAAATACTCTGAACACAGATTTTACCATCTTGATCACGTGTGGACAGCTGGGTAGCATTCCATCCGTTCCCATTGTTGTGCGAGCAACACAGAAGTTTCTCACACCTGTTCAAGTCCCCAGGCCCTCAGCCTCCGCCCTACATCCGTCTCTGGGACAGAAGTGGGGACACTCACCCTCTGCACCCCCCCTGCTGCATGGTCCCGTGCAAACACTTCCATTGTGTTATGGCACTCTTCCCAGCACTGTTGACCTCTCGTGGGAGCGTCCCTCAGACATCACCGGAGACATCGAGGGTATTTCAGATCTCAAGAGTATTTTATGTTGGTTGGTCCGGACAGCAGTTTCACTCATCATCGCACAGCAAGCTTAGCCCCCACTCCTTGGATGAACATTCACGTGAAATGAACAACCTGCGAGGTTCGGGGGAGTCCTACGGTTCCCGTCCACATGTCCGGTTAACCCTGCCAGCAGGACGGCTCTCCCTGCTTCCGGAACCACAACACACAAACCTCACAACCAGGGGAAAGCCCCACAGACATGCCCAATCAGCCCAAACACTCCCCTTCACCCATGGGTCCCTGCACTCCTCACTGTGGGACCTCACCAGCAGGTTTTGCTTTTACAAATACCAAGTAGGGCAAGTGGTCTCCAGTCAGACGTTAACGTCCACTCCCAAAAAACCTTCAGCTACAGGACACACAACTTCTTCACAGAGAGAAGGAGGGCTTCAGCCGATCAAGAAAACGTGGGTTCCAAGTCCTCCAGCGACTTCACCAGCATGTAAGGCCATTCCACCTGCAGCCCCCAGGCTCCTGTCCACACAGCAGGCTCCCTTCCACACACGGAGGGCTCTGAGCTCAGGCCATGTGAGGCCATCAAGCTGCAACTGGGCTCCTCCAGCTAAACCCGGCATTCTGTGTTGTTAACAAGTGATTAATAGCATTAGCTGCAATAATAGCATTTACATGATGTTTATTGTGTGCTGGACGCTGATCTTACAAGTTTGTGTGTGTTAGTAACCCGTTTACTCCCCAACAGACTCTGAGAAAGGTGTAGTATCTATTTTATACAAGAGGACATGCTATTTTTACACTTTTCAGGTGAGGACACGCCCAAGAGTTTATTTCTAAACAAAAGATTGGACCCCAGGTAGCATGGCTCCGTATTCTTTACTTGCCAAAAGAAAAACACATCTTTGAGAAGTATGAAACAAGCAAAACCAAGAGTTACAACCTATGTAAAGGCACCAGTGCACACCACACTGGTGAGTGGACAACCCCCGGCTGGGCACCAAAGTCTCCCGAAGCAGGTGCTGTGCGTGGTGAGACCGGGTTGCACAGCAGGGCTGAAAAAATAGCACAAAATGAGCAATCTTATATATGAATATCTCTGCAACTAGCCTCAATAAAACCTTAACAAATTTAATTCTAAAGCTCATTAAAATAATAATAAACCATGGCCAAGTAGGATGCATCCCTTAGGAATACAAGGGTAATTCAAACTAGGACATCTGTTCACAGAATTCACTACATTAATAAGACAAAGAAGAAAAACCACATAATTATCTGCAAAGAGGCTAAAATGGCATTTAAGAAACTTCAGCATCCACTCTTGATTAAATTTGTAAAACACCTACCAGAAAGTGGATTATTTTCTTCTTACGATAAAGGGATATCTAAAACCCAAAGGAGCATCCAACCTGACAGCAAAGAACCAGAAACATTCCCACCACGTCCCTGCCACGGTTAAGGGTCAGTTTAATGACAGAGAGGAACACAAGAGGCAAATTGTAACAAGGGAGGCAACGTCCGCTGTTGTGGACACACGTGCGCTGAGAGCACCCAGTGCCATGGGAAACACAACGCGCAGCTGGGGACAGACCCACGTGCCGAACGGGCCCCTTCCGTAAATAAAAACCAGTCACAGGGAGAAAAGGAGAGCAAAGAGTTCTCTTTATAAAGGCAGGGGCAGCAACCACACAGGGAAAGGCACAGGACGCAGGGCCACTGGGGACGAGACGGAAAAGCGGCGGATCTCAGCAGCGACAGAGCGGGGGCTCTTCTCCTGAGAACAGTAGGCTTCCCCTCCGAACTGGATCGCCACACTTAGCTTGCCGTGCAAAAACTAAGTACAGGAGAATACCCCAGAAAGTTCCGGAAAATAAGACAAAGCCAGGGAAGACCAGCCCTGCCAGACGTCAGAACACCTCGTGAAGACGCAGACGTGGAAACAGCCGGAAGCGTGTCTTGTGAGGGGGCCAGGAAGATGGAGCGAACAGCTGCACGGGGACCGCTGGTGGGAGAGCCGTCTGGGTCCTGGCCAGCGTCCCCACCCCGTAGGACCAGCACCAGGCCCGCTCAGGGCCGGTGCCAGCTGTCTGCTAGGGGTGGCCAGGGGCTGGAGTCTGGGCCCCGGGTCAAAGCACACTGCTGAGTGTGCTGTCTCTGGCACAGTCCAGGCGGTAGCCACCGGCCGCGGGTGGCCACTTAAATGGGACACAAATTAATTACCATGAAGCAGAGCCAAGAACTCAGCTGCAAACACTCCCTGTGCCCCGTTTCCATTTCCATGCGCTCAGTCGTCTTGACCTTAACAAGACACCTCCCCAGGTTCTGCTGGCCAGCCGCGTGGGAAGGGGCAGCACGTAGGCAGGGCTGGACAGGACAGGCATAGGGAGGCACGGGCACTCCAGGTCAGGGGGGCCAGGCCACCTTGAACACTGAGCACATGCACCCCACTGGCCTCCCACTGCACCCCCTCAGGAAGCCAGAGCACCCAATGGAGGGCAGGTGTGCCCAGCCTGGGGCCGCTCCACTGCACTGCCATACAGACAGGCCTGACTTATTTAAGTGCAGCCCACTGCCCTGACTAAGCCAGCAGGAGAAAGGTCACTCCCCAAATGGTGACAGAACATCACACGGTCCAGAAACAGAGAGGGCTCACTCCTTCTCTCTTTACCAATTCACACACAAATTCACTGTGTCCCAACAGCAGTGCTAGGAGTCACATGTACAAGGGCACTCAGTGCAGCACCAGTTAGAGACTGGCATCACGTCCACTGATGTGGGGCCGGACAGAGTAACCTACGGTGTGCCACACGTGATCATGCTCAGCGGACATCAGAATTCAATAAGGCAACAAACAGTCACAAAGCATCCAGTATCCACTCGTTCCAGGAACCAGACAGGAATACAATTTCTGCTCTCAAGGTAGTGATTTTGGTGGTCGGGGAGAAGGATATAGAGACAGATGACAGATAGATAGATAGATAGATATAGATAAATAGACAAGAGCTAGGTAGTAGACAGATGATACAGATATATGGATGGATGATAGAAAGAAGCTAGGTAGATAATAGATGATACAGATAGACACATGATAGCAGATGAACGGATGGATGGATGGATGGTGAATAGGAGATAGAAGACAGATGTGACACAGACATGACAGAATAGGCAGAAAGATGTGATAAATGATAGATAAGATGAATGATTGACAGATGGCTAGAAAGACAGATGGACAACCCAGAGAAGGGGGTCGACAACAGCGACACGGAACGAGGAGGGGGGTGCCATCTAGACAGGAGGGTCAGGGATGAAGCCTCTGAGGAGGCATGTGGGCAGAGTGAGCACAGCGAGGAGATGGACAGGACACGGAGGGACAGGAAGGACAGGGAGGTGTGTCTGGGAGGAGCAAGTGGATGCAGAGAATGGGGAGGATGGTCCCAGAAGGACTCGGCCTCGGTCTGAGATGCTGGGAAGCAGGGACATAACACGACCCGATTTCCACATGAAGGATGGTCTAGTTGCTGTGTGGACCTCACATTCCAGGAGATGGGAGTGGAAACCTGGAAGCCAGCCAGGGACCATGGCAGCCCTTCAAGGGATAGGTGGGTGGCCAGTTAGGACCCCTGGCCCCCACACAGGAAGCATTCTCTGTGTGTTCTATTTTCTCAGTCTGCAGAACTTGTTCCGTGAGAACAGGTCCCGCCCTCGTGTGGCGGCCATGACTGCAGGGTGGGCATCCGCTCGTGGCCTGGGAGCCCCAGGGAGCCCCCATTCTGCAGTGGGCCTGATGGCACTTCTGCACGTCCCCACTGTCCCTTCCCACCCCTGTGGGCGCTCCATGGACAACGTGGGCAGGAGCCCCTCTGCGCTTGGGTCCAATGTCCTATCCCTTGCCCACCAGTTCTGTAAACCTGAGTCCTAAAAGTTGTACTTATCACCTGGGCTCTGGGGGCTCTCCTGACATGGTCCTGGGGCCACACCCCCCTCCCTATGGCCCGCTTCTTCCAACCCTGAGGGCCCTGCAGTGACGCTCTGGGCCTTTTCAGCCAACTGCCCCCAGGAAGGCAGGCAGGCACCTGGCAGGTGCCCGGCAGGTGGAGAGTGCCTGAGTGCGGCAGGTTCACCTCCACAGGGAAGGTGGCCAAGGGGTGGGGACGCCAGAGCCAGCAGGTAGATGCGTCCAGTTGCTCCAGGAGGAGCTGTGGTGCAGAGGCGATTCAGCCTCTTTCAACCAGCTTCGCTGAGGCCAGAATTCACAGGACACGGCTGAAACCACCGGGGGAAGATGTGCATTCGGGTTCCCTGATGACGAAGGAAAGGGGCCCCGCGATTATTGGTGAGAGGGCGGCAGGCTCCCCTCCCGCACTGGGTTGCTGCAGACCAGCCCGCCTCTGGGGACAGTGATCCGTAAGCAGGCGACCTCCCCCACTGAAGCCTGAGGACAGGTGATGGGGCTGCACCACTCCGGCATGGGGAGCCCACCAGCTCTGCTGGGTTAACCTGAGAAGGAGTCAGACACTTCTCAGCCTGGGCACGGCTACATGTCCCAGTGGCTTTGCTCCTCGTGGGGAGTGCAGTGGCCAGGATGGCCTGCTGGAGAGCGGGCACCATCCGGGAGGCTGCCCTGCCTGGGGAAGCGTGGGGCCGCCGCAGGCGCTGACGGCCCAGGCCTGTGGGCACCACGCGAGTGACCATCCGCAGGATGAGCGAGCCCACTGCTGCTCCTGCTGTTGGAGGTGTCGGTCACAGAAGATGGGACGGAGTAGGTGGTAAAGCTGTGTCTCAGAGGAGAGTCTCCTGCGGGGCCAGCAACCCGTCTGGGGTCTCATTAGAGCGCACCCTAAAATCAGCATCCAGTCGCAAGAGCTGCTGTCCCTCCTGCTGGTGTCCACACACTTGACTTGCTGTGTCACCTGCCGGCCACTGCGTCCGTGGGCTGCAAGCAGGCCCACCTGCCCACCCCGAGCAGGGCCCAAGCTCCTGGTCCCGCACCCCAGAGACCACCTCAGGGGGGCGGGCTGTACCCTGTCCCTCTCCTTCCTCCTTTCTGTGCTGTTTGCTGGGAAACTCAGCTGCAAGCACGTGTCTGTCTGTGCACCACAGTTTGCTTTTGGGAGGCCGAGCGCTGGTGCTGGGGGCCAAGTGCCCCCACTAACTCCCAGAACCTCAGCATGTGACTATTTGGATACAGGGCCTTAAGGAGGTTATTAAAGTCAAATGAAGTCACAAGGGTGGCCCTAATCTAGCCTGTCTGGTGTCCTCCTAAGAGAAGAGGCCACAGACATGCACAGAGGGACAACCTCGTGAGAAGGCGGGGAGAAGACTGGTATCTGCCAGCCCAGGAGAGAGGCCTCGGGACAAATCACCCTTCCCACATCTCATTCTGGAATCCAGCCTCCAGGGCGGGGAAAGAAGAGGTCTGTGTTGTTCATGCCGCCCTGTCTGTGGGCTTTGTTATGCAGCCCAAGCTGACTGATACAGGTGCCAAGAGGTTCAAGGTGGGGCCAGGGAGAGAAGGCACGGTCCCCTCCCCCCGACACACACACATCCCCTCCCCCACTGTGAACGAATCCTTGGGGAGTCTGCTGAAGGAAGCAAGGGTGGACAAAGTGCAAAGGGGACCCCCTGAAATGTGAGGGGGGAGGACCCCTGTTCAACTGTTTATTATAAACCAGGAGGACCCCTCCCATAAATTATGTTTTTCTCCTGGGGACAGGAAGGACAAGCAAGTTCTCCGCAGCCTCTCCCGATAGGGCAAGGGTCAGAAGCGCATCTGTAACCACCAAGACCAATGGGGGCCTGTTTTCCCACCAGGCGGCTGCTGCTGCACCCACCCCGGGGCTGACGGTGGGCACACCTCAGAGCAGCACCCATCCAGGGCTGGTGGCAGGTGCCACCTCGGAGGAGCACTGCCCTGGGGCTCACGGTGGGCGCCATGGCGGGGGAGCACCTGCCCGGGGCTGACAGCAGAGGAAAAAAGACTGCACATGGGGATGAACCCTGACAGCTTATGTGTCTGTGTGCCCATTTGTTCAGCGGCAAAAGTGTGCCCCAGAACCCCGAGGCAGTGGCCCCCCAGCCCCGAACCTCCCCCACAGAAGCTCCAGGGCGGCTCTGACACCCACCCAAGGGCCAGGTCCCCAAGTCCCCGGGCTCTGGGTCCCCGTGGATGCTGTGACCGGAAGGGGAGAGAGGGGCCTCGCAGGCAGTGTCACAAAGGAGCCAGCAGCCTGCAAGGAGCATTAGCACCACGGACCATCCCCCCAGCCCCTGTCCTGTCCAGCTGTGGCTTGCTTTCAGGTGGGTGGTTACGGTGACTTCCGGGAAAGCCCGCTCCAGGAGACACGTGGTGCGTGTGCTCTGAGCATCGGTCGTACAGCAGTCAAGGCTGCCGGTGGAGACAAGAGCACGGTGTGTGTCTGGTGTAGAGTGTGTGTCGTAGGGCGTGTGTGTGTGTCTGGGTGGTGTGTGTACGTGGTGTGTGGGGTGAGGTGAGTGTGGTGTGTGTGCGTCCACGTGTGTGCATGTGCGTGCGTGCTGGGTGTATGTCTGTGTGGTGTGTGTGCATAGCATGTGTGTGTGGGGGGGGTGTAGGGCGTGTGTGTAGTGTACAAGGGGTGTGTGTACGTGTGTGTGTGGTGTGCCAGCGGTGGCCGGCAGTGCGAGGGCAGAGGGCTCCTGGCAGAGCCTGTGGTGGCTCCCGCTTACCTGGACCCATCTGCACCCGCAGGAGACGCGGGTGTGACACCGTGAACGTGCAGCCTCGAGCAGCTGTGAGACTGGAAACGGGAGCACAGTGTGGAGACCAGCACTGGGGGAGCACCTCACTGTCCCCGTGCGAGCGCCTGGTTTGCGGGGACAAGGAGGGAGATCAGAGGGCTGTGCCGGAAATGTTTATTAAAGCGTACGGATTCTGCAAACCTCAGTGATACATGAGTCGTGAGAACTTAGCATTAACCGAAGTAGGTCTCCAGAAGACATATTCGTAAATGTGTTCCTTCACCTGAGGAGTGGTATAAAGATGTGTTTTCCACGGATTCCCAAGAGCCCAACGGGAGCATACTCAGGCTCGCGTGAAGACAGCTCTGCTAAGAGTGATAGAAATAAGGATCCGCAGGCTACGGGATCCTCCCTGGCAGTGTTTCTCTCTGCCGGGACATAAACCGTACCAGTGCGGGCGGGGAGGAAACGGCCGCTCCCCTTCCGTGCTCAGGATGCAGCCGCAGGTGCCCCCGAGACCCCCGGCGTCACCCGGAGAAATTCTGAAAGATGTTGGCCGCCTCCACCCAGCTCTGGAAGCAGGCCAGCCCCCGCTCCCGGATCTGCTTCCGCCCTTTGTCGGTGATGACCTCCCCGCTTGGTTTCACAATCACCAGCCTGGGGATGGCTGTGATGTGGTACCTGGTCCTCAGCTCCCTGCGGGAGAGAAGTGGGAGGGCCGGGTCAGCGGGGGAGTGGGCAGGCCGCCACACCCACGTCCCCAAGGCTGGCTGACCGTGCAAAGCCTTAGCCCCCAGCCTGCCCACACCTTCTCTCCCTGCTGCGAGCCTCTCCTGAAGGGTGTCCCAGGGAGGGGACAGGTGTGCTGTCCCAGAGGGGCGTGCACAGGGAGGGGACTGCTCTGAGCCTGGGCTGCCCATCCCAGAGCCCAGGTCCCAGCTGCGTGGGACCACGGAGAACCCAAGAGGTGGAGGAGCGCCAGCAAAACTGAATTTCTCATCTTCGTTAATTTAAATTCAAGTAGCCACGAGTGGCAGGTGGCTACCATATCGGACGGTACAATTCTAAACCCACAAATACGCCCCAATGAATTTATATCCCTCCTCTGTCTCAAGAGGCTGAAAAACACCAGGTACACACAACCATCAGTGTTAAAACTCTGTGAGTTCCAACAAAGCTGTGTGAGACTTTCTGCCCCTCAAACTCAAGGAGAGGCTGATTTACATTATGGACGACACATTTCTCGGCTACTTTTTCCGTCACGTGTAACAAGAATTATTTGCACTGACGTAGGAAAAGGAGCAACCACCTCCTTTGTCTCTCCCCTTAACCTTCTCCTAAATGAGTGTCCTCAAGACAGGGCAGCTGATGAAGACCCCTCCCCATTCCCAAGGCCACCTTGCAAGTGTCTCTCATTCAGTAATCTGACTGCACTCACCTGTCACCCTAGGGACTGTGGGTCTGAGTGGAAGGAAAAACGCACTTGAAACCCTCCTGTTACCAAGTCTCCCCGTCACGTCTCCATCAAGGTCTTGCTGCTGCCTTCTGGAACCCAGGCCAAACACAAAGGCATAAATCAAGCGGGAAGAAGACCTCCCGCCTCCACCGAAAGGAAGAGAGCCTTGTCTCAAACGTCCAAGAGACGGTGACACACCCAGCACGTTCTCGGCCACCAAGAGATCGTCACAAAATTTCAAACAAGCAAGAGCACACAGACCACCTAACCAGACCACAATGCAATGAAAACGGGACACCAACACAATGCAGCTTTTGGAATGAGTCTAAAAACTAACTAACCATACGCTACCACTACACGTGAAACAGCAAAACAGACCACAACACAATCAAAAGGGAACAATATGGAATATACTTCTGATCTGCAGCCGTAGACACAACTAGACATAGGAAGTTGTGGTCCTAAACACACTTTTCCAAACGACTTGTAGACGAGCTGTGTGACTGACTCAAAAGGCAAGAACAGGACTGATGCAGCAGACACTAGGAAAGGCAGACGGCGGGAAGAAGTCACAGCAGAGAAACGCACAAGATCCGGTGAGCTTCAAAACGAACCTGGCTGCGCGGAGACCTAACGGGCCAAGGCGCTACCAGCACTGCTCAGGGGAAAAGGAAGGCACGGGAACATGGGTCCTGGGCCCGCGGCGGACTCCACCCCGCTTGCGGACCCAGGCAGGCGGGCGAGGTCGCTCCTACTACACCCGACTGCCGCCAGGACCACCAGGTCCCGAAGGAAACCTGCACACGGCTGCCACTCCGGCAGCTTCTGGAAGCCATTGCTCACATGAGGAAGAAACAACCAAGGAGGAGAGAAAAAGTGTTATGCAAGAGTGATCATCATCTGTGGAACAGACACCAGGGCTGACACGCACAAACCACAGACGTGGAGAGATGCCAGCCCCGGGACCAGCTGAGGCCTTTGCTGACAAGCCAGCTGGCCCGGCAACTCAGGGGTAGGCTGGGGGGTGGAGGAGACCCCCCACCAGTGTTTTAAGGATGCTGAACAACCCCAGAAATTTGAAGGGCCTATGAAACTTGCTTTCCCCCAAAGCATAAGACAAACACATGGAGAAAAGAGAAACGGCTGCACAGCCCTTGGCCTGAAGACTGCAGGGAGGTGGCCAGAGGCTGCCACCGGCTTTGTCCAGCAGCTCAGGCAGATGGGTCAGTGCAGGGTCTTCACTCTGGGCAAGGCGGGGCGGGCAGTGCCCACCACGTCTGAATGGTCCCGCGGGGGGTTCTGCTACCCAGGGCCTGGGGCTTACCCCCAAGGCCAGGAGGCCCTGCCCCACGTGTGCAGCAGCAGTGCTAAGGGCACAGGGTTCCCAGACCAGCAGCAGCAGCACCAGGGAGCTCATTACAAGTGCAGAGGTTCCTGTCCCTGCTGGGGTGGGGCGGGTGGAGCCCACGATCCCTTGGGTTCACGCCTGCTGAAGCATGCAACCCTGCCAGTCTCCCAGGGCCGCCTGCATCCCCCTCCCTCCACCATCCAGTCACCCTGGGGATGGGGGAGAGAGCAGGCAGTAAGGGAAGCTGAGAACGGTGCCCTTGATGGCCTGGGCGGTAGAGGCATGTGGCTCCCTGCTCAGCATCCGTGACCCTCCACCTTCTGGTATTCACTAGCTGTGGGACTTGGGCAAGCTAGCTAACCTCCCTGTACCCCAAATTCCCCATCTGTACCATGGGAAATACCTCCCTGGGTTGTTGGGAGGTTTAGATAGTTAATATGCATACGGGATAGCTAAGGGATTGGCACGTAAATGCTCAGAAAACACTGGCTGTTATTGATGGAGCCACGTCCAACCCAAGGTGGGCCAGCTGTCCAATGCAACACAGCCATTGAGTGCTGGCTACACCAACCAGCACCGGAACGGGTAACCAGCAGACTCAGAACTAGTGCGACTGCACAGAACACTTCCGTGTGAGCTAGGAGAGTGGAGGGTGTGAGATTACGCAGCCCGAGGCACAGCAGCCACTCTGCCACCATGAGGAGAGACTGCATTTGCCAAGTGGCCCCTGGCTGCAGCCTCAGCATGAGGCAGGCATGGCAGAAAGCAGAGCCATGAAATTGTCCTCGGTGGTTTCCCACCTCCCTGGAGACCAGCTCCTGGCTGCTGGGCGTGTAACTGAAGCCCATCAGTAAATCTTTACAGTTTAAGCTTTGGGCTGCTGCTGCTGCTGTTTCACTCCCTCGCAACATTAAATCAAGCTCTGACAGGTGTCGGGCGGGGGCGGAGGGGGGTGCAGGCAGGCTGGGCTTTGAGGAGTGAGGAGGAGTCTGGAATAGACATTGGCTCCAGAGTATCTGCAGTCAGCCGTGTGGGCCCTCGAATCCCTAGCCTGGCAGCGTCTGCGTGGAGACGACCGTAACCCTGGAGCTGCACGGAGAGGCTCGCCAGCACCGTCTCCACCGGCTTCGGGCGCGGTGTCCCGCGGGAACGGACGGCGCCTTGGAAGGAGAGCCCCGTGGCCGCACAGAGTGCAGGCATGAGAGCTCTGAGCGCGGTATGCTCTGGGGGAGTCCGAGGGCCCAGCTCGGGGCGGGCGCTGCTGCGACAGTGCCTCCCTCCCTTCACCTAATAGCGTGTCCTCCACTGGCACAGCCACTTCTGGGTTGTCATGGCAACGCTGGTTCCAGTCTCTTCCCCCCCCCCCCCCCCACCGGCCAGCAAATCTCTGCAGTGGCTCCAGCCAAGGAGCAGCCCACAGGCGCCAAGCACGAATGCCAGAGACACTGCTCACACGGGTGGCGCTGGGCACGAGACAGGCATGGGCCTCCAGGGCCAGAAATGCCCCTCGTGTCCCCAGTGTCATGGATGAGGAGGAGGGGCTGCTGGGCGGGGACGTGAGGGCTCCAGGGTTGGGGGGCTGCAAGCGTGTGTACGAACTGTGGAGGTGGGAAAGGTATGGGGTATTCTGGAACACTGCTGTCCAGTCTGCAGAGGGGGTCACAGAAGGCTGGGGCAGGAGGTGAGTATGGGGCAAGTGTGGGAGGGCAGGGCAAGACGTGGACTGAGCCCCCTGGGCAACAGGGACCCCGGAGAGCTGGGGTAGGCACAGCAGGACCAGGCCTGCCTCAGACAAGAAAGATGAGGTGGGTTCCAGAACAAGAATCCATTAAACATGGACACTGGGGCTGAGGTTAGAATATTCCAACGGTCCAGGCCCTACCTGAAGGAGGTAGCAATGAGGAGGAAACCAGACTCAGCAGATTCAGTGCCTAATGGGGACATGTTGAGTCAGGAGGCCTGGCAGTTGGGGGGAGGGGGGGGGGCTGGAACCCAAGGCTGGGGAGATGGCAGGGGGCACAGGCACCCCACCAAGTGGGTGGCTCTGACAGAGCCACTCTCCACCCATGAAACGATGCCACGGCCAAGTGTCTTTTCTGTGCAGTGCAAACCTGTCAGGAGGCATCCCATCCTCCTGGCCCGTGGTGGGGGTGGTGGTCAGCGCGAGAGCAGACCAGAGGGGGGCAGAGTCATATTGGGGGCCTCCCGGGGTACCAGAGCCCAAGTGGGTACCAGCATTATTAACAAACAATCATAAAGGCCATGAAAAATCACCACTGAGCAGGTCTTGCGTGCGACAGCAGGAGACAGGAATTCCTGCTGGCACTGGGCCCATAACAAAGGGAAAGGAGATGGGCAGGACACCTGTCCTTGGTGTCCACAATCAGGCCGCTCGCCCACCTGCACACAGGCACCGGCTGCAGGGACTTCAGTAGACATGTCTGTCTAGGGCTGTCGACGCCCTGCAGCCATGTGGCCTCCAGCCATGCCCAGGGCACCCGTGGTGATTCCCCAGTGATTCCTCCTCCTCCTCCCCTCACCTGGGACTCAGTGGGTAGCCGCTGAGGAAGAAAGCCCCAGGGCCCTGACCATGACTGACCTAGCGGGAGCAGAGCACTATCCTGGCTAGAATAAGGGAGTAGCTCCAAACACTCTCACAGAACCTCCCACTTCCTACCACAGAAACTGCAAGGACAGACCCAGTGTGGTGCAGTTTGGAAAGAGGAAGGACAAGGTCTCACCAGCAGAAAAACGGACGCTAGACTCTTCTGGAGACCACGCTGGCCTCCTGCTGCCTGCAGTGGACCCTAAGGGCTCTGACCGCAGCACAGGAGAAGCAGGAGGGAGCTCCGCAAGGCAGTCCCCCAGCGAGATCCCAGGTAGCCCCGAGGAGAAAGAGGGAGGAGAAGCTCTAAGCAGAGACTCAGGTTCCAGAGCCTCAGCGGCACATCTGCGAACCGGGACAAGGTGCTGGCACGTGACCGCCAATGGCTCCAAACTCCCGGATCAGGGCCGCCCTCATACACAACAGGGGTCTCATCACCCAGCAGTGAGCCCCCTTGCCTCCATCAAGCCACAAAGAAATCCCCGACCCTGAGCACTGCCTAGTTACCCACACGGTACCCCTGCCACTTTCAAACCTGTACGGGTTCCAAGGCCGTGCATAACTCTGGTGCTAAGCATATCAGAGGCATTCGCAAACACCACCAGAGAAGATGCTACGGCTAATCCCTCTGCCAAGTAAGTCACTGGGACTCACCCTCTCAAAATTGTCACTTGGGTTTGTTTCCACTGTCGCGTAAACTAGACATCTGTAAGATGCTCCTGGAGCGAGGCCTCTAAGAAGCAGGTGCCCACCTGGAAGGCCTGAGCCTCACCTCCTCCTCAGCATCCCTGCGGCTTGTGTTTGTGGGAAGAAACGTTCTTCTACGGACCTTTCCAAAGCCCCCTGTCACTTTTAACTGTTCACGAGCCAATTCATCAGGACAGCTGGGGGAGGGAGGTGGGGGGTCCACCACAACTGAATGATAGCCCCCCCCAGGACCATAAATGAGAAACATGCCCTGTAAAACACACCCAGAAACTCACTCCATGTCCATTACAAGGATAGTGGGGTAACACCGTGTGCAGAGTGTGAATGCTTTCACCACAACAAGGACCCCAAGGTGCAATCAGAGCCCAGTCACACTCCAGTCCACCAACCCTCCTGAGATCCTCCCCACCCTCCCTCCTCCTTCCGGCTCCCCCATTCTCCCACCTCTTCCCTCCCAACTCCCCCCTCCCACCTCCTCTGCCCTCCCTCCTCCCTCTGACCTCCTCCCTGGCATTTCCTCTGTCCTCCCTCCTCCCTCCTACTTTCTCTCTCCTCCCTCCTTTCTACCTTCTTCCTCCTCCCTCTTCCATCCCACCTCCTCCATCCCACCTCCTCTCTCCTCTCTCCCACCTTCTCCCTCCTCCCCAGTCAGGTCCCTACCCCCTGGGGATTTTTGTGGCCTCTGACATTAACCCCAGGAGCCCAGGGACCTGGTTCTTCCTACGGCTGTGGAAATGGTAAACACCTTCACTTTCAGGCAATTCCAGGCCTGGCAGCGATAACCAAGCCGCACCCCAGCCAGCAGAGAGGGAATTCCTCCAGCCTTGGAGTTCTGTGCGCCCCTGGGCACTGCCCCCAGCCGCTCGCGGCAGCTGACGCAGAGACCCAGTTCCCACGCGAGCCTCCCAAGGCACCCTCTCCTGCTTCCACACCCCTCCCCGAGTCCCACCACCGCTAGGCTCTGCAACAGCCACGTCACCAGAGCTCCCTGGAAACGCAGACCCGCTAAGTCAGGGCCCGGCTCTCCAAGTCCCCAGGGATGCGGCAGCCCCACGGGACCCCTCGGGGGCCTGGGGTGGGGGCCACGAGCGACGCCGGGGAGGCCCGCCCGAGGGGTGGGGGGAGGGACGAGCTCCACGCGGCCGCCCAACCCCGTCCCACTCACTGCCGGAAGGGATCGTGGAAGGGCAGCGCCAGCCAGGCGCCGTGCAGCTCGCGCATGAAATCCAGCATCTCCTGCGCGCTGCCGTCGGCCGACACAAACACCACCGCGAAGGGAGCGGGCGGCCGCGCCTCGGCCACCAGCTGCGCGTAGAAGTGGCAGAGCAGCGGCGTGAAGTCGCGGCTGGGCGCGCACCAGCCGGCGGCGAAGTACAGCGCCACCACCTTGTTCTGCAGCTCCTCCTCGGCCTCCACCCACGCGCCGTCCCGGGTCAGCAGGCGCCGGCCGCCCAGCACGTCCACCATGGCTTGGGCGCGGACACCTGCGGGGGGGGGCGGCGGGGAGCGCGGGCGCAGGGACACCTGCGGGGGGCGGGGGGGGCAGGGAGCACGGGCGCAGGGACACCTGCGGGGGGCGGGGGGGGCAGGGAGCACGGGCGCAGGGACACCTGCGGGGGGCGGGGGCGGCCAGGAACACGGGCGCAGGGACACCTGCGGGGGGCGGCGGGGGGCAGGGAGCACGGGCGCAGGGACACCTGCGGGGAGCGGGGGCGGCGAGGAGCGCGGGCGCACGGACACCTGCAGGGGGCGGCGGAAGCATGGACTTCCACGCAGCACCCACAATTTCGGGGACGGATACCTGCGGTCGCGGAACACCTGAGGGGGACGGCAGTGAGCACGGGCGCACCGACTCTTGCGCGCGCGGGCGGTGAGTGCAGAGGGACGGTCACCCGCGGGCGGGCGGCGGTGCCGCACAGGACCCGCTCGGGCTGTGCCGCTACCTGGGGCCCCACCTGCTCCTCTGCCCCGGCCCCGGCTGCGACACGGGCGTGAGCACTTGAGGGAGGAGGGACACACAGACACCCGCGGCGACCCCGAAGCGGCGGCTGCGATAGCACCCGCCTCCCTGAAGCCGGGCTGCCCGGCCCGCCCTACGCCCCGCCCACCACGCCCTCTCCGGAGCTCCGCCTGCTCTCCGCCCCGCCCCTCCTCTCCTCTCCGAGGGCCCTCATCCCGCTCGGCAGTGTCCCCAGTGCCCCGCGCCCCGCCCATCTCCGTTGCTCGTATCGACGGTCCTCTCTGCGCCCCCGCCCCACGTGTCCTGATGATCTGAGAGGTCACAGTATTAAAGTACCAAGGCACGCTGGAGGCCCTCAGGATCCAGCAGCGAGCAAAATAATTTCAGCTCCTGCGCGGGCAGGGGCGGGGAAGCGGAGGGTGGGGCACTCGTGGGAGGCGCAGATTTAAGGCATTTGCCGCAAAAAACTCAGCGATCAAGATGAATCACATTCTAAGGCAGTATTTTAAAACTTCAAAATCAATGCAAAAAACTTCACGATGAACAAAACATCAAACTTGTAAATAAGAGCAGGATCCTGCCTGCCCCACTGCCAGCCGCGACGCGCGGCGGAAAAGCGCGTACTGGACTGAGCCCCGCGGGAGGGCGCACCCGCCGATTGGAGATTCGGTCCGACCCACGCTGCCCCCAGCAGCGCGCTGCCAAAGCCGCGTTTCCCTGTGGAATTGTAAGACCTGGGGGAGATGCAGGTGAATGGGAGAAAAAAGCTGGGAGGGGGCCCTTGCAGGTGGAGGTCCGACTTTTGTTAAAACTCAGGAATATGATGAATGGAATGCAGCTAAAACTGTGAATGTCAAGACTGTCTTGATCTGTTTGGCTTCCTTCCCTTTTATCTCAACAGTGAGCGAAGTAGAGAACGTTCCTTTCAGCGACACACTCCCACGGGGGAAATTTCCAGTTATTTGTATAAATACTGAGGTGCCTTCCTGCAGCCGCGGTGAAGCCTGTGCAGCCTTCCAGGGAGAGGAGATGTGGGGGAGCACCCCTCCGCACCAGGGGACCCTCCTCTGGCTGCTCTGAGTGTGTGTGTGAAGGATGGGGCCTGCCCTCCAGAGCTCCTCCAGGCAGCAAGGGACACTGGTGGTGGTCTGCTCATTCACCTGCCCCACCCATTGTCAAGGGACTTCTCAGGGCCGTGCCTGGGGCATGAGCCTGTGTCTTCAGACAACCATCCCACTCCACGGGCCACTCCTTAAGGTGGAAGGGGGCTACAGGAGCCATGAGAGGCAGAAGGAAACCCAGAACCCTCTCCTGCCTCTGCTGTCAGTGTCCTGCACAACTTCCTCCACCCAAAGCAGGAACAGCCACAAATGCAGTCCCAGACACAGGGCTTGCTGTCCCTAATCCCCGCTGGGACGCTCAAAGTCAGTTCGTACTGGACTTCCTTCTGGGCATGTAAGGGTGCCTTGAACAGGGCATCTGCTAAGCAGCTTCACATGCCCTGGATAACCCCAGCCACGCTGGACAGCGCTCCTACTCCTGAGGCTTGTGAGCAGCTCCAGGAGGGCCTTCTTGGGTCTGCCCCCCTCCCCGAACCCCCTCTCCCTAACCCCTGCCACACCTACACAGTTTGTGACCTAGATTCTGCCCTACCATCCATCCCCCACCCAAACTGCATCTCCTCCTGTCTGATGACAAAAGTCCCCGGAGGCTCCCAGGACGCTCCTCACCTAAGGTTGGTCCCTGGGCCCCGTCCCCTGCCTGCCAAGAATCCCACTGAGTCAGCCCCCGTTCTTGATCACCCCGCCTACCTTCACCAACAATCCCCCGCCCTTGGTGTCTCCTCTAACCGGCTTTCCAGCCGCCTCCACACACTGACCCCACCCCACCCTCTCCCTTGGCCGTAAACCCTCCCTTGGCCTGTGTTCAGAGTTGAGCTCAGCTTTCCGCGCCCCCTCCCCCCACCGCCCCCCTCCCCCGCCGGTGCAGCGGTACTGAATAGAATCTGTTCATCACCTTTAACTGGCATCCAGCTCTATTTCTCCCGAGCAGCTATCAAGAGCTCTGATACCTCGGCTGGCTCACAGCCAGGGCATTGACTGTGGGGCAGAATGTTCCTGGAGCTAACACTGGCTGGTTGGCACAGGAGACTGCCTCTCTGGAAAGAAACACTGTGGTACGATCATGGCTCTGCCTGTCTGTGCTCGGCACGCAGGCTCTCCCCACTTCTGACTGAGGCTGTTTCTCAGAGGAAGTATTTTTCTGAGCAGGGACACCTGGGAAGTCTCCAGCCAGCATGCCTCTTCCCCACTCCGTCTTTGGATGCTGCATGCCGAGTTGCTTCTATGTTCCAGAAGAGAGGCACCGAAGAAACAGGACCTGAGGCCACTTGCCATGAAATAGACTTTTTTTTTTCACTTCAAGATGTACACAGGAAGATTCATTTATTTCTACCACCAGTTATGAATACACAAATATTCTCATGGAAGCTTTTTCTGCTCTGATCAGCACAGCAAACAAATTAGACCTCCCAGTGTGCAAATATCACACTCTGAATTTCCTGGTTTTAAATATTCATGCTGGAGTTATTTATTTTCCTGTACTTAAGTATTTGTTCTCAGGGAATGACATGAGGTCTTCATGGCTCACTTTTAAAATGGCGGTTGACCAACTGCCGGGAACGGACGGCAAAGTGACGAACAGAAGGCTGGCTTTCTCAGTGACTAGCTACGGGGTCACAAGCAAGTCACCCCACAGGCCCAGCTTCCCAGACACAACTTCGTGTTTAGAAGTGGTCAAAACAGATATGGTTTTGGGCTGAGGAAGTGCTCCCCGGCCCCACCAGCTTCTTCCCAGTAATGTGTTAGATGGTTCTAGAAGCATTTGTGCTGCTCCAGCAGATGGACTGAAACACAAAACGCAGGCACAGAGAGAAGGTGACAGTGTGCCTCAGGCTCCCCCGCTGCCCTAACAGAGTCGGTGGCTGCAACAGCAGAAACTCCCATCTCACAGCTCTGGAGGTGGGAAGTCGGAGATCGAGGTGCTGGTGAGCCCCAGCCCCGCTTGTAGACCACCGCCTTCTCCCTGTGTCCCTGCATGGCAGTGGGGAGAGCTGTCGTCCTCTTCTTTAAAGCTACGTCCTATCAGATCGGGACCTTGTTTACGCACCATTACCCGCTAAAAACCCTACTTCCAGACACAGCCCCATTGGGGGTTAGGGCTTCAGCACGTGGAATTGGGGGACACGGCTCCACCCACGCACAAGCAGTGCGTGTCCCTGACCCCAAATGTTTAAGTCTAGTGTGAGAGAAAGCCTGGGCTGCAGTGCCCTCTGAACAAGGGAAAGTAAGGTGTGGAGGGAAAGAGCAGTCCTATGGGTGTCCCAAGTCAACAGTAAACCCAGCAGGGGGTGACGGTAGTTCAGGTGGATGGGTGGTGGGGGGAGGCGTTCAACAACTGCACAATGGCTTCTATGTGCCAGGATCTGGAGAGACTTTAATCATGTGGGACAAGGCTCCGTGCCATACAGGACACGGCTTCATTTTCTCTTTTTGAAGCTCACCCCCATATCCCACCAAACCGTCCTCAGAAATGTACCCAGTGAGATGGGGGTCGCACCAGGCTGGGGGTGCCCTTGCCAAGGGCTGTGGAAGCTGAGATGCGGCTCACAACCCCTGCCCCATCTCTGCAGGAGCAGCCTGGCCGACCCTGCACACCGGGTATGAGGTCTGGCAGCCAGACCACCCCTCCCCAGGGAGGGTGACCACCTGTGTCGTCGTGAGGCTGTGTGCCCAGGTTCCAAGTCACGAGAACCGGTCCCAGTTGCAGCGAATGGATCTGTGCATCACTTCTGCGTTGGGGCACCTCTCCACAGCTCCCAACCACGGCTGGCCACAGCAGCCGCCAGGCCTGGCGCAAAATGAAAACCCGGGGCTGGTAGCCGCACTCAAGTGTGCAAGAAGCTCTCGCTTGGCCCGTCATGGTTGAATGTTCCATTGTCTTGGGCACAGGGTGAACACGACCTTCACGCTGGCCCAGGGGGCTGGCCCATGAGCGGCCGCACAGCTGTTGGGTTCTCTGTCCTGCCAGCTGCTCCCACCACCGTGCCCACCCTGAGACTCAGCGAGACTCACATGTCCCAAGGGGACCCTCTGCACCCCACACCCAGGTGGAGTCGGGACACTAAGGGACACCAACAGAGGAGGACAGAGCAGTCTGGAACCCGTTCCCAGAAGGCTGTGGGGCAGTGGGAGGTGGGAGCGTGCTTGAGCCAAGGTCTGAGCCCCTGAGATTGCAGGAGTCCACGCCCGATGCTGGACCTGCTCCCAACACGGCAGCAGGACATCCACACGACACTGGCTTCATTTAACTACTTATATCTGCAACACCCCGCTTTCCAAGTCATCCTGAGGTTCTGGGGGCCAGGATGTCAGCATACCTTTGAAGGGACACAATTCAACCCCTAACAGCAGCGCTGAGGACGGACAGTTACCTTCAGGGCAGGACTGGAAGGCGGCGTAGGAGGGCAGGCCCAGGAGCAGGTGGGGGTAGGGGGTGGGCGCGGGTGGGCTGGGGACAGGGAAGAGCAAATATCTCCACGTGGCTGCAGCGGCCGTGTGCAGGAAGCTGATAGAGGACGAGGGAAGGAGGGTTGTGGCAGCTCGTGGAGGGCCGGGCGCCCGGTACATGGTAAAGTGGGTGGTGTGCATTCACGCCATGCACCAGGCACCGTGTTGGGCACTTTACCTACTTGATGTTATCTAATCTTCACAAAAGGCTTACGAGGTGTTGCAAAAACACAGTAATAAATGTAGCTCCTCTCTTTGTAAACAAACTATGAAATTGGAAATGTGGACTTTGGTTTTATTAAAATGAGAGTGAAATCCCAAAGTACTGTTCAGGTACTGTGCTTCCTGTTGCTAACCCCATTCTCCCTGCCTGCCACCCACCACATGGTGTTAGGACAATCCCAACACCCTCCCCAACCTCCCTCCGCAATACCTGCCCAGTGAGATGTGAGGCTCTTCCTGGAATGGTATTCCTCTTCCTGATATGAAGGGAATTTCTCGAGAACCCCCTGCCTGGTGCTAACCTTCTTTCTGACTTTGAATGCTAGTGAGGACGTGATGTCTGGAGCTGCTGCAGCCATTCTGAGACTGTGAGGAATAGGCCTAGAGAATTTCAGAGATACTGGCCTAGTCCTCTGACAGCATGAGCCACTGAACCCAAACCAGCAACTACCAATCTCCAGGATGCTTACAGATGGCTTCTGAGGAAAATAAACCCTTATGTCAGCAGTTTTCACAGTACGTTCTGCAGAGCACTAGATGACATGAGACCCTCTCAGGTGACATGCAGGTTGAAACTGTCCTCATGGTAACACTTAAGACAGCAGCTGCCTTCCTTGGGTGCTGACATTGGCCCTGAAGGTGCACAAGGAACAGCGGGGAAAAGCTGACACAACCTGAACCACGCCCGCGGCACCACACTGCACTCAGCGGTCAGCACGTTCTTTACCTCCATGCAATCACGGTGAAAAGTCCAGTTTTCCTTAAATTTCATCATGGCCCCATAGGAGTTAGTAACTTTGCCTGTTCTTCAGAAAAAGCACCTGCAAGATGCTTCTCAGTGAGACACGGGATAGGCAGGCTCCCATTTCCCAATAGACACCACGTGGGCAGCAGAGGTCACCCGTGGTGCTGCATCAGGAAATCACAGCCACCTCCAGTCCTGAGTGAGGTTTAGAACCCAGGCATTAATGTAATGGACATTTGTAGCAGGGAGGAGTGTTCATGCGAGTGTATCAACCATGAGTGTCTGACGTGTGACATCAGGCTTTGTTGACCTGCAGGGACAGCCCGCCCCCACGCCCTCTCCCAGGGCTACCGACTGCCTAGACGGGTAAGGAGAGCCCGGGCGCAAACCAACTGATTCAGCGCCCACGTGCCAGCCATCTCCTTCGTGTGTGCCCCTCCCTGTCCACCTGGGGCAAGCGGCCCAGGCCCAGGTACCAGACAACGGGGACAGCCCCTGGCTGATGAACCTGGGGACGTTACCGCCCCATGTCCCACCACGTCCGTCCTATTTCAATAACGTGAAATCTACCACTATTCCAGAGCAAAACCATCCCCAAAACCGAACTTCACACAAGGGCAAGTATGGGGAAACAAGGAGCCACGCGAGAATAATGTGTGGGGTGTGGTGGGGGCTCCGCGGACCCACACAGCTTTGGACCCTGAAATGCTTTTCCTTCTTACTCGTGTTCCTGGAGTATAACCCAGAATCACACAACTTTTGAGAACTTTTTTGTTCTGTCATTTTATCAGAGTGTTCACCCGTGTCCCCTCCTTCCCCATCCCCAGGTACTTGATTTACGGGCTCCATAAATTCCTAAGTGCCAGCCAGACTGGAGGGTCCCCCCAACGCAGGGCCCAGAATCAGGGCCACAACCCCCTTTCTTTTACGCATCTAGTGTTTTTTTTTTTTTTTAATGTTTATTTTTGAGAGAGAGAGACAGAGTGTGAGCGGGGGAGAAGCAGAGGGAGAAGGAGACACAGACCCCGAAGCAGTCTCCAGACTTTCACCAGAGACCCAGACGCGAGGCTCGAACCCACGAACTGGGAGATCACAACCTGAGCCAAAGTCGGACACCCAACTGGCGGAGCCCCCAGCGCCCCAAGTGTTGTGTTCTTTTAGTGTCTCTGGTCCTTGTTGCTGTGAGTCCCTTCTGGGACAGGATGGGCTGGTGGGGTGACTGAGGTGTGCCGCTGGTGACCTGGCGAGGAACGGGATCAGCTGAGCCTCCAGAGCTGGCGGGGAGCACTGAGCTCCGTCCCACGCGCACCAGGACCAGCTTGGAGGCTTCAAGTGAAAGCATCTGCATACTGAGAAGACCACAACACTACGGGGCCTGCTCGTCTTTTTAGCCACACCTAGCCCAAAGCGCCCGGCAGCTGGAGGGCACCCACCGTCCAGGAAAATTGCTTCCAAGTTTTAATTAACAAGGTCACAAAGGCAAGTGTGTCTGTGTAAAACCCTGTCAGCCTGAAATGTCTCCCAGATGTGTCGTCCAGAGGCCCGTGGATGCATGGTTCCTGCTACTTTCTCTGGCCGCTGCATGGTTTGTTTTCATACCTCACCTGTGGGTGAGCTTTTACCGTAAAATGAAAGATCCCGAAAACCACACGAAACAAATGTGCAGCTCTCTTAGAAAAAACAGTCCTGCCACCCCATCCAGGTCCCTAAGCGGCTTTGCCCCCCCGACACCCGGGGGTGTCCTCTGGCCTCGAGTCCTGATCACCTGCCAGCCCGGGGTGCCCTCTGGCCTCGAGTCCTCCTGTCCTGCTGGAACGGGAACTGCTTGCTGGATGGCGGCCCCCTCCCAGCCCCCCAGTGAAGGCCGGCCCCTGGGGTGTCCAGCATCCTTCTCCCAACTATGCACACGAGAAAGGATGAGGCAAGTCACTGCAGGGACAGACGTGATTTTGGGGCTCAGTACGAGCACACAGCTGGGCACCCTCACAGAGGGCAGTTCTTGGGGTCTGGTGAGGAACAGGGGGGCCCGCGGTCCCTGGAGGGGCGGGTGGCCTCACAACAACGGCCACTGGCAGGACAAGGGCAACAAAGCCAAAACTACACGGTGCATAACTTGCTGTGCCCTAATTCACGTGGGAACGGGAGTCACTGCCCTAGCAGAGCGGCCACCTGAGAGGGCCGCCTGGCAGTCGTGTCCAGGCCCGACCCGGGGCTCTGCCGGGGTCTCGCCTGCTGGGTCCAGGCCTGACGTCGGGAGACGCCCCATTTTTCCCTCCTTCCAAGCCTCCCAACAAGGGGATCCGCCTCAACACTTCTTTATCCCCAATTACAGCTATTGAAAACCACTCCCAGTTTTCCTTTTTAAAGAGAAACGGCATGCACCTGCCTCCCGCTTTGCCCGCGAGACCCTGCAGGTGAGACGAGCGCCAGCCAGAGGGAGTGCCACCGTCAGACAGTGGCCCCTAGGCGTCACTGTCCGCAGCCAGGGCTGCTGACTTGCTCATTTCAAGCTGCCTCTGGCCCAGTCCCCAGGTCACCCCTCAGCAGCGCAAAGAGGATCCCACGAAAACCAGGGATGCAGGCCAAAGGGAAAACCCAGCTCTCTTCCAGAAAGCAGAGCTGGAACTTCTCCCTCCCGCTGGGTCTCCCGTGTCCCTTCTCGGACCAGCTCCCAACACAGGTTCGAGTACACACACACGCACACACACGCACACGCAATGCCTCTGCTCCAAGAAAGCCAGTCACTAGCAGCGTCTGCGAGGGGAAAAGGGTCTCCACGTCAGGAAAAAAAGCACGAAAACACAGGAACGGCTGTCTGTGTGCTGCCAACTGAAAGGTGGCAGTTTCGTGAACTGACAAGCAGCAGATGCTCTCCTGAGCCCCCACTTGGGTTCAGAGTAACTATGGAGCTGGCCCTCCGGCGGGTGTGGGGGCCAGAGCAGAGGCGAGGCCTCGCGGTGCGCAGCTGGGGTGCCTCCACCAGGTCCCAGGGGGACAGCTGGCACCGTCCACATCTCGGCGTGGGCACAGCCTCATGTGGGAGGAGGGCCAGCCCTGGTCATGGGCACGCAACGGCCTCAACCCACTGTATTTCCTGTGCAACTGAAACCTTGCTGGAAGGAGAACGGCACCCCACGGGGAACACTCCAGGGTCCAAGCCCCACCCTGCTTCATCTGCAGACACCCCCTGGATGTCATGATTGGACCAGGGCTGGGGTACCCTTTCCTGTCACCGGAAAGTAGACATGATCCTAAAGGGTCCGTGGTGCCTTTCTTGACCCTTAGGTCAAACCCACGCTTCTCAACTCTTAGACCCAAACGAGGGACTAAGACTTATCTGCACCACCAGACACTGTGTATACCATGCCAACACTTCGGCGTGTTTCTCTAAACACATAAGGCCTCTTCACCATTCAACTGCTATGCCACCGTCACACCTCACAAAAATTTAAGTCTTTGATACCATCAAACAGCAAGCGACGTTCAAATCTCCCAACGGGTAAAAAACAAACATCTTCTTACACATGGTTTGCTCAGATCAGGATCCACGGAAGAGTCACCCTTACAAATATGGTCAGTCCCTTAAGTCTGTTTCAATCTGCAAAAGCTCCCTTCCTCTGGTCACTCCACTCCCGTCCACGCTATCTATTTATGGCCCCACTCCCGTCCACGCTATCTATTTATGGCCCCACTCCTGTCCACGCTATCTATTTATGGCCCCACTCCTGTCCACGCTATCTATTTATGGCCCCACTCCTGTCCACGCTATTTATGGAAGAAGCCAGTGGACTGCCTTCTGGTGGTAATACCAAGTTAATACTTCTAGCCCTGGTTTCGAGAAAAGGTTGCTTTGAACTAGAAGGTCATCTTGGTGGGACGATTCCCTACGTGATGCCACGGGTTTCCTGCCTCACTTCTGCTGACACGGATGGATCATCGGTGGTCCAGATATGGACACCCCTTCCCCAGTGTAGAGTTCTCCACCAGACCTTCCCCAACCGGTCTAGCATCTACTGATGACTCCCATCTTGACCCACTGTTCCACTGTGTTGTGAAATGACCATTTCTTAAATCTATCCGCCACTTGGCCTCAGGCACCAGAATTTTTCTATAAAAACAGTCTGTCCTTTCTCTACAGTGGTTACCCCGAGGTCCGTGCAGAAAGACCTGGATCAATACACGATTCTTACCAGTTTTCACAGTCAGTTGGTGCCTCGCAACCCGGGAAGACCACCAGTGCATTTTATCAAGTATCATAACGAAACTTATAAATTTCAGGTGTTCTGATCCAGTGTAGTCATTTTTCTCTCCAGTGCTCAAACTGTCACTTCTTTGGCCAGTGGGACCCCTTACAAGTTGACACCTGTGTGTCCTTTTCAAGTGAGCCTTGTGGTCTTTTTTTCTCGGGCACAGAAGGAGGCCCAGTTTATCAGTTCACTGTGTGCGTTTCCTGCCCGAGATGCAGAATGAGGCATTTCTCCAGAGAGCCCGGCCACTTCCAGAGGCATGTTTGTGAGTGCACTGGCATAGAGGGGCTCGCCCCTGCAGGGTTACACTGCTCCTAGGCACGGTCATGGACACAGCTAGGGGATACGGATGTTGTGAAAAGAGAAAACTCAATCTCGAGTTCATGCTGATATTTCTAATTTTATACCTGTAACTGTCGTCTTTGCATGATAAAGTTTTATTCCAAATAATCCAAAATGACTAACGTTATATTAGAAACATAATAGCTTCAAAATAATGGTGACAACATTGCTACTAGAAAGAAGTCACCTGAATACAGTTTAAGATGTCCCTCTGGTTTTTTTGTCCTTAGGACCCATCCCACTGGGGATCAAAATAGTGTTTTCAAGAAATAAGACCTTTAAAGCTCTGTACTGACAGCTGGGAGCCTGGAGCCTGCTTTGGATTCTGTGTCTCCCCCTCTCTCTGCCCCTCCCCCGCTTGCACTGTCTCTCTCTCTCTCAAAAATAAACACTAAAAAAAAATTTTTTTTAACGTTTATTTATTTTTGAGACAGAAAGAGACAGAGCATGAACAGGGGAGGGGCAGAGAGAGAGGGAGACACAGAATCTGAAAACAAGCTCCAGGCTCTGAGCTGTGAACACAGAGCCCGACGCGGGGCTCAAACTCACGGACCGTGAGATCATGACCTGAGCTGAAGTCGGATGCTTAACCGACCAAGCCACCCAGGCGACCCACTAAAAAAAAATTTTTAAGTGATCCCACCCAACTCAAATGAAAACCTTACAAGGCTCTTCCTCGCTTCCTTGGCTCCCCGACACCTTCCTTCAACCATCAGGTGGTGGCCGCTCATCCTTGGGGAGCAGAGGTGTTGGGACCCATGTGGGATGCTCCAGGAGCATCTGAGCCTTGTGGGACGGACGCAGGGCCTCTCTCCCATGGTCCTCAGGGACAGAACTGCGGAGGCCCTGTGCCCTGAAGGTCCAACAAAACCAGTGTGGCTTACCTTCCTGGTTTCACTTTTGTGCACAGATCGTGAGCTTTTCATTCTGTTTCTCTAGCAGTTATAGGTTTACTAGGATTTCCTAGTTTATTCAGGGAGTTTTATTTTATTTTTCTAGAAAACTGCCCATTTTGTCTAAGGGCCTCATCCAGAGACATCCCATTGTTCATACTCTTCCCTTGAAACTAAAAATATCTATTTTGTCCATAATTGGGTCTTTTAAAAATCGTTTGCGGCTTCTCACGCATGTCCTCCCTCACTCCGGCTGCGTGGCTCAGTGCTATCTATCCACACCTGCGTCCATCTCTCTGCTTCCCTCGGGCTTATCTTCTTGTATATTTATCAGTTTTCAATCATTATTCTTTCATAGATGGATTTAAGGCTGCGTCAATTCCCACTGAACATCCATTGAAAGTTTTTAAGATCATCCCATAAAATTTGATGGGCAATTTTTGTTAAATTCAAAATATGCTGTAATTTTTACTATGGATTCTTCTTCAACTCGTTTGATATTTAGAAAGATGGTTTTACTCTCCAGTGTTGGTGCCTCTGTTTACGGATTCATAATTTCATCACACTGTGCTCAGAGCGAGGGGTCTGCATGATGCAGCCTGTGGGGGATCTGCTGGGGTTTATCTGCATGCCTGCCACCTGGCTGGTGTGTGTAATGGCACCAAGTGTGCTTGGAAAACAAGGACACATCATCTACCCCATTTGGCACAGGGATCTACACTCACCAACTGTTATGATTCAGACCTCATCTGCCAGTATTCATTTCTGCCTCGCTAATCTCCCAGAAGCACGTCCCATTTTTCCAGCTGTCAACCTCCTCGTCATGCCGTGTACCGTCTTTGATGTACTCTGAGCGCGTGCGTGGTTAAGATGATCCTGCATGCCTCATAGGTTTCTCCTTTGCGTCACCAAGTAGCAGTCATGACTTCATTCGTTGTTCTATTCTTGTTGATGCTTTTAACCTTAAGGGAGGCTGATGTTCACACAGCTGTGCCACCCCTTTCTGGAGAGTATCAGCCTGTTTTATCTTGTTGCTTTAAACTCCTTTTTCATGACACGGTGTGCAAGCAGGCAGGAACCTGGGCTTCTTCCTCCAGCCTTAGGACCTTTCACTTCTCGACGATGGGCTCAGCCTCCTTGCATGTGTGGCAATCACCACAGACCAAGATTTATTTCCACCGTCTTCGTTGTGCTACAAACGGTCTGCCACTTACCAGTGGTTTCAACAAGTATTTACAATAGGAAATACTCTTATTCCTGCTTTTCTGAAAATATTCTCTTCTCCCTCCTTCTGGAATGATCTGGGCAGGTAAGCGGTCTGCGTTTCGCTTCCCAGCTTTCACTCTTCTGTTTTGACCGTTCTGCTGCTGGTTTATTGATCTGATTACCTTGTCTGGGTCTGATTGTGCTTCATCAGCCTAAGGCCCCAGCTCTCCCGGAGTCTGGAGAATTCTGAGCCACCAACTGAGAAGTCAGCCCCGCACCCACACCCCACACGCTCTTCCTTCAGAACCACTGAGGGACATGTCCCGTGTCCCATCCATGGACACCCACCCCCACCCCAGATGTCTCAGACCTGCCGTCCAGTTCACGGTCTCTCCCCAGACGTCCACTCTACTAACAATTTCACCGGATGCTTATTTCCGTGACTGTATCTGCCACGTCCAGAATCTTATTTCTTTAGTTCAGATCTGCCCACTATGCCTTCAGTGTCTTACTCTGCGAAATCCTTTAAGCCTACTTATTTAACAAACCGCTCAGAGCAGTGGTTTGTTCTAGCCTTCCGTAAACGTGAGCAATGACCATGATGGATTATTTGATGATCTCATTTAGACAGTTTCTGATCCAATTTCTCCTCTTTCTGGCACATACCGACTCTCCCCCAGGGCACAGCCTTGTCTTGGCAAGTTTCAGGGTGAGGCTGTTCACACTGGGGAGTCCTGGGGGCCGTGTGTGGAGTCAGACCTGTCACCGCTCTCTTTTCTCTGGGGTTGGTGCTCCAGACATTCCCATGCCCGATGCCAGCTTTCCATTAACTCCTCATCCCAGGTTGCTGGTGTAAAGCTTGGGTATGACAGCCAATGGGTCACCTATGTCCTCAGGACCAGGAAGGACACTACAGTGAATCTGGGCTAGGGCGCACACCTCCTGCCAGCCCGGTGCCATCTCAGCTGTTGTCCCTCAGCTCTCCATGTGAGCCCGTAGGCTCCACTCAGTGAGTGCGGCTGCAGCCTTTATCCTCCCCGGGGCCCCTCGCAGACCTTTTAAAACTAGAGACACAGTTCATAGACCATAAAGTCCACCCCGCAGTAGTGCAATTCCGTGGGCTGGCTGTGCAACCATGATCACTGTGTACTTTCATTTGTCTCCAGGGTCTCCAAGGAACCCCAGCCCTGCAACCTCTCACCAAGCTCCCAGACTCTGAGGTTCTGCCGGTTCCAGGCCGTTCCAGAAACAGAAGCACAGGACACGCAGGTGGCCCCTGGTCCGGCTTCTCTCACACTTTGCGACGTTTCAAGATTCATCCCCGTGGTGGCCAGTACCCCTAGGTCACCCCTCTTGCGGCTGCACACCAGTCACTGTGTAGACAGGCCACACTGCTCGCGCATCAACTGACGGACACAGGGGCTGGTCCACTTCCTGGCCCCTGCAAACATACTCTGACCTCAGCTGAACGGACGGACTTGATGTGAACACAAGTTTCACTTCTGCTGGGCTGACACCTGTTGGGGCAGGATGCTGGGTCTCACAGGGACTCCTTTGCGGAGGCCTCACCCCCTGCAGACTGGCAGCAGCAAATGAGGCTCGCTGCCCCCACGTCCACACCAAGTCGTGTCGTTTTGAGCCACGCCAACGTGGCATGTGTGAAACAAGCGTGAATATGCTGTGTTGAGTAAGTTTCCCCCTCTCATCTCACCACAGCGCAATGTGAGCGCAGCGCCAAGGACATGCAGTCACAACCCGTCATCATGCATGTGGCTGCATGTCCCTCGGGGCTATGGCATGAGCGCTACATCTGTGGAGGTGAGGGACGTGGGACCACCACGTCCTGGTGGTGTGACCTTGGGCAAGTTACCTCCTGGCTCTCTGCCTTAGTTTCCACATCTGTGAAAGAGAAGGTAACGTCTGCTATGAAGACTTCGTGAGAAAATATGCAATGTGTCTGGAAAAGTAACCGGCAAATAGTAAGATATTCTGTTTTCTTTGTTCTTATAACATTGACTGGTACTGTTGAGCTCCCACAAGTGACAGTCACTCTGTTTGTCACAGCAGGGACCACAGTGACCCAGCCAAGTGCCCACGACCCAGGGACACCCCTGTAAGACTGCCAGCTGGGTGCAGGCCCGAGGGAGGCCCTCATACGTCTGTGCTTGACCTCTGGTTGTGACGTTCCAGGCTCTGACTGCTGACCATGAAGTGTGGGGTGCACACTCACCCCACAGCATTCCCAGGGCCTGAGGCTGGCCAGCTCAGGGGAAGGGCCTTTCCACAGCCCTGTCTTCAGGCCCCGGCTTCCTCCTACTAGGCTGTGCCCTCCAAGTGGAGGCTACCCGTCCTCCAAGCCTGGTGACTGCTTGCTAAGCAGCCACATGCTCACTAGTTAACGTGGTTGGTGAGGTGGTGTCCATCTTGGTGACTGCCGCAGTTGTACTCCACAGAGGCTCCCCCACCCAGCCCCAGGGGGTGGGTTCCAATGTCCTGGCAGATTGGAGGCCCAGCCTCCCCACCCTCACCCACAAGCCGTTTCGGCCTGCAGGAGTCTCACTCGACTGGCCTGACAACAGCTCTGGAGGCTGGCCGTCTCCCCAGGTCTCCCGATTCTCTGGGAGCCCCTCGTCTACACACCCGGCCACTCCCAGGACGGCAGCTGCCCCTGCAGCTGGTGAGAAATGCTCGCAACAGACCCACTGAATCCGAACATGCACTTCCTACCTCCAGGAGCATTGTGTGCAGCACCCCCTAGTGTCCAGAGCACCCCTGGGCGCACACACTCTGTCTCAACAGAGGCCTAGTTGGAAACAATCCATTCTCTGGGTGCCTGGCCCCAATCTGCGCATCTCAGCCTGCACTCTGTCCTCCTCCTCACTGGCCTGCTCTCCCTCCATCTGTGTTCTCACCCCCCAGTCCTCAGAGACAGGCCCTCACCACACGTACACACACACACTCACCCCTGCACACTCACCTACCCACGCTCACACACTCACTCATTCACCTGCTCGTGCATATGCACACAGATACATACACACGCACGTTTAAACACATGGCTGCTTACATCTTGCACACACGCACACTCGAGTGAGCACATACACCTGCCCTCAATCTCTGGGACTGGCAAAGAACAGGAAAAACCACGACTGATTCTAACGTGCATCGCCTGTACAACCTGGGGGTAAAAGCCACCATCCCGTCTTCAGAGAGAGATCGGAACTTCCCAGGCTGTCTGTTCGAGCTTGTTTTGTAAATGTGTACTTAAGACACAGTGACAGCTGACGAGGGTCAGCTGCATGGACAGTGACGGTCATCAGGTTACAATGAACAGGCAAGCGTGAGCACATGCAGAGGACAGAAACCAACCCCTGCACTGCCCTCCACAGGTGGGTGTCCCCAGCTGGACAGACCCTTGACCTCAGGCGTGCACTTCTTCATTGGCAAGAGGTGCCCCCTTGCCTTCCGTCTCTGTAAACCATGAACGCAGGACACGCACTCACACAAGTCCAGCCAACGGCTGGGCCAGCAAAGGGCAGGTGGGCAGAAGCAGACACGCCTAGGGTCAGGCCCTCATGGTGGATGCTCCCTGAGGCCCAAGTCCTGTGGGGACACCGCCACTGTCACCTTGCCCTGAAGGTAGGCATCCTGGGGCGTCTTTCCCACAACTGCCACAGGTAGGCCCTGGGATATCAAAGGCTTCCCAAGGGACTCATACACTGCTCAGAGCCAAACACAGCTAGGTCAGGGGCTGAACGGCATAGAGGGGGTTCCATTTCCTCCAGGCCCTGAATGGGGCTTGCACTGTTGTTTGCTCTGGGTCTGATGCTGTGCCTGACAGAGCCATGGAGCCCTCGGCACGAGCCTGCCTCCACGTGGACAATCCCAGAGGGAAGTAAGGAATAGGTGGCAACGAGACCATTCACAGTGGGGCTGGGGTCCTGGGAGCCCAGCCTCGGGTGGTCTCGGGGCTCAAGGTCATCTGGGGCGCAGCCAGTGGGCAGGCGGGGGTGGCCCTGAGCTGGCCTGCTCCCCAGGCATTGAGAATGCACTGCCTCTGCTGCAGGCGGCCGCCAGGACCGTCCTCCAGGGTCGTGTCTGCACAGGGTCCCTGCTGGCTCAGGGCAGAAACGGTGGGGGGGGGGGGGGGGGGGGGGATCTCTTACATCACAGAATAAGGCCCCTTCGTGCCTGAACCGAAGCCCCTGAAAAAGTCTGGCCGAACCCGAGGGGAGAAACGGGAAGGAGACAGATGCCTGCCTTTTGAAGGCGTGGAGTTGACCACACACACCAGCGAGTATGTGAGGCCTGCCTGTGCAGCTCCAGAACAGCAAGGAGACAGACGACCACCAGCTACTGCCAGTGCCTCACCTGCACGGGCCACCACAGCCGCTCTGAGCCCCACGCCACAAGGTCGGTAATGCCAGAACAGAGCAACGGCATTCGTCAGCCCCGGGCAGGGTCCCGGAAGTCAGTGTGGCCACTGCACTGGGCATGCCCCACTCATCACAGAAGGTTCTGGGGCAGAGCCCTACGTCAGGCGCTCAGAGAAAGACCCTCCCCGTGGGTCCAGGTCTCCTACAAGACATTTTGGGGGCCCACCGCCACCTGGGAGTCACCGTGAGATTCCGAGCGGGAACACACGGCGCCCCAGTGAGACTTCACCCGTGCGGGCGGCGGTGACGACTCCCTGGGCTGGGGGCTTGCACGGGGGAACCACGCTTCTCAGCTCTACAGGCTGAGGTCCAGAGAGTGTGACCTCTTCCAGGTTCAGGGATGGCGACCTCTGTCCCTGCATGGTGCGTGGGCCAGAGCACTCCCTGGAGCCCCTCTCAGGAGGACACTAATCCTTTAGGGGCTCCAGCCTTGAGAGGTAACCCCCCACAGGCCACACTGGTCACCATCGGATATGACCTAAGGTGGACGGACGGCCCCGCTCCTCCCCGGGGCCTTACTCTGTCCAGGGCTAGAGACACGTCTGTGCGCCAGGAAAGAGAGACAGTCGGCTCGGCGACACCAGCCACGTCCCCGTCCCGCACGGCGTCCCCCTGCCCCAAACCCAAGGGAGACCATCGGCTCAGGGACGCCGGCCACGTCCCCGTCCCGCACACAGTGTCCCCCTGCCCGAAACCCAAGGCCAGAGCAGCCAGCAGGTCAGGGCTGAGGCTCCCGCAGGAGGCCGTCCGCAGGTGACGCGCAGCGGCCGCGCCTGAGACGCAGCCTTCCCCCCCCCCCCCCGCGGTCTCCGCCAAAACCGGAGCGCCAGGCTGGTCTCTCGAGGTTCGCGACCACACGGCCGAACCGCTTTCAGCCGAGACAGACACTCACTCAGAGACACACGGCCAAGTCCGGGGTCTTCACGGCAACCGCCGAGCGGCCGTATCATGGAGGACTCCTGAGACGCCGGGTAGCAAAGGCGGAAGGCGGACGGCGGCGGCGCCTCACAAGCTCTCTTCCGCAACACCGCCCGCGGCGAGCTCGCTCACGGCGCCGCGGGCCCTCGGCCACCACCTGCCGCCCCCGAGGGCACTCGAGGAGGCGGGCGCGGCGGCCTGGCAGGTTCCAGCGGGACTGAAGGTCGGAAGGTCGGAGCCGCGCCAGGAGCCGGGCCGCCGACCCGGCCCAAGATGGCGGCTCCCCGCGGAGAAAGGCCGGCCCCGGCCCCGCCCCCGCCCCGCCCCGCCCCCGCCCCGTGAGCAGCACGTGCCTCCGCGGGGCGACGAGGGAAAGCCGGCCGCCGGGACCCCGCCCCAGCCCGTGGCTCGCGTCCCCGGAGCGCGACTCCTCACCGTGTCTCTCATCCGCGGTGCCACGGGCCTGTCCTGGAGTTCTCCCGTGATGAGAGAGGGTATCCCCGGCCCACGCGGCAGCGGGAGGACAGCACGGCCGAGCACCCTGCCCCTGTGGCGGGGGTGACGGGGTCACTAGGATCTGACTGGAGACACTTCCCTCGCCCCGAACCTCCCGCGCCCACCAGCAGGTGCTCTCCCTTCCCAGCGCAGCCCTTCGGCCCAGGGTCCGCTCTCCGTCTCATTTTCCATCCTCGAGCCCTTCCACAGAAACGGAATCACCAGGTAAGTGGTCGTTCCCACCTGCTCCTCTCAGGTTACGTGTTTCTGAGGCTCCTCCAGCCACACCCTGCCGTCCCTGAGCAGGGCTCCACCCCACGACAGGCCATGCTGCCCCCCTGCACAGTGGCCACCGGAAAGCTGCCCCACGTCCACCCTGGGGCTGCTGTAAATGCACTCCCAATACTGGTTCACGTGTTTTCTGTAGACGGGTCAGTCCTCACGGGTACGCCCCCTAGGAACTAGGGTCTCGGCTTTGTGACTTTTTAGCAAGCGGCGACAGCGTCCTTCCCAAGTTCAACCCATCACCGCCTGTCCTGCACAGGACAGCTGTCCCAGTAGAAGTGGCAACCCCACTCTCTTCTGCTTTTCCCCAGGGACGGAGGACGCTGAGCACCTCTTTCCGGTGCTCGCATGCCTTCTTTAGAGGAGCGTCTAACTCAACTCCTTTCCATCTTCACTTGGGTCGTCTTGTTTAGCGTTCCTTCTAGATTCTGGATACCGATCCTTTTATCAACATGATCCGCCAACACTTCTCCCCGTCTGTAGCTTCTCTCATTCACGATAGCTCATGATACAACTTTTTGGCTTTGGTGACATCTAACGTGTCAGCCTGGCCTTTTAGGGATTCGCTTTTGGGGGTAGTATAGGAGAAATCTCTGCGAACCCAGGGTCATGAAGACTCTCACCTAGGATTTCTTCCGAGTTCTCCAGTGTTAGCCCTTACATTCAGGTTTGTCCATGGGGCACTCTGAGTTAGTATTTGTATACAGTAAAGGGCCAAACTACATCCTTCTGCATGTGGGTATCAAATTTTTCCAGCTTCATGTACTCATCTTCTCCCTGTTGAGCTGCCTTGGTGCCTCTGAGGAAAATCAACTTACCGTGAATGTTAAGTGCTGATTTCAGGATTCTCATTTGTAATTCCAGAGACAGACTGATCTAGACAGATCCTTATACCACTAACACACTATTTTAATTTTGGTACATTTACAGGAAGTTCTGAAGTCAGGAAGAACTTTATCCAATTTTGTTTTCACTATTCCTTTGGGAATATTGGGAGGCTTTTGTATGTCCCTAAAAATTTTAGGGTCAGCTTAATTTCTGCAACAAAGCCTGCAGGGATTCTCAGAACGATCTCCGTATTAATAACCAATGAGTCTTCCAACCCACGAACATGAAATCCCTAATGTTTGCAGTCTTCAGTGTACGATCTTGTATTAAATTTATTCCCAAGTACTTTAATCTTTTTGATGTTGTATGGATAGAATTAATTTCATTTCAGAAAGTTCACTAGTATATAGAAAAACGTGGTTGACATCTACATATAGATCTAGGTTTCCATCATGTTGAATTCATTAGCCCTTAAGATTTTTCACAGAATCCTGTCATCTGCAATAAAAACAACTTTTTCTTCCTTTTCTCTCTGGATGCTCACTATTTTGTTCTCACTGGACTCCAGTACAATGTTGAGTAGAAAGGATGAGCGTGGATGCCCTTGACGTTCCTGATCCTACGAGAAACACAGTCATTCTGCCATCACTGGGTACGATGTTGGCTGTAGATTTTTTTGTTTTTAAGATTTTTAAGTGATCTCTACGGCCAACTTGGGACTTGAACTCACAACACTGAGATCAAGAGTAGCACGCTCTGGGGAATGAGCCAGCCAGGTGCCCCAGCTGTAGATTTCTTATGGAGGCGCTTCATCAGGCTGAGAAAATTCCCTCCTTTTCCACATTTTTTGTTTTTATTATGAATGGGTATTACATTTTGTCAAATGCTTTTTTCCCACCTGTTGAGCTGACTTGTGCCTTTTGTCTTCTGTTAATATGGTGGAAGGAATACATCTGGTTTCTGATATTAAAACTCACTTGGTCATGTACCTTAACCATTCTATACAGGGACACCTTGTTTATAGCTCTTCACAAGTACTGCTTTTTTTTAAGATCAAAGGTTTGTGGCAACCCCGCATCGGAGGTCTATCGGCATTTTCAACAGCATCTACTCACTTCTTATCTGTGCATCACATTTTGGTAATTCTTACAATATTTCAACCTTCATTATTATTATATTTGTTATGGCTATCTGGGATTAGTGATTAGAACTCCCCGAAAACCTCAGATAATGGTTAGCATTTTTAGCAGTATTTTTAAATAAGGTATGTACCTATTTTTAGACATAATGCTATTTCACACTTAACAGATTACAGTATAAACATAACTTTTATATGTACTGGGAAACCAAAAAATTCATTTGATTCGCTTTATTGTGATATTGGCTTCTGGAAAGAAACCTGCAGTATCTCAGAGATGTGCCTGTGTGTCACTTGAGTTGATGAAGTTTCTGTAGCTATACTCAGAATTCATGAAGGATACCGGTCCACAATATTCTCATTACGTTTTTGTCTCGCCCTACTATCAGGGTAATAGGAGCCTCAGAGCACACAGCTAGTAAGTATACCCCTCTTCTATTATCTAAATCTGTGAAAAGATTGGCATGATTTCTTCTGTCAACATTTGGTGGCATTCACCAGTGAAGCCATCTGGCCCTTGGCTTTGTTTCAATTTGTTAAAGGCCTACTAAAACCTTCCATTTCTTCTTGACTACATCTTGGTAGCTTGTGTCTAAGATTTTTCCATCTCACTTGACTTGTCCAGTGTGTTGGCATGAAGTTGTACACAGCATTTATTTACAACCCTAACTTCTGTAAGGTTGTTAGTAATGTCCCCTCTTTCGTTCTTGGTAATGGCAATTCATGTCTTCTCTGTCACTGTAGCTCAAAGTATGCCAAACTTGTGGATCTTTTTGAAGACCCAGCTATTGGTTTTGTTGATTCTTCCGCATTGTTTTTGTTTCCTATTTCACTGATTTCCATACTAATCTTTATTCTTTCCTTCGGTTTCCTTTGGATTTCTGTTGCTTCTCTTTTTCTAATTTTTTTAAGGTAGAATCTTAGACTATTGATTTAAAATCTCTTTAACAGAGTATTTGCAGCTATAAATTTCTAAGCATGGTGTAGCTGCATCTCATAGATTTTTGAGGTACCGTGTTGTGATTAACGCTTACTAGGAAGTAATAATCAATTTATAAACACTTCTTGATGATCACTTGTTAGTTTTTGCTATAGTCAAACTCCCTTCCAGGAGGGTAACAAGGAATTTAATATAAAACATAAGATTGTTATAGCTAACTAATTCAACTCTGTATCGCATATACTGGAAAGTCACATTAAGCATATTATGATCTCTCTTTCTCTGCACAGTCTAGGAAGCAGGCTGGTGTGAGCTCTCTGGAGAGTAAACATGGATGCACTTGGTACTACGCCGTTGCACACACACACCCAAGTCATAACTGGGATGGTCTGTGGGTTGAGTTCCACCCTCTTAAGGACAAACATCAATTCTGTGAAACACACAGATAAGGTGGTTACTCACAGAAATTCCAAGGTTATATGACAAATGCATTGTGATAAATACTATTATTTTGTTCCTATAATAAAGTAGTTGTTTCTTATAATAAATAATACGTTTCTTCCAAAGTCATAAGGCAACATCAATCCATTTTCCAGAGTTATGTTAACACAAGGATGCAAGAGCATCTGCGAATAAAAATCATTCTGGTGTGGGGTTCCTTCTGTCCGGCCATTCAGGTTTTCTTCCTGCGTTGCTCTAAAACTCAGCAGTTAGGCTTTCAGGAAGAGAACAGAGCTGATCTAGAAGGCAGTTTTGTTTCAGATGGAGCCATCAACATCATTAGGGTGCCGATGCCGGAGGGTGGTTCTCCATCCAGAAGGCCAACAGCAGACCAGGGCCGCCTGGCTGAGGTCACAGGAGAACCCACAGCCTGCTCATGGACGGCTTAACACAGGAATGCCACAAGCCGATAATCTGAGCAACCGCGGAAAGCATTCACAACTTGAGCCATTTCCAGAGTTCCAACGTCCTTTAAGAATAAGATTCTTGTATTGATGTAAAATGTAATCTGGAGGTTTAAAACAGAGGAAGAGTCAGGTCACAGTCATTAGAGACATAAAAGCATTGCCTCATCATCCCAGAGATACAGCTCTGCAAATACTAAAAAAACCAAACCCGTGACTTTTAAGTGGCCCCGAGACCCATGATGGCAAGTCTCAAACATGAACGTGCATCAAATTATTCTGGGTTTCAGGAGTTTTCTTAGACTGCAGTTTCCTGGGCCCTGATGTCTGTGTACTTGTGAAGTCCAGGGATCTGCATTTTCACTATGCCTCACCCAGACCTCCTCATACTGTGATCGGGAACAATGGACCCAGGTGGGTTAACATCTCCTTCTTGCTGATCATTTTTAATGACCATCCACTTCTGATGATTAACAACATCTACGTACAGTAAATTCCTATATCTTGGGTCTTGAACCCGTCTGCCTCAGAGGAGTCCACAGCTTAAAGCACCATGTCAGACACTAAGGAAAAAGCACATAAAAGCCACTTTTCACAGACAGGAAGGTAGCAACTAAGTTTTCTGGAAGGGCTTCTTTGGGCTTATGACGACCAGTTTAATGGCCTTCGTAAGTATGTTCAGTGCTGACAGCCTAAGGGACACAGTGGCCTGGGGGAGGCCAAGTGGCCTGGGGGAGGCCGAGCAGCCACCGGGGCAGGTGGATCTCCCACCTTCTGTCTCTGTGCCCCGCTGACCACACGGCCATCTTCCCAGGGACTACACTCACACTGGCTACCGGCCTGGGCCATGCCGCAGACGTCGCAGCACCAACACAAAGGTGGCCCGGGACGCCCGCCACAATGTTATGGGAATGCTGGCCGGTGACCAGATCCCCTGAAAGAGAATGGGACAGCTGGGGAGCTTCCCAACTCCAACACGGTCTCAGCTGAGCACTCGGCCGACCAGAGCAAGGAGCACTAAGGATGGTATCCCGGGTGAGCCTGGGACGCACCTGTTCCGAGCGTTCTGTCCAACACTCACAGGTGCCCCAGTGCTGCATGAACGACTTTCCTTCTTCCAGCAAAGTGCTTCCGTCTATGTCCCACTGGGAGGATTTTCTTCTCAAGTCACTCGAACCCAGAACTGTTTCAAAGGATACTCTAGATAGTACTTCCCAGGGAACTAGGTCTTAACCCATCTGAAAACATTCAAGACACAAGATTCTTAAAATCTTGCCTTTAAACATCATAAAAAACAAATCAAGCGCAAAACTGAATTAACATGATCCTTAAAAAGGATCCCGAAAAAAGACATGACAATTTTACCTTATTTACAGACATTATATTTTCACAAAGTGCAGAGGAATTCTGGTAGTATGTTTAGTTAGTAATAAAAGGAACTTCATTTTCTTGGAAAAATTAACAACTAGTCTCAGAACAAAGCAGATGATTATGATGACCTCTAAAATCAATTTCAAAAACTTTCTAATTTACCTTTAGTTCAGGGCTGAACTGGCATGTAAACTACTAAGTAAAACCTACAATTCCTTCCAGAGTATCAGGAAAACATCAAAGTGCCTTGGTTTTCAAAAGTCCCATTTTCTTTCTTCAAAACACTTAAATGTTTTTGAAATCCACCAAATTGAACAATATCCCATCAGAAGGGGAAGGCTGGTCTTTTTTCCAAAGGAGTGGAGGTAACCCCCACGGAGCCCTGCTAACTCAGCAGCTGCCATCAGGATGGGTGTCCAGCCGAAACCACACAGCTCTTCACCCCACGGCCAGCTCAGTGTAGCAACGACATAAACTACTGATAAACAGGGAAAGCACAAGACACATACTTTTAGGATGTTTCAAATAACGTAGACACGGAAACTAGGAAAAAGGGTTCGGACTTTTCTGATGGTAAACGGGAAATGGCAGGACAGATCTCTGGGATCCACATTGAAACTGCAGGGGTATGCACGTGCCCTGGGAGACGGCCAGTAGAAGGCCCAGGCCTTGGCCCTGCTCCAGCGGCCCTGGTGGACTCCGCACTCTGAACGCTCGCTCGTGCAGCTGCTGGACAACTGGGAACAGTGCAAACCCAGAACACGCGGCAATCTGCGCTTTGCATTTTGTCCCATGCCGCTCTCTGGTTGCACAGAGAAGTAAACTGCCCCAGCGACAGCCAGAGGACAAGAGCTCCTCTGGGAGCACAGCGCAGCGGGGAGGACACTGGTTAGTAACAAATGCTGTCATGACCCCAGGCTCATCGGCCAGCACCCTGACATAATGGGGTGCGAGGCAGCTCGCTGACCAGGTGATCAGCGGACAGCCTGATGCAGGGATCCTCAGGGCAGGCATGAGCTTGACCACTGTGCACACAACACTGTCACTTACTGATGACGCACTTTTGCAAACACTGATCATCTTTCCTGAGTGCTTTAAAGAAAGGGGAAATTGTAGTAGTATTCTGGATAAACAAATGAGAAGTTAGGAGGTTAAAATAAACCATATAGGGAGAGATGCTGGGGCTCAGAGACGTTTTCAAACAGAGAAAAGAGACCAGACCCCAAACCCTGCCAGGCTGGTCTCCTGGGGACTTGTAAACTGGCCCCGTGAAGGCCAGGCACCACACTTTGCATTTCCCCCAATCACAGCACCATGTAACCACACACACTGGCATGTCTTAATCACAGACCAGTGACCACAAGGTTTAGGAGCAGTTTTGGTCAACTGCCCCTTGGGGGTCACAGCTCTGGGATGGTGGCAACCACCCCCATGTCATCTGGAAGAAAAGCCATCTCCCATGGCACTGCTTAAAAATTCACAACTAAAGGATGGGGGACTTTCAGACTAAGTAAGTATACCTGTTTTGTTCCTTATGCAGTTGTTGGTATATGTCCACATTTACACAACAGACTAGAGAAAACGTACGCTTTTGCCACTGTCTGAACGGCATTAAAGCTCAATTAGGTCAGAACTAACTTGCTCCTAAGTTGTAATAAAGATTCGCAGGGCAGCAACGTTTGAAATGCCCGTCTTAAGAAGTTCAATTAAACCCTCTCCTCCAGATGGAGACCCGCAAGTTCTAAAACATTCCAGTATCTGCTTCCTCAGGACAAGAATGTGCTCTTGGAGCCCGCACTCCGCGGAAGATGCAGGTACACACCAGCCTCCAGTCTCTCCTCTGAGTATCTTGCTGGCTATTTCTTTGGGGCGCACATTAAAACGGAGTAAGAATCTGTGATACTTTAAGTAACACAACCAGCTTCCCTTAGAAAGTGTGTGGGGACCAACACTAATTATCCACACCAGAAACTTAATGATGGAAATCAAAAACTAAGGTGAGTTTTAACACCTGCAAATTTTTCTTCCCCTAGAAACCTGATCAACTTTTTAAAACTCCAGTTTGGGGAGGTGGGGGCAATTTCAGATTATAGTAGAAAGGAGAAGCAAAGCGGAGATGAAATTCACGGTGCATCAGGCCCAACTCTGGGTGGACGAGGCAAGGATCACCACGCCCCCACCCCACCCCTGCACAGCACAGCTACTCTTCCCGGGACATCTAAAGAACATGGCATCCTTGTGTGGCTGCAGGACGCTCTGGAAGAAGACCTGCTTTCTACATTACAACAAACCGGGCCGCCAATGGACAATGAACCACCACCACACCACGTTTCTCGAAGCAGGAAGGACCCCCACGACCGGGTCCTGCACAGCAGGGTGTAGAGGACCCCCCACGACGACGCTGAGAACACAAGCAGACTCACGTGCGTCCCTTTATTCACAAAGGTCAGGGTCACAGTCTACTTCTCCATCACGATCAAACAGAAACTGTAGAACACCCCGCTGACACGTCAACAGTGCTTTACGACAACGTGTGGGGATGCTGGGAGATGCCAGTGTTCTGGGGAAAGTACCAACAAGAACCTCCCTGCTGACGTCACAGGACCCAGAAAGCGTGAGCGGAACTCAACAAAGGAGAGCGGAACATGGCAAGGCCTGAGGGACAAAGCCATCTGTGTGAGGCAGGCCCTGCACGACTCGGTGCATCCCCTCTGCGTCAGGCTCCAGTCTGCACTGCGCTGGACACAGGCGCATCTACAGGGAGTCAGGCAGGGCTCCCAGTCACACATGAGAGCAAGGGAAGGGGTGAGCTGATGTGCCCGAGTGCGCCCAGGGAGGCAGCTGCCACACCTAGAGCTCTGCGATTCCCTGCCTTCCAGGACATGAAATTTACCCGCCCTTTTATATCGAAAGAGAACATTAGGGCCACTTTAAAAATAATCAGTCTGTCAAAAGTAATGCCCTGCCAGAGCACCTGGGCGGCTCAGTTGGTTGAGTGTCTGACTCTTGATTTTGGCTCAGGTCATGATCCCAGGGTCATAAGATCGAGCCCTGCATCAGGCTCTGTGCTGAGTGTGGAGCCAGCTTGGGATTCCTTCTCTCCCTCTCCCTCTCTCTGCCCCTCTTCCCCACTCGCTCTCTACAATTAAAAAATAATAAAATAAAAAACAATGCCCTGCCAATAAGATTTATTTTCCTTGTTAGAAAGCCCACCCAAATTTGAATATAGGGCTATGGGCTGCACTGTGTCCCCTGAACCACCAGCTGGAGCCCTAACCCCCAGGACCTCAGAATGGGACTGCATTAAATGAGTTTATATGGGAGGTACCTGACCCAGTGTGACCAGTGTCCTTATAAGCAGAGGAGATCAGGATGGATATACATGGAGGGACAACCCCGTGAGGGCATGGGAGGAAGACAGTATCTACACTCCAGGACACAGGCCTCAGGGGAAGCCGGCCCCACCCAGGCCTGCATCCCAGACTTCCAGCCACCAGCACAAGGACAGGGTCTGTGGTTTAAACGCCCCTGTCCCATCTGGTATCTGCTGCAGCCACCTGAGTCAATGAACACACCAGCATGCAGTGTCCTCGCAAACACTCCCTTCAGGGGCCCAACACATGCGTGATGATTCAGGGCACAACCCTTGTAAAAACAGACAATCACTAAGTAAAACAGAGAGAGGGCCAGTGAGGACAGCTGACACACATCAGTATCCTTGTGAACGTGTGTGAGTCAAGCAAAGGGACACCCGGTAACAGGTGTCAGTCTCCCCTCCAGCTGCAGGACAACACAGACCATGGGTTCCATCCCCTCCAATCTTCCAGTCCCTAATGCCTGCTCCCCTGAGGGCTGTTCTGAAGAGGACACAAACCCAGGGCTTGAGACAACTGGACCTTAGCCTTACAGGACAACCCAAAGCCACATTTGCTAAAATAAGGTCCCCATACATGACACGCAGAGTCCCCAGTGAAGAACCACCTCTAGGGACAGAGCCACTCTGCATCTCCCTGGTGGGGACACCCAGCACCTGTCATGTGTATACACACACACACTCCTGGGCAGAAGCTACCAGATTGTTCACACACCCTTCAGAACACAAATTCAAGGCAAAGCTCTAGAGCCACTTTTGCAGTCTACACCCCAAAGTCCATTCAGAGCGCAAATTCAACCTGGACCCCTCAGCAGCTCTACATTAGCACTGACGTTTGTGGAAGGCCTGAGTCTGTCCTGTTCACATCGTACCTGCCACAGCTGTTCCAACTCACAGCCTGGAAGTTACGTGCATGTCTGATCCAGTGAAGGGCCCTGGGTAGCTGATGCGCTGTTTTGGGCGGTGCTCCAGGAGCACCCAAGTCCAGAGCACAGACTGAAGGTGATGGAGGACAGAGGTAAGAGGCAGCAGGATGCGCCCACAGTGCAGTCGGCAGCCTACTCACCCAACGGGAACGGCCAGCACAAAAACGAAACGCGAGCCAGTGCCCGCACTCCAGTGTCACTGTCGCCTGGACTGGCAGAGATCAATGCGCCACCTGGTCCAGCATCCTCGCATAAAAACTAAGCAGAAAGAATGCAAGGTCAATTTTAGGCAAAATGATGTGCCAAGGCAATAACCCTAAAAGCTGAGTCAACTAAGCTGAAGGGTTTCACAGTGAGTAAGAGGGCAGACAGAGACCATCTGACAAAGTCCACAGAAATAACTCAAAGACTCACTCACCTAATTCTCTGAGACTCGGCAGCCTAAGACCGTACAAACATATGACACAGAACAAACCAATTACTGTAAAAATTAGGTGTGAGGTTATGGTGTTCTGTGGGCATAAGAAATGCAGCTTTTGTAAGAATATGAATGTAATGACATATTTAAAATATCTTTAACTATAAAATAGTTTCTACAATCTCGAAAGGGAAATTTATATTTCTTCAGCATAATTGGAAAATAAGAAAACACTTCCTGCCCTCACTTAGGAAGCAAGGGTACAAAACTAGCCACAGAGATGGCTGGACTTTGGGTCCTTCAGATCCCTGCACTGAGGCTGGTGATCCTCCTGGACCAGACACGTGGCCTCCACGCCCTCCTCATCGGCACCACGGAGAAAAGGTGCGCCTCCCCTCCCCCCATCAGAAGTCTCACACGGCGATGGCCAAGGACTCCAGAGCATCTGTCACGCTTTACTCACCACCAGCGCCGTGGCCGTGCCGAGAGCGGTCAAACCGGCAGGCCCACCCATGATTCTCCAAGCCGTGCAGACCCGCTCGCTGGCCTATAGACGGCAGCCAGCGACCATCAACTTCTGACGAGACTTGCTGTCATTTGCAGGGAAAACGCTTCCCGAGCTACATGTGCAGTAGCACAAAAAGGCTGAGGTGTGGCAGGAGGAGGACGTGAGATCCGGCCTCCAGCGGGCGGGCGCCTCCACCCAGCCCGGGCAGGGGGGGGCCATTCCTGCAGCGAACTCTGGCAGCGAGAAGGTGGCCTGTCCCACCCCAGCCTTAACCACAAGATCCTTTGGCCCAACTCAATAGGGAAACAGCAAAAAACAAATGTGATTACAGACACATTGTGAATCTACTTTCTTCCTGATTATAATCGCCCAGAAGATAAAACACAACACGCACCCGTCCCGGCCATTAGGCCATTACCTATGCGCTTCCTCGTCCCTGCCGTCAAGACATGGGGCTTTCCCCCTACAAACTCTCACCAGTTGGTACTGAAGTATTAACAGCATTACAGGCAATATACAAAGCAGAACTAGATGTGAAAGTATAAAATACATATTATTTAATTCTATTTAAAACAATTCAGTTTAAAATTTTATGATAAATTTTCTCATTAGCGGCGAATCACAAACTGAATATTTTGGACTAGTGAATGTATTTGGGATATTGATCACTGCCCCTCTCCCCTCGGGAATTACTGAGTGTTACCATTCAAGTAAAAGTCGGACTTCTTTCTGTCTCTGCATATATCTGACATTTACACGTGGTGAAAGGATCTTAAAGTAAAACTTTAAAAACTTTCTCAGAAGCAGGTTTAACACATCACATTTTGCTTATGAGCACAAAATTTACAGTCAGAAGTTGCACATAAAGGGTTTATTTTAAATGTTTTAAGGATAGGATAGAGTTACATCATAATTATAAAAATTACTTACAGAATTAACAGATTTATATTGTTTATACTTCTAAATGCAGAGAACAGGGAACTGTCTACACATTGTATAAAATAAAATTAAAATTAAAAATGAATTCAAGCTTGAAAGATGAGGTCATATACCTAATTTTAAAATGCGAACACGAAGACCTCTGAACTATACACATTCGTTCAAACTGCACTAACGGTGGAAAATACAAAAAGCGCAGCATTTCCAAGGAACCACAGACATTTCAACCATAATTATTTTCTGTTATAATAATTGTTCCTGTTTTGTCTTTGGAGAACTTTCTTTTTTTTTTCTTTTTTTTTTTTTTTTTTTTTTAAGACAATCAGCTTAAGAATGTTTTCAGGCACTACAATTTGTGACAATCAGAACAGTCTTCTAATGGGTCCACAGCGTTCAGAGATTCAAGCCCAATGCACTTCGGGGTTTGGCACGTAAAACAATAATAGGAATGAACTCTGGCTTAGAAGTAACTGTGAGAGTTTCAAGAATGCACAGTCCCTTCAAATGCTGCACGACAGACAGGGCTGGAAAATCACCTTCTGCTGGCACTACACTGCTTCACCAGTGCATCTGTATCCTACGACCACTACAACAGCACAGGAAGCAAATATACAGACAGCTGAAAACAAATAAAAACAAAGATAGAAAACAAAAAACCTAAATATCTCTCACATGCAAGTTCAGTTAGTTACATTGAACATCCTACTTAGAATAGAGCATGCAAAAAAGGATGGTCTGCGCTTAAGGTTCTCCTCTGAAGCTTCACGTGGCAGCCAGACGTCACACGCACACGACACAAGAACACTACAGCAGGTCAGTGAGGAAGGCCAGGACATTTTATACAGGTTCAGGTCTTGTGCGGTCACAAGTCCCGTGATAATTTTGGAAACTAATGTTGGGCTCCCAGAACAAGGAACCAACATCCCAATACCAGGAAAAGGCAAGCAATGCATGCAGATCGGAAACGTGAGCCTAAAACGAAGCCTGAAATCCCGGGCAAAGGAGTGGGATCAGTCACCACAGAAGTGGGAGTTAAGCCGCCGAAAGAAAAGAGAATGGGGCAAATAAAAGAAAACAACAAAAAACCCCTTCCCCTTCCTTCCGCCCTAACGGCAATACATGGAACGCTGACTAAAATGAGGACGCCAATCACGTGTCACATTCGTCTGGAGAGCGGCAGACCGTGTGGGACTGAAGGTGCTAGGGGTACTTGCAGAAAAACCACAAAGCAAGTCAGTAAGTGATGCCGGAGACGCCTCCACGGACCCGCCCCGCCGGATGCTGCCAGAGGACACCGGTTCTGCAGCCCAACGCCTCTGTGCCGCGCTCACGCCGCGCACACGCCGGCCGCACCCACCCTCCGGGCACACTTGTCCACTGGCGCTCGGGGAGCCGGGCTCAGCCTTGAGATTCCCATGCAGGGACTCTTAGAAGAGCCACCAGGAAAAGAGGTGACAGACGTGCAGCAGGACACCTGTCCGAGCAGGAGGAGCGTCTGAGACCAGGCACTCGGCCGCCGCCCGAGGTGAGGTGAGGCGCGGCACGCCACACACCGCGGACACCGGGCGCTGCACCAGAATGGGGCGCAGGGCTACCATCCAACAGCACGACAGCACGCGGACTTCCCGAAGGCAAAAGCGGGAGCCGTGCGAACCACACGTGGGGAGGCCTTGAGGTACAGGATCTCCAACGCTGAGGCCACGTGGCCTTCTTGTACTGGACTGACAACACATGCACTCAACCTTCTGCCCAAAATGCAGGGAAGGTTTCCAACCTCCGCAGGAGACTGGTGTCACGTACTGCCTCTCTCCTAGCTGCCAAACCATCAGGGCTCATCCGACACAAGGCGACAGATGGCCATGCCGCCACTACCCCCACTTCTGCAGTTCTACTTCGGTTAAAACAACCTTGCGGGAATAAGCCACGGAAGCTGGTGCAGTGACGGACCCCGACGTGGTAGGGCCCACAGGACGGGAAGCGTCCACATCCACAGCACACCGGGGGCAAGACCATAACAGCACCACAGAAGGTGTCAGGGGACCGAAGCTGTCATCTGTCTAGATGTTCTTTGTGGGGAAAAGCCGGGGGGGGAAAGCCTTCTGACCACAATCACGTATCAGTAAGAACAGTAATAAAAAAAATTGTCCCAGAGAACTTGTTGGAAGGCAGCAATGCCATTCTTCAACTTGAACTTCTAATACGAAACCACTAGGTTCTTCCAGGAACTTACCACATACACACAAACCACTGACGCACTGCTGCCTCTCAAATCCATGTACTAGAATGCAGACTGCGGACTCGTACAAATAACAGACCAGTTGTGCCGTCCAAAATACGCCCGCATCACACTGTGTGGACCAAGTACCTGGGCTTCGCTTTAAAAAAAAAAAAAAAAAAAGTACAGTAAAAAATGTAAACAAAAATTTACAAAGCTTAGAATTAAAGGCAGCTTTTTACCCAGATTCCTGTTTTGTTAAATCCTAATGTGGGTCCAGCAACTGCTCACCAATGATTCATGTTTGGACTCACAGTTTAAAGCCTCCAGACTGAAAAGGTGTCTGAACTTCTGACTTTGAAAACAAGCTGAACATCCCTGTGTCTCCTGTGCCCACATTTAATTTTAAATAAGCAGCAGTAATATGCTAAGTATGACTGACTTCGGACAAGTACTCCTGTTAAACTGGAGAATATTATTTACCCCCCGCCCCAATCCACAAAGAAATGACTGCCAATTAAGTATGTGTGCGCGCGCACGCACAGATCTATGTGTGTGTATATATTACATATGTACACACACAGATATAGATAGGTAGATATAGATACATACATATCTCAAAAAAGGCAATAACAAAAATACCAAACTATGCTTGCATTGTGGCGGCAGAGTCGGAGAGCGCAACAGTGGCAGGGAAGTGGGGAAGATCTACTACAGTTTGAAATGACTATGGGGCTAGCCTAACTTGTACCAAACTTGCCTGTTAACTCCCCTCCAGACAGACAGACTTCTTTTAAGAGGAAGGAGTTCCTTACACAAAATGCTTTGTGTTCACATGAATTTGTACTATTCGGAACAAAACCAGTTCTGCTGGCAGAGATTGTGGGTTCGCAGGGACATTTAAGCTTTCATTAAACTGGAAAGCAATCAAGTCTTTATGTCTACAAATTATACATTTAATAGTTCCACAAATTTGGCGAAGTCCATGATGCCATCTAGGACGTTTTCACCAAATCGTACACGTAGATATGGAAGTCGTCATCAAACTTGATGAAGTAGACGGACGGTTTGGCCTCCACTTGGTGGATGACCATGCCAGTCCTTTTAGAGCCGTCCTCTTTGGCATATTCCACTTGTTTGCCTACCAGGCTGTCCACAACTTCTCCTGGTTCCCTTTCTGCTGGAGGAGAATCATCTGCATTAAACAGGGGAGGAAAAAGAATTTGAAGTCAATTTTTCAGTATGTACCAACTCACAGGTCTATTTTAATAATAATTTTTTTTTTAATTTAACATTCTCCCCACTTTCTTACACCATACACAAAAATAAACTCGAAATGGATGAAACACTTAAATGCAAGACAGGAAGCCATCAAAATCCTAGAGGAGAAAGCAGGCAAAAACCTCTGTGACCTTGGCTGCAGCAACTTCTTACTCAACAAGTCTCTGGAGGTAAGGGAAACAAAAGCAAAACTGAACTATGTGGACCTCATCAAGATAAAAATCTTTTCCACAGCAAAGGAAACAATCAGCAAAACTAAAAGGCAACCAATGAAATGCAAGAAGATATTTGCAAATGACATATCAGATAAAGACTTGGTCTGTAAAAACCAAAATCTATAAAGAACTTACCGAACTCAACACCCAAAAAACAAATAATCCAGTGAAGAAATGGGCAAAAGACACGAATAGACACTTCTCCAAAGAAGGCATCCAGAAGGCTAACAGACACATGAAAAAATGCTCAACATCACTCATTGCTCATCATCAGGGAAATCTCATCAAAACCATGACGAGATACTGCTCACACCTGTCAGAATGGCTAACACAAACTCAGGAAACAACATGTTGGCAAGGATGTGGAGAAAGAGAAACCCTTTTGCACTGCTGGTGGGAATGCAAACTGGTGCAGCCACTCTGGAGAACAGTATGGAGGTTCCTCAAAAAATGAAAAATAGAACTACCCTACGATCCAGCAATTGCACTACTAGGTATTTATCCAAGGGATACAGGTGTGCTGTTTTGAAGGGGTACGTGCACCCCAATGTTTATAGCAGTGCTATCAACAACAGCCAAAGTATGGAAAGAGCCCAAATGTCCATCAATGGATGAATGGATAAAAAAGATGTGGTGTGTGTGTGTGTGTATACACACACACACACACACACACACACACACACACACACACACAATGGAGTATTACTCAGCAATCAAAAAGAATGAAATCTTGCTATCTGCAACTATGTGGATGGAACTAGAAGGTATTATGCTAAGCGAAATTAGCCAGAGAAAGACAAATATCATAGAACTTCACTCATATGAGGACTTTTAAGATACAAAACAGTTGAACATAGGGAAGGGAAGCAGAAATAATATAGAAAGAGGGAGGGAGATAAAACATAAGAGACTCTTAAATACAGAAAACTGAGGGTTGCTGGAGGGGTTGGGGATGGGGGAGATGGGCTAAATGGGTAAGGGGCATTAAGGAAGACACTTGTTGGGATGAGCACTGGGTGTTATACATAGAGGATAAAAGACTAGAATCTACTCCTGAAATCATTATTGCACTATATACGCTAACTTGAATGTAAATTTAAAATTTTTTTTAAAAACTTAACATCCCCAATTCATCCTGATTATCTAGACCCAAGAGTCAGCAAACTTTTTATTCAAGGGCCAGACAATAAATATGTGAGGACTGAAGCCATGGTCTCTGTACCAACTACTCGGCTCTGCCTTATCAAGTGAGAACAGCCTCAGAGAATATACAGATGAAAAGTGTGGCTGTGTGCCAATAAAACTTTATTTACAAAAACACTCTGCCGCCCCCTCCCACCCTCAGGCCATAACATGTGAAGGATTCTGAAAATCATGACCAGAAATCCCTGAGGCTTGTGTTTAATTACAGCTGTGACGGCCTGAGGAGGTGAGGACCACACCAAGGAAAAGTCCAGGGAAAAACCTAAATCCACAAAACTTCTTAAAAGTAAGTTGGAGTTCCTTCAAAACAGGCCTTCAGAGCAGACAACACCTACAGGGGGGCGAGAATACGCTGCTCAAACTTCTCCCTGGTCTTTTCCTGCGAATCCTTAAAGTGTCTTTCTCCTCCACCTCATTCCACTGCACACCATCGTCCCAGCCCAGGTTCAACATAAGAGACTTCTGCTCTGGAAACAGGTGCCGAGTGAAGCCCCTCCCCAGCCCGGCCATGACAGGATCTCTGAGGACCGTGGAGGCAGCGCACCTCTCAGACGAGCCCCCCCCCCCCCGAAAGCCTGAGTGCTGGAAAACACCGTCCCGAGCGCATGGGGGCTGCGAGGCGTCCCCGGAAGGACAGCCAACTGTCCCCTCCAGCAGCGAAGACACAGGGGATGGGGCTAGGAGGTTCCAACTCCACGTCCAGAAAACTCTTCAGGGCCCGAGCAAGGCGAGCCCCCCTCTGTGTAGCCCGGGTCTGGCCCTGGAGCTCTGCGCGGCCCGCTGGCGGCCCGAGTGCCCAACTGCACTAATGACGGTCCACCTCACTGGCGGCGGCGGGTCCTCTTGCCCGAGGACGCAATCCTAACCCTGCTACTCTGACCACCGCGCGACACAACGCCGAAGTATGGCGCTATCCGATCTGAGCAGGGAAGTGATGCCGAACCCGAGGCGGAAGTCCTTTCTTCCTCAGCAGCGGCACGGGCCCTCCCCGCTTTCGGGGCACTTCACGTCCACAAAGTTCCAAGTGTGTGGTTACCAGGCACACCACAGCAACTGAGCCGAGAGGTGAGGGGCTCGCACAGAGGCCGCCCCAGCAGGGCATCACCATGGGTTCCAATGGTAACTTAATTTCCGCTCTCGCAATGCACGTAGCGAACAGGGGAGAGACGCTGGGGGGGGGGAAAGAGGGGCTGGGAGACACTGGGGACGGTGCAAACGCCTTCATAGTTTCCATCAGCAAGACAGCAGCTCTAACAGGGATACTTCTCTACCAAAAAATTAAAAATCAACTTCATATAGGCTAGAGAAATGCTTTTATTTTTAATTTTTTAATGTTTATTTATTTTTGAGAGACACAACATGAGTAGAGGAGGAGCAGAGAGAGAGAGAGAGAGACAGAATCTGAATCAGGCTCCAGGCTCTGAGCTGTCAGCACAGAGCCCGACGTGGGGCTCGAACTCACGAACCGCAAGATCATGACCTGAGTGGAAGTCGGACGCTTAACGCACTGAGCCACCCAGGCGCCCCAGGCCAGAGAAATGCTTTTAAAGAATGCTCTCATGAGAATTAAGTTCCTGCTATTTAAATACTTCCTGTTACCACCCGTGGCAAATGTACACAAGGCAGAAAGTCAGGGCCAGATGAGCACACGTCAGAGCAGTTTCCCTGACTGGCTCGTTGGCAGAACTCAGCAACAGAGATGGTTGTCACACCGCTCATGTATCGTGCATCCGCCAGCCCCATCTGTTCAGGCCCAGGCACCCCTGTGTTGGAAGAAAGGCTAAAGAGTACTTTCAAAAAGAAAAGGCTGACCCAAAAGTGAAATTAAGAAAATAGTTCCATTCATAGTAGCATCAAAATGAGCAAAATGTTTAGGAATAAATTTCACAAAGGAAGTACAAAACTTCTACTCTGAAAACTACAAAACACTGTTGATAGAAATCTTTAAATCTCAGCAACGGCAGTATAGCCCATGCTCGTGGGTCAGAAGGCGTCACGGTGTCAAGACGGCAGTTACCCCCCAAGTTATCAGAGCTTCGACACAATCCCCGATGAATCCCAGCTGACTGCTTTGCAGAAATTAACAAACTGATACCAAAATTCACGAAATCGCAAAGGATCCCGAAGAGTCAAAACAATGGTGAAAAAAGAACAAAGTAGGGCTCAACCGTTCCCAGTGTCCACACTGACTCCGGAGCAGTGTGACCAAGCGCCGGACGTACGCAAGCACAGCCTGGGGCGACGAAGCAGAGCTGAAGCCCAGCGGCACCCCCCACACGTCTGCAGCCAACTCCCTCTCAACAAGGCGGCAAAACCACCCAACAGGGGAGGGAGCAGTCTTTCCAAATAATGGCGCTCAGACAACGTGCAGGAGAATGAAGATGGACCCTCTCACCACATCGTAAAAGTTAGCTCAAAATGTATCAAAGACCTAAACAGAAGAACTAAAGACCCACAGGTAAGAGCGACACCTACAAGACTTTTAGAAGAAAACAAAGAAGTAAATCTTCAGAACCTTGAACTTGGTAAAGACTATCAGAGAAAAAACACCAAAAGCACGAGCTACAAGAGAAAGAATAAATTGGACTTCGTCAAAATTTAAAACTTCTGGGCTTCAAAGAACACCATCAAGGAAGCAAAAAGAAACCGACAAAATGGGAGAAAGTGTCTGCAAGTCCGCCGTGTCAGGAGACCAGCACGGAGAACACAGACCCGGACAAGTCAGTGACAGACAGGTGGCCTGACTGAACAGGCAGACAACGCGAACAGACACTTCTCCAGAGAAGACACAGAAATAGCCAACAACACGGGAAAAGGTGCCCGATGTCTCCAGCGATCAAGGAGATGCAAACCAAACCCATGACGAGCTAGCATCTTGCAACCATGAGGACAGCCAGAGCCAAACATCAGGTAACACAAAGGGGTGAGGGTGTGAAGCAATCAGAACCATCACACATGGTCGGAGCATGTGCAGAATGGTGCAGTGGCCTTGTCAATCAGTCCGGCGGTCCCCCACACAACACAGCAGTAACCACAGACCCATCAGTCCCACACCTCTGTGTCCACCCAGGAGAAGGGAAGGCAAACATCCACTCAGGAACCTGCGCACAAAGGTTTATAGCAGCATCCTTCATAACGAGCAAGAGGCGGGCGACAGCCCATACGTCCATCAACAGACGGGTGGATACACACGCATAGATTACACTTGCACTTGGCCAGTAAAGGAATGAAGCACTGACACATTACAACTCGGAGGAGCCTGAAAACACTGCGCTGAGTGAAGGAAGCCACTCACGAAGGAGCCCGTGTTACATGCTCCATTCACCCCCACATCCACAATCCACGACAGATCTACACAGAAAGCACGTTAGTCTTGGCAAAAGGTGCAAAATTTCACAATCTACACTCGGTGCAGGACTAAAAGAATCATCCCTTAACCCTAGTAATCAAAGTAAGAAAGATGAATCTACAAAAAATAGTTAATCAAATATCTTGTTCTAAAATTCAAGTTCCTTTGGAATTATCAAAAATAAAAGCTGACAATCCACACTTACTTGAATCGGGCATGATGCGAAGGTCGCCTTCTTTATAATCATCTAAGAGCTGGTACATGTACAAGACGGGGTCCTTCTCGTAGGTGATGTAGAACCACGTGTTCATGATAGGGGCGCGAGCCAAGACCATCCCCCTCCACTCGTCCTTGGAGCCATCCTCTGTCTCAAACATGTGCTCCACCGCCTTTCCGATCATCGTGTCGGCCAGGTGCGCGTCGCTGATTCGAGAGCTCGCTGGGGACAAGAAGCAGACAGCGGTTCACACAGGATCTTACGGACATGTACTGTGTGTGAAGACTGAACTCACACAAGGCGATGGCCTGACGTGTGAGCGGCACAAGAATCAGCGGGCTGGCGCCCAGGCCCCACTGGAGTCCACAGGCTCTGGGGGTCCCAGGTCAGTCACTGCGAGAACCTGCTTTCCTTCTTTTTTGTTTTCCGAACTCAACTGCTCTTGGTGCGGTACCTTGAAATTAGAACTTTCAATGGTTCGTTCGAGGTATACAGTGGGTTTTGGTAGGTTTAGTAGCTATTTTAAACTTCAAGGGGCACCTGGGTGGCTCAGTTGGTTGAGCATCCAACTTCGGCTCAGGTCATGATCTCACGGTCCGTGAGTTCAAGCCCCGCATCGGGCTCTGTGCTGACAGCTCGGAGCCTGGAGCCTGCTTTGGATTCTGTGTCTTCCTCTCTCTCTGACCCTCCCCCATTCATGTTCTGTCTCTCTGTGTCTCAAAAATAAATAAAAACATTAAAAAAAAAAACAAAACAAAACAAAAAAAACTTCAAGATAATTCTAGGCTTGCCTGGAGCTGTAGAACAGGAGCATTCCCATGCACTCCTCACCTACCTTCCCTCTGGTAACACCTTCCGTGACCACGGGGCAGTTATTCAAACTAAGAGGTCACCCTACCCCAGGCCTGAGGTCTTCCTCTGGGTCTGTAATCTGTTTCCACAGCAAGCCAACTGCTCCTGGGCGCTACACCACACTGGGCTGTGCTTTCGCTTGGAACGCCCCAGGGCTTTCACTTCAGCATCTGAGTCACTGCTTCTCAGCGCCGGCCCAGCCGCCCTCTCCCTCCTGCCTCCTGCCTCCTGCCAGGGCCCTGCCTGCACGGTCTCCTCCTCCTCCAGGTCTCCTCCCAGGGGCTCTCCGGGACCAGGAGTGAAAGGCCGGCCGAGACCATTGCCTCCTCTGGCTTTATTCGTTAATGGCATTCCCCACCATCGGCAGTCGTCCTGCTTGGCCCGGGCACCCGGGAGGCAAGCACAGACCCCTTCCGTCTGCTTTCCGATACCAAGAGCACCGCACTAAGACACCCGCCGTACACATTAATCGACGGCCCTGCCGTGTTCGTTATGGGGCAGGTGGAAAATCACAACCTAACTTGTCTTTAATACTGGGAAAATTACAGAAGGTCCTAATGATTTTAAGGTTTCTCTGGTCCTCGCATTTTAGACAACTGTCTTTTAAAAAAAAGCACTTCTATTTTACTCATTCATAAGTGCTTTTACTTCTGTTAAAATTCAAAGGAACACAGAATTTCTGAAGATACTGCTAGCCAATTTTATCAGAAGGACAACTCTAAATACATATGGTGCTTCTCTTTGCTTACATATGCAATAACTATCCAAAATTACACAAAATTCCCCAGTGTGCACTAAAAGCCCACTCGCGTTTCTTCAGAAGTTCTCAAACTTTTTGATCTCAGGACTCCTGTATAATTTTTGAGGATCTAAAAGAGCAATTCTCTACATGGATAGCTACCAAAATCTGCTATTAGAAATTACAAGTAAGTCTAAAAATATTTTTTAAATACTCACATAACGCATTTTTAATAAAAAATAACCATATTTTCTAAGAAAGACTTAGTAAGAAGAGCGGGATGATTTTACATTTGTTTAAATCTCTCAATGTCTAACTTCACAAAAGGAAAGCTAGATTCTCCTAATGGCTTCAGCATTCTGAAGCATCTGTTACACGCTCTTCTGGTTGACATATGAAACCCAGCCTCACAAAGATGTGTTGTTGAAAAGGGGGAGTATTCTATTAGTCTTGTCAGATAATTCCAGATACTCTTGTGACACTACATCACAGCTCAACAAGCTTGTTAAAGGTTAACCGCACGCAGAATCTGAAATCATTATCAGTAAACCTGTCACACTGTTCTGTTAAAACTCACTTATCTCCAAAATATGTAAAGAATTCCTACAACTCAACAAAATCAAATAACCTGATTGGGAAACAGGCAAAGGACCTGAACAGACATTTCTACAAAGACGACAGACAAGTGGCCAAAAAGCATAGGAGAAGGTGCTCGACCTCACTAATCACCAGAGAAATGCAAACCAAAACCGACAAGAACAACTGGTGTTGCCGAGGATGTAGAGAAACTGGAGCCCTGTGCACTGTGGGTGGGAATGTGAAGTGTTACGAACACTGTGGAAAACAGTACATGGGCTCCTTAGAAAATTAAACCCAGAATTACTGCACGATCCAGCGATTCTGCTTCCAGGACTATCCTCAGAAGAGAGGAAAGCAGGGCCCGAAGTGCCTGACCGCCATGTTCATGGCAGCACTATCCACAACAGCCGAAAGGTGGAGGCAACCCAAGCAGAGCGAGGGCCGAGCCGAATGCGGGGTCGACACGATGAGTACCGCTCAGCCTCGAAAGGGAAGGAGATGCTGTCGCATGTTACGTGGGTGAACCCTGAGTACACTATGCTGGGAAAGGAAGTGGTCACCAAGACAAATACTCTATCTAATGGTATCTACTGTGACCCAATTCATAGAAACAGAAAGTAGAAGAGCTGGGGGGGAGGTGGGGAACGGAGCAACAGATTTACAAGATGAAAACGTTCTGGAGATTTGCTCCATAACAACCTGAATGCACTTAACACTAACTGAATTCAACACCTAAAAATGGTCAAGGTAGTAAATTTCACGTTCTGTGTTTTTACCGATGTCACGAGCCTCCTGACCTCGAGGGCCCCTGACCACACATGGGGCACCCATACACTGTGCCACCACAGGCCTTCAGGCCGGGTCCCCTCCTTAGCTTATCGCAAACAAGACTGCAAGTACAGTCTGATGTATAACCTGAAGCTGATCGTGAAAGACGGTTTCCGTCCTACGTGGAACGTAAGCGAAGGGCAAATAATCTTCCAGACTGAAGCATGCGAGAAGTACCAGAATTAACTACTCATTAAATTCAGCACGTGAAATACTGCTGGGTTGCATAGACGCCTTTGGATTTCCTTTTTAAAATGCTTTGCTTTTTACAAAAACAAGCCTGATCTCCCATTGGAAACAGTAAGAAAACCATTAAGCAACTCAAGTCCATCACCAGAGATACTTATAGATTTGGGGGTATCTTGGTTTGATCAAATCACGTTTTTACCAAGAGGAAATGACCTCCTCTGTCCTATGATGACAGAAGAACTGACACAGGCCGGCAGGGCAGTCTCACCCCAAAAGGGACAGACTAAACATCTAGATCAGAAAAAGGATACACGACAATTACTTAGTACAAACAATGGATTTGAAAGTCTAGGTATTTTTTTAAAACCTGAAGGTAAGACTCTTCAATGTTAGTTTCTCACACTGGAAATAGGCTAACGTCAAGATCAAGAGGAAACAGAGGATGTGCCTCGTGAGGAAGGAGGAAGGTCCAGTGGCACCAAGAACAGGTAAAGACGTGACAAATGCCAGAGATGTAACATTACACAGTTACCTTTGATAATAATAAAGACATGAAGATTTCTGCGAAAACAGAACTGTATTTACATGGGATAAATATAGACTTAGCATCGTCATCTAAAGGGAAGGCAAACAGAAAACTTGCTGCTCTGGCAAAGAGTTAACTTGCTAGGGAAGCACGTGTGTCCCAAGAACACAATGGCAAAAACAAAGGGACAAAGGGACAGAGTAGTTTCCCCTCTTGACAATCTGGCCCCACACTTCTACCCACAAGTCCACATCTGCTGAGTCTGCGTTTGTTAACATAGAGGCTTTTCAAGACAATTCCAAAAGCATCAACCAGCGCTCAGGCACGAGCAGCATGGCCGTGGTAAGAAGAAAGCACTTCAAAGTGAACACTCTTTAAGAAAGTAACGTTAGGGGCGCCTGGGTGGCGCAGTCGGTTAAGCATCTGACTTCAGCCAGGTCACGATCTCGCGGTCCGTGAGTTTGAGCCCCGCGTCGGGCTCTGGGCTGATGGCTCAGAGCCTGGAGCCTGCTTCCGATTCTGTGTCTCCCTCTCTCTCTGCCCCTCCCCCGTTCATGCTGTCTCTCTCTGTCCCAAAAATAAATAAATGTTGAAAAAAAAAAAAAAAAAGAAGAAGAAAGTAACGTTAACGTGGGTGCGTCCGACTCATCCTAGAAATGGTATTTTACCTTATCCTTAAAAATAAAATCAGTCGTTATTATTTAACTGACACCTTAAGCCTTAAGGAACTAAGTTATATAAGGGGACCTATTTGTACAATATTTAAGAAAAGAAAGGGCCGTTCATTTCCACATTGTGCAAACAACCATCTAAAGAATGCAGAATAAAGCCCACGGGTTTGGGCTGCTTGAATTTTGGCTGAAAATACACTTATTACTTATGTAATAACACACAATGAAAGATATACTTCACATAAGGATTCTAAAGTAAGTGCATAAGCTACTATAATCTGATGAAAGAGGTACACAAGATATTTGAGCTAACAAGAAAACATTCTTACCCATCAGAGTCCACATGAACAGTGAGCAAAACATGGGAAATAATGTTAGAAATTATCAGTTTGTCAATTTGTTCAGCAATCATTTCACACATCTTTACACCCCTGACTTGAAGTGTGGTTTCAGATGACTGACTTAAGAGTATATCGGGAGTGCCTGCACTCCAGGAAAAATAAAAATACCAATAATGCAAAAGAATAATCACAAAGCAATCACTTCGACAATCATTTGTAAAGAATACAACACACAAATAGTAAAGAGAACTTACCAACTCTATCGGGGAGGACTTCGAGCGCAGATACTCTTTCATCTTTATTAAGTTCTAGTCCATAAACACAGTCAAATCCATCGTATTTTATAAGATACAAAGAAGGATTTACAGGCACCTGGTCCAGAACGGTTCCTTTCCACTGGGTGACAGGGCCATTCCCCTCCTTCCACCCATGCTGAATCCTGCAGCCTACGATGTTCCTCCGGGGCTGGGAAACGGGTTTGCTCGGCCCCACACTGCTCCGATGTTTTCTGCATTCACACATAACACACGTAAGGTATCATGTCAGAAGTACACACCCCGACCCCCAACCCTACTGCTAGCGAGCATGCTCTCCGGGTCCAGGCGCCCCCAGGGGCCCTCCGGGTCACCGTGTGCACACGTCCTGCTCCCTGTGCGCCCTGTGGGCAGGCGCAGGAACAGCACTTTGCCACAGCAACTTCACCCTGATATGGAACACGAGCATCGCTTTCTCAACTGTGAGTTTCCATTACTGCAGTCAACTCACAGTGACCCCGGTTAATCATAGATAGAGAAGGGCTGACCGCATAAAATACGCATACATGCACACAGCTTTACAGAACATGAACCCGCTTCTCGTCAAGCAGAAACGTGCAACTGTTCAATCTCACCCACTGTGGCGCCCACATAATGAGCCCCCACCACCTTAATCAAGGAGAAAAAACTAGACCTTTAACTTCTCTTTAACCAGCAGTCCAGGCCGGCTGGCATCCAGGCATTACACCGTTAGTACTTCTCTAGGAAACAGACTCTTACTTGAATTTTGAAATTGTAACTTGAAACAAGACTTGAATTTTGACAAACACTTAACGTATTATCAAAAATTATTGGAGCAACACCAAACCACATTCTTTCCAGATTATTAACAATTGGAAAATCTACATGCAACGTTTACAAGCAGCACACGTGGGTCCTGGTATCAGGGAAGGCATCTGGGCTCCACCTAGGAGTCGCGGACAAGGGACCAAGCTGGGCGTGGACAGAGAGGACGGCCAGGCCCCGGGGCACTGCACGTGCTCAGCCGAGAATGTCCGGTGGGCAGAGATCTCTCGTCTACACCACGAGCGAAAGTCATAAGCGACTGGCATACACACAAACTTTGAAAAAAAACAATTTATTGTAGGCTGTGATGTTTAAAGCTACGATGTACAGACTTTCAAGGAGGCGAGCTGGTAAATCTAGAGGGAGTGTGACACAGAGGAACCTCGAGGGCTGCCCAACGAGGTCCGCATCTGTTGGCGCAGGCCTTTCCTCAGCAAGACGGAGATCACCCCAGATGGAAAACTGCTCACGTGGGGTGGAAAAGGGCTCCCAAGGTTCTGAGCGGGTTTTCTGCAGGCGCCCAGCAGACCTGCCTTCCAGGAGGATGAGGTTCACAGGCTGACAAGGCGGGGGGGGGGGGGGTGGCTGAGAAGGGAAGACCCCACAGAACCCTGCGGAGACAGAGGGGCTCGGAGCTCTGCAGGGGATGGCCATCCAGGGAGCCACAGCCCTCCTCACACATGGGGCCCGAGAGGACAGTGGCACGGCCGCACATGGATGACACGGAACAGTCGGGAGGCACACCCACAGGCCATCTGCCCACAAGGGAGGGAGATGGAAACCGTTCCCCACGGCCAGGCACACACCAGAGGCCAGAGCAGGGAGTGAGAACCAGAAAGGAAGCCGTTTCAGAAACGAGGACTAACCCAGAGGAGCACGGCCAACAGACGCGGCGGGGCCCGCCTGGGAGGACACGACACAGCTGTGACTAATGGACACGGGCTCCTAGCTGTTGTAGGACATTAGGACACTGACGCAACTCACGGAAAACCCCGAGACAGACAACACCCGTGTGCACAGGCAGCCCTGGGAAAACAGACCCCACCTCTGACGCGAACATCCTCCAGTTAAGACAAATTCTTTAAGGAAAAGAACATCTCGTGGGCATCCAGGCACGAGGACCACATCACGGGAGAACGAGACAGTGACACTGGGGCCACCAGACAGCAGAGTTTACAGTTCTCGGCAAGGGGAATGTGAGCCAAGGCCTCCACACTGACCGCAGAGGCCCGGGAGGTTACAGGACGGTTGCGGAGAACCGAGGAGCGCCCAGGAGCTTCCACGGCGGCCCCACGGCGGCCCCCCCGCCGGCCCTGGGTGCGTCCCCACGGCTGCACGAGGAAAGGGAAAGAGAGGGGTGCGCAAGGCAGGGCCACCCGCCGGACAGAAGAGCAGCTAGGACAATCGCCCTCCCTTGGATGCACGGAAGAGGCAGGGCCAAGAGCGCACGTCAGCGCTGCCCGCCCAGGAACTCGGCAGCAGCCACCGCGAACCTCAGCCCTTACGTATCGCCGGCAGAGCACAGGGATCTTCAGCATCATGTGTCTCCTCAGACAACCAATTACCATCTGTGAGATTTCAGCAGAAGTCCCAGCGATGCATGCTGTGTACAGCATCAGGCTTTCTTCACAGCAAAGGCACAGGCTGATTCCCAACCTCACTGACTAAGGAATGCAGTCACATGCACCGTTTCCTAATTCACACAAACATTCCACCATTACTACCAAAATTATAAGCAAATACAGCATTTCTGCCAGTGTGACGGTTTATCTAAATTTGTCACCCTGGCTGGGTCACAGTACGCAGCTATGTGGTCAATCATTACCCTAGATGTTTTCTGTGAAGGCATTTTTCTAGAAAGGCAACCTGTAAATCAGCAGATGGCCCACCATAATGTAGCTGAGCCTTATCCAATCAGTTGAAGGTCTTAAGAAAAAGTGTTCTCACAGGAAGCAATTTTGCCCTGGGACCGGAGCTGCCACACCAGCCTCTGATCTCTCTCCGTACGTGCACAGGCACACAATCACTACGGTGCTGGCTTTTTGGAGAATACAGATCACAACCAGAAGAGCTTCTATCCTGGATTCAACCCCTCAACTAGCAGTTGACCAATCTCAAGACAGCTGTGCAAAATTACCCACCCCATTTCATTTTTCAAGACGTAGACTTCACACCCAGCACAGAGCCCAACGTGGGACTTGAACTCACAACTGTGAGATCGTGAGCTGAGCTGAGATAGAGAGTCAGACGCTTAACCGACTGAGCCAGCCAGGTGCCCCTCTCTTACATTTATTCTGGATCCTTCACCCACCGTCCCTTCCTTAGCAGAGGAACACAGCACTTCCCGGCCTCTCCTCCATGATCCCACTCCCCTGACACTGCTCACCTTCCAGAAAGCCTCAGACCAAGCTCTCCTGAATTAGGTGAAACAGACAGGCTTGAATTTCAGCCTCTCTATCCAACCGATAGATAAGAAACAAATGTTTCTTCACCTTTTCTTGAACCGTGTCTCTTTAATTAACAAGCCTTCCTCTACTGGCCGTAAACGTTCGCTTCCTCTCCCGATTCCTCTGTGAGCTCTGCGGGTCGGCCTCGTCTGGGTGCGGTGGTGCCACCCGCAGACTCCTGGTTAGCTCTCCCGCCATGTGTGATCCTCTCTCATGTGGTCAGTGCTCCTCAGGTGCCCGACAGTCGCCGGCGTTCCTGTGCTCCGTGCCAGCCGAGACCACGGCGTCTGGAGCGCGGGTGTCCTTCTTCAGGCCCAGCTGGGCCCTGACGTCTGAGCAGGAGGTGTGGGATCGGAGAAGCAGCAGTGACCCAGGGGGCTGCAGAGTGGCCGGGAGCGGAGCGAGCAGAGGCCTTGGGACGGAGACGAGGGGCAGGCAAACCTCCCCCACGGCTGGTTTCTCCTCCGGCCACCTCGGCTGCAGCCAGCCTTTGCAGTCTCCAACCTGTACAGACTCCAGGGTCCACTCTGGATCCGCACTTTTCGGAGGGCTTCCTTTTCAACTCAAAGTGGCAGAGAGCTCCTCAGCTCAGCTTAATTTTTTTTAATGTTTTTTTTTTTTTTTTTTTTTTTGAGAGACAGAGACACACACACAGAGCGCAAGCGGTGGTGGGGGTGTGCAAAGAGAGAGAGGGAGACGCAGAATCCAAAGCAGGCTCCGGGCTCTCAGCAGAGTCTGCTTGGGATTCTCGGTCTCCCTCCCTCTCTCTGCCCCTCCCCTGCTCGCTCTGTCTCTCTCATGAAATAAACAAACTTAAAAGAAATTAAGGGCTGCCTGAATATGGCGCCGCGGACCTACATTCTCCCTGGATACACGTGTTCGTAACAGCCCTCGAGCTCGTGTGCGTCCCTGCGAAGAGTCTAGGGGGCTCTCCAGGCCCAGCCTCCAGAGGCCGACACACACACAGCGCTGCCGCAGGCGGACGGCAGGCACCTCGCTCCGGGAGGACGGCTGAACTTGCCGCCACGCGCAAATAAAGGCTGCACTGAGTCACGATCCCAACGATTCGAGGAGGACAGCACAGAACGCCAGAGGTACGCACCTGTGAGCGCGTTGCTGGTTCTCTCCACAGCCGCCTCTGGGAACAACGGACAGGCCCCCGGGCTCTGGAGGGACGCGCTGCTGTTGGTCCTCACGACTCGGACCGGCTCTTCTCGTATGCCCACGGGGATGCCCCCGGGGAGCAGACGGGACCGGCCAACCCCTCGGCAGAAAGCCACTCTCCCTGTACGGCAGGAGCGGATTTCCCCACGAGCCCGCGTAGCTCTCAGATGGGCCTCGGAGGAGACTCTGGCAGGCGAGCGACCACCCGGAGCGTGTGGGCAAGGCCCGCACCTGGCCCCAGATTCCTCGATCCCAGACCTTCCAGCACACACTCCAGGCCACCGCTGCCCCAGGCACCATACCTTAGGGAGCACCAGTCAAAACGAACACTAGTTTCCACGCACCCATGCTCCCCAAAAGGTAAGCTGGATTGCAGGGGCATTTTCTGTGCCTTGCGGACACTTTAAGGAAATCTGGAACACACCCCGCTAATTGTTCTGTCACCCAGAAAAGAGATTCTGTGTTCAAAGCACAGCCTCCTCCCCGGGACTGGAAGATCTTATTTTGGTGGTCAGTATTTAAAGGGACCACACTTCTTCAGCTTCAACCAGCACCATTCTGCCGTGAACCAGGAAATGCCACTCACGCACCGTGTGCTATGTTGCACAAATTAATTACTGACCCTTTCCTTGTTCTATTTAGTACTGTCTTCTAAGAGCAGTTCCCTTACTCGTGTTGCAGCACCTTTCAGAAGAAACTACTGATTGTATCAACATAATTGTCTTTTTACAAGACGCACACCAGTAAGGAGAAAGTTTTTCTGGTTCCTGTTGCTTAATAAAAGTTGTACAGCTGATACTGCCATTGCCAGCTTAAAATGACGATATAAAAACAAGATGGGGAGTCGGGGTTCCATCCACACGCTATGGGTTCTTTCATTACTCTGTCCCAGAGAATGCCAGAGCTGTCTGCGGCAACCTCCCAATGCCAAGGCCTTCCAATACACTATTCACTTCCTTGGTGTAAAAAGCACTTAAAAGTCGATTCAAAAGTATTATTCTTTTTGTCCAATTTAAGACAGCACCACACTTCATGTAGATGCCTGCTTCACTGTTACCTTGTCTGTGTAACCTGCTTTTCCAATGTGAGACAAGCAACCACTCCACGAGGAAGCACAGTGTGGTGGTTGTGTGCTCTAGAATCCTGCTGTCCCCTCTGGGAGCCCTGGCTCAGTCACTTCTCAGCTGCATGACCCCAAACTGGTCAGTTAACCTCTTGCATCAAAGGGCCCAGGGTTCCTACTTGACAGGGGTGCCATGAAAAGTACCTGAGCCCACGCCAGGGACTCCAGGAGGAGGAAGGGAGAGGAGGAAGAGGGGGGACAAGGAGGATGGGAGGGGGAGGAGGAGGGGAGTTGTCTCTGTCGCTGTTGCGGTCAGCGACTGGTACTTGTGATTTAACAAATGGAAAAGCACTGGCTGGAAATACCTCTACTTAGTGTGTAACAGCCCTGGTCCATTTCTCTAAAAACACACCAAAACCCGTCGTGTTTCTGACAGTGCCTCAAAATGGAAAGGCATCCACTACTCCAACTAGGGAAGACAAAGAACCGGATTTCTGTTTGAAAACTGCAACAAAGAACCGCTACGGCTAATCTCGCCTGAGATCCCCCCACTCTACCTTCCCTTCAAGATGCACAGCTGCCCCTTAAAGCAGGGATCAGGGCGCTGACCCCCAGTATAACTTCTGACTCCCTCAAAACTTGATAGCTTGACCGGAAGCCTTACCAATTACATGAACGATTTACACAAACTTTGTACACTGTATGTAACCTCTGCTGTACTCTTACAATCCAGTAAGCCAGAGAAAAGAACATATCATCAAGAAAATTATGGGGGGTGGGGGGGCACCTGGGTGACTCAGTCCATTAGGCATCCAACTTCTGCTCAGGTCATGATCTCACAGTTCACGAGTTCAAGCCCCAGATCAAACTATCTTCAGATCCTCTGTCCCCCTCTTTCTCTGCCCCTCCCCTGCTCGTCCTCACTCTCTCAAAAATGGGGAAAGAAAGAAAGGAAGGAAAGGAAAGAAAGGAAAGGAGAAAGGCAGGCAGAAAAGGAGGAAGGAAGGAAGGAAGGAAGGAGAAAGAGGAAAGAAGAAAGGAAGAAGGAAAGGAAAGGAAAGGAAAGGAAAGGAAAGGAAAGGAAAGGAAAGGAAAGGAAAGGAAAGGAAAGGAAAGCAAAGGAAGGAAGAAAGGAGAAAGAGGAAGGAGAGGAAGGGAGGGAGGGAGGGAGGAAGGAAGGAAAGAAAGAAAGAAGAAAAGAAAGAAAGAAAGAAGAAAAGAAAGAAAGAAAGAAAGAAAGAAAGAAAGAAAGAAAGAAAGAAAGAAAGAAAGAAAGAAGAAAGAGAAAAGAAAGATCACAAGGAACAGAAAATACGCTCATAGTTAGTTCTGTGCCGTACTTAAATCCGGGCAGAGGTGGCCCTGTGCTGCTTGATCCCATGTTGTTCAAGGGCCAAGTACACTTCCCCTGCAGATGCATTTCCCAAACGACGTCCTGCAAAGCTGGGAAAGGCCTGCCTACCAACTTGTTCCCAAAATGTAGTGGGGGGCCTGGTCGGCAGGAGGCATGGAAGTGTGCTGCCTTCACTTTAAAAACCAGAACAAGATGCGGCTACACAATGTCCCTGGTCTGCTGCAGCAATGCTCCCACTGCCACGGACCTGACTCTGAGTCCTGCTGATACCCACGGGGGCGGGGCTGCCACACTCGTCCCCTGGAGCTCCTATGACTCCCTCCGCACGTGCAGTTACTGCTCAGATTCCCAGAAACACAGGAGGCGAGAGGAGACAAGGCCACAGGTCAGCGGCTGCAGGCGGTGGGTCCCTTGTGCCTTTCCTCGCTCGCTGTTGGGCCACAGTGGAGGCAGCAAGGGCAGAGTGAGGCTCCAGGTCTGCTTTTCTGTTCGTGGTTTCCATAAACATCTTGCTGGCAGAAAGCCTTGTCTAGAGAGAAAAGCTGACACCCCACCATTCCAGTCCAGACCAGGATTTTTAGGCGCAGTAAGCAGGGTCCCAGGCAGACAGAGGAACGTGCCAAGGCGCCCAGCTGAACCACCCAGCTCCCCGCTTCGAGCCAGCTCCTGACCAGGGGCCTCGCCACCAGCCTTGTGGGCCCATCCAGAGGCCGTGAGCAATGGCCACCTGTTGTGAAACGTGCAGACTCTTTCTTTCCAACCGTCTTCAGATGTGCACAGAGATCAGAAGACAGGCGAACAGGACTGAGAGTGTGTCCTTTCTTCCCGTGGCGCCCTCTGGCTACAGAGTACCAAGTTCAAGGCTGTCTACTGAAAGCTTGTTTTCACTGAAACAAGCACCCGACTGAGCTCCCTGCATTGCAGAGCACAGGGGAGCAGATTCTCAGAAGTTTTAACAGATAGGCGTTTATTCATTGTGCTGGGGGGGGGGGGGGGGGGGGGGGCATTACCAGCTCATCAGAGCCACGAGTCCATGGAAAGCAGTGCTTATGAGCAGGCATGTGAAACCCTTGCACAAACCCAAGAATGCCTGAAATCCTAACTAAAGGAACTTCCAACCAGAGATATCCAGGAATGTGTAAAAATGGGTAAAACTGAATGCACATTACACTCTGAAAGCCAGTTATTTTAAACTAACTGGTAAAATCTATTTTGCATGAACTGTTCTGGTCTTGCAAATCAACATCTAACTTGCTTCTCTTCCCCACTAAGTGTTTATCATTACCTGATATTACAGCTTGTATTTGTTTTGTTACCTCCCACTTGGGCCAAGAGATGGCTGATTACTTATGGCAATGGTGCGCCATGAGTGGAGATAGAGTACATAGATTACCAGCTCGGTGGGCGTGGCAGAACCACGAACATTAGTAATGGGCATATCAATGAAATCTGGGAAATGCCTTATCAACCCTCAGGGACACACAGACCTCAACTTCACAGTTTTACACTGTAGGACACTTCGTGAACCTAACCTGACAAATATTTACATCACTACGCATGCACGCATTTACACGGGAGGCACGTGTGCTCGGATCAGCGACATTACGGAAGGGCATGTTTAACGTCATCCAAATGTGCCACCGCAGCAGCCAAGGCGCCCTGGGCCCTTCAACCACACAGGGTGGTGACTTCGGTATGAACAATTTGGAAAGAACTGCTATTCTGAGAGGCTCGGGAGGTGCCAGCTAGGGTCAGAGGGCCTGGTCTGTAGTTAACAATCTACGATCAAGACCAAACGATCAGAACCTACTTGTTAGAGCAGCGCCCATGGTGCAGCAGCGGTGACCAGGACCCGGTGGGTACTTGCGCAATCTATTCAAATATGTAACTCAGTACAAGCACAGTCTTATTTAAGACAGTACCTCAATTTTCTTTGTAAACGTAACTATGTCATACACAAAGATTAAAGGGAGGGAAAAGTGGCTTGTTCGCTCTGGTACCTACAGAATTTAGGACTTATACTGGTCACTTGAAATACACAGCCTTTTAAAATCTTTTCAACAGGCATATTCTTTCTCTAGATTTCAAGCTTCTCATGTACTTGAAAATGTAGAAAAGCATTGAGCAAGCAGCTGTCGGCATACTACTCAGGCCCTCCAGCCACAAGGACCTCCTTGTCAGCAGCGCATCCCAGACGCAGCCAAGAACCTGCATGCCGAGAGCACGCAGCCCTTCCCAGGAGGGAAGCGGGAGAACGCCGCCCTCACCACTGGGGCTTCCTGCAGACAGCGCAACCCCTGGGAGCTGGAGGGGAAATCATCGCCCAGAGGCTTTCAAGAGTGGAAGGACAGGCCTAGGCAGCCATAGGCCAGGCCAAAGACAGGGGGCATGACCTGCTCAGCACGGAGAAGAGGGCAGCACGATGGCATCTCATGTCCTACGTCACCTAAGGCCACAACCTGTTATCTAAAAGCAAGTTTCAGAGTTGCTTACTTGTGGGACGTCCTTTTCTTCATCATGCTTGCAGACACACCAGCATGGCCTAAAAGAGAAGTGAGCATAAGTCAATAAAAACTGGACACAAAAATACTTCAGAACTTGGAAAAAATGAACTTCTAAAAAACTGCTATGCAAAGCATGAAATGGGGCATCTGGGTGGCTCAGTCAGTTAGGCGTCCGACTTCAGCTCAGGTCATGATCTCATGGTCCGTGGGTTTGACTGCCACACTGGGCTCTGTGCTGACAACTCAGAGCCTGGAGCCTGCTTCGGATTCTGTGTCTCCCTTTCTCTCTGCCCCTTCCCCACTAGGGCTCTGTGTGTGTGCCTCTCTCTCAATATAAACAAACATTAAAAAAAAAAAAAAAAAGGCATGAAATGAAAATAAGCCATAAAGAGCCAACCTGTAGGAAGTCATTTGTTTATTTAATTGTTAAGAAGGAAATAAAAGGGGTTCTAGGAAAATAAGATAGCAAGGACAACAGCTCATCTCCCCAGATCTGCCATAAAAAACCCAAAATCACATGGAACAAAAAAACATAACACAAGTGACAAACTGGCCGTAAAGTACTAAGTTACAGAAGCTGTCTTCCTGCGACAAGCCACTAGAAAGCAGGCAGATGTGAGACACCTAGACCCAGGCACCGCACGGCTGACGCACAGGACCACAGCACCAGAAGGCTGTGCACCTGCCCGGCCCACGGTCTCAGAGTGATGTGCAGACCCGGCCCACAGGGGAGCAAGGAGAACGGGATGGTTGTGCCCCAGGCTGGGAGGACAAAGGGGCGGGGGGGGGGGGGTGCAGAGTGCTGGCGAATGGGGTCTCAGAGGGACTCCAAACATCTGGGGGTGGAAAGGGATGGCAGTTGTCCAAAGTCCGGCCAGCCACCTCTTCAAACCCGTAGGGCAGTTGGTAAAAACCACACAGAGGTGACCCCTCAGCAAGAGGGCTGCTCCAGACCCACCCGGGCATCTGGTGGCCAGAACAAAGTCCGAGCACGGCCACACAGTCCCAATGCGCCACCACACGTCTCAAATGGCCCGCACCCCAACAGAGGCCACTTGACACGCAGGAAAGTGGCAGCCCATACCCCACGCCAAGGGGGTTACAACCAAAATGTAATTAACAGCAAAGATGTTAAAAGAGCTATAATCTGCTCAAATATATAAAGGACGACAGACGATACTCAAAACAGAAAAATGTGGGGAAGAAAAGGAAAGAAATAAATGAAAGTGGTGAAAACACACGATCTGAAATGAAGATGAGTGGACACGGTTAACCGCGGACCAGACCCAAAGACGGTGGGGACAGGAGCGGCCGTGGGGACCCTCACGGCCCGTGTCAACTGGCCTGACACACGGCAAACGGGATGGTTTACCACACCCACGAAGAGAGGAGCGCACCGGGAGAGAAGAAAGAGCTAGAAGCAGCAGTGGCAGAGAGTTCTCCAGATGTGGTGCGTACACAGCCACGTGGCCGCACAGCCAATGAGCTCAGCCACGCCCACGTGGGATGAAAACAAGGATGAACCTGCCAGGGCGCATCCTAATCACAGTTCTGGAAACCAGTGGCCGGTGAAATACTTTAAAACAGCCTAACAGGGGCGCCTGGGTGGCTCAGTCGGTGAAACGTCCGACTTTGGCTCAGGTCACAATCTCATGACTCACAGGTTCGAGCCCTGCGTTGGGCTCTGTGCTGAGATTGCGGGGCCTGCTTGGGATTCTGTCTCACCCTCTCTCTCTGCTCCTCTTTTGCTCACACACGCACACTCTCTCTCAAAATAAACAGTGAATTTAAAAAAGAAACAACACAGAGAAACAAAGACAATACTGGCTCCAGATCCACTGCCAGAAAGAGCGTGAGCCCAAACAGAAGACGGGGGAGGAAAACTCAAGGACTCAGAGCACTATCTCCGGCCAAAGGAGCTTCTAGCCTCAACGGTACAGATAACGGCATCAAATGAAGACTGTCCAAACACGAATTCAGAGACTATATAAAAAAGGATGGGACAACTGCTAGCATCACACAAATTAACCTCAGGACAAAGTTATCAGGGATCAAGACAACATTTCAAAACGGTAAGAGTCAACCAGGAAGCCGGCACATTTAACAGGTTGACGGTACGTGCACTGGGTACAGAACACTGGAGTTCATGAGGCAAAACCCGACGGCCCTGACAGGAAAAATCAACACATCCACAATTAGACACTCAGACGTGAGCTCTCCTCTCTCAGTCACGGAAGTAAGGAGTGGGTGGAAAATCAGAGAGGACGCAGAAGACCAGAACACCACAAAGAGCCTACACGGGTTTTTTCCCCCAAGTTCACCTGAGATGTTCACTCAGACACACCATCTGCTACCCATAGCACAAACCCTGCATGCACTTAAAACTACATGAACTCCTAGGAAGTTTGTTCTCTTACCACATCAGAAGGGAAAGAGGAATTAATAATATCTGGAAACACCCGTTTTTGAAAATTAAACCACAATCTTGTTTCATCCACAGTTCAAGGACAAAATCACAATGAAATTTGACCTTGAAGAAAATCAAACTGGAAACGCTATCCGTGGGATGCGGCAAAAGCACCCCTAACTACAGTGATCAAAATCCACGCTAGGCAGCAAAATATAAAGAAAACAAAGAACGTGTGACCACAAGCTCCGTCTAGCGGTCCCCTGAGTGGAAGAAGGCAGCTCCGGGGTTATCTGCAAACCCGCCATCCTGGCCGTCCCGGAGAGCGTGCATGCTTACACACGCTTCCTTACTTCCACTTCCAATTCCAAAGTGAAGCGAACAAGCAGACACACGGCCAACCGGTCAGTGCAGGGCTGTCTGTCCCTGTTCATGAAGACGGTGAGACCGGCAGGTCCCGGGTGCCCAGCGCCGTCCTCCCCGCTGTCCCCAGCGGCCCGGGCACCCCCACGCAGACAAGCAGACAGCTCACGGACAATGGAAGACAGCCTGGAAGGACACCAAACTTCCCTGAACGCCCCACCCGACCCCACCCCCACCGCCGTCACCCCGGAATGTCTCTAGGCTCGGGGTGGACAGGATGAGGAGAGCGGACAGGCAAACAGACCCGACGGTACAGGATCACTGGGGGTCCACGGTAACTACCCTACCCCCTTGGTGTCAGGGCCACCTTGCCTCCCACATGGAGCTCACTGGGACAGGGCAGCCGGCCTTGCACCTGTCTGCCCCCGCCCCCACGTGCCAGGCAACGCTGGGGCCCACCTGTCACCTCGTGTCCCGACGGGGCTCGCTCTCCCGCCACAGGAGGGCTGTGGCAAGATCACCGGAGAGGAGCGAGCCGCTCCCAGGGAAGCCTCTGCTCTGGCGAACAGGCATTGACACTCGTGGAGACACGGCCCCTTGGGTGCAAACGCTCCAGGCTGGGTGCACCACCACATGTGCAAGGACCCCGGAGCTCTGCAGATGGACTAGGAGGACGCACGGCGGTCCTCAAGGCCACCGAGGCCTTCACAGTCACCACACAGGGCCAGAGGCACGAACACGGAGAGCGGGAGCTCTCGGAAGCCTGCACGTGAGGAGCGGAGTCCTCCCTCTGCCCGAACAGGGGAGAAGCTGCACAAGATCAGGAATCTTTCAAGTGGCCAGAGGAGGAGTCCCAGGGTGAACAGAGACAGGCCTCCAGAGGGACGCACACGGCGCCTCGGGCAGAACCTGCGGGGGGAGCAGGTGGAAAAGCCTACCCACAGCCTCCGCGCCCACAAGTTGGGGCCCAGCCCCCAGTGGCCAATCTTGGCAGGAAGGGAGGGAGGGTCCACGTGCTCCCGGGTTTCACCTCTGGGAGTGCCGCAGTTCCAGGCGAGGGGTGAGGGGGGGGTGGTGGGGGGGGGTGGGGGAGGAAGGGGAGAGAAAACTCCCCTCCAGCCCCCAGTAGAGGGAGGGGAGAAAGTAGCCATTCAGAGACAGAACAAAGTGTTTGGTTCTTAACAAGGCCCATCCCCAAGAGCCCAATCCCTGCCCAAGGGCAGGGAGATTAAAAGTCCAGCTGCCGAGGGTCCTGTCCCACAGCGGACAGGAGGAGGACACGAGGGTCAGCCAGTGGCACAGACCCATTAAGACACGAGGCCTAGTTAGAGCACTACAGAATGTATCCCGCCCCCCACGCCCCATCGAAGGTCACTAAAGGCTTGTGAGCTCCTTTCATCTGGCACAGCCTGTCCAACTTGGTCAAAAACTTATAAAGCACATGAAAAAGGAAACCAACACGGTTTGAAGAGACAGAAAGCACAGGAACCAGACTCTGGCATGACGGGTGGTGGAATGATCATTCCAAGAATTCCAAGTAACTATCAAAATTAAGCTAGAGGTTCTAATGAAAAAAAGTAGACAACGTGCAAGAAAAAAATGAGTAATGTAAAAAGAAAGGTAGAAATTATCAGGGAAAAAAAAGACGGCAGAGGTCAAAACACCAGAACAGAAATGAAGAATGTGTATGAGGGACTCATGATGGAGAAAGTGCAATCCAAACTACAAAAAGCAGGGAAAAGTGGGAGAGAAAGTAGAAGAAAACACAGGGCAAGGAACAGGGCACAGTAAGAAACAGAGCAGACGTTAATCCAGTGAGCCCCAGACACGGCTGAGAAAAGAGTCTCTGAGCCGCAGGACATGCCAACAGAAAGGTCCAAACCTGAAAAGCAGAGCAAAGGACAGGAAAAAACAAATCAGAATATCCAAGGACCGTGGGGCGACTACAAAGAAGTAACATGTACAAGGGGAATGCCAGGAAGAAAAGATGGAGACGGAGGAACAGAAGAAAACAGTCAAAGCAATAATGACTGAGGATTTCCCCAGATTAACGTCAGACGCTAAGCCAGAGACGCAGGAAGTTCAGAGAAAACCAAGCCGGATAAATGCCCGAACACCGCATATAAGCGTATCATATTCACAGCGCAAATCCAGGGCAAAGACAAACTCCTGAAAGCAGCCAGAGGAAGACACGCCTTATGGATGGAGAAGCAGAGCAAAGAGCAATTGCATCCGCCTTCTCCTCAGGAAGCACGGCAGCAGAAAGGAGTGAAGTATCTAAGTGCTGAGAGAAAACTAAAAACCCAGAATTTTGTATTCTGCTAACCTTCAAGAGTAAAGAAGAAACAGACTTGCTCAAACAAACAGAAGTTAAGAGAATTTGTTTCCAAAAGACCTGCACTTCAAGAAATGTTGAAAGAAATTCTTCAGAGAGAAGAAAATGAGTTGAAAAACTCGAATCTACATAAAGATCATTAGAGACCATCTTTCTTAACAGAAATGGTAACATTTTTCCAGAATATTAACAACGTATTAGATGATTATAGCTCACGCATAAGTGAACTGGATTAGTTGTAAAAGGATCCTGCAGACTCTAGGGCAGTCTCTTAAAGTAAAAGAACAAGGGTAATGAATAGAAAATAGTAACAAATATAGCAGATATTAGTCCAATAATCACCTTAAATGTCAATGATCTAAGTACACCAATTAGAAGACCAAGTCTGTCATAGTGGATCAAAATAAAGACCATATTGTACACTTCTCACAAGAAATCCACTTTAAGGATATATACTTACATTAAAAATAGTGGGAAGGAAGAATATATACCATGCTAACACTGATCGAAAGAAGCGAGAGTAGCTACATTAATTATAGTCAGATTCCAGAGCAAGGGAAGTCATCAGGGATAAAGAGATAGATTATGATGGGGCGCCTGGGGGGCTCAATGGGTTAAACGTCCGACTTCAGCTCAGGTCATGATCTCACTGCTCATCGGTTCGAGCCCCGCGTTGGGCTCTGTGCTGATAGCTCACAGCCTGGAGCCAGCTTAGGATTCTGTGTCTCCCTCTCTCCCTCTGCCCTTCCCCTGCTCACGTTCTGTCTCTCAAAAAATTAATAAATACGTTAAAAAAATTTTAAGAGATACATTATTATAAAGCAATCAATCCTCTAAGAAGACAACAATCCTTAACATGTATGTATCTCACAAGAGAATATCAAATCAAGGGAGGCCAAAGTTGTACAACTACACAGTGGGACACTTCAATAACCCTCTATCAGAAATGGACAGATCCAACAGGCAGAAAATCACTGAGTGCACAGTCAAACCCAACACCACCACTGATCAACTGGATATAATTGACATCAATAGACCACTTCATCCAACAACAGCAGAATACAAATTCTTTACAAGGTCCCAGAAGCATTCACCAAGACAACATTCTGGCATAAAATACATCTTAAAATTAAAGGAACAGGGGCGCCTGGGTGGCTCAGTCAGTTAAGCATCCAACTTCGGCTCAGGTCTGATCTCATGGTTCGTGGGTTTGAGCCCCGCATCAGGCTCTGTGCTGACAGCTCAGAGCCTGGAGCCTGCTTCAGATTCTGTGTCTCCTCTCTCTTCACCTCTCCTGCTCGTTCTCTGTCTCTCAAAAATAAATTTTGAAAAAGCTAATAAATAAATAAACAAATCCTGCAACTGCTCGCAAACCACGATAAAATCAAACTAGATTCAATAACAGAAAAATAGCTGGAAAATTCCCAAACACTCAGAGATTAAGCAACACACTTCTAAATACACTGTTCAAAGAAGAAATCACAACACAAATTTAAAAATATTTGGAACTAAATGAAAAGCAAAATACATTTTGCAAAAATTGTAGGATACAAGGAAAGCAATGCTTACAGAGAAATCTACAGCACTGAATGCATGTATGGGAAAAGAGAAAGATTTAAAATTAAAAATCTAAGCTTACACCTTAGGAAATTATAATAGGAAACCATATTAAATGTAAAATAAAAGAGGTTATAAAAGAACAGAAATCAGTAATATTTTAAATAAGACATCAACAGAGAAAAACCAATGAAATCAAAAGATCATTGTTTGAAAATACCAAAATTGATAAATCTCTAGCCAGGATAACTAACAAGAAAGAGAGAAGGCACAAATCACTAACATGAGAAATCAAAAAGGAGACATCACTACAGACCCCATATACAAAATCTACATGACAACTACAAAACTGATGAAAGAAATCTAAATGGAGAGATATCTAAATGGAGAGATATTCCATGTTCATAGACAGGAAGACTCAGTATTGTCAAGATGTCAGTTCTTCCCAATTTGAACTATAGATTTAGTGCAATCCCAATCCAAATCCTAATGAGTTATCTTGTGGATATCAATGAACTGGTTCTAAAGTTTATAGGGAGAAGCAAAAGATCCAGCACAGCCAACACAATACTGAAGGAGGAGAACAAAGTTGGAGAACTGACACTACCCAACTTTAAGACATCCTGTAAAGCTACACTCATCAGGACAATGTGGTACTGACTCTTTAAAAATGGACAAATAGAACAAATAAAGAACCCTGAAAAAGACCCCACATATAGTTAACTGATCTTTGACAAAAGAGCAAAGGCAATACAATGGAGAAAATATAGTTTTTTTAACAAATGGTACTGGAATAAATAGACAGCCACCTACAAAAAAAACGGATTTGGACAGAGACTTTACATCCTTCACAAAAATTAACTCAAAATGGATCACAGACCTAAATGTAAAGTGAAAAACTATAAAACTCCTAAAATACAACACAGGGAAAAATCCAGATGACCTTGGTTATGTTGATGACTTTTTAGATACTACACCAACAGCATAATCCATGAAGAAGTTAACTGATAAGCTGTACTTCATTGAAATTAAAAATTTCTGCTCTATGAGAGACACTATCAAGAAAATGAGAAGACATGCCAGAAGAAGAAAACACCTGGAAGAAAACATATCTGAAGGACTTGTTAACCAAAATATAACAAGACTCTTAAAATTCGACAAGAAAAAACAACCTGATTAAAACATGGGCCAAACACCTTAACACCAAAGATGATATATGTAGAGATGGCAAAACACATACAAAAAGATGCTCTACACATCATATGTCATCCAAAAATGCAAACTAAAAACAAGGAGACACCACGACACACCTATCAGAATGGCCGAAATCCAGAACACTGACAACACCAACCACTGGAGAGGATGTGAAGCAACAGGAACTCTAATTCATGGCTGGTGGGAATGCAAATTGGTGTCGCCATTTTGAAAGACAGTTCGGTGGTTTCTTACAAAATTAACCATACTCTTACCATATGATCCAGCAATTATGGTCCTTGGTATTTACCCTAAGAAGCTGGAAACATGTCCACACAAAAACCTGGGCACATGGATGTTTATAGCACCTTCATTCTATGATACTCAAACTTGGAAACAACCAAAATGTCCTATAGTGGGTGACTGGATAAATAAACCATGGCGTGTCAACAAATAGAATGTTATTCAGTAATAATAAGCTATCAAGCCATGAAAAGACAGAAGGAACCTTAAGTGCATACTGCTAAGTGAAAGAAGCCAATGTGAAAAAGCTACGTAAGATTCCAACTCTATGACATTCTAAGAAAGGCAAAACTATGGATACAATAAAAGGCAGTGACTGCTAAGGGTTGGGGGAAAAAGGAATGAATAGTTGGAGAATAGGAGATTTTCAGGGAATAAAACTACCCTGAACGATACGAGAATGGTGGATCTGAATACATCTGTCAAAACCCATAGAACGTACAGCACCAAGAGCGAAGCTCAAAGTAAACAATGGACTCTGAGCAATCATGACATGTAAATGTGGGCATGCCAATGTAACAAGTGTACTATCTGGTGGGGGATGTGGCTATTAGAGGACATTGAAGGGGAGGGACCAGAGATATACAAGAAATGTACATTCTGATCAACTTTGCCTTGAACTTAAAACTACTTTATGCAAAATAAAGTCCTGGGGTTCCTGGGTGGCACAGTCGGTTGAGCATCTGACTCTTGATCTCGGCTGAGGTCATATCACAGTTTGTGAGTTGAAACCCCGCGTCAGGTTCTGTGCTGATGGTACGGAGCCTGCTTGAGATTCTGTCTCTCCTCTCTGCTCCTCCTCCTCTGCTTGTGCACACGTGCGCACTCTCTCTCTCAAAAAACAAAACAAAACAAAACAAAACTTAGAAAAAAAGAAAAGTCCTTTTGCAAAGTTCTTTTTAAAAAGGACTTTTTAAAAAAAGAGGTACTAGACTTATTCTTCCATCATTAACACTGAGCTAAACAGCAAACAATACCTGCAATGCTGAAGTAAAATGACTTTGAACCCTGAATTCCATACCCAGCTAAATTACCAATTGAGGGTATAGACATTTACATTCATGTATGGGCTCAAAAGTTACACCTCCCACAAATCTCTGGAAGTAACTGGAGGATACTCTCCAGAAAACAAGACAGAAAAGCATCATAAACACACAGGATCCGAGAAACTAGAGATGTTTAAGTCCAGCATGACATCTGTGATACAGGATGAGACCCATGCAGACAGGAGTAAGAGGCCAGGGACTTAAGGAGAGTGGTCTCCCAGAAGCTGGCACCACACAGCAGCAAGTGTAAGAAATATATCACAGGCAAAGGCTAGTAACTCCAACTTTAAAAGAGCTTCGAGGGGCGCCTGGGTGGCTCAGTTGGTTGAGCGTCCGACTTCAGCTACGGTCATGATCTCAGAGTTTGTGGGTTCAATCCCCACATCAGGCTCTGTGCTGACAACTCAGAGCCTAGAGCCTGCTTGGGATTCTCTGCCTCCCTTTCTCTCTGCCCTTCCCCGACTCGTGTTCAGTCTCTCTCTCTCTCTCTCTCTCTCGATAAATAAACAAACATTAAAAATATTTTTTAAAAAATAAAAGAGCTTCTAAAGGTAGAAGAAAATTGGAGATAAGAACAGAAAAAGGCAGGCCAAAGAGGCCTCACACATGAAACTACAGACTCCTTTGTCACCCATCTGACGAACAAAGATTCATAAGCTGACAACACACTACAGAAGCAAGATGGGGGAGAGAGACACGCTTCCACACCGCTTGCTGGTAAGAAGGCACAATGGTACAAAGCCCATGAACACCTCACAGAATCACGTATGCATGTAAGATCTAATTCAGCTCTCCTAAAAACCTATCCCAGTGATGACACACTGGCAAAACAGACAAGCCTATTCACTGCAGTATCATCATTTCTAATACGGAAGAGTGGAAACAACCTAAATGTCCAAATAACTAAGCATAAATGAATACAAGGTACTATTGAGCTGTGACGAGTGGGGAGTAGGCGCTCTACGCGCTGCGAAGGGGTGGTCACCGCACGCTGCTCAGTGGGAGAGTGACAGAGGAGCAGGTAGGCATGTTTATAGCCACTGGGCGCCGATGGCAGTTTGTCACTGGAAGTGGGTGGCATCACTCATCTGAGGATCACAGATTTTCCAACAGAAAACAGAACGAGACCCTTTACTAGGTGCTGCATCTATTTGTTGATTGAAATGTGAAAAGGAGTAGAGCCATAATTCACAAAATTAACTGTTCTATGACTCACAGAAGTTACTTAAACTGGACTAAACCATGACGGGTAACAAAAGCACATACACTCAAACTGTTCTAGCAGAAGCTCATTGGGACCCATCTTCCAAAACACTCACACCTCCTTTATCACGCTTTGCTGTAGTTGTAGTGTCCTTGCAGATGCTCCATTTTTTAACAAACCGAAGGCAACTCTGTGTCAAGCAAGCCTATCAGCGTCATTTTGTCTAAGGCATTTGCTCACTTCATGTCTCTCTGTCACATTCTGGTAATTTTCACAATATTTCAAGCCTTCTCATTATTTTTATATTTGTTACAGTGATCGGGGAATCAGTGCTTCTGACTCGCTGAAAGCTCCGTTGATGGTCAGCAGTTTTTAGCAATAAACTCATTTTTGATTACACTATGGTGCATTGTTCAGACATAGTGCACACTTAACAGACTATTGCACAGTGTAAACATAACATTTATATGCACTGGGAAACCAAAACATTCATCTGACTTCTTTTACGGGGACATCCGCGTTCTCATGGTCTGGAACAGAACCTCCAACGCCTCCAAGATGTGCCTGTAACCAGCGGTCAGCTTTGTGCGGACCCAGATTTCCCCAAGACAAAGACCCATGTCTGTTCCAACAACCTGTTCAAATTAGGAACCCTCACCAATCTCGTCCACACCACCCTGAGGGCCCCCAGCCCTGCCACCTCACTCATTCCTCCCTGTGGGAGCTCTGCCTCTTGTGAGATCTTCCTGGGAGGCTGTCAAGGAGACCCTGTCCCTGCTGCTGAGCAAAAGTGGTAAGCTCAAGAGAGAGCACTTCCCTTACCTATGCGGCTTCCAAACAACTTTTCTGTGCCTTGCTAGAGGATCCACCTCGGATCTTAAGAGATTTAAGGAAAACTTCCAGGCGAAACAGACTAAAAAGCAGATCAACACAAAGACATTCCTAACAGGCCAAGCTAGTTCAAGAAAGTCATTTTAAAGTTTTTCTTTTAATTTTTATTTTTGAGAGAGAGAGAGAGAGAGAGAGAGAGAAAGAAAGACAGAGATCATGACCTGAGCTGAATGAAGTTGGATGCTTAACCGACTGAGCCACCCAGGTGCCCCAAGAAAGTCTTCTTAAAAATGCAATTTATTGATCACCTGGATAGCTCAGTCAGTTGAGGGACCAACTCTTGATTTTGGCTCAGGTCATGATCTCATGATTCATGGGTTTGAGCCCCATGTCAGGCTCCACAATGACAGCACAAAGCCTGCTTGGATTCTTTCTCTCCCTCTCTCTGCCCTTCCCCTGCTCGCTTGTGAATGCGTGCTCTCTCAAATAAATAAACTTTAAAAAATATACTTTTTAAAAAATGCAATTTATAGCCTCAGAAGTATAAGCTACCTGCATCTATGAAATAGCAAACGGAACAAAAAAGAGCTCCTAGGAATTTAAAATGCTTACTGAAATCTTTTTTTTAATGTTTATTTTTATTTTTGAGACAGAGGGAGACAGAGTGCGAGTGAGGAAGGGGCAGAGAGAGAGGGAGACACAGAATCTGAAGCAGGCTCCAGGCTCCGAGCTGTCAGCACAGAGCCCAACGTGGACCTCGAACCCACAAACGCGAGATCATGACCTGAGCCAAAGTCAGACACTTAACCGACTGAGCCATCCAGGCGCCCCTTACTGAAATCTTTTTAAAAGGCTGGGAAATAAAGTCAGTAACTTCCTAAGAATGAAAAAATGGGAATGAACAATTGGCAAAGTTTAGGGAAAAAAAGGTCAACCTGAGAAGCAAAACATCCAAGCTGCATACAGCCAGAGAGAGAGGATGGGTACCACCGGAAGGATCTCTGAACCCCCGTGGGGGGACCGACTGAAAATGTCACCAAGTGAAAAAGACCCAACTGGACATTCACTGCAGTACAGGTCATAGCACATAAAGCAGCAGTCCAGAAGTTTCCAGAGGAGAGGCAAAGACCACTGGACACGTAGACAGGTTTGGAAACAGCATCCAACTTCCCAATGGCAGCACTGAGATCTGGAAGGCCAGAGACGGAGCAATGCCTAGAGAATTCTGAATGACGAGTGACCTCCACCTAGAATCCTGGGCCCCGCCAGCACGGGGGCAGCATGAAGACAATGTTGATGCAGGGTCTCAGAAAGAACCTCATCTTCTAGGTGCACTTTTGGAAAACCATATCAGAGACAATTTCATACATGCAGAAAAGTCGAGAGTATGAATAAACGACACGTTCCACCTGCCACTTTAACCACCAACTCGTTCGCGGTCTACTCCGAAAGCTGCTTGAGGCCACACAGCCTCTTCCTAGGCAAGAGCACATACCAACACCGGAGGCACAGCGAGCACAAACAAGGAGGATCCTGCTACAGAGATGAAAATGGAGTTCCAAGGACGACAGGGCACCAGCAGCTAGAGGCCATGGCTTAGATGACAACAGAGCTGAAAGTGCGAGAAGAGTCTCTGGGGATCCACGGACAGATGGGCCATGTGTGGCACTGGCCACGTGGCATAGTACACGGAGTTTTATAAAGCTGTTGGATGGTTTGAGAGACCAAGTTGCAAACAAATTTAAGCAAATATGAAAAAATTAAGAAATGGCTAAATTCCAGGGAAAATAAAATGTACCAAAAAAAAAAAAAAGTCATCACACTGCCTTACTTGGTTCAGCACTGTCAGAATCCAGAGAAATTTGTCTCCGCATAGTATTAACGAACACTTAAGGTAAATATCAGAAGGAATAGAGGGCCTGCTTTTTGTTAGAAGTCTTTGGCACTACTTGACATTTTCAACAATGAATTTTTATCAACTGGATAAAAGTAAAATCAAAGTTTTAAAATTATTTTAATTAAACAGAGCAAAAGTAGTTGCCAAATAAATCTGAGCATTATGTACATGGTTATGTATCATTACCATTCCCTGTACCTATCAGTATGATTAAACTATGTCACAAAGGAGAAAAACGGAAACCTTGGATAAACCAGTAAAAAAATGGAGCCTGACTTTAGGGGAAAAAAAACACATGAAAAATAATATAGTATGTATATATATAATTATATATATGTAACAGTACAGTACATAATAGGACTTGCTGTCCAATGTCATTAGGTGTACATAAATTACTACTTTAGTAACCAATTAAATTCCAACAGAATTACACAGATAAACCTAAGTTATTTTAAAATAGAAATCTCTGGGGCGCCTGGGTGGCACAGCCAGTTAAGTGTCTGACTTCGACTCAGGTCATGATCTCATGGCTCGGAGTTCGAGCCCCGCGTCGGGCTCTGTGCTGACAGCTCGGAGCCTGGAGCCTGCTTCGGATTCTGTGTCTCCCTCTCTCTCTGCCCCTCTCCTGCTTATGTTCAGTCTGTCTCTCTCAAAAATAAACATTAAAAAAAAAAAACAGAAATCCCTAATATGTTGAACTAGATAAAGAGCACACAAATATTCAACTTTCAAATTGTTATTGATCACCCACGCTCTGTCAAACATAGATCCCCGAACTGGGAACCGCCTACTGATCTATTTACTGCTGTGGGGATTTTAAGGCATGACCTCAGATTCCTCCCCCCCGCAGCCCCTCCCCCCATCAAGCACAGTACTGGCTCCCTCTCTGGAACCTGGGTCCGCCCCCAGGAAGGCCTCCAGGAATGCAATGCAGAAGTCAGCCAGTGTGCACACCAAGGTTCCAGGCTTCACCAGGAGAGCCCTGCAGCTGTGCCGGTTTCTCTGGGGACACTTGTTCTGGGGGCCTTCGGGTTAGTCCAGCTCCCTAGAGGCCCACAGAGGAGGAGAAAGGCCCTACCCAGTGAGGTTCTCAGCTGTAAGCTCTGAGATGGCAGCAGCCTATGGTCACAGCTGAGCCACCGTACCGACCCTGGAAGGCCTACCTGGGTTTCCTGCTGCAGGAGAAAGAGAACCCCCCCTTTTGGGTGAATTTTCTTTATTTGTAAATGGGCACATTCATAACTGACATAGGAGTTTAAAAGCAACAGAGCCTTGGTCTATGTTAATGGGAAGAACGGTTGAAGACAATTTTATAAACAATACTGATCAAGGGATCGGCAATTTTCCAAAATCGAACAATACCACAGAACAGCAGGGAACAGTAAGAGACTCCACGGTCTCATGTTAACGTATCTAACGGGCCACCTGGAACAGGGTACCCACTCTGTCTTCAGCCTATACCACACACTCTTAAAACTGCCAAGGAATAAGAAAAACACAAGATCAAAGTACTGGCTAGGATTAACAATCTCTCCCTTAAGAGCAAGAGCCTCTCTCGGTTTAGATCCTTCGGGCACTTACACCACGCGACCCACCCCGCGACCCACCGCTGTAATCTGCTCACCCACCTGACAAGGACTTCAAAATCAAGGAAGAAGACAGGAGTGCTGAATTTGGAATGGTGTGCATAAAAAGAACTCTGGAAAATGAATTACTGTTTCAAACGGCAGAAACACGGGAGGTTTCACTGATCAACAAAACACCTGACAACAACTCTCGCAATTAAAATAAAAATATTTTCGGGGCGCCTGGGTGGCGCAGTCGGTTAAGCGTCCGACTTCAGCCAGGTCACGATCTCGCGGTCCGTGAGTTCGAGCCCCGCGTCGGGCTCTGGGCTGATGGCTCAGAGCCTGGAGCCTGTTTCCAATTCTGTGTCTCCCTCTCTCTCTGCCCCTCCCCCGTTCATGCTCTGTCTCTCTCTGTCCCAAAAATAAATAAACGTTGAAAAAAAAAAAAATTTTTTTTTAAAAAATAAAAAAATAAAAAAAATAAAAATATTTTCTTGTAAACACCATGATCAACAATAACAATGCTTTTCCATAGAACAGCTATAGTGTGCCGGGCACCCAACTGCACCCCGACACACGAGCTCATTTATTCGTCCTCAGAACCTCCGCAGGTACACACCACAACACACCCCTGCTTAGGCGGTAAGAACCAGGGCTCGAGAAGACGCGACGTGCACCTCTGTCTACGCGGCCGCGAGGGCCCGGATCTGAACAACACACCGGCAGATGGCTGACACTTCAGTCTGTCATCTCGGCCCAAAGTAGAGACAGATGCCGAACACCGGAATCCATATTATCTTCACAAATGAGAAACGAAAATAAAAGAAAAGGGGTACTTCAAAATGTGAATCCCGGTGGCTCTTCTACAAAGGAATTCCAAACACTGTAGTTAATGAAAACAAGGAACAGTTCTAAATCAAACAGCAACCATCCTGTAGGTTTATTAGTTTTGCTAGCATGATTCTCAGATTCATTCATCAAAGAATCTTAAAATGTTACGACAGACTTATTTCTGGCACGGAGAAGAGCTCAGGTCCCAAGCAGGACTTAACTATTTCACAGTGCGCCCTGTATTATCCTGGTTTCTGGGGAGGGTACAAATCACGCAAAGTCTAACCTTCTGTTCTACTTGCACGAACTGCGGGCCACCAAAGTAGGAAGTAATTTCCGTTAAATATCTGTTTCATTTCCATCCCTTTCATTCCAAAAAAGTTCTTCCAAATCAACATACAAAAGCTTTTTTCATCAAAACTACTATAAATACCCTAAACCTCCTACTCCTCTAGTCAAACCCCTTTCACTTCTTTCTTCAAAAAGAAATGACAGGGGCGCCTGGGTGGCGCAGTCGGTTAAGCGTCCGACTTCAGCCAGGTCACGATCTCGCGGTCCGTGAGTTCGAGCCCCGCGTCGGGCTCTGGGCGGATGGCTCAGAGCCTGGAGCCTGTTTCCGATTCTGTGTCTCCCTCTCTCTGCCCCTCCCCTGTTCATGCTCTGTCTCTCACTGTCCCAAAAATAAATAAACGTTGAAAAAAAAAAAATTAAAAAAAAAAAAAAAAAAAAAAAAAGAAATGACAAATCCTCTCCTGATTACAACCCCATTAAGCGGGTATTTACGCTTCACTTGGCGAATCTGCTGGAGGTCCAACCTGCCGGAGGCGAAAGACCGAGGAGAAAAATACTAGCTTCGTCCCTGCCTTTCAAACAAGGAACCTGTTTTTCCACACGTAGGTGTACGAAACACTGGCCGTCACGGGGCTGGAAGAACAGCCAACCCTCGGAGCCGTGCGGACGCATCCGCGCAGGTCCCCACGGTGGCACACTGACTGGAGAGCGCCGGGCCGCCCCGCCTACCTGCATCCGCTCTGGACCGCTGGCCAGGTGTCTTCCCGAATGGGGTCTTCATTCATCTGTATGTACGTGAGCAGCACAGCTGCCGGACTAGGGTGAAAATTGAAAACTCCGATTTGAAACTTTTCACGGACTCTCAACGTTCCTTCAGTCCATCATCCAAGTGCCTCTTTTACAAGTTCAGCAGAGACATGTGTGAACATAAGGACTCTGTAAAAACAGCGAAGTAATAGTTCGTTACTAGGGCATCCACACAAGCGAGCCGCCAGCTGATGTAAAATTTTAAACACGACGTCAGCTATGAAGTGCCCCGCCCAGAAGAGACCAGCCTGATTTCCTCAGACCCGTGAGCCGAGGACACGGGGGAGGCAGCGGAGGGTGCACCTGCCCCTCACCCTACCCCGACACCCCCTTGCTGCCAGGATCAGTAAAAGGTGGACGCTAGGGCGCCAGTGACCACAGACACTGCTATGGCCCGTCTCCTCAACGAGACACAAAGACCGAGCCCACGGAGGTGGTGAGGGGGTGGCGGTCACAGGGAGGAAGGGCGCCAGGACAGCCGGAGCAGGGGCAGCACAGGAGTCAAGTTCAGGTCCGAAGCACAGCTGGGCACCAGGTCAGCAGGCCGGCCGCCAAGGAAAGAGAACAGCCAACAAGCCAGCGGTGCCCTGTAGGCAACCTCAGGCTTCCAGAAACCAGAGGAAGGGACCAGCAAATTCTGCACCCGTGCGACAGTCAAGTCATCTTAGGGAAGCAGCTTATCCTGCAAACCAAATGTGACTCCGGTGCAGGGTCAGTGTGCACGAAACTCGTGTGGGGACACGCATTCTCCAGACCACGAGAGCGTCTACTGCAAACTGCATGGACGCACAGGGCTGCTTTCGGCTCTCGCGTATTCAGTTCTCACGCGCACAACCACAGCCCTGTGTTCACAGGTTTAACTGAAGACCAGGCTGAATTCATTTTCTAGAGACAAAAATGCAACAGAATGGAATAAAATTAAAAAGCCTAATTGGTGGAGGAGAGAAGAGTCCGTTTTACTGCTAAAAATTCTTAATATAAAGCTTTCTCATTATTCGAGGAAGACAGACTCAAAAATGACAGGATCTGAGAATTCATTCACTGGGGGACCCTGCAGGCTGTGCTCACTGTGTGGGGCTCAGGAAGGACAGAGGTGGCACACACAGCGAGGACACAGCACCCGTCTCTGGACGAGGCTCTTCCCTCTAAGGTTCCGGGCTCTGCCCGCCTCACCGCCCAAGGCTGCCTGACAAGTGGCTACCACCCGTCTCCCAGAGTCCACTCTCAGCCTCTCAGCCTTGCTCCCCGACCTCATTCAGCGCCCCCAGCACCGGCTCCCTTGGCAACTGTCACGTGACAGCCCCGCCCTGCAGGACCCCGCCCACCTCCAGGAGGCCGAATGCAGCCCACGGGGCCGAAGCCCCTGCCAGCCGGTCCTCCGGCCACCCGGGGACCCGGAGCCCACTCTCCTCTTCCGTGTTCGGCAACAAGGACTCTGCAGCTCACCCCTCAGGTCTTGGACATCATCGCTTCAAAACAGCTGCCCCTCCAGCCCCACGCCTCCAGGGTCACAGCCCGCACCTTCTCATCACCAAGAACCACAACATCCTCAACCACCTTCGATCGTCCCCTTCCGTCACACGGACATGTCCACCCACGCTTCCCGGCTGCCACCATTCCTTCCCTCCGTGGCCTCACCACCGTGCCACTGTCCACGGTCTTCCTCAGGGACTAAGTGCCCTCCTCACTACTCTGATTCCTCGGACATCCACCACGACAGCTCCTCCCCTGCCTTCCTCCGTTTTCTTACTCTTCTTGTCTTGTCACTGGCTCTCCTGGCAAAACCCTGACCCAGCCCCCTCCTACGGTGCCCACATCGTAAGCCATCAGGCAAGGCCAACAAACTTATAATCTCCTACCTGGAGTGAGCATCCAACGACAGTCCCCGCCTGGGCGGGCAAGTGACCACCTGCTAGGGGGACGCCCCCCACACACCAGAGAGGACTGCTCCCGCCACCACCTGACCCTGACTGGCGCCCCCTGCTCCCTTCTGCCCCATCTGCTCCCCCCTCACCCGATGTACCGTTTCCCAAATGGAGAGCACCGGACCCCTGCTGCTCTTCACAAGATCACTTTAAAGACCGGGGAACGCTGTACCGTGCACACATCAGCAGGTCGGAGCCCGGTGCACTACACTGGTTCCGCAACATGGGAGACCAAGCCTGCTCCTGTTCCAAGTGCGCCCTCCTCACGGGCACGTCCAAGCTTCTCCTGGTACCAGTCCCCGCTGCGGTCCCCAGGATGAGCGTGTTCCACCTGTCACTCCTCTAAAACGTGCAAGGCACAGCCGCGGGGGGGGAAGGCTACACAGGGAGCTTTCTGAACATAAGAAAGCAAGACTTTAGATCAAAGTCCTCTCCCATTTCTGAGTTGCAGTTAATATTCCAACTGCCTAATCTTATCCAGAAACAGAGAGCCCAAGCAAGAGAGGCACACTCTTGAGCTCTCACTCACACGAACACTGTGCTGTCCCCACACTCACCGTATGATGCTTCAAAAAACTTTCCTAAAACAAAATCTCACTCTTGACTGGAAAGGGCAAAACTTATTGGGGGAAAAAAAAAAAAAACTTTTAAACATACCACCTTTACCTTATTATGTTACTCTAACGTGATTAATTTAGTAAAGAAGACAAATTGCAGATAAACTTTTTTTAAAAACCTTTACCTGCTGAGACAGAAAAATCTCATTATTTCTAGGAGACTGGGAATTATCAAAGTTTCTCGCAAGTATTTACAGAAAATGCTGTCAAAAGACAGAGAAGAGGCGGTGCTAGGTTTGGAGAGGCCTGGCAGATGTTGGCACTGCGGGGTGAAGACCGGCGGGGAAGGACATCCCTGCAGGGGCCACGCAAACAGGCACACCTCCCAGCCTCCAGACCGATCTCCAGTTTACAGTAAGCAGGTGACACGGGAGCCACACTCAAGTGCCCGCCAGACAAGCAGGCCAGACCCTCCGAAACGTCCATGGACTCACTCTTCCAGCCAGAGATGTGAACCCCGAGGACACGGTCTGGAAGGGAAAGCTGTACTGGACACTTAGGGCAAGTGGAGAATGTAAACAGGACTCTCGGGCGCGGTGGAGGACACCGTGGGAGCACACACCAGCGATACTGAGGCGCACTCGAGCAGTCACCCTCAGGAAATGCGTGCTGAGGTTTTTGGAGGCAGACAGCTATAATATCTGCAAGGGAATTACAAACACTTCAGGAAAAGAAACTGAAATATACATAGGATAAAGTGAAAAGGGCAAACTACAAATTTCTGAATCTGACAGGCATGCTAATGTTACTTTGAACTTTTATTTAATTTGAAAATTTTCTTAATAAAAAGTTGGGGAAGACAAAATCCTGGATTTTCTTTTGCCAAATCCATCTCTACTAAACACAGCCAACTCTCCAGTCTTGCAATTTTGCTAAACAATCTTTAAAATGTGCCATTAGGGGGCAACTGGGTGACTTAGTTAAGGGTCAGCTCAGGTCATGATCTCACAGCCTGTGAGTTCGAGCCCCACGTCGGGCTCTTTGCTGACAGCCCGGAGCCTGGAGACTGCTTCGGATTCTGTGTCAACCTCTCTCTCTGCTGCTACCTGCTCGCACTCTGTGTCTCTCTCTTAACAATAAACGTTAAAAAAAAAATTGTTAATAAATAAAATGTGCCATTAATTAGGTCTGAAACTCAAAATTCTCCTTCTGTAATAATCATAAAGGGTACCACACAATTCCCACAAACGGTTTCACAGAAAAATAAATGTCCCAGGATACACACAGCGCATAACACACTGCTGTGCGTGCACCTGCCCAGATGCCTCACAACCCCAAAGAGGCACACACAGTGACCACACTCCTCTAGAAACTTAAAAACTGCAGTATGAAGTTAAAGTAGCTTGGCTCACGGCCATTCAGACTGCAAGGGGCGCTGCTAAGATAAACCTCCTACTTTAACAATACACATATAGACTGTTTCCATAAAGGAAGAGAAAACACCACAAAAATCAACGACACTATATCCTATTTCCAAAAAGGGTAAGAAATGACTGTTTCAACATTTCAGGTATAGTCAGTAATAAACATAAAATAGAAATTACGTTATCAAACTATTTGCTGCCAGCTGCTACCACCCAACAGTGCTATTTATAAAGAAAGAAATACATCCCCAAAACTAAGCAAAGATGCTAGGTCCCAACACCTGGACCACTACTGGAAAAGCAAACGGGAGCACTAATGGCCAAAACACAGCGGTCTTAAAGAGGTTGTCACAAATGGTTCAACACAGATAGGAGGAGTGTGTATTACCACAAATATTTATGTGAAAAATGATACACCACTAAATTCTGAAGAGTCTAAATATTAAAGGAGAAATTATTTTCAAAACAAAAAATAAGGTAAAAACAGAAAGGGAGACAAACCATAAGAGACTCTTAAAGAGTCTTAAAGAGAACAAACAGGGTTGCTGTCAGGGTGTTGGGTGGGGGGATGGGCTGAAGAGGTGAGGGGCATTAAGGGGGACACTGGTTGGGATGAACACTTTTATGTAAGTGATGAATCACTAAATTCTATTCCTGAAAAAAGAAATGAAGTCATTTTCTTAGTTACAATATAGTTACAAGGAAAAATATCCCTAAGAAGCGTCACGACGTCTGCAATTTACTGCAAGCTCTCAAATGGCTCCACAAAAAATGTTAGTGCAGCAACACAGCGAATGGGCCTCAAAGAAGGGTGTGCATACGACATAACGCAGCTACAGTTTCAACTCTTCTGTGTCTAGAACATTTCATTTAAAAAGTCTGGGGAAAAGAACAGTAGAGGGAAGTGAAAAGCCAAGTTTGGAACTGGCGACAACACAGGTTTACTGTACGTGCTCAAAGGTCTGTAACTTACTTTCTAAAATGTGATTTTTAAAAACAGACTAATGTTCAACCTCAGTCAAGTTTACTACATGCCCAGAAATTTTCGCAATAGAATGTTAAGAGAGAAAAAGGTCCAGCGGTTTTAGTTTTAGACTTTGTAAATATGGAAAGAAACCCAGTGGAGTACAACTCAGAACCTTCCTAGGTTGACAGGAAATCTACTTCCTAGAATTTACTAGATAGTCCAATGCATGGCACTAAACAACATTACAGAGGCCTCTAGCGCAGGCTGTGTGTCCCCCTGACTCAAACCTCAAGATTAAAATAGAAGGCTCAAAGTGAATAAAGCCACCGTGAATCACCCAACGTTTGGCTAGAACACTGAGGGATATCTGAAGGCCTCCAGAGCCCCAAACTCTCACATTTCAATACAGGCAAAATGAATGGCCTAAATCACTACACACCCAAACACCACATTCCAATCCGGAGACCTCTGAAGCACAGACAAATGCACAGGTGTCATGAATCTGGATGGGGGAAATGTCGGTCTTCACTTTGCTAACCTTCACCTGAAAGCACCTCAGTCCACCCTGAATGCGTGTGACGAACACAGTGTGACCAGAACCCAGGACTTCCTCAGCAGGACGCTGTCTGTCCATCCCACTGCACGTGCTGCAGATCTCAAAGTAGCTTGTAAGCTCATCAACACTTTAAATTATGCCACGTGGCTGCCGTAGACCAGACCAGACCGGACCAGAGCAGAGCAGACTGGCTGCCGGGTCAGCGCTCCTCCAACTGTGAAAACAGAACCAGTAATACTGCAAGACAAAGAGCCAAGCCAGCCCTGGTCCGAATTCCAGGGAGGCTTCCTCTGAATCCCTGGAGCTTCTCAGGGCGCCTAGGGGGCTCAGTCGGTTGAGCGTCTGACTCTTGGTTTCAGCTCAAGTCATGATCTCACGGTTTGTGGGACTGAGCCTGTGTCAGGCTCTGTGCTGACAGTGCAGAGCCTGTTTGGAATTCTTTCTCTCTCTCTCTCTCTCGCTCTCTCTCATCCATTCCCCTGCTCAAGCACTTGCACACGCTATTGCTCTCTTTCTCTAAAACAAACATACATTTAAATCCTTGAAGCTTCTGCAGTCTCTGTGATTCACGGTGACCCCTTGATCACTCATGCAAACAAGGTGACTGAGAATGGGTTTGGTCACACCAGAAAGACCAACCATGTCACTACAGGACTGCGCTCCAATCCCATGATGGCAGCCCAACTCCAGGGACAGAGGCCAGGTGTCGAATTCAACCTGATGGCCAACGATCCGTCAACCATGCTTACATAAAGGAACCCCAATAAAACTCGGGACGCAGAGCTGGACTCCCTGGTCAGCAGTGCTCCAACCCCATGAACAGTTACACAACCAGTGGCAAAGTAGGCGATGCTCCTGACTCCACCCAAGAGAACTCCAAGCTGCCCATCCAGACGCTCCCAGACCTCACCCTGTGGGTTTCCAGATAAGGCTGGTCCTGATTTGCATCTAACAGAACTGTAATCAGGAGTAGAGGCACACCTTGGGAGATCCTGCAAATTCCGTCCAGACAACCAGAAGTCTCTTTTGTTCCCCAGCGCATAAAAATGCTACACTATACAGTTCACACTATACTGTAGTCCACTACGTACGCAACAGCATTATATCTAAAAAACAATACCTCCGCTTAAAGTTTATTGCCAAAAAACGGCTAACCATCATCTGAGCTTTCAGCAAGTCAGAATCACTGAACACAGATCACCATAACAAACACAAAGAAAAACTCTGAAATACCGCAAGAATCACCAAAAGAGGACACAGAGACAAGAAGTGAGCAAATATGGCGGTGCTCACTCAGCAGAGCCGCCACAAGCCCTCGATCTGTAAGAACACAGTATCTGTCCGACACGAGGAAAGGACGGACACTCAGTGAGACGAAGGACCTCGATCTGTAAGAACACAGTTATCTGCAAGGCACAAAGAAGGGACACTCGGTGAGAAGGAGGATGCCTGCACGGCGCTCGCCTGAATTCTTCAAGATGTTGCAGTGACTCACCAAAGCGGGCGGTGGGAACCCCCAAATTTGCACCTGGCTGGTTAGAGCCACAGGGGGCTGGGGGCTGCAGTGAGGGCAGCGCCTCGCCTGTGCCGTCTGACCTCACCTGCGCAGCTGCTGCGCCAGGCTGCGCTGCAGGGACACACAGGTCTACACTGCTCTCCGATGATCTGCTGATCGATACATGAAGGAAGACATGTCAACGACCACCTTCAATTATTTTTTGAAGAGCATCAAAAGCCATCATTTAAGTATCCTAAAATAAAAAATTTTACCTGACTGTTAAATTTGTTTTCATAGTTTTATAACCATTTAAATATCACTGATTTCTACTGCGATACCCTCTACTTCATTTACCGTATTCAGAAATGCTACCAGAAGGTATCCACAGGCTTCAGCAGACTGCCAAGAGGCCCACAGCACAACCACCCCTGTACAAACCATGGGCATGGGGCACCTCTGAATCCCTTACAGGCCATGCGCAGGTACTGCAGAGAGAATGAACAGGTCCTGGTGGGGAGGGACTAGTCACCGAGAACATTCTCCTGAAAGCTAGAAAGTCACAGAAACCTAGATACCCCAACGAGAACGATGAGGAACCAGGGCCGCTTCCAGGTCAGGTGTAGGAAGTCTACGAGAAGCCTGGAACATGTGGACATACCAGAAGCCAGGAAGTGGTCACTGGAGGGGCGCCCAAGAGACAGGGTTCTCTTCCGCTGTTTTCTTAACTTCTGTGTATGGCTCAAGATTTCCATGACAACAGCCTGAACACACATACACACACACACACACACACACACACACACACACACACAGAGCCCATGTTCAAAAGCGTAAAGGACTGGACAGCAGCACGCAGAAACAGGGTCTAGGGAGGGAAACCCCACATCCGGGACAGCCTGGGTCCCTGAGAGCAACTGCCCAGTGTCGAGGGGCAGCTGTAAGGCTGACAGCTTTGCAAGGCAAGGAGCCGAAGACCAGAGCCCGAGGGCTACCTTGGACCAGCAAGGGGAGGAGGGGCCGGGAGCCAAGGGTGCCGGGAGCCAGGATCATGAATCGCTCTCAGGAACTGGGGGATGGCAGGACTCCAGGCTGAGAAGTGCCATCTGACTGGAACATCTACGCTCCTAAAACTGAGCTGAGGGGAGCCCAGACTGCCCACCCCCTCAGATGCCTGGCAGAAGCGAGCATAAATCTTCCCTAGAATACCAGTCCAGACTCCACACTATTCCCAACAATCCTGAAGGTACTGCATGTGCACGCACACGCACGCACACATATAAACTAGCCCGCAAGGAGACAAAAACTGGCAGAAACAACAAATAAAAAGCAGACCCACAGAGCTGCCAGGTATTTGGTGTTGCAAAATCATACTTTAAATTTTTAATGTTTATTTATTTTTGAGAGAGAGACAGAGACAGAGAGAGCATGAGAAGGGGAGGGGGACAGAAGAGAGGGAGACACAAAATCTGAAGCAGGCTCCAGGCTCTGAGCTGCCAGCACAGAGCCCGACGCGGGGCTCAAACCCACGGTCCGCAAGATCATGACCTGAGCCAAAGTCGGACACTTAACCAGCTGAGCCATCCAGGCATCCCGCAAAAATCATACTTGAAAGTAAGCTGGGGGAAGGGTACAGAAATCAATGTAATTACTAAATGGAAACTAAAACAGCTGTCGGCATTATTTATGCTCTGAAGGATAAGACCTAACAGAAAAACTGGCAGAAAACCATTGTAAAATCAAGGACAGACAGCAAAGCGCCTTGGAGGTTCCCGGAGCAGAGAGAACCAGTGAGTCATGCAGGCAAAATTTAGTTTAGATTATTTTGCAAGACTGACTGGACCTGGGTCATTTCTTAATTGTGTCTCTGGAAATCAAAAGCAAAACGTGAACCACTGACCAATTCGCTCACTTAAGAACATTCTATCACCTGAGAAGCATCTCTGTAATATGCCCCGTAAGCCTCACTCCATGTTCTGGCCTGAGTCTCCCAGTTTGCAAACTGCGGTTTCGGTGTGTGCACAATAAACTTCTACTTGCTACTGCTATGACCACTGGTCGTCCTCAGCTAGTTTGAGCTTTTGACATTTCAGGTGTCGGGAGCGGAAGGCAAAGAAGGCTCCCAGGGACTCAAGCCAGACAGCAAAGAGGTGCTGGTGCCCTTGGAGCCCATGGAGTTCCCTGCTTCCTCCCTAGAATTTTAAGTCTCTCCGGCTTCTAGTTCTCCAACCGACCTATGAACAGTTGCTTTCTGCCTCTGCCCTGCTTCCTGGTTTCTACTGCCCTTTGTTGAAACTTTAAGTCACCCATTCTGTTCAGAGGAGGAAACACGTGACTCCCAGAGATTTGGAACAGCTGTTGGAAACTTGGGCCCCTCACAGAACATCTCAGGAACGCCAAAGGGAAATAGGTCCCACCTGGCCCGTGGACCAGGCTCTTGTGCCTTTCTTGAAAAACAGGTGAACTTTCAGGTAATCTGGAATTTAACAACCACTGCAGGGAAACTGCTTCAAGGAAGTCCACCTTAAGGGGCACCCTTAGAGGCCAGTGGATCCCCAAGCTTCTGGGAGACAATGGAGTGCTGTTGGACTGGTAGGCAGAAGCTCCTAAAACACAAAGTGATTTCCGTAACTGTTCTAAAAGGGTCTTTACTGCACACAAATAAAAAGTCTCTAGTAAACTCTTTGGCCATCTGAGCAAGTAACCTGAACTTAGTCCAGCTGCCAAAAACACAATCTGGGTCCAACTATTCTTTTCACTTTTATATCTGAGACATGACTAAAATCTTTCAAAACCAAAGCCGTAACATCTGTTTGTGCCTATCTGCACGTTTACGATGCCTATGTGCCCGACACAGAGGTGATATATTTCTACCTCTGAAAGGTATTGCCAGAATTAATTTTACTACTATGAAGTAATCTGTGACTTCCTGTTTCTCAAACTGCGGTCACAGATCCTTGGTGTGATTAACATTTATTTAAACAGAGAATATACACATTATTGTAGCTACCTATACACATAAATGGACAAAGATATATTCAATTTATCTATAACTTACAAGCAGGTTATGAATTCACTTATCCATGGATAAAAAAGTTTTTCAGAAGGGAAAGAGTTTTGGGGTGCCTGCGTGGCTCAGCCGGTTGAGTCTGAAATCAAGCCAACTCTTGATTTCGGCTTAGGTCATGATCTCATGGTTTGTGGGCTCAAGCCCTGTGATGGGCCTACTCGGATTCTCTCTTTCCACCCCTCTCTCAAAATAAACATTAAAAAAAAAAACTGTAAGCATGCAGGCATGCCATACACTGAAAAAAGGAAATACATGTCAGTTTACTAAGCTTTTATTTTAGTTATTTATAGGAGCGTATATATACATGCTCCATATATGCATGCTGAGCCAAACATGGTATTTTTTGCTGTGGAATGATCCAGTATATTTGAAAGCCACTGTTCTCAAACCACAGTACACTGAGCCACAAAAAGGTCTGTACAGCCAGCTGGAAAGATCAGTACAAGAGCCACTCTTTCAGTCCTGTACACACATAGTGATAACCCCCCAAGAAAGGCCAGGCTGCAATCACGCTCCGATAGGTTCATACTTTCTTGCCTTGTGTTTCCAGATTTGCAGCCAGGCAACAATCTTTATGTAAAAGAACACCTCTTATTTTTCTTTTAATGTTTCTTTCTTTTTGAGAGAGGGACAGAGTGTGGGCCGGGGAGGGGCAGAGAGAACGGGAGACACAGAATCCGAAGCAGGCTGCAGGCTCTGAGCTATCAGCACAGAGCCCAACGCAGGGCTCTAACTCATGAACCATAAGATCGTGACCTGAGCTGAAGTCAGATGCTTAACTGACTGAGCCAATGAAGCACCCCTCCTATTTCTTATTACAATTCATCCTTCAACACTGGGGTTGGGACACTGAATTCCAGCAACATCGAAAATCCACATATAACTTTTGACTCCCCAAAAACTTAACTACTAATAGCTACTGTTGACTGGAAACCTTACCAATAACATAGAGTCGGTTAACACATTTTATACATTACCTACATCATATGCTATATTCTTACAATAAAGTAAGCTAAAGAAAATGTCATTAAAAGTCATGAGAGGGGCGCCTGAGTGGCTCCGTCGGTTGAGCGTCCAACTTCAGCTCAGGTCATGATCTCTCAGTTCGTGAGTTCGAGCCCCGCGTCAGGCTCTTGCTGACAGCTCAGAGCCTGGAGCCTGCTTCAGATTCTGTGTCTCCCTCTCTCTGTCTCAAAGATGAATAAATGTTAAAAAAAATTTTTTTTAAAAAGTCATGAGAAAAAAACATGTTCACGGCACAGTACTGTAATTATTGGAAAACATCTGCGTATATAAGAGGACCCGAACAGTTCACGCTTGTTGTTCGAGGGCCAACTGAATTGTGAAGTCTGTGAATTCTGGCAACAGCTCCCCAGATATTTACAGCTCTGCTATCCCCTTTCAAATCTTCACTCAGCAATGATGAGGGGCCTTGTGGCCCCTACCTGTCCTGTCACTACCACTCGGGCAGAGCAGTGTCAGGAGAAATCTAGACACAATCTCATATTGCCATTTCCAAAAAACAGCTGATCAATTTCAAGCCTATCATGTACAAGGAATTTGTACTCATTCAATGTAATATATAAACACTTTTGTTATCTTCTAAGAATAAACCTGTAATCTGTAACCACTGCCCTGCAAGTTTCTTTTCTAGAGAAGAGTCCTAAATTTAGGAAACTGCGAACATCTTGAACTAATAAAGTTGCAACTGTCAGCAAAAATTATGTATGTATGTATGTATACAATTTTCTTTCATCATGATAAGTGTGCCCTTTAATCTCCATCCCGTCCATTCCTCCCCTCTGGTAACCACCGGTTTGTTCTCCATACTTAAGAGTCCTGTTTCTTGGTTTGTGTCTTTTTTTCCCTTTGCTCATTTGCTTTGTTTCTTAAATTCCACGTATGAGTGAAATCACAGATTTGTTTTTCTCTAATTTGTTTCACTTAAAATAATACTCTGTACCTCTTTATCCATGCTGTTCAAATGGCAAGATTTGCTTCTTTTCGGTGACTGAGTAATATTCCGTTGCATATCTCTACCACATCTTCCTCAATTTCTCCGTCAACGGACGTTTGCACTGCTTCCAGTTTGGCTATTGTCGGAAATGCTGCTATAAACGTCAGGGGCACGCACCCCTTCAAATTAGTGTTTTCATACTTTTTGGGTAAATACCCAGTAGTGGAATTACTGGGTTATGTGGTAATTCCATTTTTAACTTTTTGAGGAACCCCCGTAATGTTTTGCACAGGGACTGCACCAGTTTGCACTCCCACCAACAGCACAGGAGTGTTCCTTTTTCTGCACATTCTCACTAACACTTGTTGTTTCCTGTGCTTTTTATTTCTGACAGGTATGAGGTGATACCTCATCGTGGTTTTGATTTGTATTTCCCTAACGATGAGCGAGGCTGAGCATCTTTTCATGTGTCTGTTGAATATCTGGATGTCTTTTTTGGAGAACTGTCTGTTCATGTTCTCTGCCCAAATATTTTTTTAACATTTATTTTTGAGAGACAGAGCACGAGCAGGGGAGGGGCAGAGAGAGAGGGAAACACAGAATCCAAAGCAGGCTCGAGGCTCCAAGCCATCAGAAAAGAGCCCGACAGAGTGCAGGGCTCGAACCCATGAACCCTGAGATCGTGATCTGAGCCAAAGTTAGATGCTTAGCTGACTGAGCCACCCAAGCTCTTCTGCCCAATTTTTAATTGTATTATTTGGTTTCTGGGTATTGAGCTGTATCAGTTCTTTATATATTTTAGATACCAATCCTTACCAGATGTCATTTGCAAATATTTTTTCCCGTTCATAGGTTGCCTTTTAGTTTTGTTGTTTCCTTCACTGCAGAAACTTTTTACCTTGATGTAGTCCCAAAAGTTTATTTTTGATTTTGTTTCCCTTCCCTCTAGAAACGTATCTAGAAAAATGTTGCTATGGCTAATGTCAGAAAACTTACTACCTGTTTCTTCTTCTAGGATTTTGATGGTTTCGGTGTCACATTTAGGTCCCTAATGCACTGAGTTTATTTTTGTATATGTTGTACAGAAGTGGTCCAGTTTCATTCTTCTGCATGTTGCTGTCTAGATTTCCCAACACTATTTGTTGAAGAGACTGTCTTCTTCCCATTGGATATTCTCTCCTGGTTTGTCGAAAATTAACTGACCATGTAATTGTGGGTTTATTTCTGGGTTTTCTGTTCTGTTCCCCTAATCTATGTATCTGTTTCTATGCCAATACCATACTGATTTAATGACTATCACTTTGTAATATAACTTGAAATCTGGAATTGTGGTATCTCCAGATTTATTTACCTTTTTCAAGACTGCTTTGGCTATTTGAAGTCTTCTGTGGTTTCTCACAAATTTTAGACTATTCTGGTTCTGTGAAAAATTCTATTGGTGCCTTGACAGAAACTGCACTAAATGTGTAGATAGCTTATGGGTAGGATAGACATTTCAACAATTTTGTTCTTTCAACTCATGAGCATGGAACCTTTCCATTTCTCTTTGCATTATCTTCCATTTCTCTCATTAGTGTTTTACAGTTTTCAGAATACAAGTGTTTCACCTCTTTGGTTAAGTCTATTCCTAGATACTTTGTTTTTCTTGGTGCAGTTGTGAATGAGACTGTTTTCTTAGCTACCCTTTCCAATGTTTCATTATTGGTGTACAGGAATACAACATATTTCTGTACACTGCTTTTATATCCTGAAACTTTACTGAATTCATTTATCAAATCTAGGACTTTTCAGTGGAGTCTTAGGAATAGTGTCATGTCACTTACAAATAGTGAGAGGTTTACTTCTTCCTCGCCAATTTGGATGTCTTTTTATTTTTGTCTGATTGCTGTGCCAAGGACTTCCAACACTATGTTGAATAAAAGTGGGGAGAATGGACACCCTTGTTTTGTTCCTTATCGTAGGGGAAAGGCTCTCAATTTTCCCCACTGAGGATATTAGCTGTGGGTTTCTCATATATGGTCTTTGTTATGTTGAAGTTATGTTCTCTCTAGACCTACTTTGTTGAGGGATTTTATCATGAATGGATGTTATACTTTGTCAAATGATTTTTCTGCATCCCACTGAAATCATACGACTTTTGTTCTTTCTCTTGATAATGTGATGTTTCACAGTGATTCTGTCGCAAATATCAAACCACCCTTGCATGTCGGTAGTAAATCCCACTTGATCATGGTGAACGATTCTTTTAATGTATTGTTAGATTCAGTTTGCTAATATTACGTTGAGAACTTTTGCATCTGTATTAATGAGATATTAGCCTGTAGTTCTCTTTTTTCCTGGTGTCTTTATCTGGTTTTGGCATCAGGGTGATACTGGCTACATAGAATGAATTTGGAAGTTATCCTTCCCCTCGTATTTTTTGCAACAGCTTGAGAATAGATAGTAACTCTTCTTTAAAAGCAGTAGAATTTGGGGCGCCTGGGTGGCGCAGTCGGTTAAGCGTCCGACTTCAGCCAGGTCACGATCTCGCGGTCCGTGAGTTCGAGCCCCACATCGGGCTCTGGGCTGATGGCTCAGAGCCTGGAGCCTGTTTCCGATTCTGTGTCTCCCTCTCTCTCTGCCCCTCCCCCGTTCATGCTCTGTCTCTCTCTGTCCCAAAAATAAATAAACGTTGAAAAAAAAAAAATTAAAAAAAAAAAAAAAAAAAAAAAAAGCAGTAGAATTCACCTGTGAAGCCATCTGGTCTTGGACTTTTTTAGGGGGGAGTTTTTTTGGTTACCAATTGAATCTCCTTGCTGGTAATCAGTCTGTCCAAATTTTCTATTTCTTCCTGCTTTAGTATTGGTAGATTATGTTTCTAGAAATTTTTACTCATTTCTTCTAAATTGTCCAATTTCTTGGCATATATATTTTCACAATGTTCTGTTAAAATGGTTTGTATTTCTGTGGTGTTGACTGCTATTTCTCCTTTCTCATTGATTTTGTTTACTTGGGTCCTTTTTTTCTTTATTAATGAGCCTCGCTAGAGGTTTATCAATTTTGTTGATCTTTCCAAACAACCAGCTCCTGGTTTCACTCATCTGTTCTATTGTTTTTTTAGTTTCTACATCATTTACTTCTGCTCCAATCTTTATGGTCTTTCATTAGCTGCGTTTCCATTTTGTTTTTTCTAGCTCCTTTAGGTGTAAGGTTAGGTTGACATTTTTCTTGCTTCTTGAGATACTCCTATACTTCTATAAACTTCCCTCTCAGAACCACTTTTGTTGGATCCAAAGATTCTGGACCATTGTGTTTTCACTTCCATTTCTTTCCATGTAATTTTTTATTTTTATTTTTCAGTTGACCCATTCACTGTTTAGTAGCATCTTGTGTTACCTCCATTTATTTGTGCTCTTTCCCTATTTCTTCTTGTGGTTACTTGCTACTTTCATAGCATTGTGGTCAGAAACAAATGCATGGTATGACTTCGACTTTTTTTAATTCGTTGATACTTGTTTTGTGGCCTACTATGTGATCTATTCTGAAGAATGTTCCAAATGCACTTGAAAGGAATGTGTATTGTGCTGTTTTAGGATGTAATGTTCTAAATGTGTCTGTTAAATCCATCTGGCCCAGTGTGTCATTCAAAGCTACTGTTTCCTTGTTGATTTTGTTTCAATGACCTGTCCATTGATGTAAGTGGGTGTTAAAGTCCCCTACTACTATTGTATTATTATCAGTAACTTCCTTTATATTTGTTATTAACTTTTATGTATTTGGGTGCTCCTGCACTGGGTGCATATAGTTGTTCTATCCTCTTGTTGGGTTGTCCGTTTTATTATTATATAGTGTCCCTCTTTGTCTCTTATAACAGTCTTTGTCTTAAACATCTACTTTGTCTGATATGAGATCGCTACCCCAGTTTTCTTCTGACATCCATTTGCGTGATAAGTTTCTCCATCCCATCATATTCAATTTTCAGGTGTTTTTACGTCTGAAAGGAGTCTCTTGTAGGCAGCACACGGATGGGTCTTGGTTTTTTAATCCACTCTATCACCTTACGTCATTTGATTAGAACATTTAGTCCATTTACATTCAAAGAAATTATTGATACATATTTGTTGCCATTTTATTTTATGGTTACTTCTATAGATTTTCTCTGATCCATTCTTCTCTTGCTCTCTGTCATGGTTTGTTGGCTTTCTTTAGTGATATACTTGGATTCCTACCTCTTTAGTCTTTGCATATCTATTACTGGGTATTGAATGTAGTTACCATTAGGCTTGTGTATATCCTCTGCATGTAGCAGTCTTTATTGATGGTCACTTAAGTTTAAACCCATTCTTTACTGCTCTCCCATCTTAAGTATACGGTGTCATATTTTACATCATTATATGAATCCTTTGGTTTTTACAGAAATATTCATTTTTACTGTTTGGGGGTTTTTATTACTTTTCATGCTCTCCCTTATGATCTTTCCTTTCCACTCAGAGTCCCCTTTACTATTTCTTACAGGACTGGCTACTGAGCCCGTCATGAACTCTTAAGTTTTTGCCTGAGAAACTTCTTAGCTCTCCTCCTATTCTGAATGATGATCCTGCTGGATACAGTATTGTTGGCTACAGAAGTTTCCCTTTCAGCACTCTGAATACGTCATACCACTCCCTTCTGGCCTAAGTTTCTGCTAGAAAAAAATCTGCTCACAGCCTTATGCTGTTTCCGTGCATATAATGGTCTTCTTTTAGTGTGTTTTTTTTTTTTTTTTTTTTGAGGGAGCATGCATGCAGGGGCCAGGAGGACAGAGAGAGGGGAGAGAACCCCAAGCAGTCTCCACGCTGTCAGCAGGGAGCCCAACACAGGGCTCAAACTCACAATGAGATGAGCTGAGCTAAAATCGAGAGTTGGGTGCTTATAACTGAGCCACCCAGGCGCCCCTTAATTTTTTTTCTCTACTGCTTTTTGCCATTTTAATTACTGTAATTGTGTCTTGGTGTGCACCACTCTTGGTTGAATTTTTGTGGGATCTCTGTGCCTCCTAAATTTGGGTATGTTTCCTTCCCCAGACTCAGGAAATTTTCATTTATTAGTTCTTCAAAATATATTTTCTGCTCCCTTTTTTCTTCTTCTCCTTCTCAGATCCCTATAATGCACATGATATTATGCTTGATGGAGTCAGAGTTCCCGAAGACTATTCTCAAGTTGCATAATTTTCTGTTCTCCTTGGCTCAGCTTCATTACTTTCCATTACTCTGTGTTCCAGATCATTAATTTGTTCCCCCGCTTCATCTCACCTATTTACTCCCCAGTGCATTTTTATTTTTGTGTTCTTGGTCTTTTTCTTTTTAATCTCTGCATTAAGGATATCACTGAAGTCCTCTACTCTTTCCTCGAGTCCAGTGAATATCACTATTATCATTACTGTGAACTCCCACCAAGCATTACTTCTACTTGTTTCACTTGGGTCTCTTGCTGTGGTTTGGTCCTTTCCTTCATTTAGGAGAGATTTCTCTGTCTTCTCATTTTGCCTGACTTTCTATGTCTGTTTCTGTGTTAGGAGAATCGGTTACTTCTCTTTCTCTTTTCAGTAACAGCCTTATGAAGAAATCCTATTGTGCCCTGAAGTACAGGGTCCCCTGCTCCCCAGGGCCTGCAGCTTCGGGGAATGTCTCCTGTGTTACGTGTGCCCTGCTGCGATGTCTTGGCCACTTCTTCCTTCAGTCCAGTTGTCTGCAGAGGCTCTCTGCCTATTTGCCTATTGTGAGCAGTTTGGTGCCCCTATCGTGAGCAGGGGCGGTCCACTTGTGAAATGAGATGCGCACCTGAACTAAGGTCCCACAAAATGTACGGGTCAGGAGTTGACTGGGTTTGTGTTGGTCTTCTAGGGGAAGAGCCCACAGCACTGGGACTAAGGGGAGCATGACTGGGAAGGATGGATTTGCCAAAACATCGTGGAGGGTGGGGAGAGGTGTTGGTACAAGCAAATTAGGTTGTTGGTTCCCACAGGTGGCCATTTTTTATTCTGGGGGGCAGGGGAGAGAAAGCATGCCTGTCAGCTCCTTTGTCCCCAGGGAGGTCTCCCTGTGATCCCTGTCTCCCCAGGCCACACTCTTGAGTTGAGCAAACCATTCTCCCTCCCGGCTGCCACCACTGTTTTTCCATCTACTGTTTCCACACTGCACCTGCTCAGGCTGCTGGTCATGCTACCTCTTTTAGGAGGGGGATTCTGCTTCCTAACACCCCTCAGGCTCTCCCAAGCCTACTGAAATCCCAGGCCTTAACTCCTACTGATTGTAAGAACTTATGAAATTTGGCCCCTCTCGCTTTCAAAAGCAAATATTACTGGGATTCGTCCTCCCTGTTTCTGGGCAACCTGGTTTCTGCCCTCCTCCTTGCTGCCAGCTCTCTACCCACCACAGCGTCCGTTTTGCTCCCGACTGCATCTTCACCCTTCCTACCTTCTTTGATGTGGCACGTTCACGACCTTTAGTCATGGAGTCTGTTTTGCCAATCTGCACGTTGATTTCTGGGCTATTTAGGTTATTGTGAGTGTTACCTCGTTGTATCCATGTGAAGGAGCTCCAGATCCTCCTACTCTGCCATTTTCCCAGCCAACTACCAAAAAGGTATTATTTTACACACATTTGTACTACTAGAAATAATAAGGATGGAAAAAAAAAGTGACTATACAAAAAGATGTATGACTTCAGTTAAAGAAAAAAGACACGAGGAATGGAGATGCACTGCTGTTAAAAGATGTTAAGGACTTTTATCCTTATCCCAGAATAAGAAAAAATAAATAAATAAATAACAGAAAAACAAAAAACCGAGCAAAACCTAAGCAGACATAGAAAGTTGTAGTAGGGTTGTGGAAAAGAAATCTTAGAAATTTTATGTGTGGTCAAGCTAAGATTAAGATTTCAGTTTAAAAAAAAAAAAAAAGTGGGGCGCCTGGGTGGCGCAGTCGGTTAAGCGTCCGACTTCAGCCAGGTCACGATCTCGCCGTCTGTGAGTTCGAGCCCCGCGTCAGGCTCTGGGCTGATGGCTCAGAGCCTGGAGCCTGTTTCCGATTCTGTGTCTCCCTCTCTCTCTGCCCCTCTCCCGTTCATGCTCTGTCTCTCTCTGTCCCAAAAATAAATAAACGTTGAAAAAAAAAAAAAAAAAAGAATTTTAGTATCAAAAGAGCCCTAGTACAAGATTAGAATTTAGTTTTCTGTTATATAGACAAAGCTTTTTCTTAGACTACTGGTCTGCTCTTACATAAGAAATTATAATCAAAGATTTTTCCATGCCTTTAATGTAGTATCTTCAAAGAACAATTTCCTGTGTTCCATATTATCTTTATCAGGTCTTTTATTTCCTAGAAAAATAACAGAATCTTCTCTATTAGAAGAGCTAAATTTGGGGAGGGGGGGTTACAAGTACTTAGCACTGAAATCTCTTCACCACCACTGACTGGACAACCAAGTACTGCTTCACAGACCCCTGATCCTGTCTGATCAAGTATTTTAAATACTTTGACATTTTTAAGAAACTTCCCCAAATCAAATTCTGAATGGGGAAAGAAAAACATTAATTTAACGATGTAACCTTTTGCTGGTGGAGGGTCTTGCCCCAGTACTGATGGCTGTTGACCCCGCAGGGAGGTGGCGGCTGTGGCATTTCTGAAAACAAGACAACTCTCAAGTTTGCCATGTTGAACTGACTCTTCTTTCAGGAACAATTTCTCCAGCACTGATGCTGTTTGATAGCGTTTTACCCACAGAACTTTTTTCAAAATTGGAAATTTTCCAACTTCTCAAACCCTGCCAGCTGCTCTACCAGCTAAGTTCATGTCATATTCTAAATCTTTTGTTGTCATCTGAACAATCTTCACAGCATCTTTACGGGAGTAGATTCCATCTCGGGAAACCACTTTCTTTGCTCATCCAGAAGCAGCAACTCCTCACCTGCTCAAGTTTTATAACATTGCAGCAGTTCCATCCCATCATCAGGCCCCACTTCTGATTCTAGTTCCCCTGCTGTTTCCACCACATCTTCCACTGAAGTCTTGAACCCCTCAAATCCACCCATGAGGGCCGGGATCAACTTCTTCCAAATTCCTGTTCATGTTGACATTTTGGTCTCTTCCTGTGAATCTAATGGCGTTTAGAATGGTGAGCCCTTTCCAGAAGGTTTTCGGTTGACTTTGCCCATACCCACCAGAGGAGTCACGATCTATGGCAGCTATAACCTTACAAAAGGTATTTCTTCGATAATAAAGTCAAAATTACTCCTTAATCCACAGGCTGCCAGATGGATGTTGTATTACCAGAATGAAAACATTAACCTCATTGGACATTCCATCAAAGTTCCTGGGTGACCAGGTGCACTGTCAATGAGCAGTTATATTTTGAAAGGAACTTTTTTTCCTAAGCAGGTCTTAACAGTGGGCTTAAAATGCTTAGGAAATAGGGGCACCTGGGTGGCTCAGTTGGTTAAGCGTCTGATACCAGCGCAGGTCATGATCTCACAGTTCATGAGTTCGAGCCTCATGTCGGGCTCTGTGCTGACAGCTCAGAGCCTGGAGCCTGCTTTAGATTCTGTGTCTGTCTGTCTGTCTGTCTCTCTCTCTCTCTGCCCTGCCCCTGCTTGCACTCGGTCTCTCTGACTCACAAAAATAAACATTAAAAAAAAAAAACTTAGTAAACAATGCTATAAATAGATGTGCTGTCCCCACGCTCTGTTGTTCCATTTCTAGAGCACAGGCAGAGTAGATTTAGCATAATTCTGAAGATCCCTAAAATTTTCAAAATGGTAAATGAGCACTGGCTTCAACTGAAAGTTACCACCTGCCATTACCCTCAAACTGGTCGGTGTCTGATGGCATGCAATGACTTCTCTCCAGCTGTGCAAGTCATAGGTACCATCTTCTTCCACTAGAAGGCTGTCCCACCTATGCTGAAAGTCTGTCGTTTAGTGGAGGCATCTTCACTAATCCTCTCAGCCAGATGCTCTCCATCACTTGCTGCTTCACCTTGTACTTTTAAGGTCACAGAAACGGCTTCTTTCCTGAGACCTATAACCTCCACCAGCTTCAAACTTTTTTGTGAGGCTTCCTTACCTCCTTAGCCTTCACAGAATTGAAGAGTTAGGGCCTCGCTCGGGGTGAATCTTTGGCCGAATGGAATGTTGTGGCTGGTTTGATCATCTACGCAGACGACGAACACTTCCTATCAGCAGCAAGGCCGTTGCACTTTATCATTTGTGTGTTCACTGGAGTAGCACTTTTAACTTCCTTCAAAGACTTCCTCTGCAATCACAACTTGGATGACTGGTACAAGAGGCTCAGCTTTCAGCCCATGTGGGCTTTCACATGCCTTCTTCACTAAGCATAATCGATTCTAGCTTGTGATTGAAAGTGAGAGACATGTGACTCTTCCTTTCCACTGAACACGAAGAGGTCACCGCAGGATTATTTACTGCAAATAGAGCAGTCAGAACACACAAAACATTTTAAAGCTGACCATCTTATATGGGCGTGGTTCGTCGACTGAGCCATTCAGGCACCCTGGCGCTGCTTTTCTAACAGTAGAGCGTGCAACTCTTGATCTTGGGATTGGGGGTTCAAGCCCAACGTTGGGTGTACAGACTGCTTAAAAACATAAAATCTCTCAGGTTCCTGGGTGGCTCAGGAGGTTACGTGTCCAACTCTTGATTTCAGCTCAGGTCATGATGTCATGGTTCATGAGATTGAGCCCCTCACTGGGCTCTGTGCTGCCAACAGAGAGGCTTGAGATTCTCTCTCCTTCATTCTCTGCTCCTCCCCCACTACTTGCATATGCTGTCTCTTAAAATAAACAAAGCATTAAAACAAATAAAAATAAATAAAATCTTCAACAAAGAGAAAAAAGGCACCAACAGACTTGTTCAACAAAGGGTTGCCACAAACCTTCAATCTGTTAAAAAAAAAAAAAAAAAAAAAAGCAGGGGCAGCTGGGTGGTGCAGTCAGTTATGCCTGATTTCGGCTCAAGTCATGATCTCACAGTTCGTGAATTTGAGCCCCACATCGGGCTCTCCGATATCAGCGCAGAACCTGCTTTGGATCCTCTGTCCCCCTCTCTCTCTGCCTCTGTCCCCCCTCTTCCTCTCCCTAGCTCATTCTCTCTTTCAAAATAAATACATACACTTAAAAATAAAAATAAAACAGTATCTGTGAAGCACAATAAAGCAAATCATGATAAAACAAGGAATGGCTATATTAAATTACATGGGAAGCATTATCAGATAAAAAGTAATACTGGGGAGCCTGGATGGCTCAGTTAAGCATCCAACTCTTGATTTCGGCTCAGGTCATGATCTCAGAGTTGATGGGATGAAGCCCCATGTGGGGTTCTGCCCTGACAGTGCTGGGACTTGCTTGGGATTCTCTCTCTCCCTCTCTGCCCCTCCCCAACTCTCTCTCAAAAATAAACAAACACTTTTAAAGATCTGAAACGTCCTGGCACATAAGTCATAATTCCTGCTATTATCTTTAAAAACTGTATATCACAAAAATAACCAAAACCCCTTGTCAATTATATTATAATATCTCATCTGATCTTTAACCATCACCAAATTTTAAGTCTTTTATCACAGTTATTGTTTTATTCTGGTGTTTTTAGAAACCTGTACCTGCAATAATGCTTTATCTTCGAGGAGATTCATGGAAAAGACCCTGACGAGTACTCTACAATAAAGATTTCTGAAACTCTTAAAATCATAAAACTGAACTGAGAGTAAGAATTTCTAAAACTCTGAAGTGAAAACTGATGAATTCATAAAACTGCTAATAAAGGATGAAGAATAATTACAGAAGACTAAATGAGCTGATAAAGATAATCGTTAATTTTTATGACTTCATTTCAAACATTGCTAGCTCTTTAATATTTTGTTTTACCGATTTAAAGGCCTCCCTTTTCTCCTCTCTTTAAGTTATCTACAGCTTAACATCAATTTCATAAAGTTTATCTTTACAACAAAGGTTGACAATATAGGTTTCTGCGTGAGTTCAATAAGAATCTGTTCTCCTCACTCCTTGTAACAGGAAACAATTAGACAAGTCCTCAGCTAAACATATTAGCCTAAAGAAGGTGTTTTATTTTTAAAAGTTTTTTTTTAATGTTTATTTATTTTGAGAGAAAGAGAGAGCGAGAGAAAATCCCAAGCAGGTTCGATGCTGTCAGCTCAGAGCGTGGCACAGAGCTTAAACCCACGAAACATGAAATCATGACTTGAGCCAAAACCAAGAGTGGGTCACTTAACTGAGTGAGTCACCAGGCTCCCCTTGAGAGAGACTTTCAAAGTTCAATCTGAGACTCCTTACGAACAGTTCCACCAAGTGGATTTGAAAAGAGCCTTTATGGTCAAGTTGCTATTTTTGCCGCACTTATGTAAATAATCAAGCGAGGTTTATCAAAACTAGACTTAATTTGAAAAATCAGTCTTCCTGTTCTTTTCAACAGAAATAGTAATAATTATAAAGATAAAAATAATATTGAATAATACACCTTTCTGGATATCAGATTGTAGTCTGTTGTCTTTGAGGTGTTTTTTTACCTGTAAACTGAACTGGTTCCCAAATTCTAGTTTCCTCCACTATTTGACTAGAACTCTAACATTTCCAATTTTCTCCCACTTTTTTGACATGGAATCACTACAAAACTAAAATTAATTTTCTTAAAGCCATATAAACTAAAGCTGGACAACCTGATATAAACTTCAGAGTAACTACAATTGTTCATGTGTAGATAGTCCTCATGCTGCTGCTATGTGGCTGCTCAGAAAGACCACCAGGGACACTCACACTGCAAACCAGGAACATCTGTCAGCTTGCCACTGCCTGCCCCTCACTCCATCTGAAGATGCTCAGAACCCTGTATTTAGAAACCTTAACTAGCTACTCACCAAACTTAGAAAACTGAATTTATAATTTGCTCGAACTACTAACCTTTTTCTTTTGTTACCAAAGAAATGCCTCATTAAATTACCTGATCACTCACATCTTACAGAGGCCAAATTTAGGTGGAAAACCTGCCTCCAACACCACCCCCTGAAATACAATATCCTCTTGTTCATCCTGTCCTACATATTTTGAGGATAGGTGTTTGCTAGGACATTATGTTGTGCCTATGTAATTATTTTTTTTAAAAGTGTAAACTGACTTAGGTAAAACCTGAATCTAATTATAGCCCATTTATTTGATTGGTTAAATCTTAGCTCCTGGGAATCCCTGCTCTGGGGAGTTTTTCAATCCTTGGCTCTTGTTCTCCTCACTATATTCTCTCAAAGGTTTTAAAACCATTTTTTTTAACATTTATTTATTTTTGAGAGAGTGTACTCAAGTGCATGCACATGAGGGAGGGGCAGACAGAGAGGGTGAGAGAGAATCACAAGCTATCTCCACACTGTCAGCACAGAGCCTGATGTGAGATTTGAGCTCACGAACCAGGAGATCATGACCTGAGCCAAGATCAAGAGTCAGATGCTTAACCGACTGAGCCACCCAGGCGCCCCTCTCTCGAAGGTTTTAAATGCCTGTTGGCAGCCACTCACATGACAAATGGTATCCATCAGGATCAAACAACTGGATGATATCAAAAACAATCACGTGAATAATGACAGTGACTACATGGCCTCCAGCCTGATGACTCTACTAATGGAAACAGCAAATGTGCTTATTCTTCTGCCCGTCTATTTCAGCGGTAGTAATCAAGAATAACAGTATAATAGCTGGTCATACTCTCAGCCTGCTAAGCCAATGACCAAAAGGATGTAATTGTTAAAATCAAGGACAGGCAAAGACCAGCCTTGAGGATCCCCCATGCAGACAGAACCAGTTTACTCATGCAGGCAAAGCTTAATGCAGCTTACCAGGCAAGGCTAACTTGACCTGGATCATTACTTTCTTGTGCCTCTAAAAATTACAAGCAAAACTTGAACGGTTTCCCAAGGTTGATACACGGTAACCACTGACCGATTCTATATTATTTAAGAGAATTCTAACATCATAACTAATCTCTGTGAATACAGTCACTGCCTTCTCACCATATAAGCTTCTTTATAACAATATACCTGTAAGCCTCATTCTATGTTCTGATTTGACCGCTTACAAACGGTCATTTTGGTGTGTGAGCACCAAACGTTTACTAATTACTACTTCAGTTATTCATTGGTCTTACTCTGGCTATTTTGAACCTTTGACACTATCAAAGAGCCAAATTTCCCAGAAATGAAAAAAGTACAATAAATTCAATGGAGACATTAACAGTAGCCTAATCTTATTAAAAATTAGCGAACTAAGAGAGACCAGAAGAAAATATCCAGAATGAAGCATGCAGAGGGTAAGAAACTGAGAGGGTTGGGGTGCCTGGGTGGCTTAGTCGGTTAAGCATCCGACTTCAGCTCAGTTCATGATCTCCTAGTTCGTGAGTTCAAGCCCTGCACCAGGCTCTGTACTGACAGCTCAGAGCCTGGAGCCTGCTTAGGATTCTGTCTCTGTCTCTCTGTCTCTCTCTCTGCCCCTCCACTGCTCATGCTCTGTCTCTCCTTCAAAAATAAATGAGCATTAAAAAAAAAAGACAAAAGAGGGGCGCCTGGGTGGCTCAGTCGGTTGAGCATCCGACTTCAGCTCAGGTCATGATCTCACAGTCTGAGTTCGAGCCCTGCAACGGGCTCTGTGCTGACAGCTCAGAGCCTGGAAGCCTGCTTCAGATTCTGTGTCTCCCTCTCTCTTTGCCTCTCCCCTGCTCATGCTCTGTCTCTCTCTGTCTCAAAAATAAATAAAAACATTAAAAAAAATTTTTAAAAAGAAGAAAGAAATTGAGAGGGTCTAATATGCTTCCGGTGGATTCTTAGAAGGGGCGGAAGGAGGCAGGAAGCAGAAAAACTTTAAAAGATGGTGTCTACGAACTTTTCAAAAGAATGAAAATTACTTTAGTACATATTTACTAAGAACTAAAAAACAAAATATAAATAAGTATATACCTAAACACATCACGGTAACATTGTTGAAATCCAAAGACAAAAATGTCTTAGAAGTCTTAAGTAAAAAAAGACAGTTTCCACTCATGGGAGCAAATGTTAAACTGACAACATACATCTCATAGAGAAAATGAAGCTGAAGATGTAATTCAGTAACTTCTTTCAATGCCTCAGAAGAAAAACAAGTTAGGAAATTCTATACACATCAAAACTATCCTTCAAAATCAATTTGTGAAATTTTTAGCTAACATAATCAGAGAATTCACTCTTAGCAGCCATACAACAGGTGCAAAACACAGAGTATACTTCAGGCAGAAGGAAAATATTCAAAGATGGGGGACTGGAATTACAGCAAGGAATGAAGAACAATAAAAAGGATAAATCTAACTATTGATTCTACAATATTTTTAAGATAAAATAGATACAGAACTAAAGCAGCACAATAGTTGCAATGAAAATGAGACAAATGGAGTTTAAGTGCCCAGGAAATGGAGGATATACCCAAATATTATATTTTGAGAAGTCAAAGATGCAGGTTTTAAATAATTTCCAAGTTAATTGGGCGCTTGGGTGTCTCAGTGGGTTAAGCATCTGACTTCAGCTCAGGTCATGAATTCATGGTTTGGGAGAGCCCCACATTGGACTCTCTACTGTCAGCACAGAGCCCGCTTCAAATCCTCCATCACCCTCTCTCTCTGCCCCTCCCCTTCTCAAAAATAAACATTAAAAAATAACCTCCAAGTTAACAAAAAAATAAAGAACAAGGATCCAAAGAAAAACAAGAGAGAAAAGGGCACATTAAACAGGTTTAATAAAGAGAAAGCACGTATTAAGATTTAAACCCAACTGTGTCAGTTATTTTGTTAAATGTCAACAGACTGAATTTTCCAAACGTAAGGAATATTGTCAGACTAGGTTTTTTTTTTTTAATTCTAACTATACATTTGACAAAATAATCACTCAAAACGTAAGCACACAGAAAAGTATGAAAATAAAGGGTAAAAAGAGATAACAGACTGCATATACTAACCAGAAAAAAAAAGTGCAGCTATATTAATATTCAGCTAAGTAAACTTTATCTCTAACAATACTTTTTTCTTAAAGAGGAACACTCAATGATTTTGTAAGACTCAACTGATGAGGAATATATACAACTATAAACATGTATGCACCTAACAACATATCCTCAAAATATATAAAGCAAAAACTATCAGAACTAAGAAGGAACAGACAAATGCAAGATCAGGGTATCAATACATTTCTCTTTTGAATCAATACATCCAGTAGAGTGAAAGAAAAAACAAGTAAAGACAGAAGAATTTAACATGACTAACCAAGTTGAACTGGCAAATATAGGCAGTGCATCCAACAAATGCAAAAGCACATTCTTTCCAAGCACGCACTGGATATTTACAAAAATTCATCATATGTTGGGCCATAAAGCAAGCTTTAAAATTTTCATAAGCTTTTAGTGTTCTGACTACAATGGAATTACAGTAGAAATATAAGTAGAGCACAGAGTATTATTACAGTAGTGAAACTACTGTGTATGACTCTGTTATCATGGATATATATCACATATTTATCAAAACTTCTAGAGTATACACCATCAACAGTAAATCCTAACATAAACTATGTACTCAGAATGGTGATGATGTGCTAACACAGGTTCAGTAATTGTAACAAACAAATGTTCAACCTGGTGCAAGATAGTGATAATGGGGGATGCTGGGGGCAGGGGCTGGGGGATCAGGAGATCCAGGAGAACTCAGTACTTTCTGCTCTGTTTTGCTGTGAACTTAAAACTGCTCTTAAAAAAAAAGACTTATCTGTAAGGATAACCCCAGAAACCTTAGTTAAGAAAACTCAACACAAAAAACACCCCTGCCTTCCCACTCCTCTTCTTTTCTCCACCCCACCCTTCCTGTACTTCCCTCTGCTTTCTGCCCAATGTAGACACATAAAAGACCAGCACGGTAGGAAGCTGCATCTGGAAACATGATCACTGGCAAGAGGGAAGGGATATGGAAAATCTCACTACTGCTCTTAAAGTTTATGTGATGAATCTCTTCTGCTCCCATTTCACTGACCAAGATAAATACATGGCCACATCTAACTCAGGAACCAGAATGAGATACTACCATACACCCACTGAAATGTCTAAAATTACAAAGACCAACAATACCAAACATTGGTGAGGATGTAAAGCAATAAGGATTTGTTCACCGTAGTATGAATAGAAACTGGTATACCCACTTTGGAAAAGTTTGGCATTATCTACTAATATTGGACAGAACATATGACCCAGCAATTCTACTCCTGAGTGTACTGAACAGTAAAGCATGCAAAAGAAACACATACCTGAATGTTCACATCAAGTCCACGCTCGTGAATCCTGTGACAGCCATGAAAATGAGCCTCCTGAATCACCTACCATGGGGAGGTGCGCTACTCTGAACTCACCATCACCCTTCCCACCAGGACCACACTTCCCACAGGCTGTTTCTAGCCAAAGATCGGCCACAGGCAGAATACTAAAGCAGGCTTATTCCTGCAGGACAAGAGACTCCTGTGACTCCCAACTCTGGCTGGAAGACTCCTCACTGGCCTTGCTTAAACTTTCTTAAAACTACACTGCAGTCACCAGACTCTGCCTACCAAACATTCTCTATCCCTTTCTCTTCCATATGCAACAGACCAGCAAGGTGCTGACAGCACTCTCACATGTATTTCCTCTGCTACATCTAAATGTGATCCAAACTTGCTGTCTTCTGGCTCTTTGGAGGCTTGAACCAACAGTCTCAAACCAGGAACAACCCAATATTCATCAAAAATGGAATGAAGAGCCATGAAAAGTACAATTTATACGTGAATAAAAAAAACAACTCTAGTGACCACATGGTTACATGAACGGCAATTCCACAGTTGGTGTGGATTAAACAACACCAGAATAAACCAAAGAAATTACTAGTAGTTGCAACCCAAAGATTAGTTTTTTTTCTTTTTTTAAAACATTTTTTGTAAGTAATCTCTACACCCAATGGTGGCGCTTGAACTCACGACCCCAAGATCAAGAGTCACATGCTCTAGGGGCGCCTGGGTGGCGCAGTCGGTTAAGCGTCCGACTTCAGCCAGGTCACGATCTCGCGGTCCGGGAGTTCGAGCCCCGCGTCGGGCTCTGGGCTGATGGCTCAGAGCCTGGAGCCTGTTTCCGATTCTGTGTCTCCCTCTCTCTCTGCCCCTCCCCCGTTCATGCTCTGTCTCTCTCTGTCCCAAAAATAAATAAACATTGAAAAAAAAATTTAAAGAGTCACATGCTCTACTGACTGAGCCGACCAGGCACGCCCCACAAAGATTAATTCTAAATTAAGACCATTCCACAGACCTGCCACTCCAGGATCCAACTATCCCCACCACATTTATGGATCCTGCAGTTCCCACTGTGATTTCTGACCTTAACAGTGACCAGAGCCGTCTAGGATCCTGGGGCTCCCTTTGCAGCTGCAGGGTAAGGCATGAGCACGGAATCCTCCCAGAGTGGGTGACCAGGCCTGTCACAACATTCCAATCTCCCTAAGCCTTTGGATGCCTTCTTCCTCCATGGTATACCAACAGTTTTGGCATCTCAGCTTTGCTTAGACAGACCACCTTTTGTTTGTTTCAGGCAATCAACCAGAACTCTAATCCCTCAAGCTACAACACTGATCCAGAACGTCTGCTGATGAGCCCACATCAACAAATACGGCCTCACCAACCTTCAGGTCCCTTCCACCATAATCTCACCCCCCTTAAGATCCATTCCCACAAATATTCCCCAGGTTCCTACCTATACAGTGGCAAACCAAACCATCTTTTGGGTCACACTCTGCACCTCCCACTTTGGGGCCTGCTAGGACGATCCCTGGGGGAGGGAAGGCAATTACAGGTTTTCCAGGCAAAGGGAGATGAAGTTCCTCACACAGGTGACAGAAACGCTGCTTCTACTGGCAAAGGAAGCCCAGCAGAATTTAGGTCTCTAACTTAATGGCAATCTGACCGTATGTCCCTATTCCAATTCTTAGAATCCCATTCTTTATCCATCAGTGCTCCTTACAAATTTGGAATTCAAGATGAATTTTTTACAGCAGTCACAGAAACTTTCAGGTCCCTTATGTGGAATCTGAGTTAAGAATTTAAAACCCTGAGCTCATCATTTCGCTTTGTAATGTTTTTTTTTGTTTTTTTTTTTTTTTCAACGTTTATTTATTTTTGGGACAGAGAGAGACAGAGCATGAACGGGGGAGGGGCAGAGAGAGAGGGAGACACAGAATCGGAAACAGGCTCCAGGCTCTGAGCCATCAGCTCAGAGCCCGACGCGGGGCTCGAACTCACGGACCGCGAGATCGTGACCTGGCTGAAGTCGGACACTTAACCGACTGCGCCACCCAGGCGCCCCCGCTTTGTAATGTTTTAACTTGGCTAGACTGAACCACATCCCCGGTTCTAGTTTGGGCGGGCCACGGGAGCGTTCTTGTGCAGCACCTGTGGCTGCACATGTGCAGCCTGCATTCACTGCTCTTCTGGGGGCCCTCACTGATGCCAGGCAGACTCGGCCCTGCAAGGCTGCTGTGAAGGCTTGCCCTTCCCCCAGGTTCCCAGAGAGTCCTGCCCCCCATACCACAGGTGCGGTGAGCTCCAGGACAAGGGCCCACCTTGTGCAGGGCACCCACAGCACCAAAGTCAGAGGCAACAGAACTGACACAACTTTCAATTCATCCTGTACAGCAGACCAGACATACCCACAAAGCACCTGGCCAACTACTGCCCAGGGCACGGGTTTGAGCGGTCACGACCCAAGCACCAAGCTGAATACTACAAAACTAATCGTGGGCAAAAACAGGAACAATTTCTGTTTTCACGAAACTCAACATTCTAAAGAAAATAAAAATTCATTACATTACATTCATTTACAGTATAATTTTGAGAAGAGCAGTAAGGTCAGCAGTGTCTCTAATAGGAGAACTTAACCACAGGGAAGTCAAGAAAAAACTCAAAAACTTCAGCAAGTTGATGGCTGTGGTAGCAGGTAATGGATATACAGAATTCTCTGGACTATTCTACCTTATTACAAAAATCTGCAAACTCACACAAAAAAGAATTTCGTGAAAAAGTGATACTTAAGACAAACTTTAAAGAAAGACTAGGGGAGCGCCTGGGTGGCTCGATCCCTTGAGCATCAACTCTTGATTTCGGCTCAGGTCATGATCTCAAGGTTCATGGGATGGAGCCCCGCGTCGAGCTCTGTGCTGACAGCCCTGGGCCTGCTTGGGATTCTCTCTCTCCCTCTCTCTCTCAAAAACAAACAGACTTAGGGAGAAAAAAAAAAAACCTGGAAGAACCGAAACAAGAACCAAAACAAAACATTCCAGGCAGAAGAAAAGAACCAGTGCCCCGTGGTCTGGCGGAGAAGGTGCCGGGCACAGAAGAGCGACAGGCGTGGCTGGAGCAAGGAAAACAAAGGGAGATGTGACGCCGGTGAGGCGAGGCACAAACGATAAAAATTACACATGCCTGTGAGGTCATGTTATGAAATTGTGTCCTTAAAGCAATGGGAAGCCACTGAGAGTCTTAAGTAAAAAGGTGACATAATCAGATCTACCTTTTTAAACTGGAATTTTTTGACACTAACAAAATTTCAAACATGTTTACCTTTTACCCAACAATCTCACTATCTTAAAGCTATACCTGCAAAAACACAAAATAACAACACATCTACAAGGTTATTCCCTACAGCAGCACATATAACAGCAATAAAATACAAACAACCTGTGTTCACCGTTATGAAACTATAAGCACAAAAGAATGGAAAAGAGTTTGTATAAAGCAATCTCCAGAATGTATTAAATTAAAAAAAAAAAAGAACAAAAAAACCCACAAAAAAACAGAAAAGTGTTGAGTTCTACCTTTTGTTTAAAAAAGGAAAGGAAATAAAAATATGCCAGCGCTTGTATCTGCAAAAACAAAACACTGGAAGAATAAACCAGAAACTAACAAAAAGGGGGCACGAGGGGAACGGTGCAGGAGACAGAAATGGAATGATGTGACCATACCTCTGTAACACGGCTTTGGCTTCTGAACTGCATAAATGTTTTACATACTGAAAAAAAATACATTAAACAAAATGAACGCAATCATTAAGCACTAAAGATTTCGTGAAAATAAACCAAAATAATAATCAAATTGGTAAGAATCAGAAAGAAAATATTTTCAAATCATTTCATAATTCCAAATGTCGACTGTGCATCCTTATGTAGATATATTTTACGAACAAAAAGGACTACAATGAAATACAAACCAACACTATGCTGTTACTGGTGTTTCCAAACGTCATTTACACTGCAGGACAAAGAGAAGTAATGTTGCAAAGAATGCAAATTTTCAATGTTAGAGGAAAAAAGGATGAACTCAAAGGAAAAACCCTGAGTTGTTAAATACGAATTGGAAATATCAATACAAAATCAAGTTGCATGTATTTCCCACATCTGTCTAATGAAAGTAGGGGCATCCCAGTAGCAATAAGGAAACACAGAACCAGATTTTGGTATCTAACTTCCACTCTCCAATAAAAGCAGCTGAAAGAACTGGCTGATAAAGAAAGCACAAAGTGAGTCATAAGCATCTGGTATCAGAAAGCAAGAAATGGTTCAAAGATTAATGGGGTGGCACCAAGGGAAGACACCCAGCTTGAAGGGACTGCATGGGGCCCCAGTTAAGACAAGCTGAGGAAAAAGAATGAGGACCACTTGATTAAAACACTGAATATACCAAAGCCCATGGGTCCACAGTGGTCTAAAGAGAAAAAGCAAAAAGAGCAACTCACAACAACCCAATCCTGTACGCAGGAAAAAGGACATTCTGACCACTTGTCAGGACCTAGATTAATTACTATGATTTAAGATACAAGACTAATGAATGTACAAACATATGGACATGTAGATTCACATGCCTGTGACTACAGAGATCATTTATAGATACACACAAGGCCATACACATACACGTCCAAAAATTACACGTAGGCTATAAGGATATAACTATAAACAAACTAAAACTTACCATAAATACAATCTAAGTTCTTTAAAAAGGTGTTCTGCCTTTTTAAAAGACAACACTACAATCTAACAACACCTAAAACGGTATAAAAAATATTTTACTAGTCTCTTCATTTACACTCTCAATATTCGGATAAAGTAAACATCTATGCTGAATGTATCCCTCTCCCTCCACCTCCTCCACCCAAAACACTCATCACATTCAACATTCTAGTGACTCCAGACTGACTCCCCTTGTCCCAAATGACTTCATCCACCGCCTCCCACAGGCTGGACTAGAGATCCTGTGCTGGCAGATTCCTTCAGTCCACCTTTCATGCTGCTTAATGCCTTCCAATGGCTTTCCCCACCTACAGGGTAAACACCAACTGCCTGGATATGGTATGCAGAATTACGTCAAATCTAGCCCCAAATTCTTGCTACACAGAATGGCCCTGCCAAACTACAGCTGGTGTCAGCACTGGTAACGTCATCATCACCAGCATCGGTACCCACAGGGCACCTACTACAGGGACCCAGAAGTTCACACTTGATGAGGTAGGTGTTCTAACCCCATCTAACAGATAAACACACGCATAGGAGTAAATGCTAACACGGGGCAATCTTTGGTTGGGATTCAAATCCAGGATGGTCTCAAACACTCTCGGCGCACCTCTGCTGTGGCTGTCCTTCTCTGCTCTCCTGCTCTATACTCTTGATCCTTCTCGGGCATCGCCTTCTCCGCCAAATGCTCTCAGCATCAAATTCCCTCACCACATGCAGGCAGATCTTCCCCACCAGACTGAAAGGTCTGCAAGGGCACATCTTTATGTATTATGCCCATACGTGACTCATTTTATTAAGAACAAAGATTCAATTAAAAATTGCATTGAATAGGGGCGCCTGGGTGGCGCAGTCGGTTAAGCGTCCGACTTCAGCCAGGTCACGATCTCGCGGTCCGTGAGTTCGAGCCCCGCGTCGGGCTCTGGGCTGATGGCTCAGAGCCTGGAGCCTGTTTCCGATTCTGTGTCTCCCTCTCTCTCTGCCCCTCCCCCGTTCATGCTCTGTCTCTCTCTGTCCCAAAAATAAATAAACGTTGAAAAAAAAAAAAATTGCATTGAATACTGGGGCACAACTTATCAAACTGTTCACTTCAACATTAAAAATACCATGCAAAGTTCAAAAGCAGGAAGAAAAGTAAATCAACAATGACTGGCAGGGGCTGTTGCATTTCAGGACTGCACCGGGAACCCTACAAATTCAGTTAATGCTCAAGATGGCCTCGTGTGACAACTCAGAAATGGCAAGTTCAAAAGGCCAAGAGGTGGCGGGGTGGGAGTGGGAATCAGTTGTGTGGCTTCAGACCAGGACGGAGTGGGGCTGGATTTCCACCCAGACACCGCAGAGTTGAAGGCCACACTATCTCCATGGCCAACTCCAGAGCCCACAGCCTTCTCACAACACCATAACGTCTGCCAAATTGAACAACATACTTGGGCAAAATAGTTGATTCCCTCTTCCAAGTTCTTCTCATTCAAGGAACAGGGAAAGAAAACATTTAATTAAGCATCAATAAACATAAGCAAGTATTTACGTAGATATGTATTAACTGCTCTTTCTCAGCAAATTAAGATCCTGTTAACAGCTAAACCAAAAGAAATACTCAACAGCATTATTTTTAATCTCTAAATAACCCATGTGATTAACTCTTCAGATACAGCATCCCTACCATGTAATTTTAATGTACCAAGAAAAAACTGCTAACAATTAAGAAGTACAGTGAGTGAAGCTGCAAATGATGGACAATCAAGTAAATCACCGGAAACTGAAAACACTATTATCAAATTTCTCAACTTAAGACTTCAGGTTAATAATCCTCATATCTTATGACTAAGAGCCAAATTTAAGATACTGCCATAAGATGCACAGGCACACACAAACCCCATCAACGTCCCAGTTCACACTTAAGGGACAGGTACCATTATCTAAGACGCTCTGTATGGACAGCAACGACCAACACTTCATCCTCACCTGAATTTCATGGGTGTTAACAAATGTTCCATTAAAAACACATCAAAGAGATCTGCCACCAACCATGGGAACAGTACTGCAGTATTTCTCAAGGCCCTTAATTCGATGAAATGAATTGTGACCCTAATGGAGGGCAAAACACAGCACTGTTTGCCAAATTTAGGTGACCAAGGAACCCTCTGTTTTTCCTGTAGTATATCTTAGATCTAGAGTCACAGAGACACTACCTTAAACAACACTTCAGACACTCCAAAACCAAGTAAATGCCTTATTCTGAATTGGTAACTAAGGGTACTGTCAGAAGCAGTAGTGGTGGAATTTCTGGGATTTATCCAAAGCTTTAAAAAATATATATACATATATAGACAAATATATATTAAACATAGAGAACTACAAGCCTTTTTTACCTTACACATTTCACAACATCTTAACAGTAACCATTTCGCTACTCAACACCAAAACTAAAAACATTCTATTTTATTTCTCACTAGAAATTAATACCTACTATCCATAATTTTGACATAAACATTGTGCGACCTTTACTCGTTATCAAGTCTTGTAACGAATGTTTTCTGTAAACTCTTGGCTCTTCCAATTTCGGGGTGTCTGCCCATCAGCCAAGGCTGGGGGAAGGAACTGAGGAGGTTCCTGGTTGATGTGACCCCACGTGAAGTGTCACCACCTCTAAAAGGATGCTCACAACCTCTAAGAGCATTCTCAAACTCAACCTGCCCCGGGATACACCACCAAGGGCAGGCTGGATTTCCATTTCCTAACAAAAGCTGTGTGGAAAGCGGTCACAGCCCTCTCCCTCCACCCTTTCCAGACCAGAGTTCCTTCCAGAAAATTCCAACACAGGAAAGTTACAGGTGTTCACGTCTCGGAAGGTATGTCGTCTCCAGCTGCCGTGGCGTCACACGCTCCAGTGTGCCCGGTGCCGCCGCCTGATGCTCCCGCTAGCGCAGCCCCTCCACCCGCGTATCCCACCCCGATGTGCATGGAAACTCCCGCTCCGACCCCAGGTCCCCCAGCGCACGGCACGCGACACCGCGTCCGCACGACCCCGCTGCGTCAACATGCGTGGTGCGCCCCCCTTGCGGCCGCTCCCACCGGGGCCCCCAGAGCCCACCCCGAGCACTGCGCAGCTTCTGCGTCGCCCCATCCATCCCGGCGCCCGGGGCGCAGCGCGCTCAAGGTCACTCGGGAGGCTGGGGCGCGAGGGGCGGCCCCGGGCGGGGGCGGGGGCGGGGCGGGGGGGGGGGCGACCCGAGCCCGCAGCGCCCCGCCCCTCCCCCCGCCCGGGAGGGGGGGGTCCCGTCCCGCGCCACGCCCGGCCGATTATGCAACGCTCCTGCGCCCCGCCCCCGCCGCCCCCCGCCCGCCGGCGCCCAGGCCTGCGGAACAAAGCGCGCGGGGCCCGCGGCCGGGCGGGCCGGGCGGCCGCCATGTTGGCGGGGGCGGCGAACAAAGGCGCGCGGCCGGA